>NC_143136.1:102527192-103152192 GCF_059928025.1 Delphinapterus leucas | reverse complement strand
CTAGTATCTTTGTCATGGTTAATGTTGGCCTCATACCTTCCTCAGGAATGAAGGACCAAGCAGCGATTAAGGGTCCTGGTTTGCATTTTCAGGCCCTATTTGCCTTCTTGATTAAATATTCAGCATACATTACAGGGATGCAGCTGGTCTATTACCCCTTTCACCCTACTTCAAGACGTTCCATCACAACTTCTTATCAAAGTTTGACAAACTGACTCACTGACATATCAATTTTAGGCATATATTCAAAGCCTGTGATTTAATAATTCACTCTACTCTCCAAATACATAGTCATTATGTCTTGAAAGCATGTTATACTGCATTGTAATTTTCCATAAAATTGCAAACGATGGTAAGCCATAAGCCATGACACCAATTCTGGTCAGAGCCAACACAAAAGTCCAGATGGAACCATAGAGTGCTTCAAACAAGTAACCCTAAATCGGGGAGGAAATATCTGGCTTAATTGGATTCTCATCAGTTATATTTTAATGCTGAGCTGCTTCTAAAAGCTTGTGCGCAGTGGAATTTTTCATTCTCATTACAATATTATTATTATTTATTTTACACAAGGCTGTAACTGATATTGCTGGTACACAAATTTACTTTCTCAATGCCCTTTCAGTCCCTTAGATAATGTCCTTACTGAGATGATCTTTCCAATAAAACCCTTCACAAAAAGTAACTCTTAATGTAATCTCATTAACATTGATTTTTCTGGGGGGGAGAATCTTGAAAGAAATACAAAAAGTCCCAAGTCCAAATTCTGAATGAATTATTAAGTTGATTACATGGATTGTCATCCAAATTTCTTATGCAACAACAAACTAACTCGGAATATTGAAAACAATACAGGAACTTTGATGGGGGCTTATGGAGTTTAATGATTCTGATGGCTTGATTGAGATTAGAGCAATGCTAAGAAACCTATTTACCTTACTAAACTGTTGATGCTCTTCAGCACTGCTAAATAATTCTAGAGATGAGGCTGTTTATCAGTTTGTTTGTTTGTTTTGACCCTATAATATAATCCACATGATAATAACATGACTGAGCAAGCCCTATTCCCCATTGCAATATTTTACCTTCAGTCTTGGCCAGTAAACTCAGGCTCAGATTCTGAGAAGGATTCTGCCCCTTCTTCAGGAAGAATTTAATGTACCTGGATTCCTTAATTCAGGTCACTCAGAACAAGGTAGCCTGATGATTAGTTGGGCTCTGAGTTTGTATACCATTTTCCCTCCACATTTATTGAGATAAAGCTGACATATAGTGTATGTTTAAAGTGTACATTGTGTTGATTTGATCACTTATATATTGCAAAATTATTATAACCACAGCACTAGCTAATACCTCTATCCCATCCCATATTTACTGTTTCCTTTTTGTGGTGAGAACATTAAAGATGTACTCTCTCATCAACTTCCAAGTACACGCAGTCCCTGACTCTGATGGTCCTGCTTACAATTTTTACTTATGATGGTGCAAAAGGGATATGCATGCAGTAGAAACTGTACTTCGAATTTTCAGGTTTTTTCCAGGGCTAGAATTAGGTGGTACGTACTCACTCCTGATGCCAGGCAGTGGCAGCAAACTGCATGTCCCAGTCAGACACACAATCACAAGGGTAAACAACCAATGCACTTACAGCCATTCTGTACCCAAACAATCATTTTGCTTTTCATTTTCAGTATAGTATTCAATAAATTACATGAGATATTCAACACTTTATTATAAAATAGGCTTCCTATTAGATGATTTTGCCCAACTGTAGGCTAATAGAAGTGTTCTGAGCATGTTTAAAGTAGGCAAGGCTAAGCCATGATGTTTGGTAGGTTAGGTGTATTAAATGCATTTTTGACTTGCAATATAAACTCATCAAAAATAGAGGAAGATCTGTATATAATAGAATATTATACCTAAAAGTTTGTACCCATCGGTCTTGGCCACTTCATTAAACATCTCTCAACATCTCCCCATTTCCCCCACCCCTAACCTCTGGTAACCACCACTCCACTCTCTATTTCTGAGTTTGGCTCTTAATTATATTCTACATATAGGTGACAATATGCAGTATTTGTCTTTCTCTGTCTGACTTATTTCACTAAGCATAATGCCCTCAAGTCCATCCATATTGTTGCAAGTGGCAGGATATTTTTTCTTTTTCATGGCTGAATATTACTGCATTATACATATACACACATCTTCTTTATTCAGTCACAGTTGATGGACATGTAGGTTGTTTCTGTAGCTTGACTATTATAAATAAGGCTGCAATGAACATGGGGTGCAGGTATCTCTTTGAAATACTGTTTTCATTTCCTTAAGATATACACTCAGAAAGGGGATTGTTGGATCATATAGTAGTTCTATTTTTATATTTTTGAGGAAACTCCATACTGTTTTCCATAGTGGCTACACCAATTTACATTCCCCTGAACAGCATACAAGGGTTCCCTCTTCTCTACATTGTCACCAACACTAACAATAGTTGCCTTTTTATGTCTTCTTTGGAAAGCTGTCTCTTCAGATCCTTGGCCCACTTTTCAGTTAGGTTGTTTGGCTTTTGTTTTGTTTTTTGCTACTGAGTTGTATGAGTTCTTTGCATTTTTTGGATATTACCCCCTCATCAAACATGCAATTTGCAAGTATTATCTCCCATTCAGTAGGCTGCCTTTTCATTTTGTTGATTGTTTCTTTTGCTGTTTGGAAGATTTTTAGTTTTATGTAGTCCCACTTATTAACTTTTGCTTTTGTTGCTTGTGCTTTTGGTATCATATCCAAAAAATAATTGCCAAGACCAATGTTAAGGAGATTTTTCCTTAGGTTTTCTTCTAGGGGTTTTACAGTTTCAGTTTTTATGTCTAAGTCTTTAAACAATTTTGAGTTAATTTTTGTGGGTGGTATAAGAGTCTAATTTTATTCTTTTGCATGTGGTTACCCAGTTTATCCAATACCATTTATCAAAGAGACTTTTCTTTCCCTATTGAGTATTCTTAGCTCCCTTGTCAAATATTAGTTGACTGTAAATGCAAGGGTTTATTTCTGGGCTCTCAATTCTGTTCAATTGGTCTATGTGTCTACTTTTATGCCACTGCCATAGAGTTTTGATTACTAGAACTTTGTAGTATAGTTTAAAATCAGGACGTGTGATTCCTCCAGTTTTGTTCTTCTTTCTCAGAACTGCTTTGCATATATATATATATATATATGTGTGTGTGTGTGTGTGTGTGTGTGTGCATGTGTGTGTCTGTATGTATAGTGATTCCATACAAATGTTTTGATAACTTTTTCTATTTCTGTGGAAAATCCCATGGGAATTTTCATAAGAATTGCACTGAACCTACAGATGGCTTAGTATAGTATGGATTTTTAAAACAATATTAATTCTTCTGATCCACGAACATGAGATAGCTTTCCAGATATTTTTGTCTTCTTCAATTTCTTTCATTGAAGACTTGCAGTTTTCAGTGTACAGATCTTTCAACTTGATTCAATTTATTCCTAAGTACTTTATTGTTTTTAATGTTAGACAATAAAATACTTATGATACTTTTATTGTTTTCTTTATTTCTTTTTCAGATGTTTCATTTTTAATATATAGAAAAGCAACTGATTTTTGTATGTTGATTTTGTGTCCAGAAAATTTACTGAATTTGTTAATCAGTTCTGAAGGGTTATTTGGAGGAGTCTTTTGGATTTTCTATATATAAGATCATATCATCTGCAAACAAAGAAAATTTTGCTTCTTCCTTTCTTATTTCTTTTTCTCACCTGATTGCACAGGATAGGACTTCCAGTATGATGTTGAATAAGAGTGTTGATAGTGGACACTTTTGTCTTGTTACTGATCTTAGAGAAAACGTTTTTAATATTTCCCCATTGAGTATAATGTTAGTTATGGGCTTTTCATATATGGCCTTTATGTGTTGAGATACATTCCTTTTATACCCAATTTGTTAAGAGTTTTATCATGGAAAGATGTTGTATTTTGTCAAATGCTTATTCTACATCTATTGATATCATTGTATGATTTTAGCCTTTCATTCTATTAATGTGTTTTGTCACATTTATTGATTCGTGAATGTTGAAACATCCTTGCATCCCAGGGATAATTCCCATGTTATCATGGTATATGATTCCTTTAATGTATTGTTGAATTTCGTGTGCTAGTATTTTGCCGAGAACTTCTTCATCTATGTTCATCAGGGATATTGGTCTATAGCTTTCTTTTTCTTGTAGCATCCTTTTCTAGCTTTTGTATTATGAGAATGTTGACCTTGTGAAATGAACTTGGAAATATTCCTTTCTCTTCACTTTTTTGGAAGAGTTTGAGAAGAATTGGCTCTTTTTCTTCTTTAAATGTTTGACAGAACTTGTCAGTTAGGCCATATAGTCCCGGGCTGTTCTTTGTTGGGAGGTCTTGATTACTGATTTAATCATCTTACTCATTATTGAGCTGTTAAGATTTTATATTTCTTCATCATTCAGTCTTGGTAGGTTGTATGTTTCTAGGAATTTATCCATATATTCCAGATTATTGGCAAATAATTGCCCACAGTAGTTTCATGATGCTTTGTATTTCTGTGTTATCAGTTGTAATTTCTCCTCTTTCATTTCTGACTTTAATTATCTGGTCTCTTCTGTCTTTTTTTTTTTTCTTAATCTAACTAGTTTTTCAAATTTATGTCAATACTTAAAAAAAAAAACAGCTCTGAGTCTCATTGATCTTTTCTGTTGTTTTTCTGGTCTCTGTTTCATTTATTTCTGTTCTGATGTTTGTTATTTTCTTCTTTCTGCTAACTTTGAGCTAAGTTGTTATAATTTTCTTGAGCTGTAATTGTAGGTTGTTTGTAATCTATCTTTTTTCTTTTATTTCTTTACTTTTTAACATCTTTATTTGAGTATTATTGCTTTAAAATTGTGTATAACTTTCTGCTTTATAACAAAGTAAATCAGTTATACATACACATATGTTCCCATATCTCTTCCCTCTTGCATATTCCTCCTTCCCACCCTCCCTATCCCACCTCTTTCGGTGGTCACAAAGCACTGAGCCGATCTCCCTGTGCTACACGGTTACTTCTCACTAGCTATCTATTTTACGTTTGGTAGTGTATATATGTCCATGCCACTCTCTCACTTTGTCACAGCTTACCCTTCCCACTCCCCATATCCTGAAGTCCCTGCTCTAGTAGGTCTGTGTCTTTATTCCTATCTTACCACTAGGTTCTTCATGACTTTTTTTTTCTTAGATTCCATATATATGTGTTAGCATATGGCATTTGTTTTTCTCTTTCTGACTTACTTCACTCTGTATGACAGACTCTATGTCCATCCACCTCATTACAAATAACACAATTTCATTTCTTTTTATGGCTGAGTAATATTCCATTGTATATATGTGCCACATCTTCTTTATCCATTCATCTGATGATGGACACTTAGGTTGCTTCGATCTCCTGGCTACTGTAAATAGAGCTGCAATGAGCATTTTGGTACATGACTCTTTTTGAATTATGGTTTTCTCAGGGTATATGTCCAGTAGTGGGATTGCTGGGTCGCATGGTACTTCTATTTATACTATTATAAGGAACCTCCATACTGTTCTCCATAGTGGCTGTATCAATTTACATTTCCACCAGCACTGTAAGGGTGTTCCCTTTTCTCCACACCCTCTGCAGCATTTATTGTTTCTAGATTTTTTGATGATGACCATTCTGACTGGTGTGAGATGATATCTCATTGTAGTTTTGGTTTGCATTTCTCTAACAATTAATAATGTGGAGCATTCTTTCATGTGTTTGTTGGCGATCTGTATATCTTCTTTCGAGAAATGTCTATTTAGGTCTTCTGCCCATTTTTGGATTGGGTTCTTTGTTTTTTTGTTATTGAGCTGCATAAGCTGCTCGTAAATTTTGGAGATTAATCCTTTGTCAGTAGCTTCATTTGAAAATATTTTCTCCCATTCTGAGGGTTGTCTTTTGGTCTTGTTTAAGGTTTCCTTTGCTGTGCAAAAGCTTTGCAGTTTCATTATATCCCATTTGTTTATTTTTCTTTTTATTTCCATTTCTCTAGGAGGTGGGTCAAAAAGGATCTTGCTGTGATTTATGTCATAGTGTGTTCTGCCTATGTTTTCCTCTAAGAGTTTGATAGTTTCTGGCCTTACATTTAGGTCTTTAATCCATTTTGAGCTTATTTTTGTGTATGGTGTTAGGGAGTGTTCTAATCTCATACTTTTACATATACATGTCCAGTTTTTGCAGCACCACGTATTGAAGAGACTATCTTTTCTCCACTGTATATTCTTGCCTCCTTTATCAAAGATAAGGTGACCATATGTGCATGGGTTTATCTCTGGACTTTCAATACTGTTCCATTGATCTATATTTCTGTCTCTGTGCCAGTACCATACTGTCTTGATTACTGTAGCTTTATAGTATAGTCTGAAGACAGGGAGCCTGATTCCTCCAGCTCCATTTTCCATTCTCAAGTTTGCTTTGGCTATTCGGGGTCTTTTGTATGTCCATACAAAATGTGAAAAATTTTGTTCTAGTTCTGTGAAAAATGCCAGTGGTAGTTTGATAGGGATTGCATTAAATCTCTAGATTGCTTTGGGTAGTAGAGTCATTTTCACAATGTTGATTCTTCCAATCCAAGGACATGGGATAACTCTCCATCTGTTTGTATCATCTTTAATTTTTTTCATCAGGGTCTTATTGTTCTCTGCATACAGGTCTTTTGTTTCCTTAGGTAGGTTTATTCCTAGATATTTTATTCTTTTGGTTGCAGTGGTAAATGGGAGTGTTTTCTTAATTTCACTTTCAGATTCTCATCATTAGTGTATAGGAATGCCAGAGATTTCTCTGCATTAATTTTCTATCCTGATACTTTACCAAATTCATTGATTAGGTCTAGTAGTTTTCTGGTAGAGTCTTGAGGATTCTCTATGTATAGTATCATGTCATCTGCAAACAGTGACAAGTTTACGTCTTCTTTTCCGATTTGGATTCCTTTTATTTCTTTTTCTTCTCTGATTGCTGTGGCTAAAACTTCCAAAACTATGTAGAATAAGAGTGGTGAGAGTGGGCAACCTTGTCTTGTTCCTGATCTTAGTGGAAATGGTTTCAATTTTTCACCATTGAGGACGATGTTGGCTGTGGGTTTGTAATATGTGGTTTTTATTATGTTGAGGAAAGTTCCCTCTATGCCTACTTTCTGCAGGGTTTTTATCATAAATGGGTGTTAAATTTTGTCAAAAGCTTTCTCTGCATCTATTGATATGATCATATGGTTTTTCTCCTTCAATTTGTAAATATGGTTTATCACATTGATTGATTTGCATACATTGAAGAATCCTTGCATTCCTGGAATAAACCCCAGTTGATCATGGTGTATGATCCTTTTAATGTGTTTTGGATTCTGTTTGCTAGTATTTTGTTGAGGATTTTTGCACCTAGGTTCATCAGTGATATTGGCCTGTAGTTATCTTTCTTTCTCACATCTTTGTCTGGTTTTGGTATCAGGGTGATGGTGGCCTCGTAGAATGAGTTTGGGAGTGTTCTTCCCTCTGATATATTTTGGAAGAGTTTGAGAAGGAAAGGTGTTAGCTCTTCTCTAAATGTTTGATAGAATTCGCCTGTGAAGCCAACTGGTCCTGGGCTTTTGTTTGTTGGAAGATTTTTAATCACAGTCTCAATTTCACTGCTTGTGATTGGTCTGTTCATATTTTCTACTTCTTCCGGGTTCAGTTTTGGCAGGTTGTGCATTTCTAAGAATTTGTCCATTTCTTCCAGGTTGTGCATTTTATTGGCATAGAGTTGCTTGTAGTAATCTCACATGATCCTTTGTATTTCTGCAGTGTCAGTTGTTACTTCCCCTTTTTCCTTTCTAATTCTATTGATTTGTGTTTTCTTCCTTTTTTTCTTGATGAGTCTGCCTAATGGTTTATCAATTTTGTTTATCTTTTCAAAGAACCAGCTTTTAGTTTTATTGATCTTTGCTATCATTTCCTTCACTTCTTTTTCATTTATTTCTGATCTGATGTTTATGATTTCTTTCCTTCTGCTAACTTTGGGTTATTTTTGTACTTCTTTCTCTAATTGCTTTAGGTGCAAGGTTAGGTTGTTTATTTGAGATGTTTCCTGCTCCTTAAGGTAGGATTGTATTGCTATAAACTTCCCTCTTAGAACTGCTTTTGCTGTATCCCATAGATTTTTGGTCGTCGTATTTTCATTGTCATTTTCTTCTAAGTGTTTTTTGATTTCCTCTTTGATTTGTTCAGTGATCTCTTGGTTATTAAGTAGTGTATTGTTTAGCCTCCATGTGTTTGTATTTTTTATGGTTCTTTCCTGTAATTGATATCTAGTCTCATAGCATTGTGGTCGGAAAAGTTACTTGATACGATTTCAATTTTCTTAAATTTACCAAGGCTTCATTTTTGACCCAAGATATGATCTATCCTGGAGAATCTTCCATGAGCCCTTGAGAAAAATGTGTATTCTGTTCTTTTTGGATGGAATGTCCTACAAATATCAATTAAGTCCATCTTGTTTAATGTATCATTAAAGCTTGTGTTCCCTTATTTATTTTCATTTTGGATGATCTGTCCATGGGTGAAAGTGGGGTGTTAAAGTCCCCTATTATGAATGTGTTACTATCAATTTCTCCTTTAATGGCTGTTAGTATTTGCCTTATGTATTGAGGTGCTCCTCTGTTGCATGCATAAATATTCACAATTGTTATATCTTCTTCTTGGATCAGTCCCTTGATCATTATGTAGTGTCCTTCTTTGTCTCTTGTAATAGTCTTTATTTTAAAGTCTATTTTGTCTGATATGAGAATTGCTATTCCAGCTTTCTTTTGATTTCCATTTGCATGGAATATCATTTTCCATCCCTTCACTTTCAGTCTGTATGTGTCCCTAGGTCTGAAGTGGTTCTCTTGTATACAGCATATATATGGGTCTTGTTTTTGTATCCATTCAGCCAGTCTGTGTCTTTTACTGAGAGCATTTAGTCCATTTACATTTAAGTTAATTATCAATATGTATGTTCCTTTTCCCATTTTCTTAATTGTTTAGGTTTGTTATTGTAAGTATTTTCCTTCTCTTGTGTTTCTTGCCTGGAGAAGTTCCTTTAGCATTTGTTGTGAAGTTGGTTTCGTGGTACTGAACTCTCAGCTTTTGCTTGTCTGTAAAGGTTTTAATTTCTCCATAAAATCTGAATGAGATCCTTGCTGGGTAGAGTAATCTTGGTTGCAGGTTTTTCTCCTTCATCACTTTAAATATGTCCTGCCACTCCCTTCTGGCTTGGAGAGCTTCTGCTGAAAGATCAGCTGTTAATCTTATGGAGATTCCCTTGTGTGTTATTTGTTGATTTTCCCTTTTAATATGTTTTCTTTGTATTTAATTTTTGACTGTTTGATTAATATGTGTCTTGGAATGTTTCTCCTTGGATTTATTCCATATGGGACTCTCTATGCTTCCTGGACTTGATTAATTATTTCCTATCCCATATTAGGGAAGTTTTCAAATATTTTCTCTTCCCTTTTCAAATCTCTTCAAATATTTTCTCAGTCCCTTTCTTTTTCTCTTCTTCTTCTGGGACCCCTATAATTCGAATGTTGTTGTGTTTAATGTTTTCTCAGTGGTCTCTGAGACTGTCCTCAGCTCTTTTCATTCTTTTTTCTTTATTCTTCTCTGCAGTAGTTATTTCCATTATTTTATCTTCCAGGTGACTTATCCATTCCCTGCCTCAGTTATTCTGCTATTGATCTCTTCCTGTCTTTCTGGTGGGCAGGTCCAAGTCTGGTGTGTGTTTTGGGGTATCTGTAGCCTTATTATGGTTTTAGGCAGCCTCTCTGCTAATGGGTGGGGTTGTGTTCCTGTCTTGTTACGTGTTTGGCATAGGGTGTCCAGCACTGTAGCTTGCTGGTTGTTGAATGCAGCTGGGTGTTGGTGTTGAGATGGAGATCTCTGAGAGATTTTTGCCATTTGATATTATGTAGAGCTGGGAGGTCTCTTGTGTACCAGTGTCCTGAAGTTGGCTCTCCCACCTCAGAGGCACAGCACTGACTCCTGGCTGGAGCACCAAGAGCCTTTCATCCACATGGCTCAGAATAAAAGGGAGAAAAAGTAGGAAGAAAGAAAGAGGATAAAATAAAATAAAATAGAGTAAGATTAAATAATATAAAATAGCATTATTAAAATAGGAAATAATTATTAAGAAAAAAAAATTTTTAAGTAAAAAAAAAAACAAAAACGGATATACAGAACCCTAGGACAAATGGTGAAAGCAAAGCTATACAGACAAAATCCCACACAGAAGCATACACATACACACTCACAAAAAGAGGAAAAGAGGAAGAAATAATATATCTTGCTCTCAAAGTCCACCTTCTCAATTTGGGATGATTTGTTGTCTACTCAGGTATTGCACAGATGCAGGGTACATCAAGTTTATTTTGGAGATTTAATCCACTGCTCCTGAGGCTTCTGGGAGGGATTTCCCTTTCTCTTCTTTGTTCGCACAGCTCCCGGGGTTCAGCTTTGGATTTGGACCCGCCTCTGTGTGTAAGTCACCTGAGGGTGTCTGTTCTTTGCTCAGACAGGACAGAGTTAAAGGAGCAGCTGCTTCGGCATCTCTGGCTCACTCAAGCTGGGGGTAGGGAGGGGTACGGAGGCAGGGTGAACCTGCAGTGGCAGAGGATAGCGTGACGTTGCACCAGCCTCAGGTGCACCGTGCATTCTCCTGGGGAAGTTGTCCCTGGATCCCAGGACCCAGGCAGTGGCGGGCTGCACAGCCTCCCTGGAAGGGAGGTGTGCAGAGTGACCTGTGCTTACACACAGGCTTCTTGGTGGCGGCAGCAGCAGCCTTAGCGTGTCATGCACGTCTCTGTGGTCCGAGCTTTTAGCCGTGGCTCGCGCCCGTCTCTGGAGTTCCTTTAAGCAGCGCTCTTAATCCCCTCTCCTTGCGCACCAGGAAACAAAGAGGGAATACAAAGTCTCTTGCCTCTTCGGCAGCTCCAGACCTTTTCCCGGACTCCCTCCTGGCTAGCTGTGGCGCACTAACCCCCTGCAGGCTGTGTTCCCGCCGCCAACCCCAGTCCTCTCCCTGCGCTCCGAGCCTCAGCTCACAGCCCCGCCCGCCCCGGCGGGTGAGCAGACAAGCCTCTCGGGCTGGTGAGTGCCGGTCGGCACCAATCCTCTGTGCGGGAATCTCCCCTCTTTGCCCTCCGCACCCCTGTTGCTGCACTCTCCTCCGTGGCTCCAAAGCTTTCCCCCTCTGCCACCTGCAGTCTCTGCCCGCAAAGGGGCTCCTAGTGTGTGGAAACCTTTCCTCCTTCACAGCTCCCTCCCACTGGTGCAGGTCCTGTCCCCATTTTTTTGTCTCTTTTTATTCTTTTTTCTTTTGCCCTACCCAGGTGCGTGGGGAGTTTCTTGCCTTTTGGGAGGTCTGAGGTCTTCTGCCAGCGTTCAGTAGGTATTTGGTAGGAGTTGTTCCATGTGTAGATGTATTTCTGGTGTATCTGTGGGGAGGAAGGTGATCTCCATGTCTAACTCTTCTGCCATCTTCCCAGCCCCTCTTTTTCCTTAATGTAGGCATTTATCACTCTAAACTTTCCTCTTAGAACTGCTTTTTCAAAATCCCTCTGGTTCTGATATGTTGTTTTTCCATTTTCATTTGTTTCAAGATTTTTATTTCCCTTTTGATTTCTTCATGACTCATTGTTTGTTTGTATATCATTTTTTAAAATCACATTTCTGCCACGTGTCAGACAAGAGAATGCACCTCACAAACCTCTAACTAAATGCTGCATAATGGACCAAAGACCCCTTTTGCTGTGCTCAGAAATCTATTACCACTTTTGAGCAGAGACTTTTCTTCCCATAAGCTGCTACAAGTTTAGCCTGCACATGGGGGTAGATATCATTATTCCCAGTCTATAGAAGGGGTAACTGTGGCTTAGAGAGCTTAAATAACCTACCAAAGGAAATGAAGAATTTGGAAGAGCTGTTGGTATGTTTTCAATATAATTTTTAAAAGCAGTATTATTCCCATCAATTGTGCTGTTTGTAACTTCAAAGACCCTGCCTAATCATCAATCCTACATGGACAAGTTCTTCAGCACCTCAATAGTTCTAGGAATGGTAATTCACTTTATCTTGTCAGGCTCCACCCTAAGACTAGGTTTCTGTTTTTTTTTAAACATCTTTATTGGAGTATAATTGCTTTACAATGCTGTGTTAGTTTCTGCTTTATAACAAAGTGAATCAGTTATACATCTACATATATCTCCATATCTCTTCCTTCTTGTGTCTCCCTCCCACCTTCCCTATCCCCCCCCAGGTGGTCTCCAATGGAAAAAAATTGTTTTACTTAGAATACTGAGTGAAAAGTCAACACTGGAATTTTCCAATGCAGTAGCCCTGCTACTATTTGCCATCAGCCCTTCCCTCTCTTGCTTGGGTGTGTGTTGTCTGCTCCTTTCAATATGTTTCTCAAGCCTGCTGGGACTCCACCCAACCCAGTTTTACCCATCATCTGGTTCCATGGTCTCCAAATGTTGGGCTCCCTATCCTTAGTTGTTTCTTAATCCAATACCAGCTGCAATGTCCCATCGTGCATTCAAGGACCCAACAATAGACAGACTCCATTCAAGTACAGTAATATTTCACCTACCTAAATGATGAGAACAAAGTTAAAGGAAACCAACAAGGAGTGGTAAAGCACCTCGGGCCAGCAAGAGCATGGAGCCACTCTACCTCTTAGGCTGAAAGGGCAAGGAGAGGGGGAAAAAGTTCTAGACCCTGGTGAGGGTCATATTGTAACAGTAGCTGTAGCTGTAAGACAAGATAATGAGACAGAAGCTCTGACTTTCTGGAGAACACAGTCACTGCCACCTGAGCACAGGAGGGAAGGAGCAAAGGGAATAAACACCCCAATCTCTCTCTATTCCCACCTTTCCATCTTCTGATTGTGGAAGGTATGGGGCAAGGGAGTTTGGCTAGTGTAGCCCGTGATAGTCATTTTCCTCCAACATAAAACAGGGTGGAGAGAAGGGTGCAGAATGGATCTGGAGGAAAGAAAGGAAATATCTGTCATGACTCCACATACCTGCTTTTTCCCTCAGGATGTGTCTAGTCTACCCTTAGGTTTCTCCCTTCTGAACTTGTTTGCTCCATGGCTCCCTAGAATTCTTTTCAGAAAGGCTCACTGCAAGTTGTAGGCATTTGCTAATTTTGGCCTTTTGATATCCTTTTCCTCTTCTTTTGGTAACAATCCTACCAAAACTCTTTTGAGGATTCTTTGCATCCCGATTCTTATTTCATGTGGTATGTGGCTGGTTTAAACATCCCCAGTGATAGAGGTTGAGTCCATTCTTAGGCAGCAGGAACAGACTAACCCAAAAGACAATATTTCAGTACCAGTCCAGTTGAGGAAGTCAAAAACAGATCAGTTAACACATGAAATTCAGGCCAGTTTTAAACTTTAGCTCTCAAGAGCTGTCATCTGCTGTTTCTTAATCCTAACTCTAAAATAATTATCCCACTGTGCTACAGGATGTTATAAGGCTATTTCCATTCTAAGACTATGAGGGCAGAGAATGCACTGTTCTTTATATCCCTAATATCCAGCACAATCTCTGACAGTTAACACTTGTGGAATAAATGGGAGAATTAACATGAGAGGATAAACATCCTGGCATGGTTCTATCCAGATGATGGGTGATCCTTATAGAGATTTTGTTGCTATACATCAGCCTGTGTGATTACCTGGTGTCAAGAGTCAGACTAAAAGTCACAGAGAAAAGAATAAAGGATAGATGATGATAATGAGAGATTAGGAAATAAACTTGTAGCTTTGTATGGATATAGAAATGACTGAAAACCAGATACCTTGGTAAAAATTGAAATGTTCCTACATTTTATTCACTGAATAGAAACTACAAAATTGGCAGTAGAGAATGCACAAGATTAAGCAACTAAAAACGTTAAATAATGAAGAGTCATGTTTCTGATAGGAGAATAAGAAGACCCACCAAAACCTAGAACACTTCTACTGTTTTCCAACATATATCCCCTGGGGCCCACCCAGTTAGCCATTTCCATACCTTTTCCATTCTAACCTTTTTGTTTTTTTTCAAAGACTTGAAGGTTTCCCACCCCCTTCCTTGTACCAAGGAAGGCCAAGTTCAAATTGCAGTCCCTCCCAGAATCCACCTTACCTACTATGACTCATATTACTTTAGAGCCAGCAGAGAAATAGAGGGGGTCTCCAAGAACAATTGTCCAAGGGATCACCATGATGGTTAAAGGAGATAAGATGGTCAAGTTCAATTACTTCAAAGCAGATTCACTTTTATCTATGTGTTTCAGCCTCAATAGAAGATGACTCAACATCACTCAAAATTGTCCTGCTTTATTACATTAATGTTTCACCTGCACAATATTTTTCATCTTCTCAAAACTAAAAAGGTTATGTAGGAGGAGGGAAAATAGCAACTATGATTTAAAATTCTCTTGCCACCCTCCCTTTCCCATGATAACCCCTAGCAAGCCCAGAGTTAGGCGTTAAATAGGTATGTGATAATTATGCTCAATCAAAATAACATGATATGAAGAGCAGTCACTTTGTATCGTGAAGTCTCCTTCAAATGATAGGAATGTGTTTCAAGCAGCTTCATTTCTCTTAGGACCCCAAATCCATAAATGTATCCCCGTATACTCTGAGATTGCATTAAAATTGCTGGCTGAGCAAATATGTTTGCCCCCTTGCCCACCCCAAATTCCTAAAAATGACAAATCATATTTCAAAAATAATCAGTCTACAACTTTACAGAATAAAAGATATAGAAAAGACAAGATCAGATCGACAGAGAAAAGTATAGCGGAAAGCACGTGGAAAAAGATATTGCTGAAAATGTATAAGTGGTGGGTAGGAGTCAGGAGAGCCTTGGTTATGATGCCACAGCAAACAACTCCAAAAGTGTGGTTACTTAATGCACAAGCCTAATTCTCCCTTATGTTACACATCCCCAGGGGATTGGTGGGGTGTCTATTACAAAAATCACTCGAGGATCCAGGATGAGGGAGGTCCCTCCTCTTTTAGAAAGAACATCATTTATAATATGCATCCCCCTCAGTTGCTGGAAAAGAAAGAGGAAAAACCCAGCCAATTGCACATGGACTTCTTACTGCCTCAGCCTGCAATGGAGCCACATTACCTGCCAATCCCTCATCGACCTAAGTACCCACGTGGCCCTCTCTAACAAACATGACTGAGAAATGTAGAAGAGAAAATTAAATATTTGTTGAATGTTATTCTCTGCCACTTAATGTAAAAATATTTCAAGTCTTCAGGCGATACTGTATGACTTGATTTCGGGAATATGGTAGATAGACCCTGACCTATAAAGGTTCCTAGAGAAAGAACCAAAGAAACAAGAACTGCTAACAAGGAGCCATGCTTCCATCTTGCATCTATTACCTAAGGTACTTCTTTCCCATCAGTCTCCTTTCCTGTTTATCTAGTACATTTCCTCCTTTTTAAAGACAAAGACATTGGGGTTTAACTTTCTCCTTACAATCAAGGAGGAGCCAGTCCCACCTGAGAACAGGACTAAATCCTTGGACAGAGATAATTTAAAGGTCCGGTGGATAGAATATCAACTAAATATATTTCTTCTAAATGTGTTCACCCAGCCATTCAATCAGAAAGTATTTTGGGGTGCCTTCTATGTGCCAGATAATGTGCTAGGTTCTCTGTCTCCGGAAGCACAAAATCAAATCAGACCTAGGTTCTGCACAAAGCTGAGGCAACAGAGACACACGTGGAGTCAATTGTCCAGGGCACTATTGCAGAATCTTCAAGCTTAATGATGAAAAAAGAGGATTAGCTCTGCAAGTGAACAGGCCAGGAAGGGTCTAGAAGGGTTTCATGGTGAAAGTGACATTGGAAGACTTAAAAGGTCCAGTTTAGGTATAATAATAAGCATTAGGAAAATGTTCTATTATTTTTTTCCATCTTTCCTCACCACAGTTACTTCTTTCTCCAATTCATCTTCCCATTTACTTGCTTGGCAGAAGTGGCAGGAATCCATAGGGGTGTAACCTTTTCCTCCTTCCAAATCGTTCTGCTTTGCCTTTTCCAGCTGTTGTGCTGAATTTAAGTCTGCAAAACCAACCTGGAGGCACAGGAAGCTGAGGCAACGAAAGCCTATTCATTTGACTGCTGCTTTCCCACTTGATGGTCGAGTCAGCTTTTAAAATAATGCTTCCCTTATTTGTCATTCTCCTTCTTTAGCACCACTGCCAGCTGTACTTTCCACTTCACATGAATTTTGCTCTATTCCAATTTTCTGCTTCTCTTGACTGTAATCCCACGGTAACAAATGGAATCCCACGATACACTAATATCTCTTACTCACTGGCATTGAAAAGATCAATATTTCAAAATACCATATGTTTTCTAGATCAGCCATGACATGCATACAAATAAGTAAGATCTGAACCATTACAGTATCTGTAAGTTACATAAACCACCAACCAAACAAGGCAAGTTATCCCTTGTGGCTAAATTTCCAAAGGTCATTTTGATGGCTGACCAGTGAGCCAACTGGTCACGTGTCTTCGCCATATCTGGGAGCTTGAGGAAGAAAAGGATCACCAAAAATGCCAACAGCATGCTAGGTAATTCAATGCTGAGTGTACCCATTGTCAATCAGACATCCCAGGGTCCAGCTGGAGGCTCTACCCAGTGATAGCACTCCATTCCTGAGAGTCTTGCTTTGTACCCACTCATTCAACTCATCCATTCAACAAATACTCATTGAGCACCTATGTTTCATGGCCTGAACTATGCTCCAAGGATAAAGGGACAAATAAATCACTTTTCAAGAGGCTCCTGTTCCACCAGAGGAAGGAAGTATGTACATAGGTAATAAAGTGTAATAAGCACAATGACAGACATGCATAGTGCCTGAGGAGTGGAGGGAAACCCCAGCTAAAAGATCCCAGGAGTATTCCAAGAGGAACTGATGCCTGAGCTGAGTGGTGAAGGATAAAGGAGTCAGGTCAATAATTTCAAAATACATCTGTTGGAAAGAATGACACATGTCGGAAACTGCACATAGTTCAATATGACCAGAACAATTCATGACAATGGGCATGTGAGACATACAAAGAGAAAATAAGAAATCATCTGTGCTTCAAAAATATTAGTTTTTCAGGACAATTAGGGACAAGATCTAGCACATGTGGATGACTCATTGTGTACATCCACGCATTGGGGGTTTTCACACATTTTTAAATTTTATCCTTACATAGTCCTCAAGGTGCATTTAACGAAGGCCCTCCCTCTTTTGCAGATACGGAAATGAGGACACAGAGAGATTCAATATTTTGCTATGGCTCTTCACATAGTAAGTTATAAAATTAGGCTCTAAGCCAAGGGCTCCAAAGTTTATAGAATAGACCAAAATTCCGGTTGAATGATGTATAGAGCCAGACCAAGGGACATACATTCTTAGATACAGAAATCTGATGGAAGGAAAAATCAGTGTTCATAGAGTGAATATGTAAGACTGATGTGGTAGATAAAATACACACCTGAAATATGGGATAGAAATTCACCAGGGAGAGAAGAAGCAGCACATCTTTACAGGTAGCAAATAAATAGTGCTTAAGAAGTTACAGTCTCCTGGGGTGCATTGCCCTTGTGAAACAGCTTTGGAGGGCTGGACAAATAATTATGGAATGCCTATGAGATATGAAACCCTATGCCTTGTACTTCAGAAAACTTCTCTCATTTAACCCTCATAACAAATCAATAAGCTTCCCTACCTTTTCATCCATGAAATGAGAGTGAATCCAGGTTAAAAATAAAACACATGTCACACATACATAGCACGGTGTTCAGCATAGAGTAGACCAATGGCTCACATCACCTTCATTTTACAGGTAAAGAAACTCGAGCTTGAGGGAGATTGAATCCCTTGCCTTCAATCACATAGCTAAAGGAGACAGAGAGCATATTTTAATCCAGGTATATCTGCTCCATTTCTTCACAGCCTTTCAAGTCATACAAACTCCTTTCGTTAGGGTTAAACTGAGGCAGAACTTTTTAATAGACAACATAAGTACTAGTACTCAATGAAGCAAGAATACTAAAACTCTACTGTTTACTTCCCTCACCATAATATATCTTTGTTTCAGGAACCTGGGGCTTCCTGAAATCCTCACTAGTTCTGATTGTTTAAAATTATAGATTGATAGATTAGATAGATAGATAAATAGATAGATAGATAATTAGACATTTCTACTTTAATATGATTTACTGCCATGCCTGATCTCTTCCAGGTTCTTTGTATCTTAAAGTTTTTCTGTAATTTGTATAATTAACAAGTATACACTTTTAGATAATTTCAGCAACCACTGAGCAGATAAGGTGTCAGAAAGCCCCTGAAGTCATTACAGTCTTACTATATCCTTTGATTTAATGAAAACCAAACCATATGAAAATATCAAAAGAAAGTAAAATCATCAGGCTCCACAGAGGTTCCAAAGTAATAAAATGAGCCAGTTTTCAAGTCAAGAAGAATGACCCCTATTAAAAAGAGTTTTAAAAATTAGGTGTGGTAATATGGCTTCAGTCTGTCGGAGCAGTAGTCAAATGAAAATATATTTAAAAGAGTGGTTCTAGTCCCTGTGGTAGGTGTACCCTGGGAGAGCCATCACATCTTTAATAACTTTGCTGTATTTCTTCACCACATTATTGAGAATTGTTTAATGAGCAGTTTCCCTCAGAGAATATATCAGATTCTCAGAAGCAGTTGCCATGAGAGATATTCTTTAAAGACTGATGTAATTATGTTTATTCTTTTACATTTCTTCCTGGAATGGTCAAAATGATGGTACTTTCTTTTTTTTTCCTTTTAGAAATATATTTTCTGTTTATAAAGATAGTAAATGATCTTGGTAGAAAATTTAAAAATGAAACAGAATAAAGAACAATTGAAATCAATGTGATTCTATTGTCCAAACACAGAGGGTAACTAACTATTCGGGTTTTATTTCTTTCTCAACTTGAATTCCTACATTATTTTTATATAAGCAAGATCAAATAAATGTATGTTAGTCACATTTGGATACTGCCTCAATTTGGTATCGCACTTTGTTCTATAAGTGTATCATTCTCTCATGTTAATCATACTCTTCTTGTAAACCAGACAGCAGCTACCTGGATATTTCAACATTCTCCAGCGTGCAGTGATCTTGTTTTCCATTCACACCTAACACTTGCTCCCATTCATGACTCTTGGGTCCTTAGGCAGCTACTCTCCTGTTTTAGCCTACTTTGTGCCGTGGTGGTGTCACCTGTCTTCCTTCAGCCTAACCCCATGATTACATGTGTTGACACTAACATCAGAGACCCACGGGTCAACTCACCCATCCAATTACTGGCTCTGTGATTTGGGGTAAGTCACTTAAGCTCCCTAGGCCTCCATAAAGTGGGAGTAAATCCAGATTTAAAAATAAACCACCTGAAGGGCATAGCACAGTGATAGGCATGGAGTAGACCACTGGCTCGCATTGGCTTAAACAGTAGTCAATATTGAAGAGAAGTAGTGGGAAATATTACATTGTTAAGAGGTAAACTTCTCCAGACACAACTAACACAAGATTCTTGAGTACGATGGCCTTTGTTGAAGGTTTGAAGGTAGGAGAGGGTCATTTGAGCAGAAGCCAAGAAAAAATTTAAATTCAATGTCAGACATCACTCGTCCTAGAAATTTTGAAAAATATCTTCCAAAGAGACTTTTTACTGGCTATCTTCTCAAATAAAGCACAGCTTTGCTTTTAATAATTTCTAAACTTTCTTCTGGGGCTTCCCTGGTGGTGCAGTGGTTGAAAGTCCGCCTGCCGATGCAGGGGACACGGGTTCGTGCCCCGGTCCGGCAAGATCCCACATGCCGTGGAGCGGCTGGGCCCGTGAGCCATGGCCGCTGAGCCTGAGCGTCCGGAGCCTGTGCTCCGCAATGGGAGAGGCCACAACAGTGAGAGGCCCGCATATCGCAAAAAAAAAAAAAAAAAAACAACTTTCTTCTGAAATTTTCCTTCATAAATTGCCTCTATCCCATTTCTACTGACAGCTTTATTTTCCTTTTTGGTAGATTCTTTCTTTATACTTCTTGATTCTTTCATTTACTGGGGTTTTAATGTATTTCTTATCAATTTACAGGTGTTATTTTTATGTCAATTACATATATAATGTTATAGTCCTTTTGGTTAGTCAAATATTTTTAATATTCCATTTTGATTCCTCTGTTGATGTTTTAGCTATAACCTCTTTGCATTATTTTTTACTGATTTCACTAGAAATTACAGTGGGTATCTTAGCCATCTATGTGGGCTTAACTTTTACTACTTCATGTAAAAAAATGTAGAAATCTTCTAATATCATAGTTCAATTCACCACCACTATCCTTTGTGCTATAATTATTATACATATTATACCTATAAATGTTACAAACACCGTACTACAGTGTTATAATTATTACTTTAAGTAGTAGTTGTTGGGTTTTTTTTTCATTCCAACTCCATTTATTAAGAATTTAGGCTTATAGGGACACTACTGTAGGGATAAAATTCTTCATGGGTCTCTCAAATTCCTGCACATTTTGAGCAGAGAAGCTGACTGCCTTCTGTTCTGGACTATCTTTTGAAGGATGTTTATGTAATGACCAGCCTTGATGAAGAGAGACAGTGTCTCCCTCTGGAGCAAAATGCAGGTTTGCTTACATCCTTGTAAGATAGCTCCTAGCCCCCCAAAATTTGCATGGTTTTTATGTGCTGATCAGGGAATTCACACTCTCTGTGGGGCTCCCCCTCTTCCAAGAACTCTCCCATAATTTTATCGTCATTCTGCCAGCCTGAACTTTGTCCTTTGACACCTTGTGCCGATAAGGAGCAGCTCTCTGCAGCTGGAGCCGCATGCAAACTAAGTATGGGGCAGCAGAGGGTACCTTCCAGCCTGATGTCGCCAACTTGTACATCTCACTCCTGTTTCTGCATGTTTGCTCTCTAGGGCTTTTAAATAGTTGTATTTTTCACATTATTTGTCTACATTTTATAGTTATCATCTACAGTTATAGGGTGAGCCTAATTAAGCTCTTCTATCACTACCAGAAATCAGATTTCTTATGTGACTTCTGAGTTTTTCCTTCTTCCATCCTCTCTTTGCCTGAGTTCCACCAAGGAGTCACTTTCTCCCATCTGGAAGAACTATTCTTAACTCAAGAGTGTATGAGGCTTTCTTTCCTACAGGAATCTTCAAACAAATTACTAGAATGAGGCTCTAATTATAATGGCTGCAACTTACTAAGTCTAATCCACTCTAACTCTCCCAAAATGGAAGAAAGTAACCAGAGCTTATTCTTCACGTGAAAAAGAATGTTTCTCATTTTTCTATCCATGCTGCCCTCTTCACAGCCATTACTTCAACACTCTCTTCTGTTTTATTTCCCCAGATGGGCACTTCTTCCCTTACTGAGAAGAGCCTATAGTCCAGGGCCTGTTCTTTCTATTGAACCTAAAGGCTATTCATAAATATCTAGAGTTTCCATGGTCTTCATTAATGTTCAGTCACCATTTCTATTTTTAAAAAAAACATTATTTCTGGATTGGAAAATCCTTGAGAATGCGAACAACTCACCAGTGTACCTGCTCCTAAAGTCATCTCTTTTTAAATTCTGATCAGTTCTCATTTCTCCAAATATGACATACAGATGGCCAACAGGCACATGAAAAGATTCTCAGCATCACTAATTATTAGAGAAATGAAAATCAAAACTACAATGAGGCACCATTTCACACCAGTCAGAATGTCCATCATTAAAAAGTCTACAACAGGGGCTTCCCTGGTGGCGCAGTGGTTGGGAGTCCTCCTGACGATGCGGGGGCGCGGGTTCGTGCCCCGATCCGGGGGGATCCCACGTGCCGCGGAGCGGCTGGGCCCGTGAGCCATGGCCACTGGGCCTGCGCTTCCGGAGCCTGTGCTCCGCAACGGAAAAGGCCACAACAGTGAGAGGCCTGCGTACCGCAAAAAAAAAAAAAAAAAAAAAAAGTCTACAACAAATGCTGGAGAGGGTGTGGAGAAAAGGGAACCCTCCTACACTGTTGATGGGAATGTAAATTGGTACAGCCACTATGGAGAACAGTATGGACGTTCCTTGAAAAACTAAAAATAGAGTTACCTTATAATCCTGCAACACAACTCCTGGGCATATATCCAGAGAAAACTCTCATTTGAAAATACATGCACCCCAATGTTCATAGCAGCACTATTTACCATAGTCAAGACAGAGGAACAACCTAAATATCCATTGACAGATGATGGAGATGTGATATATATATATATATATACACACACACACACACACACACACAATGGACTATTACTCAGCCACAAAAAAATGAAATAGTGCCATTTGCAGCAACATTGATGGAGCCAGAGATTATCATACTAAGTGAGGTAAGTCAGAGAGAGACAAATATCATATGGTATCACTTACATGTGGAATTTTTAAAAATGATACAAATGAACTTATTTAAAAAACAGAAACAGGTTCACAGACATAGAAAACAAACTTACAGTTACCAAAGGGGAAAGGCAGGGAAGGGATAAATTAGGAGTTTGAGTTGAACATATACACACTATTATATATAAACTAGGTAAACAACAAGAACCTACTGTATAGCACAGGGAACTATATTCAATATTTTGTAATAACCTATAATAGAAAAGAATCTGAAAAAGAATATATATATGTATAACAAATCACTTGACTTGAAACTAACACAATATTTTAAATTAACTATACTTCAATTAAATAAATGAAAACAAAAAAAATTCTGGTCAGTTCTACTCCAATCCAAAGTTGAAACTTATCATGCAAGAAATATTTTGGAAGGGAAGAGGCAAATAAGAGTTGAAAACTAGAATTGATCAATGTAAGAGAGTTAGAACATAAGACACTAGGATGCATAAACAGATAGTCAATACATTGAATTCAGGTAATAGTATTCATTGTAAAGATGTTTTTATTTAACTTGTCTGGCAAGAGAGACTAAAAGTTTGCATCATGACCTCTGAAATAGCCTCCAACTCTAGCAAAACAATGCGATGACTTTGTGTTTCTAGGTTGACATGGGCTTGACAGGGTCCTTCTAGGCACACCACAATGAGTCTTTGCACATGTCTATTGCAACACTTCAAACTGATTTGTAATAATTTATCCAGTTGTCACCTCCATCAGACTGTGAGTCTTGGAGGATGAAAGCAGTGCTGTCCTCATTTCAGAAGACCCCAGCAGTAATTATCGCTTTCCACACACAGTAGAAACTCAGAAAATGATAAATGGGTACACGTGGGACTTTCTGTTCCTAAATGAATGGTTCGTTTAGTATACTAATTAAGAGTAAGAGCTTTTTTTAAATGACATATTAATATGCCAAATTAGACTGCTATTGAGTTTATACAGTTTCAGCATTAATTTATTGGTTGCCTCCTAAGGATCGGGCATGGAGAAGGGCCAGAAAATGCAAACATGCGAGCACTTACAGAGGGATAATGGGCTTCTGTTGTCTACCTGCGCATCAAACAAAGCATAGCACAGGAAACAAGGCTTTATTCAATAAACTGGAAACTAGTTCTGTGCTTTTTGGTCCTCTGCCAATGTAGGGGACACAGGTTTGAGCCCTGGTCCGGGAAGATCCCACATGCCACAGAGCAACTAAGCCCGTGTGCCACAACTATTGAGCCTGCGCACTAAAGCCTGCCAGCCACAACTACTGAGCCCACATGCCACAACTACTGCAGCCCGCATGCCTAGAGCCCGTGTTCCACAACAGGAGAAGCCCCCTCAATAAAAAGCCTGCGCACCGCAATGAAGACCCGATGCAGCCAAAAATAAATAAATAAATAAATGTGAAAAAAAGATTAACATAACAGCTACAAAAATTCAATCAAAAAATTTTCATTTCTACTTAAAACAATTATGGGTAAGATACATCACCATATACTACCCTCTGGCTTAGACTTTCTGAGCAGAACTATTTTCAATATCTACTTTCAAAACACAAACCAATAGTATATCAGGAATCTCTGTCTACCACATTCCGCCCTAGTCAACTATGCCAGAGCAGTTTCCTTAATAAAAGTGGTAACATCTCAATTTTACCATAAGATGAGCCACATGGAGCGAGATACATATAATTACCACTTAGGAAGGAATTTGATGTCTCCTCTTATTTCTGGGATTTGGTAAAAGAAAAATGGATTTATACGGTGGGCAAAGATTGTCCAAGATAACTTTCAGATTACTGAATTGGGTAAAGGAATGGCTAGTTGCTACGGTTCATAAACCCCTCTTCTTTAGAAATGGGAAGAAGCAGCACCAATTTCGTCAGCTCAAAGAAATAGAAAGCGCATTTAATATTGGAGCACCTAACCAAAACAAAGTAAGGAAATAGATGTTAGAATAGGAAACCCTAGGAGAAATGGGCTGTACTTATATTTTCTAGACTCAACGACACAGCAAAATGCAAAGTAACGCAGTGAAATCCCCTCAATCGCAATTGCCGTTGTTTCTTTCCTCCTAGGTCTTGTGCATTGTTTTCATCTGGACGATTTCAATAACCTCTTCGTTCCTTGTCAGCTATCTCATCTGCCTCCTGTATGTGCTCCAAAGAACCACCAGAGTCAAGTGATCATGCTGTTTTCATGCTCAAATTCTTTCAACAACTCCTTCGGAGAATGAAGTCCAAAGTCAACCTGGTATTTAACTCTCCTTAAACAGTCCTCCTTTGTCAGCGCTTTAAAAATAACCTAAATAACAAGAGTAACACCTATACTCTAGGCTTCCCGTTGGGACATTTTAATGGTCAAATTTAAAAGTCTGTATTTCCTGTTTCACTATGCATCCCAGACCTTGCTACATAGATGTGTTTTTCTATCAACTATGTAAACAATATCACACAAAATATCTAGCCATGACTGGATTAATTAAGGGCCACCAAGTTCCAA
Source organism: Delphinapterus leucas (assembly GCF_059928025.1). Lineage (NCBI taxonomy): Eukaryota > Metazoa > Chordata > Mammalia > Artiodactyla > Monodontidae > Delphinapterus > Delphinapterus leucas. The sequence continues at coordinate 103,127,104 of NC_143136.1, read as the reverse complement.
GGCAATTTAAGTGAGAATCTTAGCACTGCCTTGAAATCCAAGGCACTTGTTCACATTTAACAAGCTGTGCAGTGAAGGAAATGTGATGAAATTTGGCACAGAATTTGGGACAGATTGTTTTTTTCACCCACAGGATTGCTAGATGCAGTAAAACCAGAAAACTCTTTTTTTTTTAAGACAAAGTAATGGGAGATTTGTTGTCTTTCAGCCTAATGCTAGTTTTCTGACCAAAATGGCCAAATCACTTTTCAGGGCTAATGAAATTGGTCAGTGGAATTTCATTATGCTGGGAAATGAAATTAATATGCAGTCCAAAAATAAAATTGATTTTCTGTAAACATAGGGGATCGGTCAAATCTAGAAAGATAGTTTTTTAAAGATAAAATGACAGCAACCCAAGACATTTTTTAAATGCCACAATATAATTAATCTGAGCATTTTTCTTTTAAAAAATGTTGTCTCGTGAAAATTTGGATTAGATACCCACAATTATATTTAATATGTTTTTCTTTACATTTACTTGTATACCCCAAATGGAAAGAGTCTGTGTTCATTTGTTGCTTAACCCCATAAGCCAGCCTCAAACACTCAAATACCATGCATTCGTGTCCTGTAAAGTTCAGCCTAAAACACCAGTTTATGCTCGAAGTAATTTCTCAGAAATTTTTACTTGTTTGTAAGCCTGTTTGAACTAAGATTCTGTTTCCACCTACTCCAAAATCTGAAGGCAGAGACTTGAGTCTTGACTTAGACTCTCCAGATACGGTGTTGACCCCTTCTCTCCTGACACTTAGGCATCCTCTTTTTCTTAAGCAGCTCTGCCCCACCTTCTTTGGCTTTTAACCTCTCCTGTTGCTTCATGAAGAAAGTATTCCAATCAAGGTCACCACTGAGCCCTGTATTGCTATAATAAATGCAACTGCTGATTCTCCAGCTTCCATTCACATTGACTAGTCTTTGCTTGTTTGACTCCAGGATATCATCCTTTCCAAATTTTTCTCCTATCCCACTGGCCCATTGCTTCTGCATGTTCTTTGATGTATCCACCTCATTTCCTTGACTCAATCTTGGACATCTTCTCTCTTCTAAATAGACTCACTTCCTTCATGATCCCATCAGTCTTATGACATTGAAATCCATTTATACACTGCTGTCTCCCCAAATGATGACCCTCCTCCATGGACCTGTCAACTGAACTTCTGTCTCCAGCTCTCTACTTAAACATTCACACTCTAATAAGCTCATTAAGCTGAGTGTGTCCCAGACAGAGCTCCATCTCAGTGTGGATAACTTCAGTATCCCTGCTGCTCCAGCCCAGCTGTCCACGACTTCCCTCTTACTCTCACATGGCACATCAAGTCTATCAGATACCTGTGCTGCCATGGAAATACATCCACAGTCAAAGACATCTCATCACCTCGACTGCTACGAACCTGTAACAAGCCAGCATCATCCCTGACATGGATTACTGAAATACCTCCTAACTTGTCTTCTTTTTTTTTTTTGGCTGCGTTGGGGCTTCGTTGCTGCACACAGGCTTTCTCTAGTTGTGGCGAGCGGGGGCTACTCTTTGTTGCAGTGCACGGGCTTCTCACTGTGGTGGCTTCTCTTGTTACAGAGCATGGGCTCCAGGCATGCGGGCTTCAGTAGCTGTGGCATGTGGGCTCAGTAGTTATGGCTCACGGGATCTAGAGTGCAGGCTCAGTAGTTGTGGCACATGGGCTTAGTTGCTCCACAGCATGTGGGATCTTCCCGGACCAAGGATCAAACCCGTGTCCCCTGCATTGGCAGTCAGATTCTTAACCACCGCACTACCAGGGAAGTCCCCTAATTTGTCTTCTTGCTTCGGTCTTTGTTGACTCTATTGTGCCTACTACCCAACATTTTAGTCAATTCTTGACACTGCAATTGGACTATTCCTGCTAAAATGTAAGTTATATCATCTCACTCTCCTTCTTACACCCCTTCTGTAGCTTTCTACATCATTTCAAGTGAAAGCCAAAATCACTGCAATGGCCTACAGGGTCTGACACAATCTTTAACCCTGCCTCACTTATCTCATATGCCTCCCTACCTCAAACCCTCCATTGGTCCACACTGGCTGGCTCACAGTTCTTTAAGACTGTGTGTCCCACTCCTTCCTGAGAGCACTTGTACTTGCTGTCTTTTCTTCTGCGCCATTCCTCCTTGCTATTTCACCCCACGTTGCTCCCTCTCTTACTCCTTCTTGTCTTTATCAAATATCATCTTCTCTATGATCCTTCATCTATCATGCTTTTAAAAGTAGAATCTTGGGACTTCCCTGGGGGTCCAGTGGGTAAGGCTCCTCGCTCCCAGTGCAGGGATCCCTGGTTAAATCTGTGGTCAGGGAACTAGATCCCACATGCATGCCGCAAATAAAAGTTCGCATGCCACAACTAAAAAAAAGATCCCACACGCCCCAATGAAGATCCCGTGTGCTTCAGCTAAGACCTGGCGCAGCCTAAATAAATATTTTAAAAAATAAATAAATAAAATAAAATTAGGATCTTTCCAGCACTACTTACTTAATTATGCAATAAAATAGTAAAATATTAATTACAACATAAATATTAAACCTAGTAAACATAGAGTTAAACCTTGGAAACTAAAGCCTGGAGAAAAAGAGAGAGAGAGAGAGAGAAAGAGAGACAGAGGGAGAGAGTGAAAGGGAGAGAGAGAGAGAAGACAAATATGTGGTCCAGAAGGTCCTCCAGGACTTTACTTCTGAGCATCCAGACAACCAAAATAAAAATGGTAACAGAATCATTTGAGTGGTTTCTCAATGCCCATGAAGACAAATCATGACAGTTCATAAGAGGAAGTAAAATTTTACCTACCACTTCACTCCGAAAGAAATTTCTTGTAAGGAAAAACAAAAAAAATTTTTTTTTTTGGCCACACCAGGTGGCTTGTAGGTTCTTGGTTCTTCGACCAGGGATCAAACCCAGGCCAAGGCAGTGAAAGTGCCAAGCCCTAACTACTGGACTGCCAGGGAATTCCCTGTATGAAACTTCTTAAAAGGAATTCAAGCAATGTTGGGGTGGTGACAATAACCATATCTCATTATGAAATGTAAGTGCGAGCCTCAGAAAGCACTTTTTCTTGATGCCTCAATGAAAGTGGAGGGTATAATACCAAAGCACAACTAAGTGAAAGTCATTCCATTGAGGAGAAAATCGTGTTCTTTGCAATGTTTGTTTCCCACCTCCTTAGACTCCCAGCCCAAAGCTCACCCAGGAGAATAACTAGCACAGGGTGTCCCCTTAAGCCTTCCCTGCCCAAAGGACCTTTTCAATTCCTGCCCCATTCCTGCAGGCCCATTCCATGACCAGCTCATTAGTTTTGTTATTTAACCTCATTAAGCAATGGGCACTTGGAAAATATTATGTTAGTGTTTCTGAACTTACTTGCTATTAGAAAAACTTTTGACATTTTCTTTGTTTTGCTTATTAGGTTGAGAAAAAGAGAGACCTAATTTAAGTTACCAGAGAGAGTATGTGGTTATCATGAAGATATATGGGCTGAACAAAAGCTGGAACTCCAGGAGAGGGGGTGAGGCCCTGCCCCTCTCCGCTCATGCTCTCTCGCTTCTTGGCCTCTCTGTCTGCGTATCTGCTCCTCTTCCCCCATCTTTACCGATGTCCTCATCCTATATCCAATACCTTGTCTATTTCCTCAACCTGTACGTGGAGTTTGTGGCCAGGGCCCCAGCAGAGCTTCCTGGCAACCTGCTAATGGTCACAGTCTCAGTATTTCTTGACTCAAAGCCACAAGAAACTCTGATGCAACCAGTATGCCTCTTTGAGCCAGGCCTCGTAGGTCATTTATTTCTGGTATTCTGCTTTTGCCCATTTTTAGTCCAACTGTGACCAAACAGGATCAGAAGTAGAGACATATGCTGCAAAGTCTGTCTGTCTGTCTGTCGACAAGGTAATATTCCTTAAATAAATGTAGCAGGAGTGGCATTGATCCACATCATAAAGCTTTCTCCCAAAAGAGGGGCCAGTGAACCTGTAAACAGACAGATCCTATAACCTGGAAGCTGGAGGAGGGTGACTCTGAGGACAAAAGGACCTTCCAGAGCCTTTCAAATGTTACTGTGAATTAAGGGGCTATCAATTTTATCGATGCACAGAGAATATTCCATAAGGGAAATAATCAAGCTTACCCTATTGATGCCTATTTATTAATGTTTTTGTTAATAAAATATTTTTTAATCCACTCTGTTATATCTTGGAACTATTGTGCTGACATAGAGAAATAGATCGTATTTGAATAACTGGATCACTTTTTCATTGGACTCTTTGTTCAAACTAATCTTCTTTTTGTTTTCAAATCATTATAAATCATAACAGAAACATTTCATTCAAAATGTGATTTGAGAAGAAACCAATTGTAATTAAAAAATGGAATATATTAAGTATATTTATCTCAATTATATCTATTATCAGAGGGTGGCCATCACTGCAAATCTTTCTGTGCTCAACTTACTTTGGTTTTGGTTTTGGTCACAAAAGAGGTCAAAGAATTCACACCTCACAAGTTCAGTCCCACTTAGGCAACTATTTCACTCTGTCTCTCAAAGTCATTCTTCCAGAGTTTTAACCAAAAGTGTCTTATTAAATCCACTGTTGAATGCAGCAGTAGCAGTGTTTCTGCTCAAGGATAGACATCTGAGGCTGCCATTCTGGAGGATGACAATGACTCCATTGCTTCACCACCGAATAAATACAATCAACTGCAAGGGTATGACTGGCTCCACACAGCCTCTTCAAACCACCTCCAAGAGTGAAAGACCCTACTTTGAAACTATTAGTAGGAAAAAATGGAGCCAGAGGATCATTCAGTAATAACACAACCCTGTTCAAAAATTGCAGTCAGGGAATTTCATTTTGATACAAAGTGCTGTTTGATAAGGGAATAAAATCTGAAAATGGATGAGTTGATAAGGAGAAAAGACTAGCATGTTTAGCTTGAGTCAAGCTACAGATGGATCTAATTAGCAAGTCCAGCGTTTTTGGTAAAGTGTTTGTCTTTTGTTCTCTCAACACGTCCACCACCAACCAGCCTCTTGTTTCTGCAGTTTGTTCATTGCCCCATTTTTCTCTCATCAGAGAGTTACTCTCCTTGGTTTCAGGGTGAGATGTCATGTCAACCATCTACATCTTGATCAGGGTTAATTTTAATCAATGAGCTCTCTTCGTGAGAGATTTTCACTCTAAGTTTTATGCTAAATTGCACAAAGAGGTTGGTAGCTTTGAAGAAATTTCTGGCATTAGCATATGAATGGAAAAATGTGATGGACACCTAAGGGTTACAAGATGTGGTAATGCTATTTACTCTGGCAAGTGCTAAATGGGGTACTCTACACAAATGACCTCTTAAATCCTACAACAAAACTCTCTTCTTCCTACATTCCTCCATACAGTGGAGGAATCTGAGGCTTAGAAAAGATTGAAGTGACTTTCCAAGAGTCAAGTCCAGGAGTTGGTAGATCCAGGATTTGAACCTTGGTTCATCGGACTCCATGGCCCATGCTCTTCCATCAGCTAATGATTACGTAGGCTTCCAGCTGCTATCCTCCTGTCTTTAATCCCTTAATCCACCCTTCACACTGTCACATGAAAATACTGAGTTTCACATCTGACCATTTTAGACTCTATTCCTTAAAATCCACCAATGATTCGTAACATTTGTGTGCTCCTTAACATGGTATGCAAGGCCATGCATAAATGAGCTCTCTTCTGCTCGATTGCATCATTGCTTAGCAACTATAACAAACCAGACCGTTACTCTCTTATAGGTACTAAGATCATTAAATTAAAATAGATGCCACTCCTTAGCAGGATTTTAACAGATGTTATTGACCACATGGCCTCCCATATGATATAGCTAAAGTAATAGTCCCAACCAAGCTTGATTATACCTTCATTATTAACACATCTTCACAAGAACCATCTTAATAATTTCAAAATGCTTCCCAATCCAGCAGGGTAAACACCCGCAGTGGTGCACCATAGGAGGAGGCGGTGCTGCATCAGGAGAGACTCCAGGCCTTTGTGCTGATGCTCCTGAACCCATCTTTCCCAGTGACGTTGTCTCCTCTTTTAATATTCCAAATAGGAAACAATTGTACCCCAAGAAATTCCATGCCCAACCATAAAAATCCTAAATATAAATACCCCAAATAGAAGGAAGTATATATTCTTCACTTTCCCCATATCTAGGCATGTTTAGGTCTAAGGTTAAGTTTGTTAAAAGTTTGATTTAATTAATTCAGGAGAAAAGAAAAAAAGAAAAGGTATGATGTAGATGTCTGGTCATCTAAAGCCATCCTCCTGCTTACAGATATTCCCCTGCAGGAAACAGTGGAGGGAACAAAGTTTTAGACCACTCAAATTCCACTATAATAGTAAACTTCCATGCATATTAATGTTATTTTTTAAAGACCTCTTTCAAGTCCTTTATACTTGTTACTCTTGAATTACATGGAGCTCCCCATAAGCCGTATAGTTTCTACATGGCTTTCATCTATCCATGCCTCCGCTAGTGCTGTTTTCTCTCTCAGGCATGCCCTTCTTATCTTCTTCATCCTTTAAGAATATACTCAAGCATCATCTCTTTAAAGAAGCTCTTTCTGAACCTCAGAATAGGCCAATGGTTAATTCTCTGTATTCCTAAGTAACTTATGCTTCTCTAGGACTTAATAATATGTTATTTTGTTGAAACACTCCATTTATGTGCCCATAATCCTCACAAATGACAAGATCTGCAGATAAAGAGATGATAGTTGAGCTGGTTATGGAGTAAGAAAAACTGGGATAGGATCCTAGCTCCACTGCTTATTAACTTGTGACATTAAACCTCTGTGTGTCATGGACACCTAGTCTGTAAATAAGAATAATACTTTTATTTGCTATTCTCTAAAGAGAATACTGTAGAGCTTTGGTAAAATAATATAGACAAAACCCGAAAACAGCATCTAGAACATAATAATATAAGCTGGAAATGTCTTAGTTATGTTCAAGAAGAAACTAAAATTATTGATGTGATCTTCTCTTCTACCCCAGTTCAGTGGTAGCTCTCTGCCGTCTGTCGTAGATCGTGTGCATGATAGTTATTCACAAAGATGTGAAGACGAAGAGAGCTATAAAAATTTTAGTGCAACCTTGCATATAAATAAAGGAGCAAGTTCGGAGTGTCTACAAGCAACATCAGCTAGCTGGTTGACAAAAGAACTGTCAAATGATCTCTATCAATCTTTGCTAAATGCTGACCCACATATTGATGCCAAAAAAGATGAGATTTTCACTGATCTGCATCAAACAGAAAAACCAAGTCAGATTAAGGGAATTTTTCAAAAAGCTAAATGTATTCAAAGAGCCATTATTTATTCCAAGATTATTTCCTTATTACATTTTGATGTTGAAATGTCCTTTCATTTATGAAATAATGGTAACAGTTGGGTCTGTTTGTTCTGTTTGTAGCTTGCTTTGTTTGGCATGATTGAATTTCAACAATCTTACTTTTTGTATCTCCTCTATCAGGAATTGTTCTGTTTCATGAAATCCCAGGGGATTCAGACAGAATAGATTATCCCTGGAATGGTTTCACTGTAGTCCCAGGTCTTCTCTTCCATGATCTAGGCTCAGGGACTTGATCTGTCATCTCAGAGAGTCATATCAACCAAGTCCCAAGGATTTGGGTAAAATCATAATAACAACAGCTAAACTATACTGAGTGCTTAATATGTATAAGTTATTACTGTGCTATGTAAGTGACATGAAATACTACATTTTGTCCTATTATCCTACGAGGCAGTTTTCCTGTAGCTACTTAGTAATGGAACGATAATTCCAGCTTATTCTATCCTCCTCTGAAATCTATGCTTTAACCACAACATTCCATTACTTAACTACATTTCCCAGATTGTCATTTTAATGACTCCAATGAGAAATACAGGGACTTCATGCCTTGTGGCACAGCCATAAAACAAAAGAAAGAAATATATTTATCCTGTAGACCAATTTCCCTAGGCAATTGTGCTCTCCACATTTTCTATTTGGAGCTAATCTACATGAAGATGTTAAAATCATAGAATCGTGTGTGTGTGTGTGTGTGTGTGTGTGGCCACACTGTGCAGCTAGCAAAACCTCAGTTCCCAGACCAGGGACTGAACCCAGGCCACAGCAGTGAAAGCTCTGACTCCTAACCACTAGACCACCAGGGAACTCCCTAAAATCATAGATTCTGTGGTGAGCATGGAATTTGATATTTTGTATCTAATATTTGGATACTCTGAAGTACAGAGTGTCCATGAACTAAACTAACTTGAAGTACTTAGTATAAGTTTAGCAGGGCCAGAGAGTTTAAATATTCAGAATTCTTACACAAAATTTCTTCCATACTAGAATACTTACAGGAGGAACTGCTGACATCTGCCTTCTAGTCGATATTTTTTTTCCTTCTAGTATGTTAATGCCATAAAGTATTTTAGGTTCCTGAAAATTATCCCTTTGGTCTGAGAGTTAGTACTTTTAAGGTGACTTTTACTATGTCACCTTAATCCATTACAGAATGAGAAGGAAGTGCAACATTGTGGTACCCACTCCAGGCTCTGAAAGCAGCCCGTTCCACCCCCACTCTGTGACCATGAGCAACTTTCTTGCTCTCTCCAAACCATAATTTACATGTTTTAAAATGGGCACAAGACTACCTACTTCCTGGTATTGTTAGAATAATCGAATGAAACACATATAGAATGGTGTCTGGAACAGGAAGAACACTCAATGAATGACACCTCTTGATGCTGCTGCTGTTGTCATCCTTGCTTTTATACATACTATATTGTAACTCTTAAAAGAAAATCTTATACTCTTTACCACCAATGCTTGAGAACTATTTCTCTCTGGGCTCATGGCTCCACCTTCTGAGACATCTTTCCTTTTTTATGGAGGGTAGCAAATGTTTGCAGCTTAGTTGTTTATTAGCCTGTTTTGGGAGTCTGACAGCCTTCTTTCATTTCATCCTCTCTTTGTGCCTAAATTGACAGTGTTTCTGCCAGTATAACATTCTCAAGAACCCTGTAGGTCTCCTGTGTATGCCTGAGGATTCACTCATAAACTAGAGCCTCCTCCACAAAAATCCCACCTCATCCTATCCCTGGCTTCTTGGGAGATGGCTGAGTCACACACCTAATCTCTTTAAAGGCTCCTCTGTATAATTTGAATATTCTGACCTCTTGATTCTCCCCAGGTATTGGGAAAAGTTTGTCTTGTCATACTCTTGGCTAAATCTCCAAATTTTAGATAAGCTGAGAATTTCCCCAATCACCAAATCCTTGTTCCTTTTTTGCTTAATAGTTCTTTTCTTGATTTACTTCTCTGATTTTTATTTTACTATAAGCAACAAGAAGAAACAGTCCACACCTTCAGCACTTTGCTTGGAAATCTCCTTAGCTAAATATGCAGTTCATCACTTATAAGTTCTGCCTTTCACATAACTGTAAGATAAAATTCTACTAAGTTTTCTGTCACTATATAACAAGGATCCCCCTTCTTCATTTTTCAATAATGAGTTCCTCATTTCCTTCTGACCCCTCACCAATAGCACTCAGTATTCATATTTCTACCAACAGTCTGTCTATGATGCCTTAGGCATTCTGTAGGATTATACAGGTTTTCTCTACCATGCTCCTCATTTCCTTTTGAGCCCTCACCAACAGAGCCTTTAATATCTTAATTCCTACTAACAATCTGTTCAAGGGAATCTAGGCTCTTTCCACATGTTTCTGAAATTTTTCCAACTCCTGCCCACTTCCAAACCACTTCCACATTTTTATTTATTTATAACAGGAGCTACTCCATTTCCTGGTACCAAAGTCCATATTAGTTTCCTATTGTGCTGTAACAAATTACTAAAAACACAGTGGCCTAAAACAACACTAATTTATTATCTTACAGTTCTGGAGGTCAGAAGTTTGAAATGGGTCTTACCAGGCTAAATTCAAGGTGTTGACAGAGCAGCATTCCATTTGGAGGCTTGAAGAAAGAATCTATTCTTAGCATTTTTTCTGCTTCTTGAGGCTGCCCATATTCCTTAGCCCATGACTGCATCACTCTAATCTCTGCTTCCATTGTCACAGCATCTCTGGCTCTGACCTTCCTGTCTCCCTCTCATAAGGACCCTAGTGATTACACTGGGCCCACCTAGATAATCCTGGGTAATCTTCCCACTTCAAGGTTCTTAACTTAGTCACATTGCAAAGTACCATTTGCCAAAGGTAAAATACTCAAAGGTTCCAGGGTTTAGAACATGGGTATCTTTAGGTGACCATTATTCTGCCTACCACAAATTGTAGAAGTTTTTCTGTTACTCTGGATACAAGAATGTATCAAATGTACAATCTGCAAATATTTTCTCCCATTCTGTTGGTTGTATTTTGACTATGTTGTCCTTTGATGCACAAAATTTTAAAATTTTGATGAAGTTCAATTTAATTTTTTTTTTTTTTTTTGCAGTACGCAGGCTTTTCACCGCTGTGGCCTCTCCCATTGCAGAGCACAGGCTCCGGACGCGCAGGCTCAGCGGCCATGGCTCATGGGCCCAGCCGCTCCACGGCACGTGGGATCCTCCCAGACTGGGGCACGAACCCGTGTCTCTGGCACCGGCTGGCGGACTCTCAACCACTGCGCCACCAGGGAAGCCCCAATTTAACTTTTTTCCTTTGGCTTCTGAGCTTTTGGTCTCACTGCTTCCATGCTGGACCCCTCCCAATCCAATTTCCACATAGAAATCATTCCTATCAAAAATCATACAATGTTACTCCCTTGCTTATAATTTCCCAACAGAGTCTCATTGCTTTGCACTTAGAATAAAATTTAACCTTTTTATCAGGGCTTAAAGGCCCTCTCATGATTTAAGCGTCATCTTCTTCAAGTTAATCTCCTACTACTCTCCACTTACCATACTTCTTTTCCCCAAATATGCCAATTTCTTTCTCATCTTAAGTGTGTTGTATTTGCTCTTCCCTCTGTCTTTTCTTATCTACCTCTGTCTCACCATCTAGTCTCAGAGTCAGGATGCCCTACCAGATAAAGCACCGGCAACACCCACAGACATCCACTACAAACACAAAACAGGATTATAGTCACATCATGAGTAAAGTTTAGAAAGATTAAGTATGGATGTGCAGCTACCAGAATTTATAAAAATAAAAGTATGAGGTTTAGCCATATGGAATAAAGATCAATGAATGTTACTTTTTTTAACTTAATGCAATTTTAGTAAAGATTTTACAATTTAAAATGACAAAAGAAGAACTAAACACTAATGGAGAAAATTAACAAAGGAAGCTGATAAAAATGGTAGATATTAATATACCGGAAAATTCACAGGGATGTTGTAACCATCTCTGATATGTTTTCAACTTTGAAGATGCTGCAGGTATTAAAAGACCCAGGGTCATGACCTATTATTACATTAGTACATGCATTTTATAAGTCCACAGATCTCAAGAAAACAAAGGCAAGGGCTAAAGGAATTTAACATAAAAATCACAAGAATATTGCCAAATGCAATTAAGCAAATTTCCTTGACTTCCAGCCTTCCTTCATGCATGTGGTTCAATTAGCACACACTTGAGGGTCTATGACATTAGGCACAAATGAAGGACACAACACCTACATTCAAATGGCTCACAGATAAACCAACAATAAAGGTAGTATGATGGGTACCATGACAAAGATAAAAATCTGGGAGTGGTGAGATTATAGACCAGATGCCCCTTGCTTGTGTACCACCCCTTGTATTGGTGGTATTCAGGGAAGGCTCTCTTGGAAAGTTAATAAATACCTGTGCTGAATCTTGAAGTGTGAGTAGGAATGGTTGAGACAATAAAATGTCTTAGGGTTTAGAGAAAAGCAATATCTCTATGCATTGAGAAGGAAGACTTCCCAAAAGAGACAAAGATTGAATTTGACTTGAAGAATGAGTAGGATGTGCAGAAGCAAATGTATTCATTTCCTAGAGCTGCCATAAGAAATTACCATAACTGGGTGACTTCAAACAGAAATGTATTCTTTCACAGCTCTGGAGGCTAAGTCCAAAATCAGATCATCAGCAGGACCAAGCTCCCTCCAAAATCTCTAGTGAGGACTCCTTCTTTGCCTCTTCTACCTTCTGATAGCTACCGTCAACCCTTGGCATCCCTTGGTTTGTGATGGCACATCTACCGTTTCTTCCTCCATCTCCATATGACCTTCTCCCCTCTGTGTGTCTCTGAGTCTGAATCTCTCTTATAAAGACACCTGTCATTGGATTTAAGGCCCCCTTAATCCAGTATGATATTGTCTTAACTAATTACATCTGCAAAGAACCTACTTCCTCACATTCTGAGGTTCCAAGTGACATAAATCTTGGGAGGACACCATTTAACCCAGTACATCAGATGATATGGAACTATAACAACGTGTGGACCACCCAGAAGCACTTTCATAAGATTTGGCACCCACAGGTATATAGTCAGAATATTGACCATACCATCAGAATGGTACAGTGATAACATTAATATGGAAATATATATATATTTATATATAAATATTTTATCCATTTTTATTTCCTAATGTTGGAGGAGGTAATCCAAAGGATGTGACCACCGGTTGACCCGTGAGCTGGGCCTGGCCAATCCGATACACCTCACCCTGCCCCACCCCCCACAGTCCTTGGAATATGCCCACTATTCCCACCCTAGGAGCTGTTTCAAGGATACAGCCTCAAGAGAGTAAGGTGTTACTGAGACCATCTAGACCGTATACGTGGCTGAACCCGGTCAAGGCCTCTATATAAACTTGAAGATTCTGGTGGGTGGGTGTGATCTCTCCTAGTCTCACAGCTGCCAAAGCCAAGCCTCATATGTAAGTTCCCTTGCTTATGAAACCTGCCAATCTGCAGTGATATGTTTGTTTCCTTGGTCTCCCCCTGCCCTCTGTATACAGGGACTGGTTTCAGATTGCACACAGAAAGTTCCCACAGTTGCAAACCAACACCTAATTCAGTTAAACTCCACAAGTGATTATCAGTTTTCACAAGTTGTAGCATAAATCATTTATCAAATCATTTTTTAAATGTCCAAAATGGTCATTGTTGCAATCCTTCTGATATAACGGATGCTGGTTGTTTGAGTTATATTTTGACATAGGAAACCACATCAAACTATTCCAATGATGTTTCCATTGAATCAGTAGTTATTAGGTCACTTTTAAGAAGTCAAGATTTCCTTCTAAAATCGACTATATTCATTCCTCTGCTGCTGAATCCTCTCAGTTTCTGCTGAACCAATAATTGGGCAACAGCAATAGACCAATTTAGCAAAAGGACTAGAATTTAAAATAAAAATGTGTCTTAGTTTTTTTATATTTTCAATATCTTTACTATTGACTAAGTCATAAATATCACTTACTGGAAAGTCATAGATAATTCGTTCAAATCTTGTCTTCCTGACTGGAAAGTGGTGGAGTTGTCTGATAATTCAGATCACCATCTGTAATCTCAAACTCTGGCTCTATGATTAAATAAATTTTCTCTCCCTCAGCTTCTTCACTTGTAAAGGGGATAATGATGATAATTATAATACCCTACTGAATTGATTATTCATTTAGAAAGTATATGCCTGGCGAAGAGCAAGTGGTACATAAGTGTTAACTATCATTTTATTAATAAACTTAATGTTTTTAATATTTATGATGTCGGCATTTATGAGTTGTAATGAATTCTTCCTCTTAAATGGAGATGAGCTTCAACAGGATTGCTAAAAAGAGGAACCCAAAGCCTTGGCGTCCCCTCAGCCCAAACCACCCACGGTCACAGCACATGTCCCAGGAGCATCCCCCTCCCCATGCTGGTAGATTACATGATTTACAGCTGGTGTCTGCACTGACCTCTGTGACTGCCCACTCATTTGCTTCTTTGTCCAACCTTGACTCTCTCAGAGCCAAACTCTTTGTCTTGGTACTAAAGTCTTTGTACCAAAAGAGGCCATGTGGAGGGAAAGTTGAGAAACACTAGGCAGTGGGGAGTATCCATGAATACAGGTGGCCAGATGGACAGCACACACTTAGCACTGGGGTGCCAGTGACGCCACGAAGAGTGCCTCTTCTCTCACCAAGGAAGAGGTCACTCTAGTTGGGGGTCCCATTTGATTGCCTGACAAACAAAAGCCCAGCAGATGCCAGGATTATGCCCTGGTGGTGCCCACCTGTGGCTCCATTAATCCGATAGGAACGTGGGCAGGGTTTGAAGCAGCACATAATGATCCCTGGCCAGCCAACAGTGATGGCCAGGAAGTGGGTGCCCTGAAAGCTAAATGACATCATCAGTGAACAGTCAGAACAGACACTAGCCTTAGTGCTGGAGCAGGATCTTGACGGCCCACAGCTGTGCTGTCGGTAACCTTTCCGTAGCATCACATGGGAATAACTAAGAAGTCCAAAGGAGGAGCTGGGGTGGCTCTGGGCAGGTTTCCAGAGTCCTCACATCCTTTAATATATCAAAGTCCATTTTGAATATCCAAGGGGGGCCTATGGAGCGTGGTGTTTTCAATGTATTTGACCACAGAACTTTTCCTTTTTTAAAGCATCACTTGGAAATTCACTTTACTTCCACACTAATGTACTGGGGGGAAACATCACAGGTGTTGGAGTACTGGGGCCTTGAGCTCACTCCCAGTTCCATCTATTTGACTTCAGACACATCACTTAATCTCTCCAACCCCCATTTTCATGCCATTTGTAAAAGGGGAATAAAATCTACCTTATTATAGCATAAGACTTGGAGAGAAAGGAAATTTTCAGAGACCGTGGCAGAGGAAGGTTTGCTCTTCCCCAATTTGCTCACTTCCCATCCTGGGTCTATACTTCCCGGGATCTTTTGCACTTGTGTGAAGCCACATCACTAGTTCAGGGTAGTGGAAGGTGGTGACCAGTGACAAACTCCACTTCCAAGTCTTGCCCACAGAATCCTCCTATGAACAACACAATGGCCCTCCTCTCTCCCTCTCTCTCTCTCTCTCTCTCCCCACTGACTCAATGAAGTCAATTCTGAGAGGACAGAAGGAAGAAGGAGCTTGTTGTGTCCCTCATTCACTTGTTGAAAGGGAACCTCCAAGGAGAGCCTCCCAGCCAGGAGTACCCCTTCCAGACCATGCATGAGCAAGATGCAAACATGTATAATATTGAATCAGAGATATTTTTAAAGGCTTTGTGATGTTCCTATGATATGAATCATATTCCTATAGTGTGGATGAAAATTCCAGAGCACATTGCCTGGTAAATGTGTACTAGCTGAGGCACTCTGGAGCTGCTCTATAAAATGGTGATGCTGCTGCTGCTGCTGGTGGTGGTGGTGGTGATGGTGGTGATGATTAATGTTGCAGAAATATACTCAGAAAGGAACACTTCCTATGATTCAGCTAAAATATCAGGGAAGTAAAGCTCTAGGTGCACTGATGTCTCCCAGTGATTTTTTTCAGCCCTGTGCTGTGTGACTATACAGTGTTGCTTCACTATCTCAGTTTGCTAGGGCTGCCATAGCAAAATACCACAGACTGGATGGCTTAAACAACAGAAATTTACTTCTCACAGTTCTGGAGGCTGGAAGTGCAAGACCAAAGTGTCAGCAGAGTTGGTTTCTACAGAGGCCTCACTTCTTGTCTTGTAGAGGGCTGTCTTCTCCCTGTGTCTTCACATGGTCATCCCTCCGTGTGTGTCTATGTCCAAATCTTCTCTTCTTATAAGGACACCACCCATACTTGATTAAGGCCCACCCTAATGACTTCATTTTAACTTAATTGCCTCTTGCAAGACCCCATCTCCAAATACAGCCATAAACTGAGGTCCTGGGGGTGAGATCTTCAACATAGAAAGGTTGGGGGAGGAGGGGACACAATTCAGCCCATAACAATTACCAACCTATGCTCTCTCTTCCAAAGAGTTCAGGTAAAGAAAACATGTCCAGATAATAGCCTTATATTCTTACTGGAATGTTGATCACAAATAAGTTAACATCTCTATTTAAACTTACTATATGTATGTCAATGTTACTCTCTCTACATGGAGATAATGCTTTATTATGGGACAATGGGAAAAGATAGCTATAGCAAATATAATTGGCTTTTCTCCCTGTTATTCAACTAAAATGGATGTGAGGTATTGATTTTAACATGAAAGAAAGTGAATTTTAGACAGAATTCCTACTGAGCAGAAAGTAAAGCTAACTCCCAATTATGACTAGGGTATCCTTTAATTATTGGTACATCACATGTAGATGTATGATAGGCACTTGTTCAAAGGAGGAACAGTATCTCTGGGGTTCTTACAGCCTTTTAGAAGCATATCTGGGAAGGAAATTTTTTAATATATTTTTCAGGTCCAGAAAAAATGGAAAGTCAGAAAATGAAATTTAAAGAACAATGCCATTTTGCACTGCTTTTAGCAATTGTTGTATTCTAGAAAGATGATCAAGTAGATTTTTCTATTAATAGAATTTATTTCGAAGACATCAGGAGGAATCTTCATGGAACGTAAAGTCACTACACATATTGTTGTAGCGAACACATCCTGACACAGTTCAGGCAAAGATATCTTCACTTATGCAACTAAGAGTGGGGGGAACTCACAGCAAAGTAAAATCTTGAACCCACTGCTACCTGATCCCTTGAAAAATCTCTGTTGGAAGAAAGACACATTTAGGAAGTGTCACCTGAGGACCTTGAGGTCTTTTTGTTCCTCTCCTCTGCTCTTAAATAACACTTGGATTAAACCCAACAAGCAAAACCCCTTCTCACCTGGCCCAGTCTTTCTCTCTCACCCTGTAAAGCCCAAAAGAAGTTCTGGCCTCACTGAAGCATCCAGGCAGGCCTAGAACACTCTGGGGAGAAGATCTACAGTTTGTACAAACAACAATGCTACGTGACATTTATTCAGAGTGTATTGTTTGCTCAGCACAGTTCTGACTTCATAGAATACAGGATTATAAATTTTAGGAGGACAGTTTCTACGTATCTTGTTCACTGCTTTTCCTCTAGTGCATATCAGAAGAACTCAATAAATATCTCATTCACTCTTCAAAGCAACCCTGTGAGGTTATGATCTTCATCTTAGAGAAGAAGAAAACAAGGCCCAGAGCTCGAGACTTGCCTGGGTTTCAGTTCTATTAAGAGGCAGACTTGGGACCAAGCTCAGGTCCAGCAACACCCTTAGTCCCAAGCAAGAAATCGGGACTCCTGTCCCAGACCTGGCTCCACAGGGGCCCCACACTTTGTATTGCTACCTTCTTCAAGAGTTTCTAAGTCCCCTTTGGCTCCTGGGGCTGGCTGAGGTGGGCAGTGCCATCTGGGGGTACCCCTAGACTGGATTTGGACCTGCATGAACGCTGATCACATCTCTCTTTTGAGGGGATGTGCCTGACATTCTGCTCCCCTCGTGGGGTCAACCAGATGTCACAGAGATCTCCAAAACACGTGCCTTGTTCAAGTGAATCACAAGCATCCAATGTGATAAAGCCATGCTCTCCTACATGAGTCATAAGTCGTGCAGGATGGGGGACAGAGGTTCCTTGCATAAATGGGACTGCTCTTCTCACTCTTCCCACAGACCCCTCACCTACGCTCCCTGCAACAGGCAGGTTTGTGGAAGGCACCAAGAAAGACATTGCATTCTAGCAATGCAGTCATTACAGCCTGAAGCCTTCAAAGAAGATGTCGCTGGAAGATGTGCCGCTGTATATTTATGATAGGAAATTCTGAGCAGTAAATTTCACATGACAAGAAACAAACTGCCATCCACATTTTCCTGCATATTCTGCGTAGGATTTGTATGTGAGGTCGTTATCAACAAAGCACAGTTAGCAACCTCAGAGAGAGTTGCTGAGAGCTGGTATTCCCAGGTGGTCCAGTGGGTGACCAGCGTCAGGAGTGATGATGTCACCAGCATTCAATAAATGACCTGAGATACCGCAAAGGTGAGACCTACATTAACTCATTATAAAACTCTTTCCCTCAAACCATAGTATTGTGAGAAATGGTGGAAGATATGGAATTATGCAGAAATAGTGTGTCTGAGCCCAAAGACAGTGAGGTGGTGCCTGGACACTCTGCAGAATCTTCATGTGCACCGACTTGGCAATAAACAAACAAGTAAGTACTTCTTTTCCATCTATAGTTCAAAATCTTAATCAATAAATCACTATAGCTCACACGAACCCATGAACTTTGTAATGCATTTTTGATAGTCACATTTTTATTGAACTTTTTGATTTTGAAAACTCAAGAGTTCATGCAAAAGTGGGGAGGGGTGAAAATTTCCAGGGTAAGGAGCACACTATATATAACAGTTTTCATACAAATCTGGGATTCTTGTACATGTGGTACTACAATGTGTTTTTTTTTAAGAAATATACTTTAGTTTTTAATTTAATTTTTATTTTATATTGGAATATAGTTGATTTACAATGTTGTGTTAGTTTTCAGGTGTACAACTAAGTGGTTCAGTTATACATATACATATATCCATTCTCCAAAGAACATCCTTTTTTTAAAAGCAGTTTTGGGTTCAGAGCAAAAGTGAACAGAAAATACAGAGTCCCCACATACCTTCTCCCCACACACTGTCTTTCCCACCATCAACATCCTACACCAGTGTGATATGTTTATTGCAATCAATGAACCAACACTGATACATCATTATCAACCAAGGTCAGCAGGGTGCACTCTTCATGTTGTATATTCTATAGGCTTTGGCAAATATATATAATGACATATATCCATCATTATAGTATCATACAGAGTAGTTTCACTGCCCTGAGAATGCGTTTTTTAAAACATAAACTTCTACCTTTATAGAAAAGTTACAAAAGATACTCTTCACCCCACTCCCCCAATGTTAACATCTTACATGGCCACGGTACACTTGTCAAAACTTGGAAATTAGCACCAGTACAATATTATTAAGCTACAGGTTTTATTTGGATTTCCCAAGATGTTCCAGGGTCCTACCCAGAGTCCCACATTACATTTTGTTACTATGTCTCCTCAGTTGCCTTCTTCTATCTTTGACAGTTTCTCAGTCTTTCCTTGTTTTTTATGATCCTGACACTTTTTTTTTTTTTTTTTTTTGCGGTACGCGGGCCTCTCACTGTTGTGGCCTCTCCCGTTGCGGAGTACAGGCTCCGGACGCGCAGGCTCAGCGGCCATGGCTCACAGACCCAGCCACTCCGCGGCATGTGGGATCTTCCCAGACCCGGGCACGAACCCGTGTCCCCTGCATTGGCAGGCGGACTCTCAACCACTGCGCCACCAGGGAAGCCCTGATCCTGACACTTTTAAAGAGGACCAGTCAGGTATTTTGTAGAATGTTCCTCCACTGTGGTTTGCCTGATGTTTTCTAATGATTAGACTGGGGTGCAATACATTTTTACATCAAATTGTTTATATATCAAAGTGCACAGAAAACATTTGCCCGAAGCCCTGCACAAACTAGCCATGGCCCTACTCAGGAGTACCGTGTTCCAAAGCCCACGATCTTAACCACACACCTTTCCATATAGCCTTCCAACCTCATTCCACCTCCCCAGTTCCAGGGAGACCACCTGTCCATTGCCCTTAATCATGATGAGATGTCCTCTCCCACCATCGATTTCATATACACTGTAGTACCCGTCTTCCTCCCCTCTACCGGGTCTGTGAACCACCCGTGCTTAAATACAATTTGATGCTTCACCCTTCAGAAAGCTTCCCCCTGAAGCTTCTTCCAGCCCACCTTCATTTTGCATCTGGCTTGTAGCAGAGCCCTTCTTGTGATGCTCTTTCAGTCTTAAGAATCCTTGATACTTTCACCTATTGTTACCTCTTGCTTTTTCCCAGACAGATTAAAAACAACTTGTGGACAGGAACGCTGTAGTATATTCATTAGTTTTCCACATTGCTTAAGCTCAATGCTGTCTATTTAACAAGTCTTCTGTGAATAGTTGGAAAATGACTATTGAAAGAAGAGGTTTCATTTTTATCCTTCAGAAAACCACACAAGTCATGTAAGATGTTTTTTTCTAAAAGACTAGTGCTGAATCAATTTTGATTACACTACACTGACTTTCTCTAGGGATTTTTCTTATTTTATTTTGCAGAAGCGCAGGGTAAAATGTTATTTAAATGTTCATAAAGAAGAGTGATTTCATTCATTTATTCATTCATTCAATATTAGTTAATTAATAATTCATTCAATTAATTCATGGGATGGAGTACTTCCCATGAATTAGATGCTGCGATGAACATAACTGGGATAAAGATAAAAGACATACCTCATTCTCGAAATGTTCATAGACTACCTGGAGGGAGAGGAATCAGAAAACTAAACAGAAGCACAGGGAAACCAAAGTAAGGGTAAGGCAGGGAGGGAGGGAGGAAATGACTGGCATTCATTCGATTCTTATTGTTTAGGGTTAACATTCAGCTATCGAATTTTGTTTTGTTTTCCACCCCCGTGCAGTGGCCATAAGTTCTAAAACCTATGAATGTACAAGACACATTTGCTTATCTTTTTCTTTTAAAATAATGGTTGATCCACACAAAGAATTAGAGAATTGGATGGAACTCAAACATAAGTTAATTGTACCTGGAAATTTTATACGTATCTATTTCTCTTTTGTCTGGAACACTTTATAAGGTCATCACTTTCATAATGGAATATTCACAAAATTAACTATAAGCAGCTCATCAAAATTAGATAATTAGTTACAATACACTTTGGTAATAATTACTTTTAACCAAGGCTTTGGGCATGAGGCTGTGTTATCAGGTCCACAGCGGGGACAGCAGGCTGGGGTCAGTCCCCACTGATGTACTCACTGTAGGTACAGCTTATTAGGCTTTTCTTGTTAAACCAGAGTCACAGGTGTGCTGTGGCTATGGGTAAGCCAGTCATATCCAGTCTAGAGGTAGAAATGCGGTTGCGATTGAAGAACCAAGGTATTTTCTCCTGTTAAACTAATACAAAAACCCCTGGATGATGAGGCAGATGAAACTTAATCTCCATTAGCATCTTGGGAGACACTTTTTTTTTTTGCAAAGGAAAATGAATATTTATTAAATCTCCAGATTGGGAAGGGTCTCCACATTTAACAGGAAAAGACGGGAGGAAAAGAATGGCATAGGAAAAGAGCAATTTGTTTGGTTACTTAAAAAAGCAAAACCCGGGGCTTCCCTGGTGGCGCAGTGGTTGGGAGTCCTCCTGACGATGCGGGGGCACGGGTTCGTGCCCCGATCCGGGGGGATCCCACGTGCCGCGGAGCGGCTGGGCCCGTGAGCCATGGCCGCTGAGCCTGCGCGTCCGGAGCCTGTGCTCCGCAATGGGAGAGGCCACAACAGTGAGAGGCCCGCGTACCGCAAAAAAATAAAAAAAAAGCAAAACCCATAACCAAAATTTAAAGGCACATTCACACAACTGGATATACAAGTGCCCAACAATCATACAGAAAGAACAATGATCAACGTCACTAATAAGCAAAGAATTCAAAGCTAAAATAGGATTCCACTTTCATCTATTATTGCGAGGGTTGGGAGTTTTTTTGTTTGTCTCTGTGGCTTGTCTTACTTAGCATCTTAGGAGACACTTTTTAGCGTATATTTTCTAATGTAGAAAATAAATTGAGTCGTGTCACAAAGAGAAAGGAAGTGTATAAAGGGAAGAAAACTGGGGAAAGTGGACGAGTTCCAAGGACCAACCTCTTCTGCTTTGTACTTTGCATTCAGAACCTGACTCTAGATCAGAAGATAAGAGAAATTTGGCTCCAAAAAAGTAACTTTTCAAACACTTGGCCTTCTGACCCACAAATTGAAATTTAAAGTGATGTGATTGATGTATTTTATCTGTGTCTTTGGATAAGACCAAGACAACATAATTGCAGTTTCTTTTTTTTTTAAGGATCCAAAAAAATGCAGTTGAGTGAAGTGATTAACTCTTTGCTAAATCTTGATCAAATGTCCTCCAAAGTAAAAAGGTCAAATTAAAAGCATCCTTAATTAAAATGATTGAATAGAATTGATTTAATAAAACTGTAATGTTGTTTAATGACTGTGGGAAATTGTGTTCAGGGCAGAAAACTGACATTTTGCCATAATCAATGCACATTTTATTAAAATCAATGTGGTCTATTATGTAAGGCCTATTGAAAGGAACTTCAATAAAGATCAATCTATAGAAGGTAACCAACTCTAATTCAATTGAAATTTAACCTGATGGTGGCTACAAGTGTTCATTCAACATGTATTTACTGAGTGCTTACTATGTACTAGGCACTTAGGAAGTATTTACCAAAAGTCACTTTCCTTCCCTTAACATTTTGCATTAAATTCAAGTGCACCTAAATGTATAGTATTTCACTAGCATATTAAAGAACTATTTCTGTTACATTTTAAATAAACTTCACCTTGAAAAAAAATGTTGAATGCTAATGGCCTTCCCAATTCTAACAAGTGACTAGTTGTTAAAGGAAAGTGGAATGGTCTCAATTTCAAGTTCAAAGGAAATTTTTGGGACTGGGAAAAAAATAAGGCTACTTATACTTTACAGTGTGCATAGCCTTGTGTCTCCTGGGTTTTCCTCTCCTACTAGTCTCCTGCCTTCACCTTGATCTTGACTGTCCATTAAAACTTCTGTTTCCCTGATCCTGACCCTTGATTCTTATGGATATTGCATTTCGTTCTATGACTTTTGCTTTTAATGTAATACCTCAGAACCATTAAGGAACAAGGTGATTGAATAAAGTAAAATATAACTTTTAAAAAGATTTTTTAACCATTTAAGGGATAAAACAATATCTTAGTCATCATTTCCCTGCAGTACTTCACTCAATTCTTGTCATATAGCAGATACTCATTAAATTCTTCTTATAAACAACAAGGTCCTACTGTATAGAACAGAAAGCTACATTCAATATCCTGTGATAAACCATAACTAAAAGAATATGAAAAAGGATGTATACGTATAGCTGAATCACTGCTGTACAGCAGAAACTAACACAACCTCGTAAATCAACTATACTTCAATAAGATAAATTTTAAAAGTAAAATAAATAAGCTATTAGGATACATTGTACAGTATAGGGAATGTAGCCAACATTTTATAATAACCATAAAAAATTCTAAAATTTAGTATATAACTTTATCCATTAATTCAACAAGTATATATACTGAGCATTTACTATGTTCTGGGAACCTTGTGAAATGCTGAGGCTACAGGTAGAAGTTAGATAGGAGTTGTCAGAGTTGGCTAACTGTTATAACAAAAACCACATCCCAGAATCCTACAGCAAGCACTGTAGCAAGCACTGCACTCAGGTGCAGTCCTGAGCCAGGAAGGAAGGCTCCTTGTTTCATCACAGAAGCTTCACTATTCTCCATATGTAGTCCCCAAGGTGGCCCTGGGTACCAAATCCAGTTGGAAGATGGGGATGGGAGAAATTGTAGAGGTTCCTGTGAGAGGAGGTGGTAGGACTAGCCCCAAATGGCCAGCCACTTCCATTCACATTCCTGCGGCCAAAATTCAATCCCAAAGTTCCATCTAACTTTAGAAAGTATGTATTTGTTGAAAGGGTCTGGGACCTGTCTTCCTGGGTGAGCAGGAGGAAAAGGACACCGGCTTGGTGAGCATCAAGCACTATACCCCTCGTGGTCCACTGTTCTGGTTGCCATGGACCCCATTCACCCCAGCCCCCAGAAGACAACATGAAGAGCCACGTGACTGCTAGTGGTCCAGTGAGGGTCACCTGCCCACCACAGACACACACACACTTGATAAGCAACGGTGGGCCAGGGTCAGGAAATTGACAATACAAATTCCCCATTGAACATGAAAGAATGGACGACACACAGAAGCACTAGCCCAGTTATGGGATCCAGCTGATTCAGGGGATGAGGGATGCTCCTTGATTCGGCTTTGATTCTGTTTTCTGGGAGGAATGCCTCTGTCCACTTTCCATTCTCCTCTTTGCCTTATCTGAAGAGGGTTTAGGGAGGTATGTCTTCCTTGGGAATGTCACAACACCCCCACCCTCTTCTTGCCATAGGAAACTTAGTGTCCTAAACGTCAAACAGGCACAGGGTTTTTTAATTGAGGGATGGAGATATTTTTTGTCTAGTTTTTTGTATTTTCCAGGAGTGCAGTTTTGTTGGCAATAAAGCCTGTTCAAAAATGCATTTAGATTCTGATTTGATTCCAGTTGAGCCATGTAGCTCTAACTACACTCAAAGTTCTTTCTGAGATGTCTCAACCCTGGTTTATTTTTGCATTTTTAATTCCTTTGTTTTTATTTATTTTTTGAGGTATAATGACATATAATGCTATATTAGTTTCAGGTGTACATAATGATTCGATATTTCTCTCTACTGCAAAATGATCACCACAATGTCTAATTAACATCCATCACAACACATAGTTACAGAATTTTTTTCTTCTGATATGAACTATTCTATTCTCTTAGCAACTTTCAAATATGCAATAGAGTACTATCAACCTTAGTCGCCATACTGTACGTTACATCCCCATGACTTACCTATTTTATAACTGAAAGTTTATACCTTTTGACTCCCTTTCACAATTTCACCCACATCTCACCCCCTGGCAACCACCAATCTGTTCTCTGTGAGACGTCAAACCTGTCTCTCTTAGTCTGCCTTGGATGCTGTAACAAATATCATAGACTGGGTGGCTTAAACATTTTTATTTCTCATAGTTCTGGTGGCTCGGAAATCTAAGATTGAGTTGCCAGGTGATTTGATTCCTGGTGAGAACATTCTCCCTGGTTTGCAGATAGATGCCTTCCTTCTTGCTGTGGCCTTACCTGATAGAGAAAGATCATCTGTCCCATGTCTCTTCTTATAAATGGCACTAATGAGGACACCACCTTCATGACCTAATTACCTCTCTGTTGAGAGTATAGCTAAGCTACTCCATGATATCGCTGCCTCGGCATCCGTCTTGCTTGGCATCCAATTTTTTCAGCCGTGTGGCCCTCAGGGACCTTAAACTGACACTGACCACTCATACAAACATGTGCCCTAGATAGCAGTCCTCCGAGTCACAAGCAAGTGTAAGCTCCTGATATGACCTCCCAGCGGCCCTTGTGATCCCCAGTCTCCCGCGTCTCCCGGGGCCTGCCCCTTACACACCCCTCAGATAAAGCCCCCATGGAGCGTACTAGAAGCTGGCACTTGGCTTTCAATTGACCAAACCAGCCTTGGCTTAAGAACTCCAAAACACCCCACCCACAGACCCTCACAAGGTATGTGTACTAGGGCCTGTCTCTCTCTGTCTGTACTCTGCCTTGACCTCACCAGTGGCCTCTTGAGGCATTCCAGATACTTCTTCCAGGAGCCGCAAGTAATAAACTTCCCTATTTCAATCTCTCTTGTGACCTGTTGTTGAAATACAGCTCACCATCCAGCACCTTGGGCTCCATTTAACCAAGTGTTAATTTGACAAATTCATAACACTCCCAGAGGCTCCATCTCCAAACACCATCACACTGGGGGACTGGGCCTTCAACATGTGAGTTTTAGGGGGACAAACATTCAGTCTATAGCAGTCCTATTTCTATACTTCCTGACGCCAAATCTCATGCACTTGAGTGATATGGAAGGAGCTGAGACCAGGCTTGATCAGACTGCCCAGATGAAGTCAAATGTGGGTGCCATGGGAAGTGTCATTTTAAGCTTTTCAGAATCTCCAGTCAGACACGTACACAAAGAAGAAGGTTGGAATACGGTGTTTAATGAGCCAATCCACAGAATCACCAGTGCTGCTAATCAACCACGGGCACCCCAGCAGAGCAGATATTGTTCAAGTATTATTTTATTACAAGTGAATACTCTTTAATGACCCTCTCATCTGTGTTTATTCTTTTGTGATTGAGTCATCCTTTAAAATAAAATACTTGGATGAATTTCACACACAAAAAAATGTGGAAGCCAATACTTGGCTCTTGGGCTTCACACCGCTGTGTCTTTGCTCAAATGATACCTTTTCCTGAAACGTCTTTCCTATCTTTTCTGGCAAGCATCCGCTAACATTCCAAGTCATCTGAGCCTCATCTCTTCTTTGAAACCTTTTCTGATATGGACAATCCTTACCCACAAATGGAAATGACAACTATCTCGTCTTTGCCCACCAGCTATGACTTCTGGAATGCTCCTGAATTTTGTAGCATTTGCTTGTTTGTGAGTGAGTTTACCCAGCCTCCATCATCTCCATCTGCCCCCAGAGCAATCACAGTATCTCACGCACCTCCCAGTCACCAGCGTTTACTTGAAACACGGTAGGTATTTAAGATGTCATGTTGAACAAATTAATAATATGCTCCATACTAGTCTTTGCCTGTATGGAGAAACTAAGCATTCGAAGTGATGTAAAAGTGATTTGTAACCTAAACCTCCAAGTTAGAAGAGGGGTCCCTTGGTGGTATCAGTTTAAAGCAGGACACCTTCTAAAATGTATGTCACTATCAGATGGCCAAAGGCTTTCTCTTGTAAGTTTGCTGGCTGTGTGGTTTACCTGGATTTCCTTATTCACCTACATTTCCCTCATATACTAGGCTTAAGTCCAATCTCTGCAGAGTTCCTCCCGTTCCTCCTGTATGAATCAAACTGAGGGTGCTCATCTTGTTGTCAAAGTCACCTGACAGATTTGTTACAACAAATGAAAACACTAAATAAGCAGCTCCCATCTATTTTTTATGGCTGATATTCATTCCCAGCCAACAGCTAATGTTATCCCAGGATGAAAGCAGCTATAATTCCTGAAGTTTTCATTTTGATATAAATCATAGGGAATATTTCCATTGTGAGACTTTTTTAATGTCCAGCAATAGTTAAAATACATGCACCTGTATTTTTTAAATTCCTTAGAAAGTGTTGCAACCAAGTTTGGATCCGGAAACAATTGCAGTGAAGATGGCCATAGGAAGCATCATAGAAGAGTTAAAAATATGGCCAGAAACATTTAACCTAATCACACTTTCTAAATAAACATACAAGCATAGATACTTGTATAGACAGATGCAATCAAGAGGTCAAAGACAAGGTGCTTAATTACAGATGCCTCAGCTCCTGTCAACAGCAAACTTTCATTTTTTACCTGTCTCCAAGGTCATCAGTACAACTGGCAGCATGCCTGAACCTAAGACCTTATAGCAGCCGCTATTAGAGGCTCACAAACTCACCAGCCATCCAAACCCTCCACACCTCCCTGGGGAAACTTGACCAGAAGAGCCAGGGTGAATGGAAGATAATTCTGGGAGGCTAACAATGATAGTAAGAGCTAATGGCTATTAACAACCTCTTATGCATTATCTCCTTTCATCTTCATGACCAAATTTGAAACAGGTTCACTGATTAGTACCATTTTATAGATGGAAGAATTAAGGTTTAAAAAGATTAAGTAACTTGCCCCAAATCACACAGCTAGAAAGTGACAGAGGGCTTGAAAACAGTGGACTTTCAATTCGATTTGAAGAGCAATGTAAACAAAGATGCTGAAATGCTCTACATAATTTTCCGTCTTCATTTTTGAACTTGCATTTAAAAGACAGCAGAGTAATAACGGTCATTAATGTAAGCCGACTTTCTCCTCACTAGAGTCATTTTTCAGCTCTTTGGGAAATCCAACAAAATTCTACCTGCTCATAATGTGCCTAAAAATCTGACTGGGAACAGTTTTGACCCCTACAACACAATATCTATGTTCACCTGAGCTGGATGTGACTAGAAATTTGCCATACGTCAAACTTCTTTTGACCTCTCCCAGCTCCAAAATTCCTAAAAAGGAAATAGAGAAGATAGAAATTTCAAAATGTCGTGTTGGTAAATATCACATCAATTACACATTACTTTTACTTGAGGATCTATTGGTTCAATTTCTTAAGCACTTTGCTATATTCCAGTAGTCTCTGCAAGGATATCTGTATAGACTATCTCATTTCATCTTTGCAATATCCATATATGTGAGAAAGTTTTAAAAGCAGAGGTTAAATAAAGTGTCTAAGGTCGTAGAGGGCTTAAGAGAAAGAACCAAAATTTCAACATAGGTCAAACTGCCTGTACGATACATCTTCAACTCCGGCTCCTCAAATGAGACTAATGCAAAAAACTTAGGCAAAAGACTCAGCACTGGTCTTTTTAGCACTTCCTCTCCATTTGTTTTCTGCTTTCCTTTTTAACTTGAAAACATCTCGCACAAATGCATCCTCTGATTTTTTTCTGAGGTGCTGAATAAACAGTTTTGGTGATGTGTGGCCACGATTGCATACGTATCAGAATCCAATTATTAAACTGATATTTAGGTATTTATTGCTGTCATAAGAACTCTGCACAATGGCTTTGAAAAACTGCCCTGACTCATGGTTCATATCTGAGACTTTATCAAATGCCCATTTTTTATTATAATGTAGGTGCCAAGAGGTTACAGGCACATTGCATTCATATTCAATAACACTCTATAGTCTTGAAAATAAAATACTGGATTACTTTTAGGGAAATTTCTTCCTGCTTATATTTCTCATTCTAAAACCATAAGTCATCTATGAGAGGAAAGTGTCAGTTTCTAAATAGCAGAGACAGTTTAAGAACTTTGAGAAAATGGAAAATGGCCAGTCAAACATGGAGATAAGGATTCATACTGTACTCCACATCACACAAATGCAAGGCATCATTTGTGTTCAGCAATTAATAATGGTGTATTTGATTCCAATGAAGCATCCTCTGAACAAACATCTAATTACTAGAACATCTACTAAGAAAATTTTGGATAATATGTAATGCTCAAGGTCATTTCTCTTTTCATTTGTCAACATAAAAGAGGTGGAACCCAGAACCCTCCTGCTTTAGGAAATGTTTATAGGGAGCCAAAACAGCTGTCATAAAAATTCAGATAAATTATGTGTCTCCAAACAATAAATTTACCTGTAGCTACAGAAGCTCTCCCAGGTAAGCCTCAAAGACAGTTTCTAAAATGATCCTCTGCATGTCCATTATTTCCTTCTTCTCATCCATAACACCAATTACTCCCAATCACTAGGATCTTCATCAAGGAAAGAGGTGAGATAAATGAACACCCCTTTCTATCACTGACCAAGTGTTCTGTTCTTTTCAGAGATTCCACTCAACTCTCCCCCAACCCAGGATCTATTACTGGCAGAAAACATGCCCTGGTCCACTCAGAATTTTAGAAATGGAAACAATGACACTTCAATGACTGTAGATTCTAGCACTCTAAGCTCCAAGCCAGAACTGGCTCTCTATCATCCATCTTCCTCTGGTAGCTCTAAAAACAGCTCTAAAGTGGGAGCTCATTATTCCAATCTCCCCACAAAAGCCCAATATCTGGTGTATTCCTAAAGGAAGGAATAGAAAGATGGAGCATCAAGTAGAGTTGTTGACTGTAAATGTACACCTGTGAAGAAAGAAAGGTGATAGTCAATGGTATATCAATGGTATAGATGAAGGAAGATGGGAAAAAGAAAGGTACCAATACACACTGCATACCTGTAAAGTACCTAGGGCTGAGCTACAAGCATCCTGTAAGTCAGGGTACCAACCTCAGCACTATTGGCATTTGGACTAGATAATTCTTTGTTTTGTCGTCTGCAATGGACATTGTAGGATGTTTAGCACCTTCCCCGACCTCTGGTGCTATGCCAGTAGCATCACCCCACCCCAGTTTTAAACAATTAAAAATGTTTACAGACATTGCCAAATATCCTCTGGAGAAAAACTGGCCCTGGTTGAAAGCCACAGCCATAAGGTACACAAATTAATCTCACAAGGAAGGCATTAAAATGCTTTCACCAGGGAAGAAATAACTGAGACAGTGAACACTTGCTTAGAATTTATTATGGGCCAGGCATCCTTGAAAGTAGTTTATTTATAAACCCACCTATCCGTCATATAATCCCCATGGGTTTATATAAAACATAACAGATATTATCATCCCCATTTCACAGATGAGGAAACTGAGGCACAGAACAGGTAAGGAACCTGTGTGATGTCATATTTCGAGTACAGTGCTCCCTCAGTATCTGCGGGGAATTGGTTCCAGGACCCCTCGCAGATACCAAAATCCCTGGATGCTCAGTCCCTTACATAAAATGGCACGGTATTTGCATATAACCTACACACATCCTCCTGTTTACTTTAAGTCATCAATAGATTACTTATAGTACTTCATCCAGTGTAAATGCTATATAAATAGTTGTAAATACAACATATAAGCTGTCTAAACAGTTCCCAGTATGCATAAAATTTAAGTTTTGCTTTTGAAACTTTCTGGAATTTTTTTTTGATTATTTTTGATCTAAGGTTGGTTGCATCTGTGGATGCAGAACTCATGGATCCAGAGGGCCAACTGTAAGAAACAGCCAGTATTCATACCCAAGTAGTGTGTGTCCCTTTGCAGGGCAGCTGGTTTCCTTGGCTTGCCCAGGTTGGTCTCACTGCAAAAGGAGATTGGGAATTCCACCCCAAGGTCATTGTCCTTCCACTGCATAAAGCTGTCTCCTAAAACAGAAGGAGAGATGGTACACACGATGATGAAAAAACTGCATTTCCAATGAGAAAGAATAGGATCTTCCACTTTGTCAGCCAAATCTGGCATGTGCTCACCACACCCACACAGAGAGTCCAGGGAATTTAAGGAAGCAGTCAGATGTCCCAGGGAAGGATAGGCAGTGTCTTCCCCAGGAAACACCTGCTAACCACCTTTCCCATGTTCACATTATCCCTCTTTGGTTACCCATCTCAAAGAACACATTCCACCATAGATCATTTGTCTACAAGAATGATAAATGCTTGCAAATGTGTCTAGGATAGTTAATTTTATATGCCCACTTGTCTGGGCTAAGGGATACTAAGAGAGCTGGTAAACATTATTTCTGGGTGTGACTGTGAAGTTGTCTGTAGAAGAGATCAGCATCTGAATTGGGAGATTGAGTAAAGGAATCGCCCTCACCCATGCAAACAGACATCATACAATCCATTGAGGGCCTGAATAGAACAAAAAGGCAGAAGAAGATCAAATTTGCACTCTTTGCTTGAGCTGGGACATGTATCTTCTGCTGCCTTCTGAAATTGAAGCTCAGGTTTCTTGGGCCTTTGGACACAGATCAGGACTTACACCACCAGCCCCCTGATTCTCAGGCCATCAGACTTGCACTGAATTATACCAACAGCATTCCTGTTTCTCCAGCTTGCACATAACAGATGGTGGGACTTCTCAGCCTCCAAATCACATGACATAGATAGATAGATAGATAGATAGATAGGCAGATAGACAGTAGAGATATAT
The DNA here is from genome assembly GCF_059928025.1 of Delphinapterus leucas. Classification (NCBI taxonomy): domain Eukaryota; kingdom Metazoa; phylum Chordata; class Mammalia; order Artiodactyla; family Monodontidae; genus Delphinapterus; species Delphinapterus leucas. Next base: position 103,095,701 of record NC_143136.1, on the reverse strand, counting down.
AGATAGATGATAGCTAGATAGGTACGTAATAGATAGATAGACAGATAGATATAGATAGATATGGAAATTTATTATAGAAATAATATACAATGTATTTTATATGTTAAAATAATAGTAATATTAATTAACAATATAATTAATTATATAATACCCAATATTATATATTTTCTATTTATTTTATATATTTACTCCTATATTTATTATGTTATTTTATACCTAATATATTGTATAATAATCAATTTTATTATTAATGAATATTAATATTCTATTAAAATATATAAAATATGTTGTCTATTATCCCTATAATAAATCTCCAACTATATCTCCTCTTGGTTCCATTTCTCTGGAGAACCCTGATTAATCCAGTGTCCTAACTGTTCTTTGTACAATAGAGAAGCAGAAATAATGTCTGAATTATTCAGTTATTAATTAATAATTAACAAAAAAGCAAGAAAGCCTACTTCCTAAATGTACAGGCTCTCGAGGAAGAAAAGCCCAGGTTCAAGTTCTAGCTTCTCTATTCACCAGCTCTGAAGGTCAAGAGTTCCCGTGTCATCAGGTGAGGCGGGGATAACAGCTCCATTTCTTAGAGGTCACCTTAGACAATAGATGAAAGCCCCGGCTGAGCGGCTGGGAGGTCAAGCCCTTTGCGGTTTGGACGAGGATGTGGATGGATGAGGGTTTAGGCAGTGAGAGTGGATGTCAGGCTTCCTTCTCACAACAGCCTTTCTTCACCAGGACAGAACGAGAAATACCGGTGACCCCACTATGCTCTTGATTAGTAGGTTCCAGACCCATTGCAGCATCTTCTCTCTTCCCAGGAATGAGGCAGCCTATTGATTCTACTTTGAAAAATCAAGATCTCATTTCAGGGAACATAACTCCCTTCCCTTTGCTCACAAAGAAGCAAGCTAAAAAATAGAAATATCTCTGCCTCCCTCTAAAGCAATGATGCAATACTGCCTTTTGAGGCAGTAAAAGTGACTGTTCCAGGATTCCATTTTTACAATAACCCTTCTCCCTGGGGCATCAATATTAATCCAGTCATGCTTTCCAGGAGGGTGAATCGCTAAATCTGCAAAGCCCCCAGGGACAGCTTAACTGCCAGCCATCAACTCCAGGATCACACAGTGATGCATAGCTCTCCTGGGTAGAAATTCTAGCAGATGCAGCTCCACACCTCCTGGTAGGCAGAGGCCGCTGTGGGGGATAGTCAGGAAGGAAAGACACTTGGGAATGCATGTATAGGACTTCCTACTTTCACCAGCCATTTAGGCAACCTGAGCCACTCCACCAGACTCTCTAAACCATCACTTAAATTCACATCATGTCCTCCCTACCCTCCACAAACACTTACTCCTTCTGGCATTCTGACAGAGAGAAAAGCCAAGAAGACAAGTGGCCAAGATTCTGCAATTTATATGGCAGCCACTTGCAAGAAGGTGCTTAGCTAATGCCTGCCCTCTTTGTCAAGAGCTCTCAAGTTCTACTCTTTGCATCTTCTCCCCATTGGTGCCTTCCCCACCCCTCTCCAGCCCCAAATGCCAAGTGAGGGCTTCTCCTGAGTCCTGTCCCTTTTCTTTTCTTCCAGAAAATTGCCACTGTGGAGCACAGGTATCTTAATTATCTAGTTTGAACTGAGAAGCGTATTCTTTTCTAAGAATCAGAATACTATGTTGATACTTCCCAAAATTTAAGTCTAAACAGATATCTCTAAACACTAAACAGAGTAATACTAATAAATAGCACGTTCAAAGATAAAACCTATAGGGTCAATGTTTCTAGATTTTGTTATGCTTTTTCCTTTCTTTTACTGATCTCAACCACAGCTGACTATAATCTTGTTAGATTCTCTAGTCTTGGAATAGAATTATCTTTTGTAATTCCTTAACCATCTCAGAGTCAAAACTGTCCTAGGACATCAAGAGAGAATTCTACTTTGCCATCAAAAATCCCTACAGTGGGGTTTCCCTGGTGGCACAGTAGTTGGGAGTCCGCCTGCCGATGCAGGGGACACGGGTTCGTGCCCCGGTCCGGGAAGATCCCACATGCTGCAGAGCGGCTGGGCCCGTGAGCCATGGCCACTGAGCCTGTGCGTCCGGAGCCTGTGCTCCGCAATGGGAGAGGCCACAACAGTGAGAGGCCCGCGTACCGCAAAAAATAAAAAATAAAATTCCTACAGTGATACCTATCATATGTCTTTATGTCTTTCAGGAATTATTCCAGCGACACAGCCTGTTGTTGAAGCCATTTACTAAAGGTTTTACTGCCCTCTATTAAACCTTCCAGAATATACAGAGAAAGAGGAGACAAAATCTACCCTTGTGATGAAGTACCTAACAACCCAGGAAGAGCAGAAATGACTTCCAATTAAGAAGACATTTTCTACTTAACTCCCTAAACTGGATTAAACAATCTATAGCTGAACATGTATTTTCCGTGGCTGCTGATGCCTGGATGGATGAAACCCCATCCACAATCTCACTTCCTACAGCAAGTGTTTGAGCTCAAAAGCAACCAGCTTCTATTAGCCTCCAGGTACCATTTAAGATTCTAACAAACCAGAACCTCTGAAAAGCAAATTTAAACAAGGGTTTAACTTGCTTCTGTTTGGTTAGGTCAAGATTTAAAATATCTCCATCACTTTTTCCCTAGAGGTATTTGCCTTTTAACAAGGACCCTTGATTTGGCAAGCTGAAGCAATACATTTCTCTTGTTATAATGTTACACAGGATCCGTCATTGAGGGAGCTATAACTATTACCAAGGGAAATGCATCCTTTCATTCATAACATATTTATTAAGGGCCTACTACATGTCAGGCACTGTTCTGGGGGATTGAAAATATAGTGAACAATGCAGACTAAAATCCCGCTCCTCAGGCTTCCCTGGTGGCGCAGTGGTTGAGAATCTGCCTGCCAATGCAGGGGATACAGGTTCGAGCCCTGGTCTGGGAAGATCCCACATGCCGTGGAGCAACTGGGCCTGTGAGCCACAACTACTGAGCCTGTGCGTCTGGAGCCTGTGCTCCGCTAGAGAGGCCGCGACAGTGAGAGGCCCGCGCACCGCGATGAAGAGTGGCCCCCTCTTGCCACAACTAGAGAAAGCCCTTGTACAGAAATGAAGACCCAACACAGCCAAAAGTAAATAAATTTATTTTTAAAAAGCTCAGCTCTCTTCTACTAGCTGCAAAAAGAAATAGAGGATTCATAAGGGAGCAGCCAAGTGTGGCTATAAGAACCCAGATCCAGCCTTCCTTTAAAAAAAAAAAAGAAAAAAAATCCCCCTCCTCAAAAAAAGAGCCCTCCTACACTCTTGGCAGGAATGTAAATTGGTACAACCGGCATGGATGTTCCTTAAAAAACTAAAAATAGAGCTGCCATATGATCCTGCAATTCCAACCTGAGCATATATCCAGAAAAGATGAAAACTCTAATTCGAAAGGATACATGCACCCCAATGTTCACAGAAGCACTATTCACAATAGCTAAAACATGGAAATAACCTAAATGTCCATCGACAGATAAATGGATAAAGAAGATGTGGTACATATATACAACGGAATATTACTCAGCCATAAAAAAGAATGAAGTAATGCCATTTGCAATGACATGGATGGACCTAGAGATGATCATACTAAGTGAAGTAAGTCAGACAGAGAAAGACAAATACCATATGATATCACTTATATGGGTAATCTTTAAAAAATGATAAAAATGAACTTATTTAAGCCCAAGGGAAGATGGCAGGTCCTTGAGTTTTAGGAAAGGCATCTTTTTTTAGGGCTTTAGGCAGGTCATTTTTATGGCCATCCCTTCATCTGCCTTCAAATACATCCTTTGGTGATAGGACTGTTTGTCTCCTCTGTTTAGTTTACTGTAGGGACCTAAATATGCCTTTAATATTTATCTGTGCTGTGAAAACTGCTTCTACATGCAGCCCTTTGAGGGAAATAGCCAAGATCAATGAAAGACTGACATATACTAAATGAAGAAACAAACAAAAATATTTATTTTTCTGTTCACAGACCACAGGGCCTCCTGAGGGTGAGAACAAATTGTCAGCAACACTATAGAACTCCAAGCAGGCATTGACTGTCTCTGTGAAGGCCAGGGCTGTACTGATTCGTTTCTTCCTTTCTATGAGAAAGATCTATACAAAAACATAATCAAAGGAAAATCATTTATATTTTAAATGCAGTTTCTTCATGACTTCTGGGAGTCAATGTCTCAAACTTTATTTTGTTTGGGGTTATAATAACTAGGCCATTGAGTACTAAGTGATTTAAATACTTTATCCTATTAAATTCAGACTCCTTCCATTTCAGTACCGTTACTGACATTTCACACATTATGAAACAAGCAAGGCGAGAGCTGGTGGGGGGTGAGCTACCTTGCCTGACAGCCTCAGCAGCAATGGTTAGGTTTGCAAGATTCACCTGGCTTCAAACACGATGCCATTTTTCCATAAACATCACTCTCCGTGAGTTTCGAACATGACTGAATATATAAATCTGTAACACACAAACATGAATACTGCATGTCTTAGGTGGGTTTCCCCAGAAGCAAATCCTGAAACAAGGATCAGGAGCAAATTATTGATTAAGGAGAATCTAGTAAAAGAAAGACAGACAGAAAAGGAGAAGAAGACAAGTAAAGGTGTGAGTTCAGACAACACCCTAGAGAAGCCGCTTCAGCTGATCTTGCAGGGGAAATCGGGAATGTAATTTATGTTTAGGGATGTCCCACCCAGGTGAGGGAGCCAGGCCCCCATGACCTTGCAGCTGTAGGTGACCAGGAAGGGCTACCCTGGGATGATGTAGACTCTCTGCAGGAATCATTCCATTGGCCTGAAGACAGTACTTGAAATAAGGCAAGAACCCACCAAACTGAGGGGAGAATTGCATAGAAACATTAAAATGGATCTCAGAAGAGGCATGCAGCTCACCCACAAGGCTGTAATATTTCAAAGGAAATGCTCACCACCAAAAATAGAGGCAGGGGTTCATTCTCCAACAGGTAGATCCACAAAGAGCACCAGTACCAGCCCCTTCCTAACTGTCCTGCAAACAGAGGTTTGGATCTGCAGGCCCTCTTTTCTGCCCCCTCCCCTCCCCACTGGCTACTGCATCAGTTCTGACCAAGACAGCATTGGGCCTTAGATTTGGTGTCAACAGGTGCTGGAGTGGGAATTAGGGGGGGGTTTCCTTAAGCTTCAGGTGCCTTTTTAGGATGCCTGGAGTATATCCCCTGGACCCCCAGGACCCTCCAAGCTTCAGCCTATTTCTCGCTGTGCTTGCCCAGTCTTTGTAATATTTTGACAGGTCTGGAGTCTCTGCTTGGTTCCTTCCATTTCCCCGCTCTGAGAAGCAGAGCCTAACTCCTGTATGCCATGATGGAGAGCTGCATAGTGTAAGGTTATCAAGGTTATAGAGACATTGGTTTGCAACTTGCTTCGGCCACTTATAAGCCCTGGATCTTGGGTGAGTGACCTAATTCCTCTGAGTTTCCTCATCTGTTAAATGAAGAATAATAAGACTAGCTCAGGACTTCTTTGCTGTTGTGAGACAGTAAATTTCCTTGCTACATAGCAAAGTGTTACAAACCCTAGTGTTATATAAACCCATCTCTGGAAACCATCTTAAAATAAATGCTTTTATCCTCCCCAATTTGTCCTCCCTCTCTTTCTTCCCTTCTCCCTCTCCCTCCCTCCCTATCTCTCTAGAAATAAACTGAGACAGAAAGATAGAGAGAGTCAGAGAGAATATCCTTGAATGAGATCTGATGGAGACCCATCACACACCAACACAAAAGAGTAGCACTGTTCAGTAAGATACTTGATATTCACTTAACTGCTAAGAACAAAGAAGCTTGGAAGTTATCCACACTGGAGTTCCTCATTGAATGAGGTCATTGGTCCTGTTGTTGAACCCAAGTCCAAGTTCGTGTGCCTGATGCACACTGAAGCAGACAGAAACAAACAGAAATGTTAGAGTTTGGGGCAAAGGTTTATTGCAGGGCCAGGCAAGGAGAATCCGCAGCTCTGCTCAGAAGACCCAAACTCCCTGAATGGTTTTCTGGGAAGACTTTTTAAAGGCAGCATTTAGGGTGAGGGCTGCAGGGTGTGTGGCTTTCTTCTGATTGGTTGGTGGTGAGGTAACAGAGCGGTGCTCCAGGAATCTTGTGCTCAGCCTGAAGTTACCATCCTCCACCTGGGTTCCTGTACACCAGTGGTCCCCAACCTTTTTTGGCGCCAGGGACCAGTTTCATAGAAGACAATTTTTCCAAGGACTGGGGAGGGGGTTGGGGGGTTCAGGCGGAAATGTGAGTGGTGGGGAGCAGCAGATGGAGCTTCTCTAGCTTCACCCACCACTTACTTCCTGCTGTGCAGCCTGTTCCTAACAGGCTGAGGACCAGTACTGGTCCGCGGCCTGGGGGTTGGGGACTCCTGCTGTAGAGCAACTCTAAGATGTGTATCAGATTGTTATCCCTTGAGGAGAAACTAGGACTCTGTTTTATCACTAAACTCTTGTTTCTTGACTGCTCCTCCTATGAGTCTGCATCTCCTCCCTTCCCTAATTAGTAACTGTTTGGGTCTGCTCTTTGGAACTAAGGGAAGGTCTAGGAGGCTGAAGCCTTTATCTATGGACAAGAAGTGGGGGATACAGAGGAGATTTTGTACCCGGGAGGGCCCCACAAGTTCCTGCTTGCTTTTAGACCCTCTACTCTGTGGTCCCATAGCACATTGTGCTGACACTCTCCTAGAATTTATCCCACTGGATCTTGATTGTCTGCTCCTGTATTTATCTTCCTAGTGAATCATAATGGTAGGGATACAACTTTACTCCTTTCTAATCTCAATCTCCCAGAAGTTCTGACATATAAAAGGCACTGACACAGAGTAAGTGAATGAACAAATGAACTAACTAATGAAAGCCATTTCAGAGATTGTAGCATGGTGGGTTAGGATGTCTGGTCCAATATGGTGGATATGTATGGCCAAGTGAGTCAACTTACCAGATCTTTACAATACTTTGACATTGGAAAATATAGCAATATATATTTATTGACTTGCTCAGAACCATATGCATCTTGTTTTGACATATCAAAAATAATTTTAAGTGAACTTTTACATGATGCAAATGAGCATCCAAAACAATGTAACATACAGAAGAAGTCGATTTTCTCATCTTGAAAATTGTTTATGGGAGAGCCACATGTGTTGTGTTGAAAGAAGACTCAAGTGGTAATAATTCATGTGATAACTAAATCCCACGGGTCAATGATTGCAAACTCCATTGTCTCTAAGGCTCATTCAGGTAACTTAAATGGATAAATTAAGCTGAGTGTGGATTTTGACAAGCTGAAGACTGAATGGCATGCCCTATCTAGAGGGCTAGCTGTGACCCAGCTCAGCGTATTATCGGGCCAGTTTTTCAAAAAAAAAAAAACACCCAGAAATGTACAATGGAAAATCTCCCAGTGTTTATATGTAAGCCAACATTGTGTTCACCAAACAAAGCTTGCCTGTTGCCTGGATTTAGCCTGTGGGTTTAGAGTCTAAATGAACATATGGGTGAAAAACTACAAATCTAAGAAGTATGTAGCATCTGTACATTGACCAAAGTAAGCCAACTAGAAGACTGCTGCCTCTATTTTCTTTTTAATTCTTTGTTACACCCCCAGGCACTTAATCTAAGTTCCTGCAAACAATGGGTGTTTTTAGACCCAGATTTTTCCTGCTGGAAGATTATAGTTAGGGACAAAGCAGGTTATAAATAAATAAGCCACATAGAAAGCAAAATTGACTATTTCTATTTTTTGTGCCCAAATTGTACATGTTCTTCTATCACAACCCCTGCAACTCTTTGTTGTTGGCTCTTGGCATTTATGACTTGAACTTTTGCAATTTCAATTATATGTGATCAGACCCAAAGGTCAATGATATACAGAAAATTGTCTTTTTGCTGAGGTCTAAATGGGAAACACATATGTTGTGAAACCAACACAGCTAAGGAGACGGCCTCATCCACAGTCCAGCAGTTCATCTCAACACACACTCATCTCTCTTTATTCTCTTATTATTACATGTAATGCATTTTATGAAGAGTTGAAAATATTCTCTTAAAGAAAGCTACCACTGGAGACTTCCCTGGTGGTCCAGTGGTTAGGGCTCTGGGCTTCCACAGCAGGGGAAACAGGTTTGATCCCTGGTCAGGGATCTAAGATCCCACATGCCATGTGGCATGACCAATGAAAGGAAGAAAGAGAGTGAGAGGGAGGAAGGAAGGAAGGTAGGAAGGAAAGAAGGAAGAAAGGAAGAAAGCAAGCTGCTACTAGCTCTTAATATATGTAGACATAAAAGCCATTTATGACATTTTTTTAGGGCTGGTAAAAAATAAATGAGAAAAGAAAGTGAGGTCTTCACCTTGAGTCAAAGTTGAACATTACCTCCTTGAACTGTCTTCTTCACTTGGCATTGAGTTCACTTCCTCCTGGATCTTGCTATTCACTCCTCTCCATCTGCTTCCCAGGTTCCTCCTCATCTTCCCAACACCTAAATTTTGGGATGACCTAGAGTTCAGTCCTCACCCCCTCCTCTCTCTATATTTACTCTCCAGGGGATCTCAGCCCCACCAAGGGCTGCAAATAACATCCATACACCAGGGACTCTCAAATTCTGATTGTTTCCAGCCCAGATTCCTCCCCTGCCCCACCCTAAACTCCAGACCCACACATCCAACTGCCCACTCATCAGTGCCACTTGTTTTCTATTCTGTTGATAAAATACAGAAAACCCAAACCCACTTTTCATTTATCTCCATTTGGGGTGACCCCCACCCCAAACATGCTCTTCCCTTAGTCTTTCCCATCTTGGGAATCACCCACTCCTGGTTGCCAGTCACATAGGACAAAAGCCTGGAGTTGTCCTTGTTATTTTTTATTTCTCAAACCATATCACAATCCACCGTCAAGTCCTGTTGGCTCTACCTTTGACATATATCTGGAACCTGCCCTTCTCCCCATCACCATTCCAGCCCAGTTTCCCAATATTTTCCACCAAAGCCATTTCCATAGCCCATCACCTGCTTTTCCTGCTTCTTCCTTACAACCTTCCAGGTTATTCCCAACATAACAGGTTGAAAGATTTGGTAAATGAAAGTGTAGGGGAGGAAAAACTTAACTCTTTTTCCCTCTACCTCCCTAGTTTCTCCAGCTAGGGCTCTGCAAATTAGACTGACAAAAGACAGATGAACAAGAGGAAAACAAACAGCAGTTTATTAATGCATGCATTCACATGCACATGGGAGTCATCTGTGATGGTGACTCATAGGGTTGGTTAGAAATGGGGCTTAAATAGCAACTTAACAAAAGAACAATAACTTTGTAGAGAAGTGACAAGACAAAGAGGAAAGGGAGTTTTGAACTTGAGAAGCAAATTGTGAGAAGGTAAATATAGGGAGGAAACTAATGTAAACTAATGGCAGTTTTAGCAAGATTTCCTATGTAGATTCTTCTGGGGTCATCTTTGGGTTGATAAGCACCTGGAGTTTTCTCCTGGGGATTAAGGACTGTCTTGCTCTTCCTGGTTGAGAGGGGGAGGGCAGAGAGATTTTCTTGTGTCTGCTTTTTCTCAGTTGTCTTGAACTTAAAATAATCCTTATGCCAGCATAGTACATTTGGGGGGAGCATACTCTGAACCCCTTCAAAAGCCAGACCATGCCTCTCTTCTGCTCCAAACCCACCATGAGCTGCCCACATTTTTTATTATTCAGGGTGGCCATAAAGTTTGGAAACAGAGATGGTATTATTTGATTATACTGTCATACTATGTTAAATAACATTTATTGTATATTCATCTGTTTCCTGTAGTCATGCTGTAAAACCCCAAATTCTTACCAGGACCCACACAACCATGCATCCACATATAAGATGCCTTCACCTCCTCTATTCCTCATCACTTACTTCCTCTTCCTTTTCTGTGGCCCCACTGGCTTCCTGGCTCTCCCTTGAGCATGTCTAGTTCATTCATGCTTCAGGCCCTCTGCCCTTGCAGATATCTGACACCTGTAAGGCTCACCCCTTCTCTGTTCGATTGTCACCGTATCAAAGAGGCCTTCCTTGACCACGATATCTCTCTCTATCTGCTTAACTGAGTTTATTCATCACTGCCTTTATCACTATCTGACATAAATGTAAGTTTCATGAGAGTTTCTGACACTTAGTACATGCTTAATAAATATTTGTTAAATTAATGAGTAGCTTAATTAATGACAATTCAAGCATGACAAAGGACCTGAATGAGATTAATTTTTCAGTTTTAGTTCATTGCATGTTGGGGGGGCATAATAGGCTATGGGATTAATCTCAAAGGCTTCAGTTTGGCTTCTCTTGTGAATGTCGGGGATCCTTCTACACTTAGAGCTCCTCGAGGACAGCAACTATTCCTTCATCATCTTTGTATCCCAGGCTACAAAATGATTTGCACATAATCACTACCTAATAAGACATTATTGAATGATTAAGTAGATGACCAACTAATATTTTGATCAACTGAAATCAGACAAAAAGAACTTAAGAAATTATGACACATTCCCAATTAACGCTGTTTGCAAAAGGAGAAAGAAAAGAAGTTTACATTTAAAGAAACAATCTTCCTAAGATACACAGTTGTGTTAGTAGGCGTTAAAGTTGAAATTCAAAAGCAACCTTTTTGTCTCCCTTAATAGGCAATTGCAATGCATGCCCATCTTTTCTCTCTTCGCAGGGTGAGACAAAGAAAGTCGTAAGAGAGAGAAGCCAAAGGAGTTTCATGTTTGGGAACTGGTGGGATGTTCCAAGATGCTCACGGTCCCTGCAGACGTGTGACGAGGAGATGCTACATGATACAAGAGAGGAATGACTGGGTGGTACCCAGGTGGGCTCATCTTCTGCCAGGCACACATCTTTCTCTTTCAAGAACAAGGTAAACGTTTCATAATTTGAAAACTGAAACTCCTAACTGCACTTTCTCTGGCTTCAGCCTCCCAAATTGTGTGGCCAACACAGACTGAGCAGGGGGAGAGCCAAGAGTGCTTAAATGTATGTTTTCACCTGGGTCCATCACTGGTTTCCTGCTGTTGCTGTTCAGTGGAATGGGGTAGACAGAAACCACTGCCTTTGGTGCAGCCCATCACACAGCTGTAATTGTGTGTTTCCTCGCTGATTCCGTTCTCCTACCAGCTCATTTCCCACCCACACTCCCTGCCTTCCTTCTGTCAGGTGATTAATTGTGGAACTTAAAAAGGACACCCAGATTGGGATTCAGCACAGCTGACTAAAATGGAAAAACGTTTGTTTGGTATTAATGGGAAAGAAAATGCAATCAACAGGCATTTTATTCCTTGAATATAGTGTTCACTTCTCTTTAAACTTAGTCCTTGATATTGTGATGAATGCCCCCATGGTGGTGTGCACCTCCTCAGGGTGTAGTAAGGGCATCCCTGCTCCTCCTTCATGTCCTGCAATTTTCTACAGCAAAGAGGATGTGAGGGGGAAAACAATCATATGGAACTGGAGTGGGTTATACGGGGTACCAGGTAACAGGAAGAGTCCACACTCTGGCTTTGTAATCTCCTTCTCCTTTACATCTGGGTGAGAGCTCTGTGCTTTTTCTTCCTTCTGCCTTTCCCTGCCCAGGGCATGGTGGTATCTGAACCTCCTGACTGTATTTTGGGGTTTATGTAACTCTATGCACTATAATTAGAGATGAGACCATCCACTTTTCCTACATTTTCTCACTGCTGTTTATGGAACTTCAGCATGCACTTTATGATATAAGGATAATGGGATAGAGACTTGTGTAGATTTAAGTGGCACCAAGATATCCAAAGTGCAAAGATCCATCTGGGAAATGTGAGCAGGTTCCCTAGAAGAGTCCACATACCTTAACTTGCCAAGAGTCTTCAAAAAAGAATGAGTGGGCGACAGGGCAGACAGCAGAAGCAAGAAGAACTACAATCCTGCAGCCTGTGGAACAAAAATCACATTCACAGAAAGATAGAAAAGATGAAAAGGCTATGTACCAGATAAAGGAACAAGATAAAACTCCAGAAAAACAAATAAGTGAAGTGGAGATAGGCAACCTTCCAGAAAAAGAATTCAGAATAATGACAGTGAAGATGATCCAGGACCTTGGAGAAACAATGGAGACAAAGAGCAAGAAGATGCAAGAAATGTTTAACAAAGACCTAGAAGAATTAAAGAACAAAAAAACAGAGGTGAACAATACAGTAACTGAAATGAAAACTACACTAGAAGGAGTCAATAGCAGAATAACTGAGGCAGAAGAACGGATAAGTGACCTGGAAGACAAAATGGTGGAATTCACTGCTGAGGAATAGAATAAAGAAAAAAGAATGAAAAGAAATGAAGACAGGGCTTCCCTGGTGGTGCACTGGTTGAGAATCTGCCTTCCAATGCAGGGGAAATGGGTTCGAGCCCTGGTCTGGGAAGATCCCACATGCTGCAGAGCAACTAGGCCCATGAGCCACAACAACTGAGCCTGTGCATCTGGAGCCTGTGTTCTACAACAAGAGAGGCCCGCACACCACAATGAAGAGTGGCCCCTGCTTGCCCCAACTAGAGAAAGCCCTCGCACAGAAACGAAGACCCAACACAGCCAAAAATAAATATAAAAACAAATTAATTAATTAAAAAAAAAAAAAAAAAGAAGAAATGAAGACAGCCTAAGAGACCTCTGGGACAACATTAAATGCAACAACATTCCCATCATAGGGGTCCCAGAAGGAGAAGAGAGAGAGAAACAACCTGAGAAAATATTTGAAGATATTATAGTCAAAAATTTCCCTAACATGGGAAAGGAAATAGCAACTCAAGTCCAGGAACACAGAGAGTCCCATACAGGATAAACCCAAGAAAAAACACGATGAGACACATACTAATCAAACTGGCAAAAATTAAAGACAAAGAAAAAATATTGAAAGCAGCAAGGGAAAAACGACAAATAACATACAAGGGAACTCCCATAAGGTTAAGAGCTGATTTCTCAGCAAAAACTCTACAAGCCAGAAGGGGGTGGCATGCTATACTTAAAGTGATGAAAGGGAAGAACCTACAACCAAGATTACTCTACCCAGCAAGGATCTCATTCAGATTCGATGGAGAAATCAAAAACTTTACAGACAAGCAAAAGCTAAGAGAATTCAGCACCACCAAACCAGCTCTACAACAAATGCTAAAGGAACTTCTCTAAGCGGGTAAAAAAGGAGAAGAAAAGGACCTAAAAAAACAAACCCAAAACAATTAAGAAAATGGTCATAGGAACATACATATCGATAATTACCTTAAACGTGAATGGATCAAATGCTCCAACCAAAAGACACATGCTTGCTGAATGGATACTAAAACAAGACCCGTCTATATGCTGTCTACAAGAGACCCACTTCACACCTAGGGACACATATAGGCTGAAAGTGAGGGGATGGAAAAGATATTCCAAAAGAAAGCTGGAGTAGCAATACTCATATCAGATAAAACTAGACTTTAAAATAAAGAATGTTAAAAGAGACAAGGAATGAAACTACATAATGATCAAGGGATCAATCCAAGAAGAAGATATAACAATTATAAATGTATATGCACCCAACATAGGAGCACCTCAATACATAAGGCAACTGTTATAAAAGAGGAAATCAACAGTAACACAATAATAGTGGGGGACTTTAACACCTCCCTTACACCAATGGACAGATCATCCAGACAGAAAATTAATAAGGAAACACAAGCTTTAAATGGCACAATAGACCAGATAGATTTAATTGATATTTATAGGACATTCCATCCAAAAACAGCAGATTACATTGTCTTCTCAAGTGCACATGGAACATTCTCTGGCATAGATCACATCTTGGGTCACAAATCAAGCCTCAGTAAAGTTAAGAAAATTGAAAACATATAAAGCATCTTTTCTGACCACAATGCTATGAGATTAGAAATAAAAGACAGGAGAAAAAAATGTAAAAAACACAAACACATGGAGGCTAAACAATACGTTACTAAATAACCAAGAGATCAAAGACAGTAAAAAAGAGGAAATCAAAAAATACCTAGAGACAAATGACAATGAAAACATGACAATCCAAAACCTATGGGATGCAGCAAAAGTAGTTCTAAGGAGAAGTTTATAGCAATAAAATCCTACCCCAAGAAACAAGAAACATCTCAAATAAAGAATCTAACCTTACATCTAAAGGAATTAGAGAAAGAAGAAAAAACAAAACCCAAACTTAGGAGAAGGAAAGAAATTATAATGATCAGAGCAGAAATAAATGAAATAGAAACTAAGAAAACAAGAGCAAAGATCAATAAAACTAAAAGCTGGTTCTTTCAGAAAATAAACAAAATTGATAAACCATTATCCAGACTTATCAAGAAAAAGAGGGAGAGGACTCAAATCAATAAAATTAGAAATGAAAAAGGAGAAGTTACAACAGACATCACAGAAATACAATGCATCCTAAGAGACTACTACAAGCAACTCTATGCCAATAAAATGGACAACCTGGAAGAAATGGAAAAATTCTTAGAAAGGTATAACCTTCCAAGACTGAACCAGGAAGAAATAGAAAATATGAAGAGACCAATCACAAGTAATGAAAGTGAAATTGTGATTAAAAATCTTCCAACAAACAAAAGTCCAGGACCAGATGGCTTCACAGGTGAATTCTATCAGACATTTAGAGAAGAGCTAACACTCATCTTTCTCAAACTCTTCCAAAAAATTGCAGAGGAAAGAACACTGCCAATCTCATTCTATGAGGCCACCATCGCCCTGATACCAAAACCAGACAAAGATAGTACAAAAAAAGAAAATTAGAGACCAATATCAATGATGAACATAGATGCAAAAATCCTCAACAAAATACGAGCAAACAGAATCCAGCAACACATTAAAATGATTATGCACCATGATCAAGTGGGATTTATCCCAGGGATGCAAGGATTCTTCAATATATGTAAATCAATCAATGTGATAAAACTTATTAATAAACTGAAGAATAAAAACCATATGATCATCTCAATAGATGCAGAAAAAGCTTTTGACAAAATTCAACACCCATTTATGATAAAAACTCTCCAGAAAGTGAGCATAGAAGGAACCTACCTCAACATAATAAAGGCTATATGTGACAAACCCACAGCAAACATCATTCTCAATGATGAAAAACTGAAAACATTTCCCTTAAGATCAGGAACAAGACAAGGATGTCCACTCTCACCACTATTATTCAACATAGTTTTGGAAGTCCTAACCATGGCAATCAGAGAAGAAAAAGAAATAAAAGGAATACAAATTGGAAAAGAAGAAGTAAAACTCTCACTGTTTGCAGATGACATGATACTATACATAGAGAATCCTAAAGATGCCTCCAGAAAACTACTAGAGCTAATCAATGAATTTGGTAAAGTTGCAGGATACAAAATTAATGCACAGAAATCTCTTGCATTCCCATACACTAATGATGAAAAATCTGAAAGAGAAGTTAAGGAAACACTCCCATTGACCACTGCAACAAAAAGAATAAAATACCTAGGAGTAAACCTACCTAGGGAGACAAAAGACCTGTATGCAGAAAACTATAAGACACTGATGAAAGAAATTCAAGATGATACCAACAGATGGAGAGATATACCATGTTCTTGGATTGGAAGAATCAATATTGTGAAAATGACTATACTACCCAAAGCAATCTACAGATTCAATGCAATACCTATCAAATTACCAGTGGCATTTTTTACAGAACTAGAACAACTCATCTTAAAATTTGTATGGAGACACAAAAACCCCAAATAACAAAAGCAGTCTTGAGGAAAAAAAGTGGAGCTGGAGGAATCAGACTCCCTGACTTCAGACTATACTACAAAGCTACAGTCATCAAGACAATATGGTACTGGCACAAAAACAGAAACATAGATCAATGGAAAAAGATAGTAAGCCCAGAGATAAACCCACACACCTATGGTCAGCTAATCTATGACAAAGGAGGCAAGGATATACAATGGAGAAAAGATAGTCTCTTCAATAAGTGGTGCTGGGAAAACTGGACAGCTACATGTAAAAGAATGAAATTAGAACACTCCCTAACACCATACACAAAAATAAACTCAAAATGGATTAGAGGCCTAAATGTTAGACCGGACACTATAAAACTCTTAGATGAAAACATAGGATGAACACTCTTTGTCATAAATCACAGCAAGATCTTTCTTGATCCACCTCCTAGAGTAATGGAAATAAAAACAAAAATAAACAATTGGGACCTAATGAAACTTAAAAGCTTTTGCACAGCAAAGGAAACCATAAACAAGATGAAAAGACAACCCTCAGAATGGGAGAAAATATTTGCAAAGGAATCAATGGACAAAGGATTAATCTCCAAAATATATAAACAGCTCATGCACCTCAATATTAAAAAAACAAACGACCCAATCTAAAAATGGGCAGAAGACCTAAATAGACATTTCTCCAAAGAAGACATACAGATGGCCAGGAAGCACATGAAAAGTTGCTCAACATCACTAATTATTAGAGAAATGCAAATCAAAACTACAATGAGGTATCACCTCACTCCAGTTATAATGGGCATCATCACAAAATCTACAAACAACAAATGCTGGAGAGGGTGTGGAGGAAAGGGTACACTCTTACACTGTTGGTGGGAATGTAAATTGATACAGCCACTATGGAGAACAGCATGTAGGTTCCTTAAAAAACTAAAAATAGAATTACCATATTATCCAGCAATCCCACTTGGGCATATACCCAGAGAAAACCATAATTCAGAAAGACACATGCACCTCAATGTTCATTGCAGCACTATTTACAATAGCCAGGTCATGGAAGCAACATAAATGTCCATCAACAGATGAATGGATAAAGAAGAAGTGATACATATATACAATTGAATATTACTCAGCCATAAAAAGGAAGGAAATTTGGTCATTTGTAGAGACATGGATGGATCTAGAGCCTGTCATACAGAGTGAGGTAAGTCAGAAAAGGAAAAACAAATATATTAACGCATATATGTAGAACCTAGAAAAATGGTACAGATGACCTGGTTTGCAGGGCAGAAATTTAGACACAGAAGTAGAGAACAAACGTATGGACACCAAGGGGGGAAAGCAGTGGGGGAGTGGGGGTGGGGGGTGATGAATTGGGAGATTGGGATAGACATGTATACACTGATGTGCATAAAATTGATAACTAATAAGGACCTGCTGTATAAAAAAATAAATAAAATAAAATTCAAAATAAAAAAAATCCATTAAAAAAATAGTAACTGAACATTATTAAATACTTGCTATGTGTCAGGCAGTTCTAAATACTTTACTTGTATAAATTGATGGAATCTTTACCACAAGCCTATAAAGGAGTTCTCCTTCTTCTTTTCATTCTGCATGTATAATATCTGAACCTCAGAGAGGCGAATGGGTAAACTGAGATTCCAGCTCCAGAATCCCTATTTCATGACAACTAATGCATAAGGTGTACACTGTAGTTACTAGCACTGGACCAGTGGCCAGCAAACCTGCACTGTTTCTGCTTTAGGGACCTCCTAGCCAGAGCAAAAGGAAAAAAAAGAAAGAAAGAATGAGTGGGCACCAGATGAGAACCCTAAAGGAATCATTAGAAATATTTCTCAGGTTGTTTTGACAATGGCCCTTTTTGTAGTGGAATGCAGCCTATTATAAGAATAGAGGAGGTGGCTGAACGTGTGTGACAAATGATACCTAGTGGGAAATTATGACTTTAAAACTCTTTGAATGTTAGTTCCTTTGGCTGGACTTGAAACAACACATTTCTTGGCTTCATGATGCCAGTGATGGTTCCAGAAACTCTCCTTTCTCCTTGTCTTCTCTGTGTCACCCTGGTGATTCCATGAGTCCATGACTCTCATGGCTTAATTGGAAGGCGGGAATGACCTCAATAAAAATGCTAGGATAATTGCCAAAATATACAGCAAAGTCAAAGTGCAATTCCATGTTTTACAGCCATCTAAAGATATACATTCTATAGTCATGGGCTCTCATTACAGTTGTTATTCTATTATTAATAATAGAATATATAGTCCACCTTCTTTTTCTCTTTTGAGGAATGATTTCCTCTACTCTGCCCTATAGTTTCCTTCCTCACCAGAAAACATCACTAATTATGTTCATGCTATGACTTTTGCAAATGTTATCTCAATCAGTTGAATTCCATCCCATCCTGCCTATCTAATAACTTCTCTATCTTTAAGGTTCATATAAACTACCATCTACTTACAACACCCTTGATTTTGTTCTTTTCTTTTATCTTACAAACACTTTTATAGGTTTTATGAAATGTCAGGAGTATTCTAAGTGGCTACAAGGACCAACTCTGTGAAGTTATCTTAGATGACTTGTCTTCTGTTCTGAAGCCCTGTAGCCCACCGTAGTGTAACCCAGTGCTTTTGAGACATTTGGAAAATCTCTTAAAGGCCTTTAAGAGAGTGAAAGGTCAGGCCACAGACTCAGAGAAAATATTTGCAAAGAACACATCTCATAAAGAACTTGTATTGAAAACATGCCAAGAAGTCTTAAAACTCGACAATAAGAAAACAACCCAATTTAAAAGTGGGCAAAATATCTGAGCAGGCACATCACCATAGAAACATACACAGATGAAAAATAAGCATATGAAGACATGCTTAATATCAAATATCAGCAGGGAGATGCAAATTAAAACAACAATGAGATGTCACTACACGTCTATCAGAAAGGCCGAAACCCCAAATACTAACCATGCAAAGTGCTAGGGAGGATGCAGAGCAACATGAACTCTCATTCACTGCTGGTGGGAGTGCAAATGGCACAGTCATCTTAGAAGACACTTTGATGGTTTCTTACAAAACGAAGCATAGTCCTATCATATGATACAGTAATCATGCTCCTAGGAATTTACTCAAGTGAGTTGAAAACTTAGATCCACAGAAAAACCTGCACGTGAATGTTTTTAGCAACTTTATTCATAATTTGCCAAAACTTGAAAGCAACAAGATGTCTTTTACTAAGTGAATGGATAAATAATCTTTGGGACATCCAGACAATCGACTATCATTCAGTGTTAAAAAAAAAAAGGAGCTGTGGTACATCTATACGGTGGAATATTGCTCAGCCACAAAAAAGAATGAAATAATGCCGTTTGCAACAACATGGATGGACCTAGAGATTATCATACTGAGTGAAGTAACTCAGACAAAGACAAATATCAAATGATACCGCTTATATGTGGAATCTTAAAAAAAATTGGTATGGGGCTTCCCTGGTGGCGCAGTGGTTGAGAGTCCGCCTGCTGATGCAGGAGACACGGGTTCATGCTCCAGTCCGGGAAGATCCCACATGCCGTGGAGCGGCTGAGCCCATGAGACATGGCCGCTGGGCCTGCACGCCCAGAGCCTGTGCTCCACAACGGGAGAGGCCACAACAGTGAGAGGCCCGCGTACCACAAAAAAAAAAAAAAAAAAAAATTGGTATGAATGAACTTATATACAAAACAGAAATAGACTCACAGACCTAGAGAACAAACTTATGGTTACCAGGGGGGAAAGGGGGAAGGAATAAATTGGGAGATTGTTATTGAGACATACACACTACTATGTATAAGGTAGATAATCAACAAGGACCTACTGTAGAGCACAGGGAACTCTACTCAATACTCTGTAATGACCTTTATGGGAATATGAGCATGGAGACGAGCTGAGAGTATGCCCTGTTCTCACCCAGCACAGCCATCTGCAGCCTCAGGCTCTCTCAAAGACTCAGTACTGGACCACCTGCCAAGAGCCATCCCAATCAGGACACTGGGGGAGAAAGAAGAGGAGGGGCAGAGAACTCGGGAACAGTAAGGAAGGGAGCCAGGACTCTCCCCTTGGAATCCACCTGACTCCTGGCCCCACTGCACCCTCTGCTTTCCTTGGGCTCCCTTGCCCTTCCTGAATCTCCAACCTTCTGCCCTCTTCTCTGTATTCTTGGATACCCACTACTCTGACCATCCCTCCTCCCACTCCCCAAGACAGTTGTGTGAAGGAATCTTCTCTACACTTTTGGGTTCCCAGTAGAGAGGGGAGGTGGAATTTGTATACATATTACAATTCTAAATATCTCTGTTATCCAACTCCATCCCTTTGATATGACTAAGGTTGGGCTCCATCCTCCCATGTAGGCTTAGTAAGAACATTTCAAATTTGGGGGAGGGATGGCTGGAGAAAGTTCCAACCTTTGTCTAAGGCAGTGGTGCCTGGAGATAACCCCTCCCAGGCCACCTGCCCAGGAGAGCAACAGGTGGAAAAAGGGCAGTTAACTGAACCTCCCACAATTTCCTTGGTGCCTCCAAGGAACACTCCAAGGTTTCCTGAAAAATCATTCTCATTTTAAAAGCACGCGGATAAACACATTATTTTCAGGTTTTCACATGGGCACACAGAGACGGGTGTGGTTTCAGCTGCTGTGCTGGTCTAGCTCGGGAGCAACAGCGAGTCACTTCCAATCTACAATTTTCTGCTGATGCTGACAAAGGCAGCTCCCTTGGGGCTGGAGAGGAAATACTGTATTTACTCACATAACTCTCCTCTTCTCCAAAGGTGTCAGACTGCTGCAGGAAGTGAAATAGAAGGAAATGCCCCAGCAAGCACCGTCTCTGCTGTTCTTCCAGCCCGGAGCCAGGAGCACCGTAGAAGGGATGGGGTATAAATTAAACATAGCTGTTGACCATCGGAGTGTTGAGAGTCCATGGTGATTACGATAGTCAGCCTGCAAAGGTCCGTAACTGCTATGAAATGCAACTGGGTGACACTTGGTAACCTCTGACATTTCTCCTGAAACATCAGAATGAGGGAGGGATCCTGGCTCTTTAACCTACTGCCTGCCAAAAAGCACTAGGACTTTTAGACCTCATTTATATTCTTATGCAACCTTTTAAACTCTCTAGTTAGGTGGAAATTAAAAAGGCTTAGAGTCACATAATCCTGGGTTCCAATACTGTGTTGTATTTTATTGTATTCTACCAACTCATCATTCTGAAACTTGGTAAAAACAGGGTCAGAATCAAGCGAATCAAGATTATACCCAGCCTTTTGGCTATGAACCATATGTTCTAAATAATTGATGAAGGAAAAATCCTTATTCTAGAAAACTGCTAACTAATGAATGTACCAGGAATGATAGAATTATAGTAATCACCATTTTACAACACATAATGAAATAATCGACATGGGCAATGAACATGGTTTTGGCTTCAAAACAATGAGTGAGAGGTTCATGAGGGTTTTTGCAAAGTGTGGCTCAGATCGACAACATCTGAACCTAGTTATCAACTGTAATATTGACAGAAAGGAGACACCAGACATCATGTGTTCCCTGAAGTGATCTAATAAGATGGACACTGTACCACTTATGAAGAAAAGTTTTGCCCAAAGAAAATACATTAATCTGAATCTAATGATGCCACTAGATTGTCCTGCCTGTTTACTGAAAATATGTGGGATAAAGGAATGCATTAAACAAAATCAAGTGAAATAATCAGCCCAATAGAGAATGTGAGAAATTCCGCAGAAGAAACAACCAAGTGTCTTCAACAAGTAATTGGCATGAAAAAAACCGGGAGGAGGGCTTCCCTGGTGGCGCAGTGGTTGGGAGTCCGCCTGCCGATGCAGGGGACACGGGTTCGTGCCCCTGTCTGGGAAGATCCCACATGCTGCAGAGTGGCTGGGCCCGTTAGCCATGTCCGCTGAGCCTGCGCGTCCGGAGCCTGTGCTCCGCAGTGGGAGAGGCCACAACAGTGAGAGGCCCGTGTACTGCAAAAAAAAAAAAAAAAAAAAAAAAAACGGGGAGGAAAAGGAATTGTAAAGGTAAAAAGAACCTTAATACGCATATTAACCAAAGGCAATGTATGGACTTATTTGAGATCTTAATTGTTAAAAGAAAAAAAGCAACTCCAGAAAGACATTTTGAGACAATCAGAAGAAAGCAAACATGAGTTGATTATTGGATGATATTAAGCAATTATTAAGGAATATTGTTAATTGTATTTGTTGTGCTGATAATATTGTTTGTTAATTTACAAGTTCATATCTATTACAGACCCAAAGTAAAATGTATACAGGTGAAATAATATGACATCTTTGATTTGTTTAAAATATTCCTCTGCACCCCCCCCAAAGAAAAGATATGGGGGATGATGGTGATGGATGAAAGAAGAATGGCAAGTTATTGATAAATTAGTGATACTGATATTTGATATTGAATATTGATGCTAGGTGCTATTGGTGCATATTTGAAAGTATTCAAAATAAAGATGTCAAATGTCCAGAAAGAGCAAAATTAAAACCACAGGATCAGTAAAATTTAATAAGAATTTATTGTGCATATAAGAACAGTTCACAAACTGTTCTGGAGCTTTAAAATCTAAACTGATGTGAAGTGCAGAGGCATGACGTTACAGGATGGCTTATAGAGTGAAAATGAAGAAAATTAAGAAAACAATTCCATTTACAATTGCAAAAAAAGAATAAAATACCTAGGAATAAATTTAACCAGGGAGGTAAAATTTAACCTGTACACTGAAAACAGTAAGACCTTGTTGAAAGAAATTGAAAAGGACATAAATAAATGGAAAGGTATTCCATGCTCATGGATTGGAATCATTAACATTGTTAAAATGCCCATATTACCTAAAGCAACCTAAAGTTTCAATATCATCCCTATCAAAATCCCAAGGATATTTTCACAGAAATAGAACAAAAAATTCTAAAATTTATATAGAACCATAAAAGACCTCAAATAGCCAAAGCAATCTTAAGAAGAAAGAACAAAACTGAAGGTATCACACTCCCTGATTTCAAACTATATTACAAAGCCATAGTAATCAAAACAGCATGGTATTTGCAGAAAAACAGATACATAGATCAATGATACAGAAGACAGAGCCCAGAAATAAACCTACACAAGTATGGGCAATTAATTTATGACAAAGGAATGAACAATATGCAAGGGAGAAAGGATAGTCTTTTCAGCAAATGGGTTGGGAAAACTAGATAGTCACAAGCAAAAAAAAAAAAAGAAAGAAACTAGATCCCTATCTCACGCCATACACAAAAATTAACTCAAAATGGATTAAAGACTTGAATGTAAGACCTAAAACCATAAAACTCCTAGAAGAAAACATAGGCAATTCACTCTTTGACACAAATCTTAGCAATATGTTTCTAGATATGTATTCTCAGGCAAGGGAAACAAAAGCAAAAATAAACAGATGTTACTACATCAAACTAAAAAGCTTCAAAATGAAAGACAATGTACTAAATTGGAGAAGATATTTGCAAATGATACATCTCATCAGGGGTTAATAACCAAAATATATAAAGAACGTATACAACTCAACAACAAAAACAACCCAATTAAAAATCAGGCAGAGGAGTTGAATTGACATTTTTCCAAAGAAGACATACAGATGGTCAACAGGTACATGAAAAGATGTTCAACATCACTAATTATTAGGGAAGTGCAGATCAAAATCACAATGAGATATAACCTCATGCCTGTTAAATGACTATTATCAAAAAAGCAAGAAATAACAAGTGTTGGTAAAGCTGTGGAGAAAAGGGAACCCTCAAACACTGTGGGTGGGAATGTAAATTGGGGCAGCCACTATGGAAGACAGTATGGAGATTCCTCAAAAAAGGAAGAATAGAACTACCATATTATCTAGCTGTCCCACCTCTGGGTGTTTATCCAAGAATAAGAAAACACGAATTTGATAAGATATCTGCACCCCTATGTTTATCACTGCATTATTTACAACAGCCAAGATATGGAAACTACCTAAGTGCCCATCAACAGATGTAGGTATAAAGAAAATGTGATATATCAGCAAGTCTTCTGAGAGTTTTCCTTTTGAATCCAGGCCTGGGTGTGTCCTTCTCTCATGGATGTTCCTTGAGGACATAGATTCTGTCTCATTCATGTCTACATTCCTAGTAAATAATACATTTAGTGTGGACACTATGAGTGTTTGTTGGCTAGCTGACCAAGAAATGAATTAATGAGTGATGCCTGATTATCTAGTATTTTTAAGGCATGGTCAGTGCACAAGTGTGTAAAGCAATAAAGTTAGAACTGTGGTGAAAAGAAAGAGAGTTGGTGAGAAGGAGGAATCTAGTCTCTGGATTAAAATGGAAGGTGGAGAAAAGAGGTACAACTTCCTTTAATCAGGAGTCAGAGGAACAGTGCAAGGTGCAGGTGAGATGGAGCAGAGAGAGGCAGATAGAGTCTTTAGAGAAGTACAAAGAGAGAGACAGAGGGAGACAGAGATAGAGAGAGAACCAGAGCACAAATGCTTCCTGCTCAAAGTCAAACACCTTTTCAATACTCTCAAGAGCAACAGAGCATTCAGTCAAGTTGGAAATTTACAAATTGCACAGAAATGTAGTTAGGTCTTTGTTCAGGACTGAAAAGGTCCGCTTAAAAGTTTAGTCTATTTAAAAGTTTTGCAAAAGCTACTTTTAGGTAATCACATCTCCTCAAACAAGAGCCACATCTTTAAGTACAGATAATGATAAACTACATCTAAATGAGGCATTAAAATGTAGGAGAAGAGCTTAGTAGAAAAGCATAAAGGTTAGATGTTTGAGGAGAATATTTAGGACAAGTGAGAAATGTAGAAAAATGGGTGAGATGTGAGAAGAAGACCCATTAAGTATACATCACTAATGGTTTTGAAGAGCTAGAACTAAAACAACAGGAATCGTCAACACAACATCTCAGCAAAAGAATTTCATTTTGCTCCAAGTGAAAAATTGATACTTTGAGTTCCATTAAAGGAAAATGGCAGTGTAATAGGAAATGTGCTATAGACACCATATCTCATTACAGAGAAGAGAAAATCTTTTTTAAAAGAAATATCAAAATCAGAAATGACGTGATGAGAAATGAAAAGTGTTGGAACGTGATCTATGGTATGTTGCAATTTTTAAAACACTGTATTTTTAAGGCTTCTATTTATCAATAATGGATTAATCATAGAGTTGAGTTTAAGGCAGACAGTTCATCTTGAAGAAGGGGAAATAATTTGTAACCTAGGAAATGCCCCCCCTATGCTGGTGTAGAGACAGGAATAGATGAGGCTATTTTTCTTTGCATGTCATGTCAAAAACAGCGTGGATAAATGTGGATGCAATTTTGAACTGTCTGATGCTTTCAGAATTTGGAAGCCTTTTAAGAAATCTGATTAATTTAACATGTCAAACCTAATGGAGAATGAGTTCAATTTCTCCAAAGAACAATTAGTCAACAGAATAAATTAACATGAGATATTGTCAAATGCAAGATCACGCTCATTTCCAAAGATAAAACACTTTTGCTGCTCTTGCTGGACTTGCTTCTTTGTTCTCTGAAGGGTTTCTGTGACATAATTCCTTCATGGACCCAAATGCTTAGAATAAGCTGCCCTCATTTCTCACCTGGACCACTGCAAAAGCCTCCTAATTTCTCTCTCTCTAGCCACACAAACCCACATCATGTCTGCTCTCCATATACTATCCACACAGTATTTCAAAACTCTCTACTTGAAACCCTTTCAATAACATTCCACTGCACTTGGGATAGACAAACAGGTGTTCTCACTGCCTCCTGGGCTCTGGCACAACACCTGTCCCAATCCCCACATCCTCATTATTATCGTTCCAGCCCTTCCATTCCTGCTTCCAAAGCCACCACTCTACAAAAAATTACTCTTTCCAACACCACTCCAATTCTCCTTGTCAGATGCAATCACTCCTTCCTGCCATTTGTCTTCTCATCAGCATCTGACACAACTGAGGGCCTCCTTCTTTAGAAGACACTCATTCCTGCTGGTATTTTAAGAACAACGACCCAGGCTTTCCTCTACCACGTTCACCACCAGCTTCCAATATTAGTTTTTGTCTTCCCTTCCTCAGCTACATCTTTTAATAATGGAGCCCATTTCACTAAGGACTAGACTCCCTGTTTTTCTCTATCTGCCTTCTCTTCTTGTCTGATGCCAGACTATCCCACAGCTCTAAATACCATCCGCATGCCAAAGGCACTGACATTCATGAATCTAGGTCCAGACATCCTCACCGAATTCCTCATTAATTTATTCATCTATCTACTTGACATCTCCTCTTGGAAATCAATAGTCATCTCAAATTCACCTCAATCAAAACAAAATTCTTTTCTTTTTTAACATCTTGATTGGAGTATAATTGCTTTACAATGGTATGTTTATTTCTGCTTTATAACAAAGTGAATCAGCTATACATATACATATATCCCCATATCTCCTCCCTCTTACATCTCCCTCCCATCCTCCCTATCCCACCCCTCTAGGTGGTCACAAAATTTCTTGATCACCACCCTTCACCTGCACAATAATACACACAAGCCCACCCCAATCTCATCAAGTGATTCTACCATCCATACAGTTGCTCAAGCCAAAATCTAGTACCCATCATTTTTCTTTAACTGAAGTATAGTTGTATAGTTGATTTACAGTGTTGTGTTAGTTTCAGGTATACAGCAGAGTGATTTAGTTAAATATATATATATATATATGCTTTCTCAGATTGTTTTCCATTATAGGTTATTACAGAATATTGAGTAGAGTTCCCTGTGCTCTACAGTAGGTCCTTGTTGGTTATCTATTTTATATATAGTGATGTGTATATGTTAATCCCAAACTCTCAATTTATCTCTCCTCCCTTTCCTTTTTGGTCTATTTCTGTTTTGTAAATAAGTTTATTTATATAATTTTTTTAGATTCCACATATAAGTGAAATCATATGATATTTGTTTTTCTCTGTCTGACTTCACTTAGTATGATAATCTCTAGGTCCACCCATGTTGCTTCAAATGGCATTATTTC
This sequence comes from Delphinapterus leucas, assembly GCF_059928025.1. Taxonomy (NCBI): domain Eukaryota; kingdom Metazoa; phylum Chordata; class Mammalia; order Artiodactyla; family Monodontidae; genus Delphinapterus; species Delphinapterus leucas. Next base: position 103,068,735 of record NC_143136.1, on the reverse strand, counting down.
ATTCTTTCATATGGCTTAGTATTCCATTGTATATATATATATACCACATCGTTTTCTTTTTAAATAGATCTTTATTGGAGTATAATTGCTTCACAATCCTGTGTTAGCTTCTGTTGTACAACAAAGCAAATCAGCCATATGCATACACATGTCCCCGTATCACCTCCCTCTTGAGCCTCACTCCCATCCTCCCTATCCCACTCCTCTAGGTCATCACAAAGCATCGAGCTGATCTCCCTGTGCTATGCTGCTGCTTCCCACCAGCCAACTATTTTACATTCAGTAGTGTGTATATGTCGATGCTACTCTCACTTCGCCCCGGCTTCGCCCTCCCACATGCCCTCAAGTCCAATTTCTATGGGATCAGGTCCATTTTCTATTTCTTTGGGATCTTTCTTTATTCTTGCCCTGCATCTAGGTTCATAAGTACCTTTTTTTTTTTTTTTAGATTCCATATATATGCATTAGCATATGGTATTTATTTTTCTCTTTCTGACTTACTTCACTCTGTATGACAGACTCTAGGTCCATCCACCTCACTACAAAAAACCCAATTTCATTTCTTTTTATGGCTGAGTAATATTCCATTGTATATATGTGCCACATCTTCTTTATCCATTCATCTATTGATGGACACTTAGGTTGCTTCCATGTCCTGGCTATTGTAAATAGTGCTGCATGAACATTGTAGTACATGTCTTTTTTTTTGAATTATGTTTTTCTCAGGGTATATGCCCAGTAGTGGGATTTCTGGGTCATATGGTAGTTCTAGTTTTAGTTTTGTTTTTTGTTTTGTTTTGTTTTGTTTTTGCGGTACATGGGCCTCTCACTGTTGTGGCCTCTCCCCCATTGCAGAGCACAGGCTCCGGACCCGCAGGCTCAGCAGCCATGGCTCACAGGCTTAGCCGTTCTGCAGCATGTGGAATCTTCCCAGACCGGGGCACAAACCCATGTCCCCTGCATCGTCAGGCGGACTCTCAACCACTGCACCATCAGGGAAGCCCTAGTTTTAGTTTTTAAGGAACCTCCATACTGTTCTCCATAGTGGTTGTATCAATTTACATTCTTACCAACAGATACTTTTAGTTCCCCAAATATACAATACTGTTTCATATCTCCCAGCCTGAGCAGATGCATTTCCCTCCAATAGAATGTCTTTTTGCCACTGTGGTCCATATGGGGGTTTCTTCTTAATCACACACAGCCAAAGTTTAGTTACCTGTTCTGGGACTTCAAACCCCCACCCAAACATCCCCTTTGTTCTCCCTGGACAAAAATAGTACTCTATACCTACTTTGGTCTTATTTAATTTAGAGTCCAGCAATTACATCATATTTTATATGCAATTAATTGAACACTGCTTGTAGGCTTACTAAATTCTTGGCCTCTTGAAGGCAGAGACTCTTTTTGCCTCTCATCTCTCTTTACTCCAAGAACATGTTCTACTGCAGGTGTATTTGAGAGATTTGCTGAACCAACACATAAAAGAGAAACTGGAAAATAGCAAAGCCATCTTTCCTCCTGAAAAACACTTCCTAAGCTTCCATCCAGCTCTCAGAAGTGACATTTGTTTGGTTACCACACAAGATAGGACAAAAAGTACCCGCCTAGACAAACATGAAAATCTACATTTAGCTGCCACTGATGAAACTCTGGAGTTATTCATGAATGATCATCTTCAGAGTATAGACATCAAATTGATGCGAGAACACCTTCAAATCTCAAATAAACGTATGGATGCTTAAAAGAAAGATAGTCAACCAGGCCAGTATCCTTGACTTGAAATCTCAGTGAAGGTTGTCCTTTCAAAGGGTAATAATATGTTTTCTGTGAGACATGGAACACTTCACATCTATATACATTATATTAACACCTTGCTTTTAGAGGGTTTTTTTTTTAATAAAACAACAAAAGAGAAAATAAAAGTTTTGTTTCAGTTCTCTGAATCCCTGGGGAGGCACAAGGCTTTACAGTCTGCTGACATGGCCACGGGAAAGAATCACAGACAGGGAAATGAAATCAAGCCACTCTTTCCACATCAGTGAGCATGTGAGCTGGTTTCTCTGGGGACAATAATGGTTACACAGGCCCAGGCAGCTCCAGGCTGGCACACCCATGAAATAAATGCAACAGGAAGCCCATCCCTCATTTCACCACAAGGAAGTTTTATCCAGCTGACCCATATTTACCCCCAGAAGTCTCCCTACAAATAGCGCAAAACTAGAATTAACTTCCTACAATTACTCCATCAGCACTCATCACCTGCTCTAGCTCAGCTCTCCTCAAACTTCAATGGCACTTGAATTTTCAGAGGCTCTTCCTAAAATGCACATTTGTCATTCAGTAACTTTTGGGATTCTGCATTTCTCACCAGCTCCCAAGTGGCTGTGATTTTTCTGGTCCCTGGAGTCTGATGTCAAATCTTCATTGATTTATTCTTTCCTACACAGGGAAATAACAAATAAGCAAGGAGTGAGGAACACGCATAATTTGATCCTTTGCTTATGCAAGGGACTGTCATCAATAGGCTTCTTTTAAAATGAAAATAACCTAAAAGCGGCCCTTTTTTGGAGAGTAGACCTCTAGGAGAGTAGACCTAAAAGTAGCCCTACTGTGTGACCGTGACTGTGTAAGTGCTGTCTCATCTAACAGAACACTTATGATTCTCATTTTATCAAACAACAAGCTAAGATTCAGATACTCATTTTTCCAAAGTCATCTGAGCAATAAATGGCTAAAGTAGCATTTGAGCCCAGTTCTCTCTGATCCCAAAGCTTTTAATCTTCTTTTATTTCTGCCTCTCTGGATATCAGTTAATGATACTTTCATTTCAATTCAGTTCAACAGAAATAGAGAGAAAGAATAAATATATATGTATATATGTATAACTGAATCACTTTGCTGTACACCTGAACACCTGAAACTAACAACATTGTAAATCAACTATACTTCAGTTAAAAAAATAAAATAAAAGATTAAAAGAAATAAGCTGACCTAGACCACCCTAGGGAACACCCAGCCTCCTTTTAAATAAAAAATAAAATGCACATGGACACCAAAAAGAAAGAGATTCATTGTGTGCATGTATGTGTGTGTGTGTGTGTGTGCATGTGTGTACAAAGAACAAAGAAGAGCAGATACATATATGAAGAGGATAAGTCCATGCTCTTCAAGAGCTCACAGTCCAGCAGAAAGGAGGACACATGAAGAGGCCAACCTCACACATGTGCTGAGCACCATGATGGAGATACTGGCTGAGGGGCACTCTTAGCTTAGCTGGTTTTAAAGGGTGAAGAGGAATCTATTTTCTAAAAGGAGGTGGACACATTGCCAGGTAGAAGAGACAGCTGGAGAAAAGTCACAGAACCATGATATAGACAACATGACACTCAAGGAGAATTTTTGGTGAATAATTAGGGCAGATTCCTTCTCTTACCAGGTCCAAAGATAATGAATAAGTTATTATTTTTTTAAGGGTTCAGAGCTTCAGGAGATAGGTCCATCAGGTAGATGGGTTTATTGACAAAATCCCTTCATTTCTCTATATAGGGTATAAAAGATAAAAATCATGCTTTACTGATAAAGCAGACAAAAAGAAATCAATCCACACTTAAGCTCCATGGGCTCAACCTAGGCACTGCCGCTCCTCCTCTGACTGAGCTGACTGGTAGTGATGACAGCCAATAACACCTTTATTTTTGCTATTTCAGGCCCTGAGAGGTGGGCTTCATCTAATCTCCATCAGAGAGCTGTTACAAAGCAGCAGGCTCAGAGCATTCTAATGAAAGCCCACATGATTAAAAAGCCTGCAGAATATCAAGTCTGTGGCTTTAACTTAAATAACATAGTACATAAGCTGCTCCCAGGCACAAGTTAGAGTTAGATGATGAAAGCTTATCAAATGGCAAACAGTCAAAAGACACTGCCCACTGTCCTCTGGCACATTTGAATGAAGGACTAATTTCCTTTGCTGCTTCCCAGCAGTGATGTCCTGAGTCTTCTAGCCTCATGCTCTGGGCTAAGACCACAAGAGCATCTCACAAGTTCAGATCGTCCCTCTATAACAAGAGTTAATTCTAAAAGGCCCAACTTTCCCAAAGTCTGGAAGACGTCAGTCAAGTCTAAATCACTCACAGTCATAATGAGTAATTAGCCATTAGCTATTTTCATCTTGCCTTGCTCTTATTTATATAATGCCTCAAATATTTTGGAATATTTGAGTACCTATGGAAATTAACTAGTCTGTAAGTAATAAACAATTGCAGGCAGATCAAAGACTTAAATATGAATAAAATGAAAACCTGAAAACTGTATAAAACAGTAAAGAATATTTTATGACTTCACACAGGGAATGATTTCTTAATAAGACATAAGAAGCTCAAATTTTAAAGAAAGTAATTAATAAATTTAATCACACACTAATTTTAAAACGTCTCTTTATCCAAAGAAACCATTTGAGGAGTGCAAAAACAATCTATTATAAAATGAGATGACCATATTTGGACCCTCAAAATATTACTTCCTAAGATAAGTAAGGTAATCTATAGTTTAGTAAGAAAAAGATATAGACAAAGGTGGTCATAGTAAGCCTGCTTCTAATTGCAAGTGTCTATTTGGAGAAAACCTGAATGCGCACCAAGAGGAAAATGAATAAATAAACTGAGGTCTGTTCAGATATTTTAAACAACAATTTGAAGGAATGATCTAGAACTATACCTATAAACATGAATGAATATTATAAACATAATACTGAGTTTTTTTTAAAAAGCAAGGCTACAAAAGATGTACACATTATGATATCGTTTGTACAATATTTTAAAAAGGGAAGCAATGCCATGTATATCGTAAATGTAGAGACATGAGTGGGAATGATAAAACACCAGATGCAAAAATATGATTCCCTCCTGTTAGAGAGAAACGTTCTGATTGAGGAGAGAAACACCACAGACTTCAAATATTTTGGTGCTATTTTATTCCTTAAGCAAGATTTTATGCACATAAATACTCATTATTCTCTGCACCTTTTAATATGTTGACAATTTTTCATGATAAGTATAATTTTTTAAAGGGAGTAAAAAGGTGAGCTGGAAGTTTAAACTGACTATTCGCAAGAAAAACACCACAAAAAGATAAGAAAGTAGAAAGGTAAAAGAGAGAAAGGAAATATATATAAAGTACAATTCACCTACAACATTATGTTAGTTCCTGTTACACAGCATAGTGATTTTATATTTCTATACATTTCAAAATGATCACCATGATAAGTCTAGTTACCATCTGTCACCATACAAAGATATTACATAATTATTGACTCCATTCCACACAGTGTACATTTCATACCTGTAACTCATTTATTTTGCAACTGGAAAGTTGTACATATTAATCTCCCTCACCTACACAAATTCTAATAACTGTCTAATAGTAATTCCCAAAGCAGAAACCAGAGAGGAGAAATACACATATATCAATAATAGGAGAAACTTCTTAGAATTTAAAAAAGACATGAAACCTCAGATAGGGCCCTAATGATGCCAAATGAAGGCACGAACATACGTATCATGATGAATACCAGAGAAAAAGAGAAAACTCAAAGAACTTCTAGTGAGGAGGATAGATTACTTACATAGAAGAAATAATTAAACTGATAGAAGACTCTCTGTTGACACTATTAAATGCAGAAAGACAATAAAACAATTTCTTCAGGATTCTGAGGGAAAATATTTTTGATCAAGGATTCTCTACACAAGTTATCTATTCAAAATGAGAGCAATATAAAATTAAAGCATGTTTAGAATTGGGGAAGAAAATAAGTTAACTCTTCACAGATCAACCTGGAAGAGGTACTAAAGGATGTACTTCAACAAAACAAAAATAAAAGTGCATCCAAGACTGAATCATAAAAGCAATCATGAGAAAAAATAAGGATTAAAACTTATCACTAGTCTAATAAAGGACAAAAACAAAGAGAAATAATAATGATAGTATAATTAAAACTCTACATTATATCAAGAAGGGCAGTGGGTGGAAAAAAAGGAAAGGAGATAAAAACAAGATATGATTCTTGCTTATTCCAAGCAATGATGTGTTTTCTGATTAATTCTAGAAATTAATTTAAAGTAAATACATATGTATTAATATTTAGCATACCTCTTAATTTAAGAGAAGCTATTGAAAAAACACATTTTTCAAATCTATTTACAGATCTATTTTTCAAAGCCATTAGAAGTAATTTAACAAAAGGCAAGAAAGGGAAAAAAATAATAACACATTAAATAAAAATTGCCAAAAGACAGAATAAATCCAAAAATAGTTTAAATTCACCATAAATATGAATTGTAGTAAAATGAAACTCAGATTTAAAAATCAATTGTGTGGGACTTCCCTGGTGGCTCACTGGTTAAGAACCCGCCTGCCAATGCAAGGTACATGGGTTCGAGCCCTGGTCCAGGAAGATCCCACATGCCGTGGAGCAACTAAGCCTGTGTGCCACATCTACTGAGCCTGAGCTCTAGAGCCCCCATGCCACAACTACTGAAGCCCGTGCGCCTAGAGCCCATGCTCCACAACAAAGAGAAGCCACCACAATGAGAAGCCCACGCACCACAACGAAGAGTAGCCCCCACTCGCCGCAACTAAAGAGAAAGCCCTCACACAGCAATGAAGACCCAACACAGCCAAAAACAAATCAATAAATAAATTTATAAAAATCAATTGTGTTTCTACACACCTGCAATGAACAATCTGAAATGTAAATTAAGAAAGCAATTCCATTTACAATAGCATCTAAAAGAATAAATAACTAGAAATAAATTTGACCAAAGAGGTGAAAGACTTGACTCTGAAACCTGTAAATTACTGCTGAAAGAAATTAAAGAAAACCTAAATTAACATAAATGCATCCCATACTCATGGGTAGGAAGACTTAATACTGTTAAGAAGTTGGCTCTACCTAAAGCAATCTACAGATTCAATGCAATCCCTATAAAACTTTCAACATCCTTTTTTCAGAAATGGAAAAAGCAATGTTCAAATTCATATCAAATTGCAAAGGGCCTCAAACAGACAAAACAATCTTGAAAAAGAACAAAGTTGGAGGATCCACACTTCCCAAATTTGACCTTATAGCAAAGCTACAGTAATTAAACAGATAGATATATAAGCCAATGGAACAGAATTGAGAGCCCAGAAATAAATCTATAAATGTATGGCCAGTTAATTTTTGACAAATGTACCAAGTCCATGGAATGCCGATAGAATCATTTCTTCTGTATGTCTTCTTTGGAGAAAAGTCTATTTAGGTCTTCCACCCATTTTTTCATTGGGTTTTTTGTTTTTCTGATATTGAGCTGCATGAGCTGTTTGTATATTTTGGAGATTAATCTTTTGTCCATTTCTTCTTTTACAAATATTTTCTCCCATTCTGAGGGTTGTCTTTTCATCTTGTTTATGATTTCCTTTGCTGTGCAAAAGCTTTTAAGTTTAATTAGGTCCCATTTGTTTATTTTTATTTTTATTACTCTAGGAGATGGGTCAAAAAAGATCTTGCTGTGATTTATGTCAAAGTGTGTTCTGTCTGCTTTCCTCGAAGAGTGTTATAGCGTCTGGCCTTACATTTAGGTATTTAATCTATTTTGAGTTTATTTTTGTGTATGGTGTTAGGGAGTATTCTAATTTCATTCTTTTACATGTAGCTATCCAGTTTTCCCAAGAAAAGATGCTCAACACTGCTAATTATTAGAGAAATGCAAATCAAAACTACAATGAGGTATCACCTCACACCAGTCAGAAAGGCCATCATCAAAACTATCTATAAATAAAAATGCTGGAGAGAATGTGGAGAAAAGTGAACCCTCATACACTGTTGGTGGGAATGTAAATTGATACAACTATTATGAGGAACAGTATGGAAGTTCCTTAAAAAACTACAAATAGAACTACCATACAACCCAGCAATCCCACTGCTGGGCATATACCCTGAGAAAACCATACTTCAAAAAGAGATATGTACCACAATGTTCATTGCAGCACTATTTACAATAGGCAGGAGATGGAAACACCCTAAATGTCCATCAACAGAGGAATGGAGAAAGAAGATGTGGTACATATATACAACGGAATATTACTCAGCCATAAAAAGGAATGAAATAGTGCCATTTGCAGACATGTGGATAGACCTATACTGTCATACAGAATGAAGTAAGTCAGAAAGATAGAAACAAATATCATATAATATCATTTATATGTGGAATCTAGAATAATGGTACAGATAACTTATTTGCAAAGCATAAATAAAGACACATATGTAGAGAACAAACTTACAGATCCCAAGGCAGGGGGAGGGAGCTGGGATGAATTGGGAGATTGGGATTGACATATATACATTTTTGCTACTATGTATAAAATAGATAACTAATGAGAACCTACTGTATAGCACAGGGAACTCTACTCAGTGCTCTGTGGTAACCTAAATGGGAAGGAAATCTAAAAAAGATGGGATATATGTATACGTATAACTGATTCACTTTGCTGTATGGCAGAAACTGACACCACATTGTAAAGGAACTATGCTCCAATCAAAATTTTTTTAAGTAAAAAAAAAAATCATTTCTTCAACAAATTGTGCTGAGACAACTAGATTACCACATTCAAAGGAAAAAATTTGGACCGTTACATCACAGCATATATAAAAATTAACTTAAAATTGATAAACAACATAAGAGCTAAAACCATAAAGCTCTTAGAAGAAAATATAGTGCTCAATTTTCATGACTGTAGGTTTGGGGTCTTAGTTATCACACTAAAAGCATGAACAAAAAGAGAAAATATAGATTAAAATGAACTTTATCAAAATTAAAAACTTTTGTACATCAAAAGACATTATCAAGAAAGTGAAAAGACAACCTACAGAATGTGATAAAATATTTGCAAACCATATCTCTGATAATGATTTGATATACAAAATATATAAAGAACTCCTACAACTCAATAGAGAAAAAGACAAATGACCCAATTTTAAAATGGGCAAAAAGCTTGGATAAACATTTCTCCTAAGAAGATAAACTAATGGTCAATAAGCACATGGCAAGATGCTCGCCCTCACTTATCAGGGTAAAATGCAACCTCACATTTGTTAGAATGGCTATTATTAAAAAGACAAGAGATAACAAATGCTGGTAAGGATGTGGAGAAAAGGAAACCCTCATTGGTGGGAATGAAGGCTGGTACAGCTACAGTGGAAAACAGTAGGGAGGTTCCTCAAAAAGCCAAACATAGAATTACCATATGACCCAGCAACTCTACTCTTAGGTAGAATTGAAAAGAGAATTTCAAAAGAATTGAAAACAGGGACTCAAACAGATATTTGTATGCTAGTGTTCATTGCAGTATTATTCACAGTAGCCAAAAGGTGGAAAACAATCCAAATGTCCATCGACTGATGAATGGATAAATACTGTGGTATATCCACACAATGGACTATTATTTAGCAACAAAAAAAGAGTGATATTCTGACACCTGCTACAATATAGATGAACCTTGAAAATATTGTGATAAGTGAAATAAGTTGGACACAAAAGGACACATTCCACTCACATGAAATATCTAGAACAAGCAAATTCATAGAGGCAGAAAGTAGGTTAGAGGTTATCAGGGGCAGGAGGAGGGAAAAATAAAGAATTATTGCTTAATGGTTACAGTTTCTATTCAGGATGATGAATAAGTTTTGGAAATTGATAGTAGTGATGGTTGTACAACATTATAAATGTACTTAATTTTATAGAACTGTATAGTTAAAATGGTTAAATTGCTAATTTTATGTTGTATATATTTTACCACAATAAAGAGAATAATTTTTAAAAAATTATAAGTAAACTCAAATGAATAACTAATTAAAGCTAAGAATATGTTGCCTTAAAGAGAAATACCTATAACTAAAACATCTCCAGAAAATTGAATAAACAATGGAAAATATATGCAGTGCAAATATTAATAAGAGGAATAAATGTAGTGGTATAATACAGTAAAAGTTAACAGAATTCAGTTTAGAAAATATTAAGAGAGATAGGAAGATAGTTCATGTTGATAAGAGAAAGAGTCCAGTTCACAAAGAAAATAATCACATTTATTTATGTACCTGACCACACAGATTAGAAATATGTAAGGCAAAATATGTTGGAAATATAACAGTAATTGACATCTAAAATCATGGAAGTAGATTTAAATACACCTTTCTCAGAGATAAGTTAGTAAAAAAAAGGGGGGGAGTAGATGGTGCTTGAATAACATAATTTTAAAAGCTTGACCTAGTACCTATCTGTACATAGAAATTTGTTGTTATGAAATCAATACTTTCTCTTCAAACATACATGGAATATTGATAACACAAATCATGTGTTAGACCACAAAAGAAATCTCCCCAAATTCTAAAAAGTAAAAATCAAAGAGGTCACCTTTTCTGAACATGAATGCAATCAAAGTAGGCAATAGCAATAAAGGCTATCCAAAAGAAAATCCATATGCCTGGATATTAAAACATACTCTTAATTAATTATTGGGGTAAAGAAATTATCAAAGTTAAAATTATAATTTCAACAGAAACTTTAGTGACTGTTTACATACAAACTGAGGGATCTAACCAAAGCAATAATGAGAGAAAATATATCAAAAATCTCTATTGGAAAACAAGAAAAATAAATAACCAGCTTTCTTTTCTAAAAGCTAGAAAAATATACTCATTAACAGAATAGGAAAGGATTGATAAAGTTTAAAACAGAAATTAATGAAAAATAAAGTCTTCAACTACAGTTGATTAATAAAGTAAAAAAGATAATTTGGAAAATTGTTGAAATATGTAAAAATTAAAGGACTAATCAGGTAAAAATAGATATTGGAATGAATGTTATTAGGAAGTTGTTTTTACATATACATGAAGAGGAAAATGTTAAAGTGATAGGAGGATAGTATGTATAGCCTTTCAATAATATCTGGAAACCTAGAAGGAATAGAAATTTCTCCAGAAAAATTTAAATTATCAAAACTGACTCAATAAAATATGGAAAATGTAATAGTCCAATAATTAAAGTTGTAATTGATAAGCTAAAAATAAAATAAGAACAGATTGATTTTTTGAGGAATTCTAATGAAACTTTGAGACGATTCTGTGATTTTTGCCAGAGCATAGGAAAGTCCAACTCATTTTATCCATCAAATATAATTTAATACTAAACTGGAAAAAAAACACCAATGAACAATAGAAAACTATTAGCAAGTTGAATAAAGCAGAGGAAAAGAAAAATAAACAATAACTACAAAACCATCTCATGGCCATAGGCTTTAATCTCAGGAATGTGATCATGCTTCTACATCAAAGTATTTCTCAGGCTGATACATCATACTATCAATACATGAAATTACATTAGATTTGAGATGGAGTAAGGGATAAAAATCAACTCAATAGAGTCTGGAAAAACATCTGATAAAGTTCAACCTTCATTCCTACCATCATTTTTTTAAAAAAAGACAGCTATCTAGGTTTAAATGAAAACTTCCTTAACTTGACATTTTAATCTCTCAAAAACCTACAGTCAACTTTATACTTGATGTAAAAGTAAAAGAAATCACTATCAATCATATGATTCAATACTGAACCTTGGTTCTAGCCAATGCTATAGGAAAGGAAATAGTATTTTTGTCATTCTTGGTATAAAATATGATCATCTAGCTAGAAAATATACGAGAATCACTTGATCTATTGTTAAAGTTAATGAGCTCAACACAGGTAGAATAGGCATCACCTTATAAAAACCAACAAACTCTCATATGCACCCTAACCTCCGATTTTAGGTGACAGTAAATATGAAACATACAAAAAGTTGCCTGTATCCTATCCAATTATCCATTTGCTATTGACTTTCCCAAGTGATCATTTATGTGAATATTTTATTTCCTTTGTTCAGTATATATTTGCTTCTAGATGACCGAGTGGCACTTGTTTTTATCTCTGTGAACAGAAAAAACAAATCCAAGGAGCTGCAAGTACGTCAGACAATCTCAGATGCAGAGAAGAAAGGGCCAGTCAGCAGGGTCCTTCTCACAAAATAAGGCAGAATGTAGCTCAAACGGTTCATCAGTACAGTGTTTGCATACAACAACCAAATGGAGAAATGATTCAATAGTGGTTCCTGAAATGTTAAATTAGTCCATTTTCCTAATGAAGAGAACGAACCAGGCAGGCATAATCCCTCTTCATCTGGGAGATGAGAATTCTAGTTGGTTCTACCAATTATAACAAAAGAATAACATGAAACATGCAAGTTTTAATAATGTTAATAGACCAGGTTAATCCAACAACTCACTCGAATGACAGGTTATATAACAATGTCCAAGAGAGATTTGACAGTAGATAATTAGGGAGAAAAACATGTTGCAGGAAAGAAAGGAAAAGGAAGAGAAAAAAAATCCATGTGTTAAGATTGCTCTGAAAACATCTTTGTTGATGCAAGAAGAAATGTTTATCTTTAAAAAGGAGGCTGTGGCAGTTAATGAGTGACTCAGGTTAGATTCTCCTCAGGGAAACACCCAAGTGCAGTGCTCTAACAAAAATCAGCTTGTTGATAATTCAGATCCTATACCTTCAGCCACTTGGAAGTTACTCTTTTGCTTTTAGGTCTGGAAAGAGCACTGTAATTAGAGGGAGGATTGATTTTGTCCCAAAGGTTGTTAGGAATGATATTAAACAATAACATAAAAATAAATATAATTAAGTAGTACAGCTCTTGTTCAGGTCAACAAATCACTTACAAAATGTGTTGGAGCTTGTTAATGGTCTTGCTGGTACTACGTGCCAGGCCCTGAACTAGGAATTCTAGACATATTTTCTTTCATATTCATAGCAACCTATTTTCTGCACTGTTTTTTATTACTTTTATATGATCTTTCAACGTCTAGAACAACTACAGTTATTTGCAGTTTCACATTAAAAACTTCATTCTAATCACAGATGTGAAGGTGTGTCCCCAACCCATTTAATAAAGAGAAGTATTGAAATCCATCAGCTGATCCTCAATGACAAACCCCATAGATAACAGTAAGGCAAAGCTATTATTTTTTCCTTATGCTGTCCTCAACTTCTAAGCCTATATCAAGCCTAGTTTTGCTATTGTTGTTTTGTTTTGTTTTGTTTTGTTTTTTGCGGTACGCGGGCCTCTCACTGCTGTGGTCCCTCCTGTTGCGGAGCACAGGCTCTGGATGCACAGGCTCAGCGACCATGGCTCACGGGCCCAGCCGCTCCGCAGCATGTGGGATCTTCCCGGACTGGGGCACGAACCCGTGTCCCCTGCATCGGCAGGCGGACTCTCCACCACTGCGCCACCAGGGAAGCCCTACTTTTTTTTTTAATCTTTCATTTTAACTGTACACATTGAAAACTGAGAGATAACCATGTTTTCTATGCATGGCTTTCTCTCTAATCTCCAGAAAGTTGTTAGAAACTGTATCAGTAGTACCTTGCAATCACTTATTCCATTACACACAAACTATTTCCATTCAAAAACCAGAAGTTTCATTTTACCTCCTTCTAGCAAATTGCTAATGAGGCTGGTCAGTTGAAAAGCTCAGTATGAAAGGTATAAGGATAAATGTGCTGTCAGGAAAAAAAGAGAAAGATAGATCTAGGAAAAATCAAACATATTGTATAGAACAGGACTGCAGCTTAATACAGATCTTTAAAAACTTCTAAGACAGACCATTTTCTACTTCTGTAGATATCTTTTGGCCAGGCTCTAAGTGTTATCAGTTTAAAAAAAAAAAAAGAATTTACTTAGCTCTAAGGGATACTTCCTTGGTTTAGGAGATTAGGTCAATTTCCTCCACTTCAAAATAGCTTTTACATAACTGATTCTGTAATTCATTATTTATGCAGTTGATAATACAATTCATTATGTGACCACACAATTATCACTCAATGATCAGTGATGACTACAGAAGTGAAATCTCTGGCTTCAAAGGCATTTTATTATATTAGCAATAAGGATAATGAGTTTAATTCTCTGACCCCGTGAAACAGAAAACTTCAGATAAAATATACTGTGAAATAGTAAACATTAGCATTTTGTCTACTGTGTGCTTTGCAGCCATCTTCCTAGATAAGAATAAGAGAAATCAGAGGATTTTCGAGCTGGGAAAAAAACAAAAAGATCACCCCAGCACTTTGCTTTCCAGATGAGGAGGCTGAGGTCCAGAGGGGGACCATGACGTCCTAAGTCCCTCAAAGAGGCAATGTCAAGAGTTCCCTCTCTGTGGGGATTGTAATTGACCACTACTCTCTACTTCTTATACCAAGAGTTATGACTCTCCATGGAGAACACTTACACTAGCTGTTCATCATGCAAAATCTTCAGGAAATTATATTTTCCCTTACTGCGTTACATTTTTTATTCTAGTATGTTCTATACTTTTAAAAAATGCCAGTGCAGACCCACTACTTAAATTAAAATACCCTAATGGTTTGCAACCCACAGTTTGTTCTAAGCCGCTGGCAAGACCCAGATCAGGTCTTACTTTCTCCAGCGGGATTTTCCTTTGGATGTAGAATGTTTGCCCTCTCCTTGTAACCAGGTGAAAACTTAGAGTTCACCCTCTCTGTGAAGGCTTCCCCAATTCCTCTGAGAAGTTAATTCTTCTATTTTCTCTCAATAGCGATTGACACCTGCATGCTGCATTATGATCTGGCAACACTCTGTCGTTTGAGTAAACTTCTAAATCTTTACATAGAGGATAGAGGTGGTATCTCATGTCCCCCTCCACCTTCTGAAAACAGCAGACATGCTTCCCCAGAATGCTCCCTGACTCAATGCTACACGCTGCTGAAGAGACTTGTCTCATGAAGATTGATCAACCTTCTGCCCAGAGGGCACCATGTCAAAGCCCATGATGCAATATCCTCCTTTAACTTGGTCACTAAAGAGCACCCATGACTCAGCCCCTCAAAACTTGACCCATTTTCTACACCAACCCAAGCTCCTTCATTTCCTCTGCCCTCCAAACCCAATGACAGACCATGAGTCCCAGAGGGCAAATTCTTCTCCATCTTCACTCTCTCTCTAAACGTTCCTTCCGTCTTCTAACTGGAAGCTGTCTCTCCCTGATGACTGTTTCCCCTGCAATTCTTTTAAGTGGAAGCTGTGTTTCTCTCACACTCATGGGATGAGTGCCTTCTCGCCCCACATAGCTGTTTCTACACCATGTTCTCGCCATCTCCCTAAGACTACTGGTCCCTCTGAAGTACTTTCTATTGGACTAGAAGACACCATCCCTCCTTCTTTTGCAGTCACCCATTCTCCTGGTCACTTACCCCCATTCACTGAAGATTCTATCTCCCTGGACCACTGTCTTTCTCTCCACCATTACCCCTACCATGATGCTTGGTGATTTCAAAACCTTTGAACAATCCATTCAATACCCTGGCCTCTTGGTTTCTTTACCTTCTCACTGCCAGTGGGTTTGTCTTCTACCCCTTGTTAACCACCCGTTCCTGGTGATTTTCCAGCTAGAGTGACAACTTATTAGTGAGTCATAAAATCTGTATTTAGTTAGGTAAACAAAATAAAGTAGAACAGGAAATATCAGAAGGCATTTCCAGTAGGAAGAGTAAGAATTGTTTCATGAAACTTTGTTTCAATGATATACATGGGTACTAGGTAGAGATACAAAATATCTCTCTCGTACGTTGAGTCATAGTCAGAAACATGTGAAAAACACTGCTGTAAACATTACCAATAATTTCACCTCATCCTATGTTTTTATTTCAAGCATCTCACTCCCTAACCACCACCTTCTGTACTCTTGTTAATTCTCTCTAGTAACCCAGCTCCCACAATTCTTTAACTACCTCAAGACTTCCAATCTGTTCATTCTGCCCCTTTTCCTATCCCTTGACCATCTCAGTACTCAATTCCCTCCTTGCCTGGCTGGGGGTCCATGCTCCCTACAAGCTGAGATCCTCAAGGACAGAAGCCATATCCTAGTTAACTTTGTGTCCCTGGCACCAACACTGTGCCTGGCACAAAATAGATGTTCAGAACATCTTTGTGAAATTAACAAGGCCGTTAAATTAACAAGACAGAATCCTGCTGATCTGCCAGATAAAAGCCTCTACCATTTGTGTTTAATTTTGTTTATTACTGGACCCATATGTCAGTTAATCTCCTCCATCATTAGGCCTCTAATTTCTTCTTTGCAGAGTTTTATTTCCACAGTTTAATTCAATAAAGTCAGGATGGTAGAGAGACATATCCTCAACATGGCACTCTGCCATGAAGAAAATTTCAGTGAGCAATTTCAGCCATAACTTTTCCATTGTACACCTCGATGGAGAGGAAGAAAAATCTCAATGTCTGTCCAAAGATTAATACGTTTTTATATACAGTTCAAAGCTGTCAAGTAGAGTTCATTAGAATAATAAATCTGTGAAATCTTGGAAGGATTAACATCTCATTATCTCATCCTTGTTATGAGAATGAAGGTTTTATTATCTCAATGACTTAAATAATTCTTATCATGTAATGCATTCTCTCCATCCCATCCCCCATAATTGAGGCTTTAATATTAATTTTTTTAACTTACACATTATCCTCTAAGGAGAGCATCAGAATGTCATTCCTGGCTATGAGAGACAGATGGAAGCCTGCATTTTAAACGGTTCTTCATATTTGATTCATTTGTGGTTTTATATGCTCTTTCCTAAATACCTCAATTATCATATTTAGCATCTAATCTTTTAAAGCTCAAACCAAGATGAAGAATACGGCAGCGAAAAAGAGCACTAGCTTAGGAGTCCAAAAGCTCCTGGACTGGGGGCTGGGCCTCTCTCTCCATCACACCCTCACTAGTGGAGCCTGGTCAGTTCCCCACTTGGAATATTCCTCTTCCTCATTCAAAGCTACGGGCCAGCAGCTCTTCTCTGTGAGCTTTCCCTGATCTCACCAGTCCTTCTATACTCTTCTATAAACCTGGAAATCATCTCTATCCATGTATTTATCACTTTCCCCTGCAATCCTTTTTCTTTTTTTGGCATTCATTTTAGTGGCCTGGCACATAACAGATTCTCACCAAATATTTGTGAATGAATAAAAGTAAATCTGTCTCTCCAACTTGACTCTGGTACATTGCAGATATTCAGTACATGTATGGATTTCATTGAAAATTTGGGGATAGAGTTATTTCTATTCCCATGGGGAAATCTAGAGCTCAGAGCAGTTCCAAAACTCATTCCAGGCCATAGAGGTAATAAGTCCTGGAGCACTTGATTTGAACATGGACCTGCCTGGCTCCAAGCTTTCACACATTCCACCACATCAGTCTCCTCCTGTGTGAGCCTTGGGTATCTCCTCCATATCATCAGAGATTGCATGGATGTTACAGACCCACTGGAAAGCCTCCAAGAGTATCAAATGTATACATGAGTCAAAACAGCCACTGAACTTGCTGCTGCTCCTCTTGGGCAGAACAACTGACTACTGGGTGCCCATCCTTCACCAGGACATCTCAGAATGTCTTGAAAAAGGGGAGAGGACACTCTCTTAGGAAATTCTCACAGTGTAAATGAGGCCCTGTTGAAAGAAAGACGAAAGACATAGTAATGTTCACTCCCGGTGACACCATACTGCCACCATTCCCTGCCAAAGGTATCCAGAAGAGAGACCCATCCATGGCATCTCTAATGATTTCTCTGGATCGCAGACATGGGCTGCTCAATCACTGTGGCTGAAAACAGCATGGCCGTTACACATTTATTAAAAAGATAACATCATTCCATTTTACCTTGTCAGGTAATTTTATATCTAACATAAAGAGGGTGTCTAAGCAATAACAAACAGCTGGAGAGGAGAAAAATGGTCATGTCACTCCAATGTGTAACATCCTAATGATGAGCCAATCTCCAAAACAGATTGCAGACTGAGCTCAAAAAACCACTGGTTTGCCCAACTGAATGATTGCCTTTGTTTCATTTTATTCAGACTTGATGATAGGGACCTCATCAATTGGCCTGCACCCGAACTGACTCTGTCCCTCCAGTTTATTCAAGTTTGCCCAGCATGGACCCTGGATGGGCATCTTGTCTTCAAATATAGCAAAGCTTCTTTGGGGTTGCTTCTTTGAAGTCAATGTATTCATTCTCATTTGGGTTTCTCTAGTTAAGCTTTCATAATCCCTGCATGTATCTTCTCTGAGTTTGCATGTTTAGTTTTCATTAAGATATCTTGGAGAGCTCTTCTTCACAACAGCATATATCTTCAACTGATATAGTTCTTCAACCATGAGCTGAAGACAACCTAGGACAACTAGATACAAGGCAGTGAGGGAGGACATCTTTCCTGGTGTTGGCTTCCTTCTTTTCTGCTTGAAAACCACACTTGATGAGTCCTTACCTATGCAGCTAATTGTCTCTTCCCAAATAAACTTTGTCTGATGGAAAAGTTTAGAAAAATCAAATAAGACCCTTTAGACAATCCAAGAACTTGACCTTAGCAATATTACTTTTTCTTTATTTTTATCAAAAAGCTTTTATATGGATTCATTTTATCATATTTTATATTATTCTCTTTGTTAATTGAAGTATAGTTAGTTTACAATGTTGTATTAGTTTCAGGTGTACAGCAAAGTGATTCAGTTTATCTATCTATCTATCTATATACATTTTAATCCAAATGTCTCTAAAATAGTTCATGTGGAGCTTCCAATTAAATAAGCTGGAATAAAGCATTTATTTCAACTTCCTCTCTGGAAGTAACAGAAAACAACAACAACAAAAACTGAAATTGGTAATTGAAGAAAGAAACCCTGTTGACATCTGTATAAAGAGGTTAAGTATAATTACAAAAACCTGGGTATCAAAAAGAAATGATCCTTCTTTTTATTTTTCTCTAATAATTAAAACTCCACCCAATGAAATGGTGGAAAATTCATCTCAGCTGATTTTGGTTTCACTCAGACTTCCCCCAAGGCCATGTCCAAGTTCCAGAGATTTGTGTAATACCAAGGAGATGTGTTTATATCTTGTTTTTATCAAGGAAGCAGGGAAAGCAGTGGGGAGCCAGCTATAATAGAATAGATTTACATGTCCACAGAGAGATTGCTGTGTCCATGCCCCAAAGATGCTCAGCCATCTGTACACACAGATTGCTACTACAAGTTGGCCCCAGGGTCCATTCGCTCACTCCCTCCTGGTTCTCTCTGATACTCTCAGGTGAGACCTAAGGGCATGGCCATCACATTGCTGTTTCTGGGTCACAATGGGGCCTAGGAGTTGTGGCCAGGCTGGCCCTGGCTGAGATGCACCGGGCGCCGTGCAGCATGCCCTCTCTGCAGGCGGCCACTTTCCTCCATTCTCTGTGGGAAGTGTACATCTCCTCTGTTCTTGCTTCCTCCAGAGCTCTCTGGGTCTTCTGTCTGCCCGGGACAAGGAACAAGGTAAGGGGGCAGGCACAGAACCCCTTCCCTGGGTTGCACAAACTCTTAACTCTCATCCACTACCCTCAGCCTCATCAACTCCCAGCTCTTGAGGAAATGGTTTCTAGTCTGGAGAGCGGGTGTGATAGTGAGGGGCACATTGCCTGCCTTTCTAAATCATTTTCTCTAATGCTTTAGGGTTTTGGGACACAGAAGTCAAAGTCTCCCAGATAGAGATATACAATTTCTATTAATATGCAAATAATTTGTAATAACATTATAAATAACCTATAATGGTTTTCAAGGTTCATCCGTTTTGCAACATGTATCTGTACTTCATTTCCTTTTATGGCTGAATAATATTCCATCATATGGATATATCACATTTTGTTTGTCCCTTTAGCAGTTGATGGAAATTTGGGTTGTTTTCACCCTTTGGCCGCTGTGAATAATACTGCTATGAACATTTGTGTACAGGTTTTGTTTGAACACCTGTGTATATAACTAGAAGTAGAATTACTAGGTCATGTGCTAAGTGAAAGGAGACACACAAAAGGCCACACTTTGTGTGATTCCATTTATGTGAAATGTCCAGAATAAGCAAATCACTAGAGACAAAAAGCAGATTAGTGGTTACCAGGGATTAGAAGAAGAGGAGAATGAGGAGTGACTGCCTAATGGATGAAGGAGTTTATTTTGGGGAATCGGGAACTAGATAGTGGTAAGGATTGCACAAAATTATGAATGTATTAATGCCACTAAATTGTACATTTTAAAATGGTTAAATGGTAAAGTTTATGTTATGCATATATTACCACAATCTAAAAAATAGAAAATGGCTTATATAATATATAATATTATATGATATAAAATATAATATGTAAAATATATTTATAGAATATAAAACAATGTAAAGCTTTATACTGACATAATTTTATGATTTTTATACTGACATAATACACATATACAAGTATACATGCCCCCCAAATAGCCCCCTAAAACAGCTATAACCCTAACCTACAGTATATGAAAACTAAGAATAACAGGTCAGTGAAGTTACAAAACAACAGTAAAAGTACCCATACTGGTGCAGCTTTTGGAAGAAAATTAGAGGACGGTTACTTTTTGATTAGCTCTTTTTTCATACCAGAGACTCAATGGGTACTGTTTAATACTGAAAATCAAGAAATGGAAGTTTGCACACACTGTTTATTCTATGAAGAAAATCCTGTATAACATTATGGTCAGGTCATGGTACTAGGCGTACAGGCAGAGGTTGGAAGGTGAGAGGTGGGGATGGGTTTCCCCTTGAAAGTAGAAAAGAAAAAGTCAAAAGTCAGAGGTCAAAGAAGCAAAAGGCAGTGAAAGGAATTATATCTGCTCTGATTATTTCATCTTTCACAGGGGGGACAACAATAGATGCTACCAGAGTCTCATAAATCAAGGAACTTAAGGTTAAGTATATTATTAAAAGTTATGAAAAAACAATAACAACAGAACAATACAACAATATATATTAACAAAAACTGAAAACAGAGCATAAACTTTGCAGGTTCTCAGAAAGAAAACATGCACAAAGCAAAGTAAACACAAAATATGTACCAAAAGGTAGAAAACAAACAAAATCTAGGTTAAACAAAAATGAACACATCGAATACAACTGTCATATCAATAAATGTTAATGAGATGAACTCACCTTTTAAAATATTTCTTAGATTGTGTAAAACATGAAATCCATCCACATGCTGTAAACAAAAGACACAAACAAAAGACTCAGAAATTTTGAAAGAAAAGTGATGGGTAACAACATAAAAGCAGATGGAAACAAAAAGAAATCAGGACTCATCGATGAATATTAGTCCTCATTAAATGAAAAGCATAAAACAGTAAGTGAAGCCAAGAAGTGAACTTACTAGTGACAGAAGCCATCATCCACAGGAAGGTCTGTCATAAATCTTCACACAGGACACATAAACATTTATGAAGCAACAACAATGAGGGAGACAAATGGAAACATAGAACCATATGATGCTTTTACTCATCTTTCTCTGGCCATCAAGAAAAGGTAGAAAACAGTAAAGTAGACTGTTATAAATCTGAATTACCTGGTTAACATGTTATGTCTAATAGCTGTATCAAACTCTACATCATGAAACTAGATGTCCAGGAAACGTTATTTTTATTTGACCATATATTTTGCCACAAAGAAGACATCAATATACTCTACGATTAGCCTACATTCACTGAGCTCTCTGAAAACACTACAAAAATTTAGAAACTAATGCAAATAGATGCAAATAGATAATTCAAAAAATACATGTACCCCAATGTTCATAGCAGAATTATTTACCACAGCCAAGATAAGAAAGCAACCCAAGTGTCCATCAACAGATTAATGGAGAAAGTATTTTTGGTATATATACATACAATGGAATGTTAGCCATAAAAAAGAATGAAGCAGCTGTATAGCACAGGGAGATCAGCTCGGTGGTTTGTGACCACCTAGAGGGGTGGGATAGGGAGGGTGGGAGGGAGGGAGATGCAAGAGGGAAGAGATATGGGAACATATGTACATGTATGGCTGATTCACTTTGTTATAAAGCAGAAACTAACACACCATTGTAAAGCAATTATACTCCAATAAAGATGTTTAAAAACAAAAATGAAATTCTGCCATTTGCAACAATGTGGATGGACCTAGAGAGTATTATGCTTAGCAAAATAAGTCAGACAGAGAAAGAAAAATACTGTATGTTATCACTTATATGTGGAATCTAAAAAATAAAACAAAAAAATGTATATAACAAAATAGAAACACGCTCACAAATATAGAAAACAAACTAGTGGTTACTTGTGGGGAAAGAGAAGGGGGGAAGGCCAAGATAGAGATATGGAATTAAGAGATACAAACTACTCTGTATAAAAACAAACTTATGGTTACCAAAGGGGAAGCAGGAAGGGAGGATAAATTAAGAGGTTGGGATGAATATATACACACTACTATAAACAAAATCAGTAATCAACCAGGACCCACTCTACAGCACAGGGAACTCTACTCAATGTTCTGTAATGACATATAGGGGAAAATAACCTGAAAAAGATTGGAAGCCAAGAAGCTGGGCTCCAGCACTCCACCACTTCCCTGTCCTAACCAGGTGCGAGAGTGCTCAGAATTAAGAAATATTTTCAAATACCTGCAGATGGAATCTGGTTAAGCTTTGCCTTATGAAGTTACTTGTTGTGGGAAAAGGCTCTATTTATTGGTAAGTATTATTTAAATGATCAAGTCAATTGCACATAAATGGTCTCACATTAGCATCTTATGCAGTTTTGACTGCCCCTGCAATTTAGTTGGTACTATGCATTCACCAGACACTTTCTCAATTATAACACACGTATTGATTACCTATGTCCCATGCTTTCCTACATTATGTCTAACCACTGGGATTAGCATGGCCTCTGACAGATAGGGAAACTGCATCTCAGAAAGGCTAAATGATTTGCCTCCCCTCAGGAGGCAGGGAAGCTTGAAGTTGCCCTGGCCAACTTCAAAGCCTGTGCTCATTTGACTGCCATGCGACCCCCTCATCCCCGCTTTGAAAGCAAAATATCTCCGTTCCCTGACCAATTTATCATTCTTCATTACAGAAGTCTAATATCATGGGAGTGTAACATGTTCCTTTTAGGTTATAATATAGGCTTGTAGCCACTATCATCTAAAAAAAATAATAATAAATTTAAAATTCCCAGAAATGAACACAATATTGTAAATAAATTGTACTTCAATAAAAAATAAAATAAATTTTAATTAATTAATTAAAACATTTTTAAGAATAACTATATGGACATTACCACTAAGCTACACATTTTTTATTACTTTTTTATTTTTTAAAGCAATCATTTTCTTTTATTTTTAAATTTTTATTTTATATTGGAACATAGTTGATTAACAATGTTGTGTTAGTTTCAGGTGTACAGCAAAGTGATTCAGTTATACATATACATGTATCTATTTTTTTTCAAATTCTTCTCCCATTTAGGTTACTATGAATATTGAGCAGAGAGTCAATGTTAATTTCCAGGCTGACTTTGCTGCTCTCCCATCTTTGGTGTCTGTGAGTCCTACCAAGGTAACTGGGACTGGTGAGTACTCAGGTCAAAGTAGTTTGGATCACTGGAAATTTCCCTGCATCAACTTTAACAGAAACCACCTTTTGATATTTTTTCCTAGGTTGAAATAACCCTGATCCATCTTCAGTCCCAATATCCTTCTGTCCTGATAGAGTTGATCAATGCATTTACAAAAATAACAGAATGTTCTGCTATTGCATGGCAAAAGGAATTCCTGTTTCTGATGCTTAAAAACCCACCGTATGTTCACAACTGTTGCACCATTCTCCTGATTTAAATGCTCCATTGCTACTCTGCCAGGTTCCACTTGGACTCATTTTAATGGAAAACTGCAAGTGTTCCACGGGCTGAAAGGAAACTTGCAGCTCTTTATTTTAAGTTTTTACCCATAGCCTTAGCCAAGTTCTCTGAAAATTCTTGCTCATTACTCACAACAGAATATTTCCTTTGACATGGGCATGGTTTAATGTATTAGGCATGGGATAGTATGCTTCATTTTTACATGGAAACTACTCAATTTGAATCATATTCTACATTGCATTACTCTGAGTATGCTGAAATGGATAAAACATTCAATTTTTCCCAATGATCACTATTCTCGCAGTTGGGAAGGAATGCAAACAAAGGTTTGTTTGGTTTATCATGGTTTATAATGAGATAAATCACTCCATGTGTTATACCCAAGGCTGTGGAATCATGAGAATATTATATGTGCCGATTGCTTCGTATATGCATGAACAGTTGGCATTGACTCTTCCTTTGTAATTCCAGGGATGGGCCTTACCATATAACCTAAAGCAAGGTTATTTTTGTAGGCATTCTCCCCTATAGAAATTTATTTTCCCTCATTACTGCTTATGCTGAGAATGAGGCAGTTAGGTCTAACAACTAGAAAAACAATTATCTAAGGGTCTTTCAAGGACAACTGGATCTGAAACTGTGGGCTTGGATGTGGTGACATCCTGAAATTCCTTCCTGCTTAACAGCTGCTGTATTTTATGATACAGCTATTCATTTGACAAGGAGAAAATCATATCTCAAACTTGGGGAAAGGAAAAAGTGAAGACAAGAGAGAAGAGAGGAGGAAGAATGAAACCAGGAGAGGGAGGGAGAGAGAAAAAGAGCAACAGTCCCTTCAGTGTTATAAAATATTTTTCATTCCAGGTTCATCATCGAAAACGAACATTTCTAATCTATTCATTTTCAATGCATTAATACTTGTTTTTTAGGAGTTAACTAAAAAAATAAGTTTGTTCAGAATTCCAGTTAAAGTAAAGCAAAATAGAGCCTAACAAGGAAGTTCAGTTCGGATTTCGGCATTTTGCATACATTGACTTTGCGTCTGACTTGTTAAATCGAAGTACCTGGTGTAATCATGCCCGCTCATATACACATACTCATACAGGACCAGGACGAAGACTTATAAATTGTACACAAGCAACAAGTATTTGCTGATTGATGGTCATCTGTTCTGAAAAAGAAATTCCCAGAGGCCTTTGGTTCCATTTCTGTTATTCTCCTAGAGATTTAAGAACCAGACCACTTATGCAACTCCCAGAAGACTGCACTGTTTCAGATAGAGTTTAACATTATTGTGCAAAGGTTGTATGGCCTATGTACCATTAGCAAGCCTGTGGAGATTCCGTCTACCATATAAAAATGTTGACGATACTACAAAATAAATGGTGTACCATTATTACTCTCTTTGGTGTTTATTGTAATGGAATAAACCATGATGAATCCATTAAGTCCTCATGCACAAATCCACAGCATTTCCATCATGATTTTCCAGGAAATAATGCACATTTTTACAGTTTTGCCACCTTGCAGAGATGAACCAGAGGAGAAGCATTGTTTTCCTGGTCTATCCAGAGAGCACACTCACTGTCATATTTCACCCTTCACAAGAAGTCTCCCATCTTCTGTGTGTTTCCCATGATATTTACATTTTATTGGCTTGATCCCCCTTCTCGTTCCCCTGAACTACAAAAAGAAAAAAATTCTTCAAAACTATGATCCTTCTAGGTATCGAGCAATCGTTCGCTCCAACCATCAGCCTGTATGAAGCTCCTACTATAAAAACTGCTGATTATAGTGGTGTAGTGTTTACAAAAAGAAAGAATTGCTTGACTCAGGAAGCCTCCTTGAACACAGCAGAAGGGGAAGGGCTTGCGTTGATTGAGAACCTTTCACGTACTGCAGTGCCAGGAACATAATGGGAACTCAGTCTGCTCTGCATTATTGCATTTATTCCTTACAAAGACTACAATATGATGTCATCATACTGATCGATGATGTCGTCACATTGATGATGTCATCTTCATTATCCTTCACTAGAGAAAGAAATGAGGATTAGAGCCAATAAATAAATTATCCTGATAAATCAGCTAGTGAGTGCCAGAGCTGGGATTTTGACCTAGTTGTGTCTGACACACAAGCCCATACACTACACCATATCTCCCTAGTGCGTTAGAGAAAAGAATTCATAATGCACACATAAAATACAGCATACTTAAATAATTAAAGAACCAAGGCAGAGTAAAATTAATATATTTGTGAGAAGTAAGAAATAATTGTGATGAGTTAGCCTGGGATGACCAGTTGTATATAAAAATAGAGAGAGAATTTTATTACATTTAAGATTTTTTGGCCATATTTTAAGTCAGCATTATTCTGCCTTGTAAATACTCCTTCAGGCATGCTCAACTTTTTCAGAATATGATTCAAAACTTGCAATAATATATGGCTGAAATAAGCAGAATAAATGAAAATTCGAACTTAACATCCTGTCTTATTTTACAAGATACAGAATTTTAGGGTTAGAAATCTAGGAGACTTTCTGTCCCCAAAGCTTCATTTTAAGCTGAAAAAATTGCAGCCTAGAGAGTAAAACATTTTTGCCCATCATTAGCTAAAGATAAAATAGAAGAATCAAGGTCTCTGATTCTTAGACCAGTTTTTCCACTACATTACAATAAGAATTTCCTACTTCCTTAACTAAATTACTAATCAAATTATCAAACAGCCTAAGAAACCAAAGGACAATAAATCCAGTGCCACTAAAGGTGAATTAACGTGTGATTTAATCACTTATCTTCTGCAAGAAATAGAGCAGGCTGCTCTGATGCAACCACACATACCCCTTGTAGTTTCTTACCTGCTTCTCCTCAGTCAGGCACATTGGTACTTGGTTTGGTTCACGCTTCCCCCAGGGATGGCATAATGACACAGGACAGATACAACCAATTCATTTCAAAAACAGTTTTCTATTAAGTGTCCAATATGTGTCAGGCTTAGCCCTGTGTTCTAAGAAATCAGCATTCCCTAATGAGGAGAGAGATGTGAAAACAGGTTATTAGATGATTTCAATACTCTTATTCCATTAATCCAATTAAATATTTACTGAGCCAAGCACTGTGCTAAACCATGAACAAAAACAGACATAGTTCTTCCAGTCTCCTGATCAAATCATCATAAAATAAGTATAAAATTGCAACTGAGACAAAAGAGAGAAAAAGATAGAAAAGAGAGGTAGGTGCACAGTGTCACAAAAGTAAGCCATGAAGGGAATGGACCAAAGTAAGGGAAGTCAAGGAAGATGTTCCCCATTTAGAGAAAAGTGTGTGTGTGTGTGCATATGCACACATGCATGCATGCACCCACTGTAGTGTATTATAACGTAAACTAAAATTTTTTAATTGATTAGAAACTGTCACAAGAAAAAAAAGGAGTGAAGAATGATTAGAGGAAGAAGTCAGGGGGAGAAAAAAATTAGAGAAAGTTCAGGGTGAGTTTGTGCACATCACATCTGCCTGGAGCTATGACTTGGTTGGTTCAATCAGATGGACCATCTCCATGAATAAATTTCAATATAAAGTCATAACATTCACCAACATTTTACCTTTCCCAATCTACTAAAACTTAAGTCTTTATAATTCTTCACTATAGGAATAAATCTGTATCCTATAAGACCACAATGCTAGGACTTCAACAGTTTGAAAATATCTCTTGCATAATTTCCCTGGAATAAAATACTTTTCGGCCCTCAAAAATATACAGGGTCTTTCTCTTGAATAAAAGGAATCTAATAATAAGTAGCAACATTTCTGAACCAAAGGGTCCTAGAAAAAGAGAACATAGCCTTAGTGCCAAAAGGAAGGTTGAAAGGACAAGCATGAAACCAATTTCCACTAGTCACAGTTCTGGCCCCAGGGCCAACTGTCCAGCTCAATAATATCCTGCAAACAGTAGGAGTTGAGGATGTTGCTGTGGGAATGGAGGAGGGGAGAACAAGCTTCCATAGACTCATTCATTCAACAAACACTTAATAGTTGTCTACCATGTGTGAGACAATGACAAGAGAAAGGTTATTATTTGAAAGTTTA
Source organism: Delphinapterus leucas (assembly GCF_059928025.1). Lineage (NCBI taxonomy): Eukaryota > Metazoa > Chordata > Mammalia > Artiodactyla > Monodontidae > Delphinapterus > Delphinapterus leucas. Next base: position 103,040,773 of record NC_143136.1, on the reverse strand, counting down.
AAAAAATGCAACTCTGAAAACTCTATTTCACTCTTGTACTAAATCAGACTAACCTTGTCTTCTCTCTCCTACCCAGAATTTCTTCCTCTCCCTAACCCATATGCATATTATTCTTAATTAGCAAGATTGCCCTTTATTCTTTATTGCTAAGAAGTGTGGCAGTCACCACCACTTGAGTTTGACAGAGACTCAGAGGCAGGCAGGGGAGTAGGAAAGGTTTACAGTGACAAAAAGGGAAGACTTCAGCTATGCCCTGATTGGAGGTTGTTGCCACAGGGAAGTAGAGGTAGGATAACTAGAAGTGAGGCATCTTATGTAAGTGGTTTGGGGAGCATATTTGGCTTTCTCTAGTTGGTCCTGAACTGGAAATAGGTAAGGGATGGGAACAAAAATTGGGGAAGCTGTCAGTCATTGACCAAACCCTAACCATTCAGGGACAATTGTTGCAGAAGTTGTAGTTGGGTTTCCTGGAGTGGTTGCTGCTGATGTGGGTCACAGTTTGCTGTCACATATGGTCTGGGCTTTGTCCACTTGTATATACAGTCTATCAGTTCCCACTTTTGGTCAGTCTCTCATTTGTGAGAGGTTGACCAGTTCACAGAAGGCTAACGATCCAGATTGTCTCCATTCGTGGATTGTACAATTTTCTCCATAGTCCACTGTATTGTGAGATCTTCTTGAACTTTTTGTTTTTGTGTCATCATCATGACCTTCTGACAAGAGAACAGCTGCATAGATGCATTTAAGACTCTGGATAGAATGCAACAGACCAGCATCAGGACAAAAACAAGAGCAATTAATAGTCCCTGTAAAATGCTTCAGAACTGGGAATGCCAATTGTCCAATCCAGACCAAGAACAAATCCCCTCTAGGCCATGAGCATCAACCATGAGCCATGTAGCTTTTTCCTTAAGGCACTGTATAGCCTGCTCCATCCTGTCTGTTTCATTGGCCCAAGTACAGAGCAAGGTATTAGCAATGGCAGAGGCTCCACCACAACTAGCCAACAAAAGCATCTAGAACAACGTAACTGTCCACTACTATTCATGCTAGTGAGTTGAGACCAATCTGTATTCCATCTAGGGCAGAGGTGGTACAATTAATGACCTCTGCAGAGTGCCAGTTGGGAACACTGCTCTGATGATTCACGTAAACTCAATTCACATAAAGTTTATTCACATAAACTTCCTCACATTCTGAGGAAGTCAGTAATTCCTCCAGGTAGAGTGTGTGGAGAGTGGCTTTGTTTCGGAGCCCACGTTTGAGTCAGAATTTTGAGCCCTGATGATTTATAGAAATAGGGCCTTTGTGTACAGACAAGTATAATAATACTAGTTCTAAAGTGCATGAGGTACTAATCAGAAGCAAACAGGACCAGACATCCTAGCCATAAAAGAAATAGTATCCAGTAGGGGTACAGGGAGATCAGGAAAAAAGGAGTTTTCATGACATGAGATTGGAGCCAAACCCTTATATTAGCTGGGTTACGTTTGGACCTATATTAGTCTCTTTCAGGTGGGATTTGGCGTATCCACCTACAAAGTTTGTTGAATTCAAATTTAGAGGTTCCTAGGGTCTGATCAATAGATTGTAATAAATAGTTCTTTTTCTGGGAGAGAGGAACACTAACAAAGTCATAAGTTGACTTGTTTAGGGTCAGTTGTCCATGTGGTGCAAGTGGGAATGCCATTGGCTATGATTGCCTCATTTGATTGCCTCATTTGAAACAAGAATTGCCCAGAATTTTTATCATGGGGGACTGATCATGGATGGCATATCCAGCAGTCAGCAAGACTGAGGGTGGTGGCTACTATTTGGTGTAATCTAAGAATGGTGTTTAAATGAGTAGGTTCAAACTCAGCCATTATAATAAAGGGGAAAGAAAAGAGTAAAGAGGCCAATATGGGTCAGTGGCAACCAGGGGTCTAAAGAAAATAAGATGATTATAAGTGAACAGATGAAAACAAAACAGGAATTAGACATAGGTCTTGGCTCAAATTTTGGGGCGAAGCGTTCCACTATCTGAAGTCATGTACTAGTTCCAAAGATCTTGGATCAGCTGTCTACTCCAGAAGATCAGCTCCTTCTAGAAGATCTCTAAGAACCTGCAGTTGGAGTAGACTTCCAATTGTGTGGAATTCTGAATTGCTTCTTTAGTTGTGAAAAGTGAACCCAAAGCTTGACTCCCTGGGGTTGTACTGCTGTATTCATTGTTAACAGAACATGATATGGTTCTTTCCAGCATGACTTCAGAACAGTTTTTCTCTGATATCTCTTCCAATATGTGCAATCTCACAGTCGAATGTCATGAAGAGGCTGTTCAGGAAGATATTGGGGGAAGATGCACTAACCTATTGGTGATAGGCCAGGTATAGTACATGATGAGTTCCTTAGAATATTTTGCTACGTCTGTGTGTAGCATGGCAGAGTCTAGTACTGGAAGTAAAATCTTAAGTGCATGGGACTTCCAGTTACCAATTAATAAGGAGATGACTAATGTGTCCTAGAGGGAGTGGACTTTATAGCCAGAAGGTCTATTTCAGAAGAGCTTTGGCCAGAACTCAAGAGTTCCTGAAAATTTTGCTCATATTAATTTAAGGAAACCAATGGTTCTTTCAATCATTCCAGATGATCATGCATGGTAAGAGCAATACAGTTATTGAGTAACAGGTAATGCCTTATGGAGTTTTTCTATAATTGTTCCCAGAAACTATATGTTTCAGTAATTTAATATAAAAATTGCTGTGCCCAGGTTAAAACACAAAATCAAGCAGGTGTTTCACTACTGTAAAATCTGTAGTTTTTGAAAAGGAAATGCTTCAACCCATCCTGAGAATAAATATACAACAACTAAAATATATTCAAATCCCATGGAGGCTGGAAATTGTACCAAATCCATCTTAAGGTGTTCAAAGGATCCTGGGGTTTTGTTTCTGGCTATGTTCCTTTACAGTTTTTCCATGATTATGTTCCTGACAGGTGACATGTGATCTCAAAATAACTTTAACTGTCTTTTTAAAGTTTCCACACAGATGTTGATTTAAGATAGTAACCCATTTGTCTGTACCGTAATAAATGGTTCCATGGAGAAATTTAGCTAGTATCTATTTGAAGTAATCTGGTACCACCAGGTAGCCATCTTGGTATTGCCAGAGTTTATATGAGTGAAGGGTGCAACCCACTTTTTTCTGTTCTTCCTTTCCAAAATCAGTGGCTAATCATTGACATTTTATAATGACCTGGTTAAATACTTGGAGGGTTTAGTTAAGATTGTTACTTAGGTTAAAACTGTTTTAGAATGCATCTAAAAGTTCCTTAGCTTGTCCACTTTTGATAGGAGCTTCAGAAAAGGCAAAAAAGCCTTTTCCTCTAAAGCATCCCCGAGTCATGTACTACTCCAAAATCATACCTGATATCTGTATACAATTGGCCTTCCATATTCATGGTTTTCACATCCATGGATTCAACCAACTGTGGATCAAAAATATCCAGGAAACAATTCCAGAACATTCCAAAAAGCAAAATTTGGATTTGCTGCATGCTGGCAACTATTTACATAGAGTTTATATTGTACTTACAACTATTTGCATAACATTTACATTACATTAGGTATTATAAGTCATCTAGAGATGATTTAAAGCATACGGGAGGATGTACGTGGGTTGTGCGTAAAAACTACCCCATTTTAATATGAGACTTGATTATATGGGGGGGGGTCCTGAAACCAATTCCCTGCAGATGCTGAAGGACAACTGTATACGCTTGTTCTCTGTTCTTTGGCTAGTTGACAAGTAAGTGCAATGAGTTTTTCACTTACTTGTCAAAAGCTGGGTTGATTTTACCTCAGGTAGAGAACCATGTTCTAAAGGACAGCTTTCATTGGAAATAGCATATTCTCCTGATAAGCTCCAGTTTAACCTTTTAGGAATTATCCACACATAAATAATGTCAGGTTGGCATTCTCAGTAGAATTCTCTAGTAAATCTGAGTGAGGTACAGAAAGTTCCCCAAGGTAAGACAGTCATGAAATTTCCCTTCTCCTTGTAGGGGCAGGAGGTTGGCAGGATTCAGGGTGTTGTGGCAGTGAATAGTCATGTGTCTCACAAGGAGAATTTAGATCATTTAAGTATTAAGGACCTAGGAAAAATAGAAGGGGCTTCTGTGAACCTCTGGGGCATGACTCTCCAGGTATATTGTTGCCCTCCCCAAGTGAAAGCAAAGAGGTACTAACTATACTGGTCTAGAGGGACACTGAAAAAGAAAGACAGGTACACTAGAATGGAGCAAGAGGTAGCCTCACTGCCTTCTAAGTGGCCTTTGAGTCATTCTTCCTTTTTCTTGAAGGACAACAGTTGTTTGCAGCTGAATAGCACTATCAGCTCAGTTCTTGCCTGTAGAATCCGAGAAGTCCAGCAACCTTCTTTCATTTCATCCCTACTCTGTACCCTTCAGTCCAAGCTGGCAGCATTTCCCCTAAGACAGTTGATTGGACCCACAAGCCACAGACCTAATCTCTTTAGCAAAGGTTGTCCAGCTACACCCTTGACCCTGCTTCCAGAGCACTGCTTGCTTAGTCGTCCCTCTTCAATTCATCGCTGTCCACTCCCATTTTACCACGGGCAACAAGAAGCAACTGGATCATACCTTCGACACTTCACTTGGAAATCTCCTCGGCTAAATACCCGAGCCTATGGCTCATAAGTTCCACTTTCCAGAAAACAAAACACAATCCAGCCAAGTCCTCTGCCACCTTTTCACAAGGACTGCCTTTCCTCCAGTCTCCAATAGCGTTCCTCATTTCTATCTGAGACCTCACTAGAATTCCTTTAACAATCTTATTTCTACCAATAATCTCCTAAAGGCAATCTAGGCTTTTTCTATCCAGCACCTCAAGACTCTATTACCAAATTCCAAAGCCACTTTCTCATTTGTAGGTATTCCCTGAAGAAGCACCCCACTTCCTGGTACTACAATCTGTATTAATTTGCTAGAGTTGCCTAACAAACTACCACAGAGTGGGTGGCTTAGATAACAGAAATGTATTGTCTCACAGTTCTGGAGGCTAGAAGTTGGAGATCAAAGTTTTGGCAGGGTTGGTTCATACTGAAAGCTCGGAGGGAGACTCTGTTCTGTGCTTCTCTCCCAGCTTTAGGTGGTTTTGTAGCAATATTTGACATTATTTTCGGGTTGTAGAAGCAGCACCCGGATCTCTGCCTTTATCTTCTGGTGTTCTCCCGGTGTGTGTCTGTGTCCAAATTTCCCCTTTTTATGAGAACACCAGTTGTATCAGATTAGGAACCCACTCTACCCCAGGATGGCTTCATCTTAACTAATTGCATTTTCAATGACCCAGTTTCCAAGTAAGATCACATTCTGAGATACCAGGGGTTAGAACTTCTACATATGAATTTGGGGGACACAATTCAATCTATAACAAACTTTTTTAACATATGTTTTGTACTTTTAAAATATCCCCTTCTTTCCTTAAAAATGGATAATTTCTTAAGTCTTCAATAGAATCTAAGTGCATGAAAGAAAACTTCTAAGTATCATATGTTTTCTATTTAAAGCTTAGTATTCAATTAATATGTAAAGAAACCAGAGAACTGATAATCTCTGATATTTGAAGCAAAATTTATTTCTGTGATTCCAAGGGACTACTACAAAGAAATACAGCTAGTTAGAAAGGTTATGTTTATAGTTTTTATAGTTATAACTACAAAATGGTTATATTTGCATCCAACAAGACACAGAATAAAAGTGGGTAGGTTTCTGGAAAATTCAGGCATGCAATATGTTTTAGAGGAAATAAGTGAGAAGACGAAAGGGCAAGGTGGAAGGGAGAGATTAATTGTTTTGCCGAGATTACTCAGGAGAACCAAAGGCAAATGTAGGTCTTCTAATTTCAAATCCACTATGTCTTTGCTGATTTGAAATGGAATTCACCCAAAGTACATCATCAGTACACAGTGAGAGAAGGTCTGTGATCTTGCTCTTCTCACCTGCTTACACAGGTGGTCTTTGAAAAATAAAGCCTTCTTTGAAAAGACAGCATTATATTATATAGAGATATGAACAGGGGTTCTCTATCATATGAATGAAACCTACAACTGAGTAGACTTTTCCTCACTCACAAAGACCACCAATCCTAACTTTAATTGAAAATAAGCCTCCTAAAAATGTGAATTAAAATAATCTCTTGACCTTTCAAAGAAAATGCATAGTTTTAATAAGATATTTGCAGAGCACTTTATAGTTTATTTTATGTGCATCTATAGTTATATTTACATTTCAAAACACTTTATTTCCCTGTGAAATTCAGCAGGGTTTCTCTTAATTTGATAAGAGAAAATTTGAGACAGAGAAGTAAACTTCAACTTGCTAAACTTCATAATGGTCTAACTGGGCCTAGTAAGTGATATAGCCAGCTATAGGGGTATTGGTTAATAGTAAATTTGTTGAAGACCAATTCATTCAGAAACTCAGCTGGGTGAGTTTCAGGACAATGCAGTGATTGTGATTCCACACAATCCTTTATGTGACTTTCTACGTTCTTGGTTTGCATCTACTTATGAAGAAATAAAATTTCTTGTTGTCAAACAAAACATATGCCACAAAGCAATCTTCATGTAAATTTTCAAAAACCAACACCTGCTTTCTTAGGGAACACTATTGTTACTTCTTTAATTAATGCAAGGGGGCCAGCTCACCTTCACACAAAATCATTTTATTTTACTCTACCTGGAAAGCCACTTAAATCAGGGAGTAGAGAATGTCCAAGGGATTCTCCATAAACTGTGAAGAATGAAAATAATTAAGAGTATGCATTACACAACCCAAGCAGACATTACGCCAGCCTGGGGAACTAGGTAATTTCTAATGGAGATGTTTGCAAAAAATAAGAATAAAAGCTAGAAAAGAATAATAGGCAACATTTATTAAGGGCTTACTCTGTGCCAGGCACTGATCCAAAAGCTTTTCACATAATACACATTTGATCTTCACAACGGTCCTATGACGCGGCACTATTATTATCAGGCTTCTGTGACGAGAACAGTGGGGTGAGGATAACTTACCGGAAGTCAGAGAACCACTGCAGAGCCAAGTTTACTATCAGACCCGGGCAGTCTTACCTGAAACCACAGGCTAAAAGCAGCTTTTTGAGTGAATGTGTTTGTAGATGTCAGAGGGGAAATAAAAGTTTTGATTGTTAAGATGCAGATAGAAAGATAGATTATGGGCATTAAGAATCACATTTATGAAGGCTCCAGAGAAACACTGAAATGTGTTCTAGTGTGAGTGAGTAAAAAAGAAGACAAAAAGGTATGGACATCTTATGTTTAAAAATGCATTTATAGATAAATGGAGATAAAGGCAACAAAATACCATTAAACAAGAGTAGATTATGATTTTAAATTGTGTGGGGCATTACATTCTTTTACCGTAAAGCTATGGAGAGAATGTTTTGTTGGCCAGGAAAAGAACAGAAAGCTATTACAGGTACTTTATTCTAGAGCTCATGAAAAGAGTTGAGAATGCAAATTTGATGATAATGATGATTGTTTCTACAACAATATAGGTTAAATTTTAATTAAAAGACTTTTCAGCAGAAATTCCTATGAAGAACCATGTCCAGGTTTCTGGAAAGAATCTCTGGAAGGAACATTTCCTAGGAAGCAGAATGACTTCTAGAAAAATAAATTAGTATGAAATATATATATTCATTGTTAATGTCAGGGTTGCATTAAGTGGTGATTAAAAATAGCTGGAAAGTTGAACAGAGCCATTACAACTAAGTACGTATTAGCTATTTAAGACATATTATAAATCTTGTTTACAATATGAATACAGTGATACTTAATAATAAAAATGCAATTCTTTAGATAAAAAAGAATTTTGAGGAGTAGGAAAAAAAGCCAATGTGCTTTTCATGAAATCACATGAATGCGAAAATAAGGGGTTTAGTTTTCATTTCCCTTACTTATCCACGTTTAGGTAACATCCGTTAAGCCAAATACTGTTAAATAAGCATTGCAAACCCCCTTGCTTATAAACTCAAACCTACTCCATGCCGGAAATATTGCCTGCAATTGAGTATGAAATAATATTGGTGATCGCGGCCAAGTCCAACTTAAAAATACTTGTCTAAGGAAAGAGAGAAAACTGTATTCATCAAGACAGAGCTGACTGGCCTATAGCAGCTCTTCTCTACCAAAGACAAACAGAAAACCAAACAAAAAACACAGAAGTGGCAGAGTATCAGCTTGACTTGAGTAAAAATTTTGGAGGAAAGCTCTGAACAGGCAAAGATTTGCATCCAGGCCATCAAAGAGGCCCATATGGAGACCCTGAGGACTCAAGTTTTGAATTCACAGCAATTGTTCAGAGCTCTGAGCTCACATGATCCATAACATTGAAGATTAGAGTCTCATTTACCTAGATATTCAGGAGGCGGTGCAGACCCAAGTGACAGCTGAGTAACACTGGGGAACAGGCCTAGGATCTTAAAGCTGAGAAACAGGACCCCAGTGCAATGTAGTGTGGATGAAATTACTACCCTAGAGCTAAGCCAAAGGGCACCCTCATCCTGATTGCCAAAAGGGGAGAAAGATGACTGTTCCTGCAGGGACCAGGCTGATGCTTGGGTCAGAGGACAGTGGTCACATAGCCCCAAGACCAGCATGAAAATGTGAGGGAGTGATGTTCCTATCCAGGCAGGTAGAGAGAGAAATACACACAGAGCATTTGCTGGTACCCTGGCCAGGGCAACACAGGACAAGAAATGAACTTAGCAACTAGCCAACCAGAGGAAACCCTACAGATTGGGGGTCAATACAGCTTCCAGTGACACTCAGTCCTAAAAGAGGAGAAGAGACCCATGATCACCCAGCTCAAGATAACTGAGAAGGGTCTTCATCCTGCTTTGTTTGCTGAGACAGACTGCTCCAGAGCCCGGCCTCCTGTTAAGGGGTAACTATCAAGCTAGCCTGGAATCGCTGGTCACAGGTGCATGGATGCTAGCCCAGATAAGGCATCTGGGGGCAAACAGTGCCAGATTGAAGAGGAAGATTTTGAGCCACAGTTAGGATATGCCACTGAAATGCTCCAAGGGAGGCAGGTCTCAGATGTGGAGAAGCAATGGTGATGAATAGAAAAATTGTGTGGTCCATCCAGAATTAGAAATTGCACATAGTCAAAAGTCATGAATCTCTCTGTCTCCAGGATCAAAGAGCACTCAGACAGGCCTGCAGGACTGTGGATGGTGCTGGCATCCACATGGCAGGTTTCTGAACATGCACCAACAGGAAGGAGAAAAGACCTCAGGGTAAAACCTCCCCAGGCTTTGGCAGTAAGCTGGATACCAACCCCTCATGATTTTAATCTGGAAAATCAGATCCAGCTGGAGCAAAGTGGAAAGAAAATGATTGACAGTGAGATGCAGCTCAAGAAACCCAGCCTGCACAAAAAGGCTGAGATTTTCTGCCCCCATTCTTGTGAATTTAGGAAAATAAAAGTCTGTTACCTCCAGGAAAACTGCTACCCTCCGGAAACAAACTTCACAGAGATCTTGGAGCATAAACTCAGATTCCCAGACCCAAAGCTTATGCAGGGGGCTGAACCCCCAACCAGGCAGAGTCCTCGGGTGAGGTCATTATTGGGTTCCTCAGAAGGGATCTTCAGAACAACTTAGAGGCTCATTCCCTTCCAGGGTCATGCATGGTCTCCTAGGCAACCCATCAGAGCCCAGGTACTTGTGGGACAGATTGAAGAAAATACAAAATGGTACCTAAGACTTTGTGAAGTGGAATTGCATTCCATTTGTTTTACCTTCAACTCTTGATGGGCATCTTGGGGCAAACTGCACCAAAAAGAAGAATTCTATGTGGGACCTCCAGAAACTGAGGTCAGAGAATGAAGATCTGGTTAGTATGAGTGCCCCCTCACAAACCCTAACTCCCAAAGGATAGGGTCCAACATGGTGGTAGACCTTGGCTCTGAGGGTAGAAGAAGCTGGAGAAGATCTAGTCTGGGAATTCTGGCTACCCACACCCTGACCCTTCATATCCTCATGCAGCTCTGTCTGCACACACGACATCCAAACACACACCAGGCTACCTGACACCTTCCCCGACCACGGGCGCCCCATAGTGGCTGAGAAGCCTCAAGTAGAAGGGACAAAATAGTCCCACATCCCAGCTGTGCCATGGAACAGATCCCCAAGCACAGTCTCAGAGAATAGCACTGCCCATCACCTAAGGTAGAAGCTGTATTGGGTGAGGATGGCCAAAGGCCAAAATTACACAATTTATTGTCTTTTGCTCATCCATCCTCCAGAGAGGTCATCTGCATTGGTGCCACCACACGAGATTGAAATACTTTTCTATCAGATGTAATAAGATGGAAAAATATATTTTTATTAGAATTTCAGGAAATTTCATGAAAGGAAAAATGACCTGCTTTGATTGGTCCCTGAAAAACAATTCAAGAGAAATGGGAAAATGGACACTGTGGCAGGGGAAACGTGAAAGAATAGATTCTACTTCCCTAGTGGCTGCTTGGGGTAGGGAATTCACCTACTGAGACCCTACTTAAGGATGTCCGTGGACCAAGGGCAGGCATACAGGGAGGATGCAGGAGGCCAGCCATCCTGGTGAGTCTCCCTCCTGACACCCAACATCCCACACACAATGCTGGGCTGGAGTCGATTTTCTCTTTTTATGAAAATTACCTAAACAGCAGACCTCTGTGCCCAGGTTCCCACGGGGGGTGTTATGAAGGTGACAGGAAGAGCAACAGGAGTAGAGATGGGGGCCTCTACGGAAAAACACTGGGAAAAAATCATAGAATGTGGGCAGGCTCAGCCCTCTCACAAGCCCATGAATTTGAGGGGTTGAGCCAGGTTTTGCCAAATCTCCAAGGACCTAGGAAACTTCTGAGTTTATGAGACTCGATTTAAAAAATGAAAAAAAAAATGAAAATAGTTTTCCCAGTCACCAACCTGCTGCCTAGTTCAGAATAAGAATTCAATCGATGTTTATTAAAGAAGCAGTGGCTTTGGTTTTAGGCATTGAGTGTCTACTCTGTGCATGGGATTGTGCCAGGGTCTCCATCCCTGTTTCTAAGCATCTTAGAGGCACCGCCTGCACTCAGCAACGCCTGCTCATACAGCAGTTAACACAGGTGCAGTAGATGCCCCGTGAGGACAGCAGAGACGGTTCTGGGCTGGAAGAAAGGATGCTGCAGCCCTAGGTGCCACCAGGTTGCAGGCTCATGACTGAGGATGTATAGAATGTTGATGGGTAGTTGAGGAAAAGGAAGACGTTTTTATTCATTCCACAAACTTGCATTTAACATTTCATTACATGTATTTCAGTAAAATTACTTTTCCCTTGTAATTCTAGATACTTACATTTTATTGGATATAATTTACATATAATAAAATGTATGTATGAGTTCAACGACATTTTTCCTTGATTTTTTCAAATAGATAACCTTTCACTGCCTCTCAAGTGTAGGTTGAGTTATTCTGAAGAAGAGTTTTCTCATAATGTCTTTTTTTAAAGATATGAATAGGACTTCCCTGGTGGTGCAGTGGTTGAGTCCACCTGTCATTGCAGGGGACACGGGTTTGAGCCCTGGTGTGGGAAGATCCCACATGCCGCGGAGCAGCTAAGCCCGTGCACCACAACTACTGAGCCTGCACTCTAGAGCCAGTGCTCCGCAACAAGAGAAGCCACCGCAGTGAGAAGCCCATGCACCACAACGAAGAGTAGCCCCCACTCACCGCAACTAGAGAAAGCCCATGTGCAGTGATGAAGACCCAATGCAGCCAAAAATAAATAAATTAAATAAATTTATTTTAAAAAGATATGAATAGACATTTTATAAAATGAATACAAATTACCAATAAACCTACAGAAAAACATATGCCAGTATCTTAACACTGTAGCCAAATGTTTTAAAAGTCTTCCCAAAGATGAATTTTGTTTCAAGAACAATTTGGGGGTTAGTCTGTTGGTTGGTTGGTTTCAGTTTTTTATATATATGTTCAGTTATATATATATATATATATATACACATATATATATTCTTTTTCAGATTCTTTTCCATTATAGGTTATTACAAGACATTGAATATAGTTCCCTGTGCTATACTGTAGGTCCTCGCTGGTTATCTGTTTTATACATAGTAGTGTGTATATGTTAATCCCAAACTCCTAATCTATCTCTCCCCATCCACACCACTGTCCCCTTCAGTAACCATAAGTTTGTTTTCTATGTCTGTTTTGTAAATAAGTTCATTTGTACCTGTTTTTTTAGATTCCACATATAAATGATATCATATGATATTTGTCTTTGTCTAGCTTACTTCACTCAATATGATAATCTCTGGGTCCATCCATGTTGCTGCAAATGGCATTATTTCATTTTTTATGACTAAGTAATATTCCATTGTATATATGTACCACATCTTCTTTATCCATTCATCTGTTGATGGACATTTAGGTTGCTTCTGTGTCTTGGCTGCTGTAAATAGTGCTACAATGAACATTGGGGTGCATGTATCTTTTTGAATTAGCATTTTCTCTAGGTATATGCCCAGGAGTGGGATTTTAGGATCATATGTTAACTCTATTTATAGATTTTTAAAGAACATCCATACTGTTCTCCATAGTGGCTGCACCAATTTACATTCCCACCAACAGTATAGGAGGGTTCCCTTTTCTCCACACCCTCTCCAGCATTTATTATTTGTAGACTTTTTCATGATGGTCATTCTGACCACTGCAGCAAAAATAGAAATGAAACTTTTGTTTTCCAATAAAGAAGGAAAATAAGGAAACAATGAACTGGGAAACAACATAAAGATGCCTGAAAGAGTTAGGCAATCTTGGTTATTCTTTAGCTGTTACTATTAACAAACACTTGTAGCTAGATTTGTCCTTCACAAAGCTGATTATTCTCTGACTCCACATGAATTACCCTTTGTACCTGGCATTTATTCTCTCCTTGCACTCCCTTGTAGCACTCTTCATTTCAGAAAGAAGGTCATGGGCCCATAACTTCAGGGACAGCAGACCCAGTTGCTGAGCCACCTGACAGCAGCTTTGGCCATGAATTTTCAGAAGAAAATAAATGCAAGACCTTCATTACTTTGAGCCTATCACCTACCCCAGACCACGAGCTCCAGGCTATATAACCTTTCCCTATTCCCCAGGGAGGGGGGCACAGTTCTTGAGGCACTAGCCTGCTGTGTTACCACCTTTGCAGGCAAAAATTAAAGCCTTTTTTCTCATTCCTCCAAAGCTCTGTCTCCATACTTCTTTTCAGCATTGGTTCACAGAGAGCCAAGATTTTGACATCATGACTGGTGTGAGGTGACACTTCACTGTAGTTTTGATTTGCATCAATCACTTTTGACAATTGCAAATATTCACATAACCACCACCCAATCACAAGACAGAATGTTTCCAAAACCTCAGCGAGTTCCCTCTTGCCAAGTCGTAACCTAAAAACAAACAACCACAGCCCTGACTTCTATCACCACAGGTGAGTTTTGTCTGTTCTTGAACTTCATACACATTCCTTCCTGTGGGGCTTCTTTTGCTGGATGCGATATTTCTGAGTTTGATCCACAAGGCACTTACAGAGCATATTTGTCAGGAAGGAAGAGTCCACTTGTAAGTTAAGGGAGTTTAATAACCTGTCTACTAACTTGGGGCAGAGATTTGGGAATGCACAAGCACCCTGGCATCAGTAATGACCAGGAGCACCCCCTGAAGGAGAGGGAGGGGGTGGCCGCCTGACCCACAGGAGAGAAGAGGCTACGTTAGGTGCAGTGACCTTTGGTTGGGCCACAGCCAGCCTGGGCAACCATGCAGGGGAGAAGCCAAAAGAAATACCCCATCTCCCCCTCCTCCTGATGTGACACACTGACCCAATGCAACTGTAAGTCAGAGGGTGGGAGGCCTTGTAGGTTTCCTCCTAGGAGGCCAGTCCAGCCAGGTGGAGACGTAGGGGAGGAACCTGGAGGGGAAAACAGATCCCGCCTAAATCTTACCTAAATACTTAAGGTATTTAGACCATAGGGGTACTGAGGCAGGAAAGACAGGGTGGGACCCAAGGACAGCCTCCTCATGTACAGGCATCAAGCAGAAGGCAAAGCCACCTCGTTGTTTTGCACTGAATGAGGCCATTAGATACATGGAGAAATGGCATCTAAAACAGAAACTTTGTAGCATCTGAGCAAGAAACTCTAACCCTGAAAACCATGGAGCATGTGCAATAAAAACACACAGGTGGCTGATGACCCTGTATGACCTTCCACGTGTGGTACTCAACTAGTAAGGGAAAATTTAAGGGAAAACAGCTCTTAGAGTGCATGTGTGGTGGCTTCAGGAGACGAATCCACAGGACTGGGTGCAACCTGGTACAGTCAAGGAAACAGCTCTTTCAGGAGAAATCCAGAGAACGGGTGAAGGTGTAGAGATGGGACAGAGCTTACCATGTAGGAGAAGTAGGAAGACTATGGTCTGACTGCGAGGAGAACAGTTAAGACAGTTCTAGCAAATTAGCTTTTCTACCTCCTTCCTTCCCTCCTCCTTTCCCTCCCTCCTCCCTTCCTGTGTTTCTTCTTCCCTCCCCCCGACTTCCGCCCTTTGAAATGACCCACCTACTCTGGACTGTGCTTGTGTGTTTACTGCCTATCGTGGGCCAAACACTCTGTTAGGAGCTCACTGTACCCTTGGCATTTATCAATAATATTAACCCCATACACTTGCTCTGGAAGAATGATTACCCTCATTCTATGGATTAAAAACAAACCAAACAGTTTCAAAAAGCATAGCTGTGAGGCTACAAGGTAAATAAGTCACAGTCCAGCCGTTCTAACACCCCATGGACACAAACAGCCATAATACCCTGCAGCCTAGGAGAAAGGATAGCCAGGGTGACCAGGGAGATAGTGGGAGGACATGGGGAAGAGGGAGACCCCCCCCGCCAGGAGGAGTGCAGGGGCATCCCAGGCATGTGAGGGCCAAGCAAAGTCACAGAGGGGCGAGGCTAGCTTCCAGTTCAGACCAGAGACCATTCTCTTCCGTGTGATAGGTTCTGTAATATTTAATAAGTTCTCGAGGTCTGCCTAACTCCAGTGACTATAGCTCACAATACCGTTCTGTGGGCTTACAAATTGGATAAGAGGGTAGAGCTCTACAATGCTCTCACAATTAAAAAGGAGGAGGACACAACATTGAAAATCAACTATACTTCAATAAAATAAATTAAAAAATTTAATTTAGAAAAGGCAAGGGGAGGGTAAGAGATTAAGCAAAGGTGATGAATCCTGAAATCCTGAGTTTCATTCCAGAGACGATAAGAAAAGAGTGAGCCGTTAGATCGAGGGATTTACAGAATCACAGCAGATCTTCAGGAAAATCTGTCTCGTGTCAGCAGGCGACGTGGATGACCCACAACGAAGATGGTGGGAAGTGATTGGAATCACCTAGGAGAGAGGTTCAGATCAGACCACTGTGGTGCCCGCAGCGAAGAAAAGAGACAGTCCTGAGACAGATCGTGAGGAAGAAATCAGTAGGACCTGGCAACTGGGAGGACGAGGTCCTAGATGAACAACGTGGAATGGGAAAATAACCAAGAACCGGAGAGTTCTAGCTGGGGGTGGGGCGAGCTCTGGGGGAGCGACGCGCTCGGCAGAAGGTAGGGGCTAGGGCAGAGCTAGCGCGGAGGAAAGGGACAACAGTGATTTGATTTGGTCAAACTACATTGAGGCGGCTGCAGAGCAGCCACGTGGAAGTGAGCAAGAGGAAGCCGATGGACAAGGCATCCTCAGAGGGGACCGGCCAGGCGCTGGGCTGGGCGAGACTGCTGAGCGAGAAAGCACTCTGACAAGAGAAGAGGCTGAAATCCTGGGGTCCCTCCGCACTCGGCTGTTCAGCCACCTCACTGCAAAGATCAAAGGATTTAGCAGCGCTCAAATTCCTGGCTGGCTGAGGTTTGAGCCAGAGGACATTTCCAAAGCACAGTAATACTCCTTAAACCGCAGACGGCCCTGCACACTTTAAGTCAGAAGTTGCCACAGGCACTTGATTTCTAGACTAGTCTTGTTTAAATCAAGTCGTCAGGAATGGTGCTTCTGGGAACCGCTGTACCAAATACTCATTAAAGATGCAGCCCTGCAGTTTGTTTTTGCGATTTTCTTAAGGGTAACAATTAACCTTTTAAAAGTCTGACCTTTCCAAAAAGGTAGCCCTTGGTTGGTGGGAGCTCTCAGAGATGTTGGGTAAACGTTTCAGAGAAGCCTTTGGCTTGCAGGAAACACAGACATTGGGCTGCCATGGTTTCCTTAACGCTTTACCTCTTCGAGATGATTCGATTCGCTGATATTTTTCATTTGTGAAATGAAGGCCTCAAGCGAAGTCATGGTGGACAGCGTCCAGTCCAATGAGAATTCTGCTTCCCAGAGGAAGGAGGCGAGGCCTTGTGTAGAGGTTTTCTTCTTGCACACTCACCAGGGGGCACACGTGCAATGGCAGAGACCAGTCTCAGATTATCCTAAAGCTTATTGGCAGCCACGGTTTCCAGGTTCAGCCTGTCCCAACCCAGATCAGTGGGAAACCAGCCTGGCAGCCTGTGAGGGGCCCTCCTACCCAGCCACCAGACTCTGTCCCGTGTGCCATCCGTGCAGTTCCCCACTGAGGTGGTCTTTCTGCTTGGAAATCTCACTATGTCATTCCCTGATGAAAACCCCAATGTTCCTACATTTATCCTCAATGAGGACCCTGTGATCTGGCCTCTGCTCACTTCTCTAGCTGTATGGCTGCTCTCAGACCCTGCCCCTCCACACACACACACACACGCACACACACACACACACACACACACACACTGTGGCCAGGGTTCCCCAGGTCCCTCCACACACCCTCTGCTCCCCAAGACCTCCAGTTCCTTGTGGGCTGGCTGCGTACTTTTCATTTGAACTCATCTCCTCCCCCTGGAGAGCCTACTCTGAGCTACTTCCTTGGAGCTGGGTGGCCTTGACACACCCATAGCGTCCTACAGATGCCCGTTTGGTAGCAGGGACTCTGCTCTGTCCTATTCATCCTCTGAACTGGTCCCAGCTCCCAGAGAGCCACACACAGAAGAGATTCTTTAGGAATGTTTATGCAAGCAGCACAAGAATAGTTCATCGATGAAACATTCTCCTCCAAGGAGTATTCCTTTAACGTACACAGACACAGAGTTCTCAGGTCCTTTCTGGAAAACGGAAACCCTTCAAGTATCAGGAAGATTCTGACCAAGATGGAGCACGCAAAGGGTTTAACTGAAAAGGAAATAATGATTTACAAAGATTTAGGCAGTGTTAAGGGAATCCCCAAAGGATGGGGAAGCACCCAGGCCTGAAGGAGCAAAGGGGGAGAATAGTGTCCCTGAGCCCAAAGGAACACTTGGCAGGTGCCATCTCCACTCTGACGTTTCTCAGACTGTGGTATCCAGACCAGCAGCATCAGCACCACCCGGAAATTTGTTAGACAGGCAAATCCTCAGTCCCCATTGCAGACCTACAGAATCAGAAGCTCTGGGGACGGGGTCTGCTATCTGTCTTAGAACAGCCCTCCAGTGATGCTGATACACAGCAAAGTTTGACAACCCCTGCCGTCAACTCCAGATCAGCGGTTGGCAAACTACAGCTGGGCCAAACTGGACCTGCTGCCTGCTCTGTTATAGCTCATGAGCTAGGGATGACTTTACATTTTCAAATGGTTATATCAGTACCTAAATCATAGCCTTACTTTTGTCTCTTGGGCCACAAAGCTTGAAATAGTTACCATCTGGCACTTTACAGTGTTTGCAGCCCCTGCTCTAGGGGAACACAGTGAGGGAGCAGGAACCACCTTGCCTCTGTCCCCCATCCCAGTGCCTCCATGGGCCAAATGGAAGCCAGAGAGCAAGTGAAGGGTCCCCAGAGCTGAGCTCCTGGGACACGGGGCAGAGAGAGCTGGAGTCTACACAGGGGAGGTGCGGGGAGGGGCGACAAACAGAGGGCAGCCCCACACAGCACACCTACGCTGTTTTTCAACTTCACAAAGACCACCATCTCCTCTTACGGCAATATGTATCCTCTGAGAGAGGCAGGAAAGCAGCGGGAGAGGACAAAGACCTGTCAAGATGCAGGGGCGAGAGAAACAGAGAGGAGGGGAAGGGCCATAGGTCAAAATGGTTAAGACCATAGGCTTGGAAGCATGAGAGGCCAGGGTTTTGTTCCTGTCACCTCCACGCAGAAGTTGAGCCATCTTAGACAAGTCACTTAACCTCTCTGTGCCTCAAATGACTCATCTGTGACATGGAGGAAAGGAACAGCATCTACCTCACAGAGGTGTGTTGTAGATGAGTGAAGCATGTAGGCGTGTGAAGCTCTTCCCATGGGGGCTGTGTTACCAGACACACATGGAAAGGTGCCGCTCAGCTAGCCTTCACCAAGCACATCTCTACCCCAGGCTGAGTACAAGGTGGCAGCAGTAGAGAGATGGGAAGACAGGAGCCCTGCCCTCAAGGAACTCAGGGTCTAGTGGAGAAGAGAGAAAGACAGACCACAAGGACGTGAAAGACAGAGAACAGCCAACTGCCTTTAAGGTCAAGGGGCTTCTCAGAAGAAGGGCCGTTCAGGCTCAGCCTTGAGGGGTAGCTCGTGGGGAAAGACCTCCCAGGAAGATGGAACAACATGGAAAGGCCCCTTTTCAAGCTGTCTTCATGAACTTGTAAGCAGCTCTGCATAACTACAGCTCAGATTCCCGTCATGGAGGCTGGAGATGAGGCCAAAGAGATAAAGACGGACAGATTACAGGGGACCTTGCGTGCCATGCTAAGGAGTTGACATCTAACAAATTGAGAGCCATTCCTAGAGGGAGCGATAAAATCACTGGGCAGCATTCACTGTAGAGCACGAGGAAAGGAATGAGTGCGCCTCTCGGCACAAGCGCCAATTATACACCCAGATTAGAGAACACCACTGCCCCGGACACGGTGGGGAAGATCCCAGGGACCCAGGTGAACACACACATCTTAGTTAGATGATGAACTTGGCGCCCAGAGAGGGGTTGGGAGCACAGGTCTGCAGTCAGAGGTGAGGCTGCGTGAACAGCAGAGGGTCAGAAAAGCTCTCTCAAGATGTACGTTGGACAAAATTCCCATCCTCTCACCAGCCCCTTTCTTATTTGCAGGAAAACAAATGAAAAGGATCCATTACCTAGAAGGCCAGCAAAAATAATCTTCTCTTATCAGATAATGAGAGGGCTGTCCAGGAGCTGGGCATAAAAGCGAATCCATTACAGACGCTGATCTCAGATGTGATGGGAAATGCAGCAGCATCAAAAACTATCTGTGTTCTTTAAAAAAAAAAAAAAAACTCCATAAATTCCAAACACAATTAGAAATGCAAAGGTAACAGAGTCATAGAAGGAGACATGAAGGGAAGAAAAATATTAGTTCTAGAAAAATGGTTAACAGGGAGAAAATATTAATATTGATTTCTACTTTAATAGCAGCAAAGATAATCCAGCTGCACTGGAGACTCAATCAACACATCAAATTTTAACCTGAGCTACAAAAGCAAATCTGGCTCTGCTGAACATGCTAAAATTCTGTTCAAATCCATTTAAAATAATTTCCTATCTTCTTGCTTGGTGATGAATTTATGAACAGACTCAATTGGAAGAATGATTCCGTCCCCACAATCCACCTGTGAATGAACAGGTGGTTTAGGAGCCCCACACCCCAGATCTACTGATGGAAGACTTGGCCATGGAGGGACCACAACAAGGAAGTCAGAGATGAGGAAACTTGCACCTGGATGCCCACTGCCTGTACACACCCTGGGAGACAGCAGAGCCAGGGCATGAGTGGTACTGATGGGCAAGTACTGTTTGCTCTGCATCCTTGTGGGTCAGTGCATCTGTGGGAAGCAAGCATGCCCCCAGAAAACAAGAACCAAACTTCAGTTTGTGACAGCTCACAGTTCACACTTGAAAGAAATTAGGAAAGAAGGGGAATGGAGAAAAGGATATAAAAGGAAGAGGAAGCCTTAGGGGTCTCCTCCCCCAATCCCAACCAGGCCCAAAATGACTACCAAGTCCTGCAAATTCTACTTCTGAAATAGTTACTTTGTCAGCTCAAGCTCCCACCAACACCACCACATTCCTAGTTCAGGCCTCCATGCTGTCTCCCCTCAACCGTCTGTGAAGCCTCCTTATCCATCAGCCTGGGACAAATCCCATGTCACCCTCGTCCATCCTCCCCTGGATAATTGCCACCAGAAGGGCATGCCCAAAGCAGCATTATGGTCAGAGTTTTTTCTTACCATTCTCCAACAGCCCCATGGCCTACAGTGTGATCCTAAATGGCAAAAACAGCCCTTGAGCCTCTGCTCTTGCCCCCTCTCTGTCACCACCCCCCACCTTCCCACTGGGTCATCTTGCAGTACTGGCTGACTTTAGTCCCCACAGCACACACTTGGGGGCTTCTGGCTCCTCCACACCTGTGACCTGCAGTGCCCTCTTCCTGCCCATCTACCTGGCAAAGTCCTGCCCATCTGTATTAGTCAGGGACGCTTAGCTGCTATAACAAACGACCCCAAACCTCCAGACCTCCACACCATTGTTACTGAGTCCAAATTCATTCTGCACGCCACACGACAGGCCAATAAATTGGGAGAAGAGTTGCTGGGGCAAGGAATAATGACTTTATTCAGAAAGCCAGCAGACCAAGAAGATGGCAGACTAATCCTGGAGAACCATCTTACCCCAGTCAGAATTCAGGCTTCTTTTATACTAAAAAGGGGCTTCTTTAATACTACCACTTCTTGGTGTCAGAATCCTCTGTGCTTGCAGCTGTCCAGGTAGGTTAGGTCACAATGTTCCTGTAAACCTCCAACAAGACAAGTGTTATTCCCTGTTCTGTGACTTTGTATCTCTATGTGAGTGGGAAAGTGTTATACTCTTAAAGCTCAGAGCCTTCCAAACAGGCTCTCCTGTATATTTCAGGCTATAGGCAACATTCTTAACTCAAAGCAAAAACAATAGAATACAAAGGTTAAAGAATAGATCTAACATAGAGTCAGATTTGTTTTTCCCTATTACACCATGACATCTGTGTACTCACTTCACTATTCAGTGCAGGTTGACAGGTGCTCATTCAGGGACAGGCTCCTCCGTCCACTGGTTTGACATTTCAGGGTCCCAGATGCACTACTGCATCTTTCAGGGTGGCCAGAAGACAAAGGAAGAGAGGCCTGGAGGGTTGGAAGGTAGGGTTTATGGGCCAGGCATGGGGAGTGATGAGAGAATGCTGCACATCATCTCGGCCCACAGTTCATTCACTGGGAAATGGAGTGGATGGACCTGTGTACCTAGTGGGAACAAGTAACCATTGAGAACAGTTAGCCTGCATCTGCAGCAACATCTCAGGGCCAAGCCCCACGCACCAGGTCTACTAATGGAAGGCTTGGCCATGGAGGGCCCACAGCAAGGGAGTCTTCTTCTGAAACCTTTACTGCCACCCCTTCTTCTCCCAGGGCCATGCAGGGGTCGTCCTCCTTGATTACAGTCACCAGACATTAGAAGAATCGAAGCACCCACTGAAGCCTCACCTCTGCACCCCACACCCCTACCATCACAATTAGCCAAGTGTGTGTTCAGAACATGCTTATGTGTCTTTAAAAATGCTGAAATGGGACACAGAGAACAGACTTGTGGTTGCCAAGAGGGAGGGGGTTGGGGGAGGGATGGATTGGGAGATTTGGGTTAGCAGATGTAACCTATTATATAGAGGGTGGATAAACCACAAGATCCCACTGTAGAGCAGAGGGAACTATATTCAATATCCTGTGATAAACCATCATGGGAAAGAATTTGAAATAGAATGTATATACCTATGTATAACTGAGTCACTTTGCTGTACAGCAGAAGTTAATACAACACTGTAAATCAACTAGACTTCAATAAAATAAAATAAAACAAAAACTGGTGGAACAAAGTGAAAGCACACAGGACAGCGTTATTTATGCATTTGAGGATGGGGAAGGAAAGAAGTGAACCTTTTAAAGGTACCCTCTCTGGCTCTGCTAAGTGCTTGATAAGTAGTATCCAAATGAGGGAATGAAGAGAAGGAATGGATGGGCAAGGAGGAAGAAGGAAGCACGTTTGCATCATTTAAAGCACTGCAATATCTGGTCCAGTTCATGGGGGTGCAGGCGCCGTGCTAAGCTCCTTCCATCTGTTATTTCTTTGAATGCTGCACCTGCAGTCCTCTGAGGTAGGTGCTGTTCACATTGCTGCTTTGGGAGAGGAGGGAGATGAGATTCAGAAGGATGTTTCGATCACTCCCTCAGAGAGTGATGCAATTAGGATTTTTTTTTCCGGTACGCGGGTCTCTCACTGCCGTGGCCCCTCCCGCTGCGGAGCACAGGCTCCAGACGCGCAGGCCCAGCCGCTCCGCGGCACGTGGGATCCTCCCGGACCGGGGCACGAACCCGTGTCCCCTGCATCGGCAGGCGGACTCTCAACCACTACGCCACCAGGGAAGCCCATGCAATTAGAATTTGAACACAAGCTTCTCAAAACCCTATACAGGAGGACAGAAGAGGTGAGTAGAAAGAGGGTATTTCTCAAAAATGGGGTGTGTGTCAGGGCAGGCAACCAGGGACCAGTCAGGATGCCCCAGAGGCTGGCCGCAAAACAGGCACGTTTCACTGAGCTCTCCAGGGAAACCCTCTCTTCCAGGCATCCGTGAACCCCATTCTCTCACTGGAACCAAACAGGACCATGGTAAACAGGGCTGTGGTGGTACCATAATTTCTCCCTGTCAAGGGCAGACTTCCTCAGTCATTCTGCCCAAATCCTGCAGGCTGGGTCCCTGAAAATTGCTCCATTCATCCCAGGAAACTGCATGAGAAATGTTAGTATTCAGAGCTGTGTGTTTCACTTTTAAATTAGAAACATATTTATCCATATTCTCACCGTTTTTGTTATTACTTTTGAGCACCCCAATTATTTGTGCCCTGCTTTTATAAGGCCCCTCATCTTGAGCTCCGAGGGCCTAAAATTGTCACTCAGCCTAAATTAATAGCATTTTTATTGGTTCGCTATACTTGACATCTGGTTGGAAGAGCAGAGCAATAACTATTAGGTAATAATCTCAGTGGGCCCTGATTAGAAACTAATAACATTAGCGATAAACTTTTAATGTGGCTGCCATGAAGCTTGATAAGAGGAAAGGACACAGGGCTGCTCCATACAGAGAAAAGCTGGGGCAGAGGATGGAACCCACCTTCCCACTGCTGCCTGATCAGACTACCAGCCCATTTGGAATATGTCAGCAAAACCAAAATCTGATTGCATCCCAGGAAAGAAGAGTGATGGGCGACAAAAACTGCATTGCTGGAATGGAAATATGGCAAAAGAAATACTCTGTATTTCTCACATTTCCAAATCATTCATGAAGATTTCTAATATTTTTCTCTCAACGTTTCCCTGTCTTCAACAAAGGCACATAAAGCCTGCTCTTGCCTTGGTAATTACGGATATTCGTGGAGCCCTAACTGTGGACCAGGCCCCCTTCCAAGCCCTTCACATACATTATTCTGTGCAATCCTCACAAGAAGCGTACAGGGTCAAGGCTGTTAGTATGCCATTTACAGATCAGGGACCTGAAGCACAGAGAGGGAAGGTCATGTGTCCCAGGTCACACCGCAGGAACTCTGAAGCTGGAATCCAGCAGCAATGCCCACACTCTGTAAGCGCTAGATGATGCTGCATCCTCGCTTTCCATGTTTTAACAAGGGTTTAGTGGGCACCTGCAATGTGCCACTCTCTTGTGGTGGAAGGAGAGTGGATACAAAATAACTCAGGCCGATGTGCTCCGAGGAGCTGACCCCCTCGCCTGCATTAATGCAATAGCTTCCTAAATTCCTCTTTTTTTTAAATCTCATACTGGTGGAAGCCAGGCTGATATAGCTCACCCTCGCTTCTTTTTTTTTTTTTCCCTCCCAGTTTTATGGAGATATACTTGACACACAGCACTGGATACGTTTAAGGTGTACAGCATAATGATTTGACTTACATACATAATGAAATGATTATCACAGTAAGTTTCAGTGCACATCCATCAACTCATAAAGATACAAAATTAAAGAAATGAAAACATTTTTTTCCTGGTAGCCTCCTAACTTCTGACCTCTCCTCCTTCTGGCTTTTCCCTAGGAAGCAGGCAGAGACAGCTTGTGAAAGTATAACTCAAGTCATGTCCCTCCTCGGCTCAGAGCCTTCCTTTTAACTTCCAACCTCATTCCAAATAAAAGGCAAATTCAGCAGAATGACTCCTGTCCTCTGGGAGCTTCCCCTCACCTGCCCCACAACTGCCCCATTCAGGCCACACCGATCCGACGAGCCTGCTCACTACCCTGTAAAAGACCTGCACCCCTCACCTCAGGGCCTTTGCTCTTGTCATTCCCTCCACCTGGAACGCTCTTTCCAGAGCACTCCTCTCACTACCTATGCCTCCTGTCTCTCATCTCCTTCAGATTTTGCTCAAAGGTCACCTGCAGTGAGGTTGGCTGTGAACATCCCTTTTAAATTTGTAAACCCCTCTCTCAATGACCCTCTCCCAGTGACCCCTCCCCAATGACATTTCCATCCTCTTTCTTTTTTTTTTAACCATTTTTATATGGAAGTATAGTTCATTTACAATGTTGTGTTAGTTTCAGGTGTACGGCAAAGTGATTCAGTTATATACATATATATATTATTTTTAAGATTCTTTTCCCTTATAAATTATTACAAAATATTGAGTGTAGTTCCCTGTGCTCTACAGCAGGTCCTTGTTGGTTATCTACTTTATATATAGGAGTGTGTATATGTTAATCCCAAACTCCTAATTTATCTCCCTGCCACGTTTCCCCTTTGGTAACCACAAGTTTGTGTTCTATGTCTGTGAGTCTGTTTCTGTTTTGTAAATATGTTCATTTGTATCATTTTTTTAGATTCCATATAAGTGATACCATATGATATTTGTCTTTGTCTGACTTACTCCACTTAGTATAATTTCTAAGTTCACCCATGTTGCTGCAAATGGCATTATTTCATTCTTTTTGATGTTTGAATAATATTCCTGTGTGTGTGTGTGTGTGTGTGTGTGTGTGTGTATACCACATCTCCTTTATCCAATCATCTGTTGATGGACACTTGGGTTGCTTCCATGTCTTGGGTATTGTAAATACTGCTGCTATGAACATAAGGGTTCATGTATCTTTTCAAATTATAGTTTTGTCCCGATATATGCCCAGGAGTGGGATTGCAGGATCATATGGTAACTCCAGTTTTAGTTTTTTAAGGAACCTCCCTATTCTCCATAGGGGCTGCACCAATTTACATTCCCACCCCCAGTGTAGGAGGGTTCCATTTTCTCCACACCCTCTCCAGCATTTATTGTTTGTAGACTTTTTAATGATGGCCATTCTGACTGGTGTGTACCCTCCTACTTATTTTATTTTTTTCCATGGCATCTTCCACTATCCAGCAAACTCTATATATTAGCTGGTTAGTTAGTAGGGTTTGGTTCATTAACTTGTCTATCTTCTCCCCACTAAAATATGTTCTGTGAAAACAGAAGAGCGTGTCTATTTTATCCATTGCTATAGTCCAAGTGCCTAGAATGGTGTCTGGCACACAGTAGGCACACAACCCACATCTGCTGAATGAATAAACATATCCTACCCTCAGGTGTTCTCTGTTTAGAGAAACAAGCTGTACTCTCTCCCACTCCCACCTGGAAAACAAAGAGCACTACCTATGGCACACAGGAGCCAACCCCACAGGGCAAGGTAGTCCAGAGGTTAGTGCCTGGAGAGGGTACAAAGGAAGTCAATAGCGCTGTAAGATCTTTCAAGGGGCAGGGATGGAGAAAGTCTTTCAGGAGGAAATTCAGCACTTCGCAGGGAAGCAAGAGCATATACTTGGTTTAAATCCCAGCAGTGCTACTCACTTGCTCTGCTTGTTCCCTTGAGCAGATTATTTAACCTCTCTGAGCCTCAGTTTCCTCATCTGCAAAATGACAATAATGTCCACCAGGTAAGTTGTTGCAAAGACGAAATGGAATAATAAATGCAAATAGCTTAAGCCTGCCCCTCACGCATGGTGCTCAACAATGCAAATTCTACTACTGCCCACCCTTCCAATCCCCCTTAAAGATAAGGAAGAGATATCTTTAAAGATAGGTAGACCCAAAGAGGTTAAGTAACTTTTTCAGGGTCGTGCAGCTAAAATGATAGAAGTGGGACACCAAATGACCCCAAAACCAGACTCTTTCCCCTGCACAGTGACATCTCTTTGATGCTACGCAGAGAAGGGCTGCCTGAGGACATGAGGGACACCTCCGCCGTCCTCTGCAAATCTCTGAAGGGGGCCTCCCTGGGCTCAGGAAAGGGAGCCCAAGGACAGCCACTGGATCTCCTTCCCTGACCCAAGGAGGTGAGGTAAACACTGAACAGCATTTGAATGCCAGTCACAAAGTAAAAGATCTTGGTCAACTTACCCAAACTTCCCAAACTTTGGTTTCCCAGTCTATTCAATGGAGCAACTGGTGTTGACCACAGAGGATTATTGTGAGAACTTGGTGATGTCATCAACACAGACCACTGAGCACTGGGGCATGGAAGGAGAACAGCAAGGGGAACATCGGTCCAAGTGGACAGAGAGGGAAACAGAAGCCTGGGGACATCACTGTCCCCATCATCCCCCAATGCTGGACCAGAGATTCTCAAGCTCCAAACAACCTTATTTGTGGCCCATGCATAGGGCCCAGCCTGTTCTGACCCATCTCCTCCCACCCAGTCAGGCCTCCCTGCCCCATTGACTTCTGGGAGCCATGGCCTCGGACTCACCACCTCCACCAGAGTTCATTGAATTCCACGACTGCAAATTGCAAACTGACCTGATGATGGAGTAGCCAGCATTCTATCAGCTTTAGGTCAATGGATGTCAAGAATCCTGTTATCACTGTGTCCAGCTCTCAGACAATGGTGAGAAGTTGGTTTCCAGGCAGTGGAGTCTTTGTGGTAATCAGTTTGGTAATTCACCAAACTGAATTGGGTGGGATGCAAGAACATGTGTCCCCTCGTGCAGAGTTGTGAGAAAGGATGCTTTGTCATCACTGCAGCTCAAATTCGGTGGGCATAGAATCCCCTCCTGATTTCTAAAGCCTTCTCAGAGTCGCCCCCAGACCTTCTGATTCAGTGAGTCTGAGAAGGGGCCCAGAAAATGCATTTTTAACCAGCAGAAGCCACCAGTGGTTCTGATGCAGGTGGTCTGTGAATCACACTTTTCAAATACAGCTTTAGATGTCTTACCCGTTCTTAAGCCACATGTAACTTGCTGTGATTTTCAGAGGCCTCCTCTGGACAAAGATACTCGCAAGATCAAATATATTGGCTGTTCTGTTCAGGACTGGTGGGGGCAATCACCTGTCCTGAGCTTGGAGAGCCCATTAGGAGAGCAGATGAGCTAAGTATTTAGAAGATCCAGATGCATTTGGAATATCATTACGACTCTTCCCTGCAGGGAGGACTAAAGACACTTCTACACCAGAGATAGATAGAGGGGGGGGGGCCCTGTGCATGCACATGCACTTACACACACACACACACACACACACACACACACAGCTCTGCCACGTGGACTCACTAAGTTCATCTCACCTTCTACAAACATAGATTTCCTTGTGTTATGCATTTCACCATTTCGGGTTCAAGTTAACCCAATCTAGTAAAATAAAATCTAGATACTCTCTGGAGCTTAAGTTTTCTCCAAATCCTACTGGGGTTTTTTGTTTGTTTGTTTGTCTGTCTGGTTGATTTGTTTGGTTTTGCTTATTAACAAATAATGATGATAGAGTGATCCCTGTATCCAGATATGAACAGCCTCCATCCCAGCTCAAAATCCAGCACCCTCTTCCTTAGGAAACCCAAGACTGCTGAGGCTAGTTCTTTTATTTTCAAGCAATCAAATTCCTTCCGTACCCCCAGTCCAAATAAATACATGCATCCAAAAAATCAGATTAATAGTGTAAATGATTTGCAGCAATAACATGCACACTATATACTCACCACTGTACTTAACTAAAGATTTCTGTCCATGTCAACCTGGTGGATACTGGTACTTACCCCTGAGGTCAAAAGGAATTAAAATGGGGGGGGGATTTTAAGCCAGGAAGAAAGAAAATAAAGCACGTGTATTTTCTATTTTATCCTACAGTGAGAGGCATCTTCATTCACTTCCTTTTTTAATCATGGCAAAATCATTCCTTTCTGGATTTTAGGCCCCCTTATCTACTATCAGCAGGAAAACATGTTTTGCTTTGTGTGGGTTTTTTTTTTTTTTAGGACTTATTAGTTCTACTAGCACAAAAAAAATAGCATACATAAAATTATTAAACCATCACATAGCCAGAGATTTCCGAGAAAATCGATTGTATTACCAATAATAATAATATTCAAAATCTTTATATTTACAGTTTTGACTCTAGCCTGTCTTTGTTCAGGCCTCTGAATGACAATTTCCCTAGCAAAGTGAAGTGATGGCAATTGTCATAACTGAAGTCACCCACGCCATGCTTGAGATTTTCCTACGCACCAGGTTCCGCTCTCAGGGTTTCACTTATTCTGACCACACAGTTCTTGATACAACTGTACGAATCTCATAGAAGCTGAATCTGAGACCAGAGCGGCCTTTGAATTTGCCCCAGGTCACCAGTCTGGTAAGACGCAGGAGCAGGATCAGGATGGGAGGCCAACCTCTGGTGTCTCAAGGTCAGACCTATGCTGCAGGAGTCATGATATTATCAGCCCTAGACTCTCATAGACCTTCTCAGGCTTGGGCAAATTCAAGACACAGGTCCTAGGCCCAACCGTTTACCAAATCACACTGTGAGCTGAATCTTAACAGAGGCATTTAAATACTTTCCCTGTAACCTGGAGATACTAGTAGGGCCCCTACCTCCTCCAAAAGGTTGAGGTGGAGTCAAAAGAGCTGAAAAGTGTCATCTACAAATTGAAGATTTAGTTCCATTTAAAATTTGTTTTATTGAAGTATAATTGACTTACAATGTTGTGTTAGTTTCTGCTGTACAGCAAAGTGATTTAGTTATACATATACATACATTCCTTTTCATATACTTTTCCATTATGGTTTATCGCAGGGTACTTAATAGAGTTCCCTGTGCTCTACAGTAGGACCTTGTTGCTCATCCATTCTCTGTATAATAGTTTGCATCTGCTAATCCCAAACCTCCAATCCATCCTTCCCCACCTCCCTGCCCCCTTGGCAACCACAGGTCTATCCTCTATGTCTTTGAGTCTGTTTCTGCTTCATAGATAAGTTCATTTGTGTCATATTTTAGGTTCCACATATAAGTGATATCATATGGTATTTGTCTTGCTCGTTCTGACTTACTTCACTTAGTATGAGAAAATCTAGGTCCATCCTGAAGATTTAGTTCTTAATAAGTCATTATCTTTACCACTTCAAATCCTTCTTGAGAGGATACATTTTTTACCCCAACTATTCAGAAAAATACTTACTAATTTAATGGAAATAAGGAAGGCAGAGAGGGAGGGAGGGATGAAAGAAAGAGAAACTAGGATAGAAACAAAGATGAGAAATGGCAGAACTGAGATTAGAACCCAATGTGTCATATTGATACTCCAAAAGCCAATAAAAGAAGAAATTATTTTATATGCCTTTTAATTTAGTTTCGTGGTAGTTTTTTTAACTTGTATTTTTTATTTTTTAATTAGAATATAATTGCTTTACAATGGAGTGTTAGTTTCTGCTCTACAACAAAATGAATCAGTTATACATATACATATGTTCCCATATCTCTTCCCTCTTGCGTCTCCCTCCCTCCCACCCTCCCTATCCCACCCCTCCAGGTGATCAAAAAGCACCGAGCTGATCTCCCTGTGCTATGCAGCTGCTCCCCACTAGCTATCTACCTTACACTTGGTAGTGTATATATGTCCATGCCTCTCTCTCGCTTTGTCACAGCTTACCCTTCCCCTTCCCCATATCCTCAAGTCCATTATCTAGCAGGTCTGTGTCTTTATTCCTGTCTTACCCCTAGGTTCTTCATGACATTTTTTTTCTTAAAGTCCATATATATGTGTTAGCATACAGTATTTGTCTCTCTCTTTCTGACTTACTTCACTCTGTATGACAGACTCTAGGTCTAACCACCTCATTACAAATAGCTCAATTTCGTTTCTTTTTATGGCTGAGTAATATTCCATTGTATATATGTGCCACATCTTCTTTATCCATTCATCCGATGATGGACACTTAGGTTGTTTCCATCTCTGGGCTATTGTAAATAGAGCTGCAATGTACATTTTGGTTCATGACTCTTTCTGAATTATGGTTTTCTCAGGGTATATGCCATATACCCCGTGGTAGCTTTTGAAACCTGATTTCTTTTCCCTGTAACATTTCAGCAGAAATTTCACCCTCGGGAATGCATGACTCAAGTCATGGCATGTTGGAGGAAACTGGGGATCTTTATAATCATCTCAGGAAAGAGACACTCAATATAGCAGAAAGACTGTGGTTCAGTAAAGTTGCTCTGTGAAGACTTTCCTGATAAAAACCCACACACCAAGTGAAAAGAAGGTGCATTCTCCATTTAGAACAAAGCCAAGCGCCTTCCTGACTTCCCACCCCACCTCAGGTTGCTTTTTCTGCAAAAACAATAACACCTCCACTCCAGAGGCAAAGGCTATTGGGAGACCACCCTGCCCCTCATGACCCCACACAGTATTATTATTGATATTGTTCTTGTCCTTACCATTTTCATTATATATTAGTGGCCCTGCTCTTAGAGTGAGTAAAGTACTCTCTGAAAGTAATCTGTTCCCTCAGACTTCTGAGTGAATAAATGGATTAAAGACCTATATGTGGGGCTTCTCTTGTGGTGCAGTGGTTAAGAATCTGCCTGCTAATGCAGGGGACACAGGTTCGAGCCCTGGTCAGGGAAGATCCCACATGCCACAGAGCAACTAAGCCTGTGCACCACAACTATTGAGCCTGCACTCTAGAGCCTGTGAGTCACAACTACCGAGCCCGTGCACCACAACTACTGAAGCCCGCATGCCTAGAGCCTGTGCTCCACAAGAAAAGCCACCACAATGAGAAGCCCATGCACCGCAACAAAGAGTAGCCCCCACTCAACGCAACTAGAGAAAGCCCGCCCACAGCAACGAAGACCCAATGCAGCCAAAAATAAAAATAAATAAATTTTTTTAAAACTAAATAAATAAAATAAAGACCTACATGTAAGACAAGACACTATAAAACTCTTAGAGTAAAGCACAGGCAGAACACTCTTTGACATAAACAGCAGCACTATTTGTGTGTGGGGGTGTGGTCTGTATCCTAAAACAAAGGAAATAAAAGCAAAGATAAACAAATGGAACCTAATGAAACTGAAAAGTTTTGCACAGCAAAGGAAACCATCAACAAAATGAACAGACAACTTACTGAATGGGAGAAAATATTTGTAAATGATAAGACCAGTAAGGGTTAATATCCAATATATATAAACAGTTCATGCAACTCAACATCAAAAAAACAAACAGCCTGATTGAAAAATGGGCAGAACTGAACAGACAGTTTTCCAAAGAGAACATGCTGATGGCCAACAGGCACATGAAAACATCCTCAACATCACTAATAATCAGGGAAATGCACATCAAAAGCACAATGAGATATCTCCTCACACCTGTCAAGATGGCTGTCATCAAAAAGAACACTAATAACAAATGTTGGCAAGGAAAAAAGGGAGCGCTTGTACACTGTTGGTGGGAATGTAAATTGGTGCGGTCACTATGGAAAACAGCATGGGGGTTTCTCAGAAAACTAAAATTAAGACTACCGTATGACTCAGCAATTTCACTCCTGGGTATATATCCCCAAAAAAGCCAAAAACACTAGTTTGAAAAAATACACCCCAATATTCACAGCAGCATTATTAACAATAGCCAAGACATGGAAACAACCTAAATGTTCATCAACAGATGAATGGATAAAGACGATGTGGTACATATATACAATGGAATACTACTCAGCTGTAAAAAGAAATTTTGCCGTTTGCGGCAATGTGGATGGACTTGGAGGACATTATGCTAAGTGAACTAAGTCAGACAGATAAAGACAAATCCTGTATGCTATCCCTTGTATGTGGAATCTAAAAAATACAACAAACTAGTGAATAAAACAAAGAAGAAGCAGACTCACAGGACGAGAATCAGAGCAGAAAAGCTATCGGGTTTTCTTGATATTTGAAACCCTCAACTTAATGAAATTATCTAAGAAGTTTTCAATGCTGGCAGCTACTTGAAAGAGAAGAATACTCTCCCTTCCTCTGCAGGGTGATGGGGGTAATGAGGGTGGGGGGTCGACAGTTATTTTCTGTGAGCCTCAGTTTCTCCAACTGTAGACCAGTAGTAGGAAGTACAGTAATATTTACAGGGATGTTGTAGGGATTAAAATGTGATAACAAAAAACTGAGGCAGAGGAGAAACCTCGTGATAGATACTCTATCAATCTTAGTTCCCAGCACCAGCCAAACAGCTATGGGACCTTGGGCAGGTCCCCTCCCTTTTGTGGACTTCAAACACAATAGAAATAGATCCACAGACAAAGAAAACAAACTTATAATTACCAAAGGGGAAAAGGGAGGGAGAGAAAAATTGGAAGTTTGGGATTAAAAGACACTCATTACTATATATAAAATTGATAAATGGCAAAGACCTACTGTATAGCACAGGGAACTATATTCAATATCTTGTAATAACCTATAATAGAAAAGAATCTGGAAAAGAATATACATATGTATATACACATATAATTGAATCACTTTGCTGTATACCTGAAACTAACACAACACTGTAAATCAACTATACCTCAATTTTAAACATGCACAAATGCTGGGTTTGGACCACATTATCTCAGTGGGTCCTCAGGATGTCACCAGTCTGGGAGGCCAGCCCTGCCCCGTTGATGTCTTGCTCTCTCTGTAATCACTAGGGGGTTTCACTAACTCAGTTATCTCAGAATTGAGATCCAGTAAAGGAGTCATTAACGATTTAACTGTGTTTAAAATATATATATAAAAGATCTCCGGATCTCCCACAATGCTATCTAAAGGACAAAATGTCATCATTTAAGTTTTGACATAATTATTACATGTAAGGTTAAGGGCTCACTTCTGGTTAATCCTTCCTGAATAACTGCAGTGTTCCTAGCAGATCCCTGAGTTGCCTGGAAGTTGATAGGGAAGCCCTAACTGCACAGGATGAGTGAGGAGATTTAAACAATGGACATGGAGGAGAGGGTCCTGTCTCTCAGATAATATCCCAGCAAACTACAGCAAGTGGGGGGTGGGGCATGGGGCAAACCCCACACCCTGCCAGGGTGGGCCGTGCAGTGCAGGCACCCACACAGCTGCAGCTGCACTTGGGTAAAGACTCCGGCCATCGTGCCTCCCCCATTATTGCTATTATTATACTCATCATTATCATCTCTCCAGGTACCAATTTTTGCTGCAAAACAACACAAAATCTCAGTGGAGTAACAGTCTGCATTATTTCTCACTCGTGTGTGCAGGTCTGCTGGTTTGGCCGGGCCACAGGTTCAGTTGAGATCTGCTCACGTGTCTCTTGTCCTCCAGGGACCAGCAGGCTTCCTGGGGCACAGCCCTTTCTGGGTGACGGCAGAGAGTGTGGGGACAGGCAGAAATGCACAGGGCCCCTCCAGGCCTGGGCTCAGAATTGGTGCACTGGGCACTCCTACCTACATTCTACGTGCTGAAACAAGTCACAGAGCCAAGACCAACGTCAATGGGGAGACAGGTGAACTCCTCCCATGGCGGGTGGGAATGAAACTTGCTGAACCATAATGTCATCTTCCACACTCCTTAAGACCATGAGCCTTTGAGGACAGGGACCATTCTTATTCCTCCCCAGCACTTTGCCCCGTACGGTTCTAGAAAAGTTGACTCTCATTTGTTCACTGGGATCCAGTCCAGTGGTACCCAGTGGTGGGGTACTCAGGCCAAAAGCAGTGACCAAAGGGAAGTCAAGGTCAGCAAACTAGCATCAGGGAAATTTTCTGTTAAAAATGAATAGAGGGCTTCCCTGGTGGCGCAGTGGTTGAGAGTCTGCCTGCCGATGCAGGGGACGCGGGTTCGTGCCCCGGTCCGGGAAGATCCCACATGCCGCGGAGCAGCTGGGCCCGTGAGCCATGGCCGCTGAGGCTGCACGTCCGGAGCCTGTGCTCCTCAATGGGAGAGGCCACAAGAGTGAGAGGCCCGCGTACCGCAAAAAAAAAAAAAAAAAAAGAATAGACATGGAAAACAAACTTATGGTTGCCAAAGGAGAAAGGAGGGGAACAAGAGAGATAAACACTACAACATATAAAATAGATAACCAACAAAGACCTACTGTATACCACAGGGAACTCTGCTCAATACACTGTAATGACCTAGATGGGAAAAGAATCTGAAAAAGAATACATACATGTGTATGTATAGCTGAATCACTTTGCTGTACACCTGAAACTAATGTAACATTGTTAATCAACTATACTCCAATATAAAATTAAACTTTTAAATGGCAAAAAATTAAATTAAAAATTTTTAAATATATTTTCTTCCAATTGAATATTGTCCCACAATTTTCTTTTCTGCCAGATTCAAAAAAAACTGAATAAACGTAGAAAACAAACTTGTGGTTACCAAAGAGGATGGAGAGGGAGTGGGGAGAGATAAATTAAGAGTTTGGGATTAACATGTACACAGTGCTATATTAAAAATAGTTAAAAAACAAGGACCTACTTATAACACAGAAAGCTATATTCAATATCTTGTAATAACCTATAAGGGAAAAGAATCTGAAAAAGAATACACACACACACACACACACACACACACACACACACACACACACATATATATATATATATAAAACTGAATCACTTTGCTGAAACTAACACAACATTGTAAATTAACTATACTTCAATTTTTAAAAGTGGTTAAAAAATAATGAATTGAGCTCCAGTGACATGAGTCTTTCCAGAAGGTGGGCTGTAAAAGTAAGGCAGTGCCAAATCTAAAAGTTCTGGAGCAACAGGACAGTGATTGTACTTGGCAAAGAGAAACATTGACAGTTGCCAGGGCCAAGGTGGTGACAGGGCTTGAGAACAGGCAGATGCTCGACCATCACAGCCACAGCATCAGCAGAAACAGAACCCCAAGAGGGGCCAGAATCCCACAGCAGTGTCATGCTCCCTCTTCAGCTCAGATGTGCTCCTCGAGCCTGGGGGATTAGCAGCTTGGTGGGTGCCAATCGCTTTGCCAGTGGGCTTTGTCACTGGAGACATCTGGATCCTTTCACCACATCTAATGAGAGTGTTGTCTTAATTGAGCTTTCTGATGTCAACTTTGATTTCTTCATCTATAAAATGGGAACAATAGTTTTTCAGTTTGACAGTGATCTGAATGAAATGCCCATTGTTCAGCATCTCAAGGAAGGATCGTAATGGAATCAAATTTAAATAAGAAATTGTACAAAAATGTGGAACAGGCTATCTCCCAGGAAACTGGGAATGAAAGAGGGGAAAATGTGAAAACCATAGTGGATGTGACATTTCAGGAAAGAAACGGATGAGGACATCATGTTACTAACATCATGCTGAAATACATAAATTGGTGCAGCCACTATGGAGAACAGTATGGAGGTGCCTTAAAAAACTAAAAATAGAGCTACCACATGATCCAGCAATCCCACTCCTGGGCATATATCTGGAGAAAACCATAATCTGAAAGGATACATGCACCCCAGTGTTCATAGCAGCACTATTTACAATAGCCAAGACATGGAAGCAACCTAAGTGACCATCGACAGGGGAATGCATAAAGATGTGGTACATATATACTGTACAATGGAATACTACTCAGCCATAAAAAAAGAATGAAATAATGCCGTTTGCAGCTACATGGATGGACCTAGAGTTTGTAGGAACTCTTGATGGTCTCATCCTCCTCTCTAACAGGATTCCTCCGGGTTGGGTGCCTCAGGGGAAGGTGGGTCCAGGTCAGCTCCACGGTGTGCCAATCATGGTGGTCTCCTTCCGCTTCCTGGTGGTGGCTTGTAGGTAGCAGTGGGTCAGCTGGCTAATGAGACATGAGGGGTAGTCATTAGGGGGTTCCCAGGAAAGCAGTCCTTTCTATTCAAAGAAAGAAATCTTGGAAGAGATAGCATCTTCTGCCCCTGGGCATCCCTATGTCTGAATGTAATACCTGGAAAACAGTGTGGCCATCATATGATCAAGAAAGAGCCATCCTGGGGGCAAAGGTGGCACAACAGGATGACAGAATGGGGAGACTTCCCTTGATGTCATCATTGAGCTTCTAACTGTAGGAAGAGTGGAGCTGCCCACTACTAAGCTTCTGGTTATATGTAATAATAGATGCCCTTATCATAACAACAAATTTGGGTCCCTGTCTCCTCTTACTTACAGCCAAGGGCTCCTTAACTCATGGGGTCAGTAGGTGCTGGAGCAGAGGAGATAAAGTCTTCCCCAAGTCCCGGGGGGTTACCTGATGATACGGGATCAGTAATGTGAGTCTATCATCAAGGGACAGTCTGGTCTGGGAGATGGAATCAAGCCAGGCACCAGGGACAGAGAGTTCCCAAGGGTCAGCCCCGAGTCCTCCCTGTGGGGGAGCAGAGACAGAGGGGAGACAGCCATCCATATGGGAGATTAGGGAAATTCAAAATGTACAGGTGTTATCGAAAGTGCGATCTGGCTGCTTGCTGCTCAAAAGCCAATAAAGAGTGGAAAGGAAAGTTTGCTTTATTTTGGAAAAATAACACACTGACAAACAGTGTGCAAGAGCTTTTATAGGCGGAGGGAGGGGACTACATGCAGAAACGGCAGAGTCAGCTCTGACCGTCATCCTGAAATTGGTCATCGGTGGTCTGACTGACATCATCTTGATTGGTTTCGGTACAGTTAATCTTCAGTTCCAGGGTCGGTTTGTTCCCATGTCCTTGAGGCCAATTCTTGGAATTGTGGCAGCATATGTCATGGCTACAATCTGGTCATCAGCCAAGAAGTAGTTAACTTCTTCCACTTGTTGGCGGTTCCAGTATCTATAAGACAGCTCACAGGATATGGCTCAGAATATTATCTATAGCCCTTGAGAAAGAACTAAAGGTCCTTGACTATGCTTAATGACTAAACCATTATTATTTGGTCTCCTTTAACTCTTTTTCTTTGTTTCTGTATTTTCTCACTTCTCTGATTAAACGTATTCTTTGGCTAAAGTTTTTCCACAGACAAAAGGCAGGCAGAGAACATGGGGTGGGGGAAGGACCATAGGGTCCTGCTCCATTTCACAGGCTGTAAAAAATTTTAACCAATGGGGAGCCCCTCAAACCACACCAAGGAGATCAGTGCCAAATAGATCTACACTGAGGGCCAGCTCTGCATAAGGAAAAAAATATTTTTCCATATCTTAGACTGAGGTTCCAAATATATAATTGACTTCCACCTTGAGTGTCATAATGCAGCATTTCATAGAATTGAAAGGCAGCTCCTGAAAGTAGAGATGCTTTTCTACAGGAACATTAGCTGGTATTGTCAGGAATAATGCCCCAGTCACAGGGTAATGTGTTAAGTGAGTTGTTTCTGACACTTACATGTTTGATTTCCATGCTTCCTTTATTCTAAGATGTATGATCCGTGTTACCAAACACAGAGCTGGACTCCTAACTCCTCTCCCTTTGAAGGCTATGTGAATTTGAGACCTTCTTACTGGCGCTCCACACCAGCATGGGTTACTGAGAATGCTGATGATTTATTTCTCAGGAAAGCTCTGCAAAGGAGGACAGTCACCCATCTGTCTGAGACTTTTGCAGGGCAACAGTCCTGTCGGCAGCCTCAAGGATAAATGGACTGACCTGTAAATGTCCCCATCATCTGTAGCCATTGATTGATGAGAAAGAGGTGAGCTGGGAGAGGGGAGTTTGAAAAGCTTCATTTCAAATGTGACTCTGAGGCTGGAAGCTGCTCTATAACCACAAGTGGCTGGAGGTCCTCCCCTGCCACCCCACCCCCGGTCTTTCTTTTATACCTCGTTTTTTTTAATGCATATCAATAGTCAGGCAGACAAGGTCAAGGAACTTCCTCAGACACTGTTTACCTGTCTGTTACACTTCAGTCAGTGAGGTATCTTTCCAGGGCAGCAATCAAATTAAATAACCTAAGTATCCTTGAGTCACTTCTATAATTTGCACCACTTATAACCATTTGCAAGTCTCCTTGGAATGGCCACAGCATAAATCCTTCTCTTTAAGACAGAAAACCTGGCATCTCCACTTGACCAAAGTGGTGCCTTACTCCTGGTGTTTACATTTTTCGGAAGGCTTCTTCCCTCCTTGGGTCCAGGCAGAATTGAGCGTTTGCTTGAGGGAGACTCTGTCACCTTGACCAAGGAAAGGAGTTCTGAAGAGACCAAGGAAAGGAGTTCTGTGTACAAGGCTTGCAAATCTCAAGTGATGCCCTCTGCATAGGCTTCAACCTGGCTCTAAAATTCTTACCCGTAACAGAAAAAGGGAACTAGAAAGTATTGCATACCTACAAAGAACCAGGCCCGTTTGGTCCATGCTTTTGCAGGAAGGGCTGAATCCAAATGTCAAAATCTAATGATAAAGCCAGAGATTCCTATTGGGTCCCGACACAACTATAGTTAAGGAAAGAGCTCAGTTCCCGGCCACATAGGCCAGACCCTGCAGTCACATTCTTTTCACTGCATCCCACTGCATCT
The DNA here is from genome assembly GCF_059928025.1 of Delphinapterus leucas. Taxonomy (NCBI): domain Eukaryota; kingdom Metazoa; phylum Chordata; class Mammalia; order Artiodactyla; family Monodontidae; genus Delphinapterus; species Delphinapterus leucas. The sequence goes on along the minus strand of NC_143136.1, from coordinate 103,001,831 downwards.
CAGAATGAAGATCATGCCATTACCAGGAAATGGAAATAGATAAAACTTGGCAAATTCCAGATACCGGATCTCAAGGGATTGAGTGAACAAGCAAAGCTCCCGGAGCCTTCCACACTTTCCTACTACTTCTCTTTCCACACCACTGGCAGCCCTATTTCCCACTCAGAAAATGAGAGTCCTACTGTATAGCACAGAGAGCTGTACTCAATGGTTTGTAATAACCTCTAAGGGAAAAGAACCTGGAAAAGAATATATATATATATAACTGAGTCACCATGCTGTACACCTGAAACTAACACAACATTGTAAATCAACTACACTTCAATAAAAAAAAATCAAGATATAAAACATTTTCTTCACTTCAAAAGTTCCCTCTAGCCTCTTTGCAGACAATCACCGACTCTTGTCCTTAACCTTAGGCAGCCACTAGTCTGCTTTCTGTCACTACAGTTTTGCCTTAAAAAATAAATTTTTATTGAAAATTGCAACAAAAAAAGAGAGAGAGAGAGTCCTCCAGTTAGAAGGGATCAGAGAGAGGAGCATGACCCATCTGGACTCACACAGCAGGCCAGTAGCCAAACCATGACTGCGATCTTTCATCTGAGTCTAGAGCAGGCCATGGTTTTTTAGCTCAAGCTGTGAATTAGAATCACCTGTACAGACTATTTAAAATATAGACCCTAAGACCTCACCCCAGGGCCCTCAATCAAGGTCTCCATCATGGGCCACAGGTCTCTGTATTTTTTAAAAATCTCCCCAGAGCTCTGGGTGATTTATTTTTCTCTACACTTTTCCATTATTTGAACCTTTCACAATGAAAATAAAATCAACAAATGACAGTGTCATCTGTGTGTGTGCGTGTTGGAGGGTGGGTCCCAAACTTCCCAGGTTCCTCTCAAAGAGTTTTGCTGCTCAAACCCCTTACCCATTGCTTGTAATGAAAATCAAAGAAATACTATCTACCCTGACAAGGGAGACCAAAGAAAGAGAAAAGACCTACAATCAAAGTGAAATTTAAAGGGCACGGAGTTTGAAGTTGGAAAAGCCCTGGGTGTGAATTCTCACTTTGGCATTTATTTCTAGCTCAGTCCTACTGACAGATAGTTTAATTGCTCTGAGCTCTGCTTTCCCTGTCTATACAATGGAGACCACTTCTCTCTAGCAGGACCAAGGTGATTACTAAACACAACAGTGCACGTAGTGTACCTAATGCATACTCGATATTCACAAATAGTAGCTATTACTATCATCCATTTCATCGTTATCAAAACTAATATTTGATTAGCATCGATGAACTTTTGCTCCCAAGAAATGAGTGGGAAGAAAGAGAAGACACTTCCAGAGGCTGTGACTCAAAAGGGGCAACTTACAAAGTGTGCAGGTGCAGAAAGCACCGCAAGCCAGGGCAGTCACTTCTCCAACCTCCTCTGGAAACATTACATCCGTCTTCTTTTATGCTGAGAGTTCTCAAGGCAAGGTTCCCTGTTCTTTCTGCAGCTGGTAGAAAGCCAAGGACAAGGGAAGCACTCAACATCACAATTTTATCTCCTCTCTCTTTTTAGAGCTGCCCCAAGAGAAGACAAATCAACCACTCTCTGGGTAGTTTTTGTGGAAGAAAAGTGGCATTAAAACTTGGAAACCGCTTGTTTAACTTTCCACAGAAAGAGGCATTGTGATCTTTTCATGTTTTGTGGCATGTGTCGAAGCAGATCGTATCAAAGGCACCGTGTAATGGCATTGGAGAAAGGAAAAGAGAATCAGTCGGAAGGTTCCATCTCCTCCACGTGATTTAACAGTGGGAATGTGGCTGTTAAAATCATCTCGTTGTATCAAGACAAAAGGGGAACCTCCAGGGAGCACCTGTGGGGGACAGATTTGGAGGAAATCACTCTGATGGATGACGGTGAGGTCCAGGGACACCTGTGGAAAGCCAGCACTAAATAGCAGGAGGAGGAAATAATAAGGAAAGAATCACAAGACAAATTGCAGCATGAAAAAGCATCCTTTAAAAAAAAGTAGAGCTTCTGTTAAAATGACATCAAACAAGTGGTTACAAAAGGGAAAACTACAGTCAGTTTAGTCTGCCCCAGAGGGTCCCATCAGCTCAAGAGATCCTGCAGCTCACCTTCCAGGACAGAAGGGCATCCTTAGCACCCTCACATTCTCCAGGGTTTTGCTGGAGGGCACGGAGACTTGGGGAAGTTAAGTGCCTCACGCAGGGTCCCTCAGTAGGAAGGAAAAAACCCAAGTATCTCTCCTGTCCTCTTTTCTATTTGTTCAGACCAGCTCATTCCCCAGAAAAGGGTTTATCTGAACACAGAAATGTTCAGCTTTTAGTTCAGGTCACCAGGCAGAGGTGGCCTCTTTGCCTAAGGGGTTGAGGAAAACATGTTCAGCCAGGTGATAGCTAACAACCCTCAGAAGGAAAGCTTGGCTCTCAGGGACCAGGTCAGGCATGGGGATAAAGAGCCCACCCAGAGGAGAGAGAAAGCCCAGACTCCACCTGTCGATTTTAAAGAGTGAGGAAATTCCCACATCATTCTTAATGAATCTCATGCCACCTCTTATGGACCTGGTGCCCACGTCCAAGGTGGTCCAGGTCAGAAAAAACAGTGAGAGACTCAATGCACACATCACAGAAACCAGGACCCAGCAGGAGAAAGGAGAGACATGTCAGGGGCTAAAAGCACAGCACTTCCATGGTTTTCAAAGAAGAGTATATTACGCTGAACCCCTTTCATTGTCTTCCTAGGTTTCCGAGACCCTGAAACTCTAAAGAATCTCTTGATGTGCAGGTCAGTCAACAGTGAAGCCAAATCCGGCCTCTGTACAATGACACCAAATTAAATCTCAGAGACAGAGTTTTCGGTGTAGTAGAAAAGAATAGCTTTATTGCTTTGCCAAGGAAAGGGGGCCACTGCAGGCTAATGCCCTCAAAACTGTGTGTCCCAATCTGGAGGGGCTAGTGATGGCTCAAAGAGGATAGCGTGATCAGCTTGTGGACATTCTTCTGATGGGTTGGTGGTGAGGTCATTGGAAGTCAGCATCATCAACCTTCTGGTTCCAACAGGTCTGGGGTCTACGTGCTTGTGGGCAGCAGACAGTTACCTTCTGCCACCTGGGGGTGCGCGTTTCAATATCCGCAAACTGTCTGGTTCTCATGTGTTCACTCTCACACGTGGCCCTTCACAGTGGGGGACTCTGGAAATAAACAGCTCCTTCCTAAGGCAAGAGTGTATAACACTTCAACCACAAGCCTGGAGTCTAGAAGATTGCAATTTTATATCTAAAAGTGGATTTGCTCTATGTTAGTTGAAAACTATAGTATAAAATTAACCCACCCCTCCTCATCTTTTGTCACAGTCTCATGTGAGAGGCTGAATAATATTTTTTAAAGAAACCTAAGTGGACTCGGCATAACTGATCCTAAATATTCCCAGACAGTGTGTTCTTTCAGAGAAAGCAAGGGTCACTTAGGTTTGTGGGAAGGGTTCTTTGCTTTTCCTGAGTCCTGAGGTAGATTTATTAGGCTCGGAATAACACAGGAGACGTAACCCCACTCCAACTCTATCCAGCCCTATGTTTCATTTTTCTGCCTCCCAAATCTTCCTCAAGCCCCCAAGGGGAGAAGCGCGTGAAAATGGCAAAGCACAGCGCCGGCCATGTGGTGGGTCCTCCTGCTTCAGCCACGTCCAGGACAGCACGGTCCCACCCTCCCTAGACTGGTGATTTGTCAGTCACAGATCACAGGCTGCCCACAGTGCTTTCTGTGGTCCAGCCTGATGGTTCTGCTCAGCACTGTGAGATGGGGGTTCCGTGCTGTTGTGTAAACTGGCAGAACTCACGGAAAAGGGTACTAACAAGATTCCCCACTCTCTCCTGCCTCTAACGAGGACAGCTTAAAGTTGAAGGAACAAACTAAGAATGTTCTCTGTGTCAGCTTAACAATATCCTTATAAACAGCTTTTCAGAAGGTGGTCAAAATGTGCCTGAACCAAATCATTGGTGTAACCATTGTAGTAGGTGATTTCAGAAAAATAACTTGAATATCATTTCTAATAGCCTTGCATGAGTTGGAAGCAGAGCAGAGGCACCTCCACTGTTTTCATTCTGGGAAAAGGGAGGTAGCAGGGGCCCAGGGCTTTCCCGGGTTCCCGGATGTCCTGAGGAGCCCTTCACCCTGCCATTTCTTCCCTTACGAGAGAAGGGTGCTGGTGGCACCACCGGGGTTCACGCAGCACCTGCACCGCTCAAAGATTTCTGCCTCCAGGGCTTCTTTGTAAACATAACAGATGGCTTTGTAAACATAACTCTGAAGTCTGGTGTTTAGAGAACTTTCTTGAAAAAGTCTTCCAGGATATGTCAATAACCATTTGAAAGGATAAAACTTTAGGGAGTCAACTTTCTTGGTTCACAAAAGATGGTCTCAGCCATAGGATGGACCTGCATTTGTATAGCCAGGAACCCCTGTCCATCAGGACAAAGCTTCAGAGAACTGAGAGAAACATCCTGCAGCAAAACATCCGGGGTTGTTCTGGGGAGTAGATCATTGTAGGAATGCCATATCTGAGATTACACTGCATGACATGTACCTGCTCGGCCTCCCAGATCCACTTACTGAGTGGTGTCTCTTGAGGGGTAGATGTGAGCATCTCAACCAGGACTGGGAGGGACAACTCATCTCTGTATCTCCAGCATAGGTGATGACACATAGTAGGTACTAGAAAAAGGTAAATGAATGAATGAAAGGCTATGCAACCTAAACTTTGGTTTCCCCATCTATAACATGGGGGAAATAAACACAGGACCTGCCAACTTCATAGTGTTACCTAATGCAAGTTTGTGTGCCCAGCGTACAGTGAGGCCAAACAATACCAAAACGTCAGAGTTTAGAGCAGAGAAAGGTTTATTGCAGGGCCATGCAAGGAGACCAGGGGCTCATGCCCCAAAAAACCCCAAACTCCCCAAAAGGTTTCAGCAAAGCATTTTTAAAGGCCAGGTGAGGGAGGGGCGTGGCCGTTTGTGGCAAACTTCTTGGTGTCAGAATCCTTTGTTCTTGCAGCTATTCACTCAGGTCAGGTCACAATGTTCCTGTAAACCTGCAACAAGACAAATGTTATTCCCTGTTCTGCAACTTTTTATCTCTCTAGGAATGGAAAAGTGTTATACTCTTAAAGGTCAGAGCCTTGAGAATGGGTTATCCTGTATACTTCAGGCTAGAGGCAACATTCTTGAAGCAAAAGCAATAGGTATTAATACAAAGGTTAAAGTAAAAGAAACAACTCTAATATGGAGTCAGATTTGTTCTTTACAATAGGGTGAGTGAGAGCATCAGGAAGTAGGATAAGCCACATTCATTATTGCATCTTCATGCAGCCTCTTCAGATCCATTCCTTCCTTTTGAACTTAGTGTTCTGTATTATGACTTACACATCCAGAGGTCTGTCTTTGCTCACAGACTTGATGCTCTTGGAGGACAGGGACTGGTGATGTTTATTTCTGTATCCTCATGCCTGGTCCAGACACTCAAGGGTGTTTCTGAATGGGTCCCAGAGAGAATGCACCCCTGAAAACATCTCTCTGAGCCCCAAGCCTGGTGGCCACATGCTGCTGGGCCCCTCGGACACTTGGGCATTCGAGGACACTGACTTGCACCTGAGCGACGGTCATAAGAAGTAAAGTTAAATGTCTTCATGAGGAAATGTCAGATGCATGAGGAGAAGCTGTGGAGCAGGGAACAGTGGGGCCCAGGAGCATGTATAATAAGGCCAGAGTTGCAGGAGGGCAGCCGCTGGGCCACGGAAGATTAAGCTGATGGTACTGGGCAGAGGGCAGAGGGGCTCAGGCTATTAGCATCCCAACCTCTCTACGTTCATGCCTATTTCCTTCCACGACTAAAAAGATCTGTGCTCCCCGGCCCCTCATGGAGGAGTTTGTCAAGACGAGAAATCCACTCTGAAACACTTTACGTCTTCCACACAACTGGCTCATTCACAACGTAACTGTGCCTGAAGAAGAGGAATGCAAACACTCCCCAGGCATTGCGGCCTCAGCCTGTACCCAGATCTCAACAATTTGCCAAGCTCTCTGCTTTACCTTGATTTTCGCAAACACACAAAAAGATGGGAGCAGGATACCCTGGGACCTTCATTAGAACAAGAGATGCTTGAATATATTGCTCATCTTCTGCAGGAAAAATTATATCCCGTCTCATGTTCTTTATTTTTATATTATTATTTTTTTTTGCGGTACGCGGGCCTCTCACTGTTGTGGCCTCTCCCCTTGCGGAGCACAGGCTCCGGATGCACAGGCTCAGCGGCCATGGCTCACAGGCCTAGCCGCTCCGCTGCATGTGGGATCTCACCGGACCGGGGCACGAACCCGTGTCCCCTGCATCGGCAGGCGGACTCTCAACCACTGTGCCACCAGGGAAGCCCCTCATGTTCTTTCTTAAAGGAGGAAATCTTTTTCTTTTTAAAGGCATTAACGATCCGCGCGGCCAAATAAAGTCATCTTCTCCATCAGGGTTGGCTAATCCATGGCACTTACCCCAGCCCTCCCTTCTTCATCCGTGATAGACATTGCTTACCAGTTACTGCACACCAAGGCAGCCTCAGAATCCTTCTCAACACCATGTTTCAGGCAGTCATTCCAATCAAGTGATATTCATAATTTAGACTTGCCCCTGCCATTCTAGATGCTTCATGAGCTAGCTTCGCTGGTCTAATCTCCTGCTGCTCCCCATATGCATTGGATATTTTATTCCTTCCCCTTCTTCTAGTAACAGAACCCTAATTTACTTTGAAAAATCCTCCAAGCTCTAAACCTCCCGGTTTTAAGTGGCTCAAGTGCGATAATTCCCCCCTTGTCTCTGGATGTGGACACATGAGCTAGGTCTGGCCAATCAGAACACTGAACACAACCCTACCTCCTCAACCCCAGCCACAGAGATTAGACCAGGGATGCTTACGGGTTCCATCCTGGTCCAAAAAGGCTCACTCTCAGGACTTAGAAACAGGGAACTTATTTTACTTCTGGACCTGAGTTCATGAAACTGTAAGCCCACAGACACAGAGAGGAAACCTGCCTGAGTATGATACCAAGTCAGAGATGATCAGAGATGAATGAAAGAGAGCATTGGCGTCCCCGTGGGTCATGACATCATTTGATTCTCTGTCCTCTGATGTGTGATTTTTTGTTTCTTGCATTTTCTTTGCAACTGTCGAATATACCATACGATATTATTAACTATAGTTACCATGCTGTACATGACACCCTCATGACTTATTTATAAGCGGAAGTTTGTACCTTTTGACTACCCCCAAGCTGTTTCACCCACCTACCCCCAATTCCACGTTCAGAAAGCATCTTCTGATGTTATTGAACCTAGATTTACCTCTGTACTTTTTAGTTCTACAAGGCAATAAAATTCATTTTTAAAAAGCAACTCAAGCCAGCTTGAGTTGAGTTTCTGTCACTTGTAACTGAAGCCACCCCCGTTTACACAGTCACACACTTCAACAGGATGTTCTTCTTGGGTGATGGACTCCAGCCGGAGTAACATCATATAAAACGGCAGGACTGCCCCAGGAGAGGTGAGCAAAGGCAAGTGTGTGGGAGGCCAAGACCATGGAGTCCCCACATCCACAAAACTGAAGCCCAGCTCACACACGTCACCCTCAGAGGAGGTGGTCCTAGAAGGTCAGTTACAAAGAAGAGATGCTACAGAGGGGGCCTGTCGCTGGTGCCACCACCCCCAGTGGGTCAGTTCCTGGGCATAACCTGCTCTCCGGGGACTCCCAAGCATGGGACTGTGGCCTTGATGTGCCATCTCAGCCTCCAGCCATACAAGCTAGAAAAGCCAGCCCAGCACCCTACAGCTGTCCACAGCATAGATCTGAACCTCTTGCCCCAGCCCACTGCTTGGACCTTGCCTTGCAGCTTTCACTTTCCACCCTCTTCAACCCCCAGTGCCATCTTCCTGCCCACCATTGTGGCTGCCTGATACCACCCCCCCTATAATTCAGGCTCTCCCTCCAACTCTGCCACTCTAGGGTCACCTTCTTTGGTGAAAAGCTCCCACTGAACTTATCTTAGTTCCTTAAAAAAAAGTCTTGACACGAGTCCACTATTTTTTTTCTATGTCATCTTGGGGTCTTTGATTTCTGCACATGAAGGTAGATTGGAGTTTCCCTGGGCATCAGTGCTCCTTGCCAGTAGAGTTGAGTTTGTTTCTGATGGCTGAAGCAGAATCTTTGTTCCCTGTTATTCTAGAAGCTGTTAACATGCCAACACTCTCCCAGTTGGTACAATATTGAGGGTTAAAATAATAATCAGGAATAATCATGTATGCATTATTCATTCTTCAGACGTCCTGGGTATGGATGCCAAGAAAGTACACATATTTCAAATGTGAAATCCTTCTTCTTTCCCAGATAGCTCATATCTCTGCGATCATACCAAAGGGGACGTGTGGGCACATTTCTCTGCATGCACGAAGAGAAACAAAAGAGTGAAATTTAGCTCCCACTGTTAATAACAGATGCCCCTTCTGGATGCTTTGTCAAAACCTCTTAACAAACACATGTGTCCCACTCACTGCTTGGCTGTCTTGCTTTCTTGGCTTTCCCTGGAATACATTTCATACCCAAGAGAGAATCCATCAGGGAGAGAAAGACTTCAGCCTTTCTATAAACAAAACCAACTTGAGCAAATCCCATAGAGAATTGTTTCCCTTAACATCTTTCAAGGAATCTTTGGAAATTTAATTTTTAGGAACTGGTCTCCACCAAGATATAAGCTACTACTATGGGACCAAAATTATATCATTTTTCTATCTTTGGAAACTGTCTTTTCAACCAAGAACAATGATGAAACTGTTTGCTGTGATAAGAATTTTTCTCCATTCAAGGTATTTCCTTTATCCCCTTTCTAACCTTCCAAATAGCTCATTCGCAGGAATGTTCCTTCTTTCCTCTGTTACCACCTCACTTTCTCAGCAAGTGTGCACCTTGCCGGGTCCTTCGAGTGGGAGACTGTCACCACCTCTACTAGCTAAGTTCTCTCATGTGGCACAGGTGCAGAAGGCCAGAAACCATATTTCCCAGGTTCTTTTGTTAGGGTGGTTTCTTTTTTGAATCATCCAGTGAGAAGCCCTCCTGAAAGATTTGGAAATTGGTAAGAAGCAGAAACTATCATTGCAACAGCAGCAGGTAGGCATGAGGCCTTGGGCAGGCAGCAAGCAGGAGGCTCTGCAGTGAGCCACGAATCTCTCCCAGGAATCGTGCCTTTAGTGACAGCAGCTGAGATCATCAACAGCTATTGCTTTTGCCCATCTCCCCAGAATCTACAGAGTTCTGCCCATGATCGTGAGTCTGGAGGCAATGCAAGGCTATGGGAATGGAACTTGAGAATATCCGCATTCCCTCATGAGTGAAAGGCCAAGGTGGGGACATTGCAGGGTGCCCGTACAGGGGAAGACTGACATCCCCAGAGAAGAAAGCATCAGTGCAGAATGAAGGCTTGAAATACCAGCTTCAGCAGAATTCATGCACTGTCCCCATTTCCATTCTGTTTCTTCTTTCTTTTGTTTTTAATTTTTATTTTACATTGGAGTACCACTGATTAACAATCTTGCATTAGTTTCAGGTGCACAGCAAAGTGCTTCAGTTATGCATACACATTTCTTTTTCAAATTATTTTCCCATTTAGGTTATTACAGAATATTGAGCCGAGTTCCCTGTGCTATACAGTAGGTCCTTGTTGGTTATCTATTTTAAATATAGCAGAGTGTACTATGTCAATCCCAAACTCCCAATCTATCCCTCCCAGCTACCCTTCCCCTTTGGTAACCATAAATTCATTCTCTAAGTCTGTGAGTCTGTTTCTGTTTTGTAAATAAGTTCTTTTGTATCATATTTGAGATTCCACATATAAACGATATCATATGGTATTTGTCTTTCTCTGTCTGACTTACTTCACTTAGTATGATAATCTCTAGGTCCATCCATGTTACTGCAAATAGCATTATTTCATTCTTTTTTATGGCTGAGTAATATTCCATTGTATATATGTACCACATCTTCTTTATCCATTCCTCTGTCAATGGACATTTAGGTTGCTTCCATGTCTTGGCTATTGTAAACAGCATTGCAATGAACCTTGGGGTACATGTATCCTTTTGAACCATGTTTTGCTCCAGATATATGCTCAGGAGTGGGATTGCTGGATCATATGGCAACTCTATTTTTAGTTTTTTAAGGAACCTCCATACTGTTCTCCATAGTGGCTGCACCAATTTACATTCCCACCAACAGTGTAGGAGGGTTCCCTTTTCTCCACACCCTCTCCAGCATTTATTATTTGCAGTGAAGAAGTTGATCCATTCTAGACAAGGCAGCCTATTTCCCCAGCTACCCCAGGGCTTGCTCAATGGATTCCTGAGTCATGCATCCAGGACATAGATTGAAGTTATGCATCAATTCAACAATATTGATCACTGCTGGCTGCTACGATTGTCAAATGCCCCACCTGCCCAAATCGGAGATGGAAACCATGTTCACAATAGGACCAGACACCTGGTGGCCATCAGATTATACTGGGCCCCTTCTCATGAAGGGTCAGCAATATGTCCTCACTAGAATAGACCGACTCTGGATTTGGATTTGCCTTCTCTGGCCCTGATGCTTCTGCTGAACTATCATCTGTGAACGAAATGAATGTCTTTGTTATCACTATGTAATCACTTCTATATAACATTGCTTCTCACAAAGAAATTTATTTCAGAAGCATGAGTAAGGCAATAGACTTGTTCCCTTGGCATTCACCATTCTTCCATTTTCCCCATTATGTAGAAACAGAGGACCTTCTAGAAAATTGTAATGGCCTGTTAAAAACTCAGTTGTGGCACTAGCTCAGACACACCACTGTGCACATTTGGGAAGCAAATCTTATAAAATACAGCAGCCACTAAAGGACTCTGTCTCTGATAGCTAAAGTGTAAAGGTGGGAGATGCAAGCCATGAAGGCAGGAGTGGCCACCCCCACTGCTACTTCTATAACTAACTTGCAAAATTTTTCTTCACACCTCCATCACTTTGGAGTCTGCTGGTTTGGAGTTCTTTGTGCCCAAGGCAGTAATGTTTTTACTGGAGAGGCTCAACTGTTGTTCCACTGAACTTACTTGAGATGGCTGTTTGACCACTCTGAGCTCCTCCTTCTAGTAAACCAACAGGCAAAGACCAGGGTTACTGTACCAACTTTACTGAGATAAGGAGAAATAGAGCAGCTGTTAAACAATGAGAACAGAGAACAATACAGATGATCCCCAACTTAAGACGGACGAACTCAGAATTTTTTGACTTTACAATGGGGCAAGAGCACTATGCACTTGGTAGAAACTGTACTTTGATCTTTTCCTGGACGAGTGACATGTGAGACGATACCCTCTTGTGATGCTGGGCCATGAGCCACAACTATTCTGGGATGCGGGGTCTACCCCAGCACTCCACAATTCACAACACACAAGTAGTTGCCTCTTCAGCACATGCAGGAGGGAGGATGATGTGAAGCGTGTCTGCTAAATAAAGCAGTCTAATTAATAAAGCAACCGTCAAGTGCCTGCAATGCTAATTTCATCTAGTTGCGTTCTCACCCACGACCCAAATAGGCAACCAGCTCACCAAGGTCAAGTAGTTTCTGAATTCTGTCTTCAGAGGAAGACAAGTGCACATACAGTAGTGAAACGCGGGAAATGCTGGTAGCTGAAACAATATCTGAAATTCAGAGTTTGTGCCTCTGATCTTTCTTTTTCAAAGATCATCTCAGTCTGGCAACAACCCCTGAGGCTGGAGAACAGCAGTGGAAGTGACAACTCCCTGCCCCATGCTGGAAACCCTTCTACAAATTGCATTCAGATTTGAATTCAAAGGTGTCCTGCTGAACGAGCTCTCCAACAGAGCGAGAGTTTAAATGCCAAACAGCATTCTTACTTTCTTCGAGCTAACCGGGTCTCTGGATTTCCAGCCACTGAGTCTAAGACCCAAAAAATGGGAGAGATAATCCTGGCACAGGTTCTTGTTTCAGACCAGCTCAGGGTTTCAATCCCAATTGTACTGCTCTCCAGCTGCGTAGGCTTAGACATATTGTTCAACTTCTCCGAGCTTTAATTCTTCATCCATAAAGTAGGGACAACGTTTCTGCAGAGTTTAAGCAAAGATGAGATAATACGTCTGATGCCCTAGATAAGGAGTCTGTCACATGGCAGACTCTCACAAAAATATTACTTTTCCCACCCACTAATCTTAAAGTCCTTGATAATTTGAAAAGACAGGGGTCTCCTATTTTTTCCCAAGTGCTAGAATTTCTTCATTAAGTGGCATTTCCCATCCATAAAGTGATACGGTTAATAACAACAGGCTCATTTATTCATTCAACAAACACATGAAAAATATGCCAAGTCATATGACTCACGTTTTGACTATAGAGATAAATAAAACATACGTTTTGCCCTCCAGGAGTCCATGTCACTTTTTCAAGCCAAGAGAAGTTAAATCCCTTTGTTATTGTCATAAGACCACCTTGGAGCTCTTCCATCTCCAGACTTGAGACTATTGGTGGTATTAGGGGATGGCTGCATGGCCCCTGATACAGGACCAAGTTCAAGGTTTCAAATGCAGTCATTGAACATAGCCTTGAAGGCTGGCAAATGCCTTTTAACCAAGCTGACAACTAAATAGAAGGGGTTTCTGGAACACATGTATTACACAGGTTTTCAACCGTCTTGAGTGGTGTCACTGTGGCGGGTTGGCAGAGACCTAAAAGTACTTCCTTTTAATCTACTGCTGAGTGACTCATTCCTTTATTCCCTCTTCCCCAAGTTCTTGAGAACCTACTATGTGTCCACACTATAACAGGTGCTATGAAGACAGAGGATAAATCGATGGTCCTTGTGCATGAGGTGCCCACAGTCCAATGGAGCAGACAGACAGGCAGGATGCAGAAATGGATGGTGCAGGACCCTTGGTGTTGTGATGAGAGATGGAGTGCCCACAGCATGGCATTTACCCTGTGCTCACATCTGGCTGCACCCTTTAGACATAGCTTTAAGTCTTAGTTCAGCAAGGAGATTAAAATGAGTGAACAAGTGGTTCTACTTAGTCAAGGAAACATGAGTCAGCTGATTTCACTTCCATGAAGAAAAAATCACACATGGTTCTTGTACCAAATCTTCGCCTATCTCGTGAGGTGGACTGAGGGGTACCCTTCCATGCCATCTTTCACAGGTGGGGAAACAGGTTCAGAGAGGTTACCTAGGTAGTAAACAGCAGAGCAGAACCTGGCACAGAACCCACAGCTCCTGACTCCCAAGGTTGTTCTTTCCTCTGTGAGCCCAGAGCTGCCTACCCAACTGACACTGGGGTCACCTACGTAGAGTACTGTTTAATCTGAGCCCATCAAGAAAGACAATAGCATTGCCTTGTTTACAATAGTCAAGACGGAAGCAACCTAAGTGTCCATCGACAGATGATGGATAAAGAAGATGTGGTCCATATACACAATGGAATATGACTCAGCCATAAAAAGGAATGAAATCCTGCCATTTGCAGCAACATGCATGGACCTAGAGATGATCACACTCAGCGAAGTAAGTCAGACAGAGAAAGACAAGTACCATACGATAGATCACGTATATGTGGAATCTAAAATCCAATGATACAAATGAACTTATTTACAAAACAGGAATAGACTCACAGACATAGAAAACAAACTTGTAGTTACCAAAGGGGATAGTGGGGGGGGGGAAGAGATAAATTTGGATTTGGAGATTAACATATACATATATACTATGTATAAAATAGATAACCAACAAGGACCTACTGTATAGCACAGGGGACTATACTCAATATTTTGTAATAACCTACAGTGGAAAAGATTCTGAAAAAGAATAGGGGTGTGTGTGTGTGTGTGTGACTGTATCGCTTTGCTGTACACTTGAAACTAACACAACATGGTTCATCAACTATACTCCAATATAAAATTTAAAAAAAAATTTAATTAAACAAAGAAATTCTTAGGTCTTCAAAAGGAAAAATACATCTTAAAAAGACAGAAAATAGCATTATTCCACGGTCAATAGTTCTGCATATTATGTGGATGTCACTTTTCTCTTCCCACTTTAAAAGCGCTGTCAAGGTGGTTTTCTGCCAGCTAAAGATACTAGTTCCCTGTTCAATAAGGAATCTTTTGTAGAGAAGAACAAACAATTAAGATGAGGTATTTTTTCCCTTAAAGCCGTGCTGAGCAAAGGATAAAGACGTGCTATTATCTTCCTCATACGTATGCGGGGAGGAGAGTTTGAATCTCCATCCTTGTAAACCTGGTAGAGTTAGGTAATGGACATTTCTTAATCCAGTGGCTCAAATTTCAACCGAATGTAACTTTTTCTATCTTGCAAGACAGATGTGGCAATCCAGAAACGTTATTATGAAGATGTCAAGAACGAGAAAAGTACAGTTTGTACTTACATGGCAGTGAAGAGATAGCAAAGTATGCAGCAGAATCCCATGAATTATGAATCCAGTGGGACAAGAATTTTTTTTCCAAGAGAGATGGATGAGTGACACGCATTTGACTGGGACTCAGGGAAGACACCGTGAGCCCTGTTGTTACAGAAGGAAACACAGATGTGAAAACCTAGTATAAACATTTGGGAACAAGACTGAAGGGAAGGCGGAAAGGTTACCATTGACAATACGAACCTAAAAATCCCAATCTGCAATATAATAATAAATATCATGGTTGTTAACTTTTACAATGTCTATATATTTTTATGTAATGTTAAAGCTGACACATCACCAATCTTTATATCAACTTTCATATTGACATTTTGAGAAAAACACCGTATTTCCTAGAGCTTTTTATACAGTAATAAACCGGCCATGGTCATAACCATCCTTCAAATGAATAGATTGCATCTCCACATGTGTAAATGGTGTGCATACTACAGACACAGGATAAATAACTCACTGGAGATGCCAGAAATGGCCGGGCAGCTATGCCGGTTTGACCTTTAGCAGAAACAGTGTGAAAATATTACCGTTGCATCCATATGCTTTCCCCTCTCCCACTCCCCATTTGGGAATGTGGAAGGGAGAGGTAGATGCCCTGACCGTTTCCAGTAGATGGTCAGGCACAGAGTGCCCAGCCCTGGGTTGAGGAGGATGAGTTTATGTCCAGACCCACCACTAGCTGTCTCAGCGATTTTTAAGCAAATCAAACATTCGCTTTTTGCCTTCATCCATAATGGAGATTTGAGTGTATGTGTAAGATGAAATCAAAAATCAGATGAAAGGCTTTTTGACACTCAAGTGGAAATTATGCATCCAAGCAACGGCCACGCCACTCAAGGAGGCAACCGGAGAAAGTGCTACACTTATTCCAAGGATGAAATTGTCACAAGCATCGGTGTGTAGACCTCACCAGTTGCAAGTGTCCTAAAGGGCAGCACCCTGGAGGGGAAGCAGCCCCAGCTCTGTGGCCCATGGGGCTGGGTTTAAATTCTGACCCCATCACTTACTTGCTGTGTGACTGTAACCAAGTCACTTAACCTCTCTGAAACTCCATTTCCTCATCTATTCAATGAGAACAGCAATCTCCATCTAATGATGCAGACTCTGCCTGCATTCACATCCCAGCTCTGACCCTCAGTAATTACTGAAGGCCTGCATTTGGGTCCGGGTGTGGAAACCACACTTTCGCCTCAAGCCTAAACTCTCTTCTCCAATCTAGGGTTGCCCTGAGCTTTGCTTTGGGGTTCCTGGAACTCGCTCTGGTTGATAAATCTGCACATCACTTTCCTTTTGACTATGCAACATTCTAAAGCCCTAAGAGTAAATGGTTAGTTTACAGCTTTGGTGCCTCAAAGACATGGCATCAAATTTTATTAGAATCGTTCACAGGCCCAGTGGTTCTCAAACTGTGGTCATCGAACCAGAAGCACATCAACATCACCTGAGGAAATTAATTGGGCTCCTCCCGGGCATGCCGAATCAGGCCCTCTAGGCCTGGGGCTCAGCAATCTGTGTTTGAACAAGCCCTCCAGGTGATTCTGAAGTATGATCAAGTTTGAGACCCCAATTACAGAGACCATCCATCAGTCAGTCCATTTGACCATGCCTACTAGGTGCTAAAAACAAAGGCTTGACACAATATTCAGGGTAAAGGCTGCCATAAGGGGAGCCCCATCCACATCCCAGCACATAAAGAAATAAATTTCATTCTACAGGAAGCAGAATGGACTCTACTCATACAAGCATGGTACCCATCTCAGCAAGTTTCCATGGGGGAAATGCCCTGACGGTGTTTTCCTATTGCTTAGAATTCTTCTATCACTTATTTCTAACAAAAAATACATTTTAGAAGAGAAAGACAAGCTGAAATATGGGATTGTCACATTTTATACTTCTCCCCATCCACCCATCTGCCTGATGTCTCATCCCAAGTGCACACACGTGTACACACACATGCACACCAGCAAACACTCTGCCGGAAAAGACCCCAACCCTGTCCGTTACGGTAAACCCAACAGCAGTGAAACTCCAGGGCTGGAGTGGAAAAGACACTTCGTACTCTGCAGAATCATTACTCAAACCGGGATGAACAGGAATGATAGTGTGATTAAACACACAGTATATTCTATTTTTTATAAAGACTTTATTCTCTCCAGCAGTTTTAATTTCAGAGCAGTACTGAGCTGCGGGCACAGATATTTCCTATATTGCCCCTCCCCCCACACACACACAGCCCTCCCCACGACAAACATCCCCCACTGAAGAGGTACGTTTGTTACAATGGATGAACCTACACTGACACATCAGCATCACCCAAAGTCCATAGTTGAATTAGCGTTCACTCTTGGTGTTGTACACTCTATGGGTTTGGACAAATACATAGTGACACGTATCCATCATTACATTACCACACAGAGTATTTTCACTGCCCTAAAAATCTTCTGCACCTAGCCATCCCCCGAAAGTACCCCTCCCCCCAGAAAAACCCTGACAACCACTGATTTTTGTATTGTCTCCATGGTTTTGCTGTATTCTATTTTTTTTTTTTTTTTTGGCTGTGTTGGGTCTTCTTTGCTGCACACAGGCTTTCTCTAGTTGCGGCGAGCAGGGGCTACTCTTTGTTGCAGTGTGCAGGCTTCTCATTGCAGTGGCTTTTCTTGCTGCAGAGCGTGGACTCTAGGCGCACGGACTTCAGTAGTTGCAGCACGCAGGCTCAGTAGTTGCATCACGCAGGCTCAGTAGTTGTGGTACATGGACTTTGTTGCTCCACGACATGTGGGATCTCCCTGGACCAGAGCTTGAACCCGTGTCCCTTGCATTGGCAGGCAGATTCTTAACCACTGCACCACCAGGGAAGTCCCTGCTGTATTCTATTTTAAAGCACAGCCTGAGGACAAAACAAGTCAACACCTACAGAAGGATTTTCTGTGTTTCCACCTGGTCCTCTCCCTCGGCCCTACAATCTCACTAAATTGAGATTCAACTCAAGCAAAGAAAATCGGTGCCCTAGCGTTTGGATTGGCCCTGGTGTCTTTGCTGTGCGCTCCTCAGGCCAGGAGCTCACCTTCTGCGTCCCGCAGCTTTGCAGAGGACTTTGGGTGGTTCTGCCTTGCACACAGGCCTTCTGATTCCTCAGACTCCAGGGGTTCCCTCTTCCCAAGGCTGCACCCTGAGCACCCCCGTCTTCTCTTCACTGGACCTGGAAATGCGGCCTGCTTCCTCCCTTGGTCACTGGCATTGCTCTACTCTCTGTCCACCATGGTTATCATCCTCCAGCCACTGGGACTGGCCTGGAAGTCTCTCCAGATCCTGGTTCTCTTGCTGTTTCCAAAAACAAACCAGGATCCTAAGTACTAGGAGTAAGGAAATTAGAAAAATCACCAAATAAATTAAGAGTATGGGATTCACAGATTTACACCACTATCTATAAAATAGATAAACAACAAGGACCTACCTTATAGCACAGGAAACCATATTCAATATCTTGTAATAGCCTATAATGAAAAGAATCTGAAAAGGAATATGTACATATATATAACTGAATCACTTTGCTGTATGCTTGAAACTAACACGACATTGTAAATCAACTCTACTCCAGTTTTAAAAAAAAGAAAGGAAGGAAAAGAGAGAGAGGGGGAGGGAGGAGGAAAAGAAAGAAAGAAAGAAAGAAAGAAAGAAAGAAAGAAAGAAAGAAAGAAAGAAAGAAAGAAAGAAAGAAAGAAAGAAAGAAAGAAAGGAAGGAAAGAAAGAAAGAAAGAAAGAAAGAAAGAAAGAAAGAAAGAAAGAAAGAAAGAAAGAAAAAGAAAAGAAAAAAGAAAGAAAGAAAGAAAGAAGGAAAGGAGGAAAGGAAGGAAGAAAGAAAGAAAGAAAGGAAAGGAAGGAAGGAATGGAGAGAGAAAGAAGAAAAATCATCAAGGACTTTTGCTTTCTGCTTCCAGTTCTAGAGGAAGGTCTTACTAATCCTCTCCTTCTTCTGACCCCACCTGCGTGGAGGACCATGAACCCCTCTACTTGGCAACCATAGCCTTATCTTAAGGACTGTGTCTACTGTTTACCACCTCTCCTCTGGCAAAGAGTGTTGGGGAATTTAATAGACACTACCTCATCCAGTCCTGTGACAACCTTGTGAGGAAGATATTTGTGCTTCCATTTAACAGATAAGGAGACTGAGGCCCAGGGACATGGAGGGACTTGCCCCCAGATCACGGGAGCCTAAGGCAGTTCATTTCGACTCTTGCCATCTGAAGACCCAGGCTGAGTGAGCTCTTGTTTCAAGTTTATTTCTCATTCAGCCCCAGTTTGGGTGACATCCATGCCACTGGGACTCTGTTCCATCCAGAAAGGCTCCCCTTAGGCACCACTGTCTGGGTCATTGCTATGGCCTTGTCCAGAGGTAGATGCTGAGCCTGGCTCTCCTGACTCAGTCTGGTCCACAGACCCTTAGTTGATTTCTTCTTATGCACCATGTCCAGTCACTTAATCTCCTCATATGAAATATAGAGACAAAAATGCCTTCCCTATCCACTTTATGGTACAGCTCTAAGCTCAAACACAGAAGGTGTGTGGGAAAGATTGAAAGCATCCTGCCACAGAATATTCAGGTGGAGCTTTCAAAGTTGATATTGACATGTAATAAACATCAGCTTCCAAAATCAGGGTGTAATACAGACCTCAATGTGCCATTTCAGATTTGGTGATGAGGCCAAGCTACATAATTCGTTGTCAATGAAAATAGAAAAGAACCAAGAATAAATATTAAGAAATTTATTTTTTCAAACTTATGGTTACCAAAGGGGAAAGGAGGGAGGGATAAATCAGGAGTTTGGGATTAACATATACACATGACTGTGTATAGAATAGATAACCAACAAGGACCTACTGAACAGCACAGGGAACTCTACTCAGTACTCTGTAATGAACTATATGGAAAAAGAATCTAAAAAAGTGGGTATATGTATATGCATAACTGACTCACTTTGCTGTACACCTGAAACTAACTCAACACGGGAAGTCAAATATACTCCAATTTTTTTTAAAAAAAAAAGTTTATTTATTGAAGAAAGATTCCTTTAGAGGCAGTCACTGGGAGCTAGCAGTATCCACCTGCACAGGGGAGGATAGAGGGGGGCCACCGACTCGCCCCAACAGCCAACGGGCTTTGCCACATGCTTCCTGCCAATGGGAACAGAGCAAACCTGGCCGGACTCGTGCCTGGGAAACCTGAGGCTGACTGTGGTGGCAGAATCCAGTCCTGAGTCTGGAAAGTAACGGCAGATCACAGAGCAGATCAAAGCAAGGGAAGCCTGCGGGCCAAGATGCACTCATGATAGAAATGTTGACCCTGGCTTGTCCTAAAATTGATCCTAAATGGAGGCCTGGGTGGGGGCTCAGCATGGAGACACAGAAGGATGCACAGGAAGAAGCTGAGGAATGAGTAGTGCATCCTCTTTTATTTTTTTTTGTAGGTACCATGAGGCTTGTGGGATCTTAGTTTCCCAACCAGAGACCAAACTTGGGCCTTGGAAGTGAAAGAGCTGAGTCCTAACCATTGGGATGCCAGGGAATTCCCAGTGCATCCTCTTGATAGATAAGCATCTCCCAGGAAAGACAAGCCCAACAAGGAGTCCCCAAAGAATCCACAGACATGCCTATGAGAACACCTGCTGGGCCAGAGAACAGAGCCAGCTCCACACAGCATAAGTCCACTAAGGATGTCCCCATTCCTGACTTGCCTCTACCCCTACATCATCACTGGTGGGAGCAGACACAGCAGCTGGGAAGTTAGTGAGGACAGGAACTGGCAACTGTGAGGCCGAACACAGCTCTTCCCTGAGGGCCAGCGTCCACCCGCAGGGCCCCTCCCTGGGCAGAGGTGGGGAGCCTACATTAAATGAGGATCAAGCAAAACTGTAATTTGAAAAGATATATGTTCACAGCAGCACTATTTACAACAGCCAAGATGTGGAAACAATCTAAATGCCCAATGACAGAGGAATGGATAAAGAAGATGTGGTACATATATACAATGGAATATTACTCAGCCATAAAAAAGAATGAAGTAATGTCATTTGCAGCAACATGGATGGACCCTAGTGATGATCATACTAAGCGAAGTGAGTCAGACAGAGAAAGACAAATGCCATATGCTATCGCTTATGTGTGGAATCTAAAATATGACACAAATTAACTTATTTATGAAACAGAAGCAGACTCACACACATAGAGAACAGACTTGTGGTTTCCAAGTGGGAGGGCGTATGGGCGAGCGAAGGATTGGGAGTTTGGGGTTAGCAGATGCACACTTTTTTATAGAGAATGGATAAACAATAAGATCCTACTGTAGAGCACAAGGAACTATATTCAATATCCTGTGATAAACCATAATGGAAAAGAATATGAAAAAGAATGTATGTATATATATGTGTGAATAACTGAATCACTTTGCTGTACAGCAGAAATTACCACAACATTGTAAATCAACTATACTTCAATTTAAGAAATTAAAAATTTTAAAAATGAAAAATGAGGATCAAGGTGCTTGTTAATATATCAGACGGGACACTCTCCTTGTTCACTGAGGCTGTGTTTGGGACTGAAAGTGAGTAGGACCTGGTATCAATGAAGAGACCACAAAAGCCATGAGACCTGCAGAAGTTTTCACCCCCTCAGCAGATTTAAAGGTATATAGTTAGAGGTAGGAAAGCAAAGTTGCTTTCATGATTGTGTCTCATTATCTCTGCTTACTTAAAATGCCAGTTACAAAGTGTTCTTTCTTACCTCAGGAGATGCCACTACCATCTACCCTGTAACCCAAGCCAGAACCCTGTCCTCATACCCCTCCACACTCCATCCATCACCAGACCCCATACTCCACATCTTCTCAATGCCTTCTATCGTACAGACCTACCTCACCTTCCATCTGCCCAGTAACTGAACTACCTCCCAGTTTGGTCTCTCTGACCCTCAGCTTTCCCTAAGCAATCCACTCTCCTTACAGCAGCCAAAGTAACGTTTCTAAAATGTAAAGCCGAGTTATATCATGTTGAAAACCCTTCTGTGGACCCCTAGCATCTTCAGAATAAAATCCAAACCACTTAACTGGGTTTATAAAAATTGGCAGCTGCGGGCTTCCCTGGTGGTGCAGTGGTTGAGAGTCCTCCTGCTGATGCAGGGGACATGGGTTCGTACCCCGGTCCGGGAAGATCCCACATGCCGCGGAGCGGCTGGGCCCATGAGCCATGGCTGCTGAGCCTGCACGTCTGGAGCCTGTGCTCCACAACGGGAGAGGCCACAACAGTGAGAGGCCTGCGTACTGCAAAAAAAAAAAAAAAAAAAAATTGGCAGCTGCAAACTAGTATATAGAAAATGGCTAAACAACAAGGTCCTACCGTAGAGCACAGGGAACTATATCCAATCTCCTGTGATAAACCATCATGGAAAAGAATATGAAAAAGAATGTATATACGTGTATAACTGAATAACTGTGCTGTACAGCAGAAATTAACACAACACGGTAAATCAACTAGACTTCAATAAAAAAAGAATTTGGGGGACCTGGCCCTGCAACCCCTCCAGCCTCATCTTTCTTCACTCAGTTTCCTCCTGCCCCCCTTCAGCCTGAACCACGCGCCCCATCCATTATGCCAACAACCGTGCTGCTTCCTGCTTCCGGTCCTTGCTCCCACCCTGCTCAGAGGCCAAGAGATGACCCAGCTCTCCTTTGTTTTCTAATGTTAAATGGCTAAACCTCCAATTTGTCCTTCCTCCCCACAGATACACCAGAAATACATCTACACGTGGAACTGCTCCTATAGAACACCCACTGAACGCTGGCAGAAGACCTCAGACCTCCCAAAAGGCAAAAAACTCCCCCACGTACCTGGGTAGGGCAAAAGAAAAAAGAATAAACAGAGACAAAAGAATAGGGACGGGACCTGCACCAGTAGGAGGGAGCTGTGAAGGAGGAAAGGTTTCCACACACTAGGAAGCCCCTTCGTGGGCGGAGACTGCGGGTGGCGGAGGGGGGAAGCTTCAGAGCCACGGAGGAGAGCACAGCAACAGGGGTGCGGAGGACAAAGTGGAGAGATTCCCGCACAGAGGATCGGTGCCGACTGGCACTCACTAGTCCGAGAAGCTTGTCTGCTCACCCGCCGGGGTGGGCGGGGCTGGGAGCTGAGGCTCGGGTTTCGGTCGGAGCGCCAGGAGAGGACTGGGGCTGGCGGCGGGAACACAGCCTGAAGGGGATAGTGCACCACGACTAGCCGGGAGGGAGTCCGGGAAAAAGTCTGGACCTGCCGATGAGACAAGAGACTTCTTCTTGCCTCTTTGTTTCCTGGTGCGCGAGGAGGGGGGATTTAGAGTACTGCCTAAATGAGCTCCAGAGACGGCACGAGCCGTGGCTATCAGCGCGGACCCCAGAGACGGGCATGAGACGTTAAGGCTGCTGCTGCCACCACCAAGGAGCCTGTGTGCGAGCACAGGTCACTATCCACACCCCCCTTCCAGGGAGCCTGTGCAGCCCGCCACTGCCAGTTTCCCGGGATCCAGGGACAATTTCCCCTCAGGCTCAGGCTGGTGCAACGTCACGCCGGCCTCTGCTGCCGCAGGTTCGCCCCTCATCTGTAACCCTCCCTCCCCACGGCCTGAGTGAGCCAGAGCCCCCGAATCAGCGGCTCCTTTAACCCCGTCCTGTCTGAGCGAAGAACAGACGCCCTCAGGCAACCTACACGCAGAGGCGGGGCCAAATCCAAAGCTGAGCCCATGTGAGCTGTGAGAACAAAGAAGAGAAAGGGAAATCTCTCCCAGCAGCCTCAGAAACAGCGGATTAAAGCTCCACAATGAACTTGATGTACCTGCATCTGTGGAATACCTGAATAGACACAAATCATCCCAAACGGAGGAGGTGGACTTTGGGAGCAATGATATATATATATTTTTTTCCCTTTTTCTCTTTTTGTGAGTGTGTATGTGTATGATTCTGTGTGTGATTTTATCTGTATAGTTTTGTTTTTACCATTTCTCTTAGGGTTCTGTCTGTCCGTTTTTATGCTTGTTTTTTTTTTATTACTTTAAAAAAATTTTTCTTAATAATTATTTTTTAATTTTTATTTTAATAACTTTATTTTACTTTATTTTATCTTCTTCTTTCTTTATTTATTTTTTCCTCCTTTTTATTCTGAGCCGTGTGGAGGACAGGCTCTTGGTGCTCCACCCAGGCATCAGGGCTGTGCAACTGAGGTGACAGAGCCAACTTCACGACACTGGTCCACAAGAGAATGCCCAGCTCCACATAATATCAAACGGCGAAAATCTCCAGAGATCTCCATCTCAATGCCAAGACCCAGCTCCACTCAACGACCAGCAAGCTACAGTGCTGGACACCCTATGCCAAACTACTAGCAAGACAGGAACACAACCCCATCTACTAGCAGAGAGGCTGCCTAAAATCATAGCAAGGCCAAAGATACCCCAAAACACCAGCTGACTTGGACCTTCCCACCAGAAAGACAAGATCCAGCCTCATCCACCAGAACCCAGGCACTAGTCCCCTCCACCAGGAATCCTACACAACCCATGAACCAAACTTAGCCACTGGGGACAGACACCAAAAACAATGGGAACTAAGAACCTGCAGCCTGTGAAAAGCAGACCCCAAACACAGTAAGTTAAGCAAAAGGAGAAGACAGACAAACACACAGCAGATGAAGGAGCAAGGCAAAAACCCACCAGACTTAAAAAACGAAGAGGAAATAGGCAGTCTACCAGAAAAAGAATTCAGAATAATGATAGTAAAGATGATCCACAATCTTGGAAATAGAATGGAGAAAATACAGGAGACATTTAACAAGGACCTAGAAGAACTAAAGAGCAAACAAACAGTGATGAACAACACAATAAATGAAATTAAAAATTCTCTAGAAGGGATCAATAGCAGAATAACTGAGGCAGAAGAACGGATAAATCACCTGGAATATAAAATACTGGAAATAACTACTGCAGAGCAGAATAAAGAAAAAAGAATTGAAAAAAATGAGGACAGTCTCAGAGACCTCTGGGACAACATTAAACACACCAACATTCAAATTATAGGGGTCCCAGAAGAAGAAGAGAAAAAGAAATGGACTGAGAAAATATTTGAAGAGATTATAGTTGAAAACTTCCCTAATATGGGAAAGGAAATAGTTAATCAAGTCCAGGAAGCACAGAGAGCCCCATACAGGATACATCCAAGGAGAAACACGCCAAGACACATATTAATCGAAGGATCAAAAATTTAATACAAAGAACAAATATTAAAAGCAGCAAGGGAAAAAAGAAACATAATGGAATCCTCATAAGGTTAACAGCTGATGTTTCAGCAGAAACTCTGCAAGCCAGAAGGGAGTGGCAGGACATATTCAAAGTGATGAATGAGAAACACTAACAACCAAGATTACTCTACCCAGCAAAAATCTCATTCAGACTTGACAGAGAAATTAAAAACTTTACAGACAAACAAAAGCTAAGAGAATTCAGCACCACAAAACCAGCTTTACCACAAATGCTAAAGGAACTTCTCTAGGCAGGAAACACAAGAGAAGGAAAAGACCTACAAAAATAAACCCAAAACAATTAGGAAAATGATAATAGGAACATACATATCGATAATTACCTTAAATGTAAATGGATTAAATGCTCCAACCAAAAGACATAGATTGGCTGAATGGATACAAAAACAACACCCATATATATGCTGTCTACAAGAGACCCACTTCAGACCTAGGGACACATACAGACTGAAAGTGAGGGGATGGAAAAAGATATTCCATGCAAATGGAAATCAAAAGGAAACTGGAGTAGCAATTCTCATATCAGATAAAATAGACTTTAAAACAAAGACTATTACAAGAGACAAAGAAGGTCACTACCTAATGATCAAGGGATAAATCCAAGAAGAAGATGTAACAATTGTAAATATTTATGCACCCAACATAGGAGCACCTCAATACATAAGGCAAATACCAACAGCCATAAAAGGGGAAATCGACAGTAACACAATCATAGTAGGGTATTTTAGCAGTCCACTTTCACCAATGGACAGATCATCCAAAATGAAAATAAATAAGGAAACACAAGCTTTAAATGATACATTAAACAAGATGGACTTAATTGATATTTATAGGACATTCCATCCAAAAACAACAGAACACACATTCTTCTCAAGTGCTCATGGAATATTCTCCAGGACAGGTCATATCTTGGGTCATGAAACAAGCCTCGGTAAATTTAAGAAACTTGAAATTGTATCAAGTATCTTTTCCGACCACAACGCTATGAGACTAGATATCAATTACAGGAAAAAATCTGTAAGAAATACAAACACATGGAGGCTAAAGAACACACTACTTAATAACCAAGAGATCACCAAAGAAATCAAAGAGGAAATCAAAAAAATACCTAGAAACAAATGACAATGAAAACACGATGACCCAAAACCTATCGGATGCAGCAAAAGAAGTTCTAAGAGGAAAGTTTATAGCAATACAATCCTACCTTAAGAAACAAGAAACATCTCAAATAAACAACCTAACCTTACACCTAAAGCAATTAGAGAAAGAAGAACAAAAAAACCCCACAAGTTAGCAGAAGGAAAGAAATCATAAAGGTCACATCAGAAATAAATGAAAAAGAAATGAAGGAAACAATAGCAAAGATCAATAAAACTAAAGCTGTTTCATTGAGAAGATAAAGAAAATTGATAAACCATTAGGCAGACTAATCAAGAAAAAAACGGAGAAGACTCAAATCAATACAATTAGAAAGGAAAAAGGGGAAGTAACAACTGACACTGCAGGAATACAAAGGATCATGAGAGATTACTAAAAGCAACGATATGCCAATAAAATGGACAATCTGGAAGAAATTGACAAATTCTTAGAAATGCACAACCTGCCAAGACTGAACCAGGAAGAAATAGAAAATATGAACAGACCAATCACAAGCAGTGAAATTGAGACTGTGATTAAAAATCTTCCAACAAACAAAAGCCCAGGACCAGATGGCTTCACAGGCGAATTGTATCAAACATTTAGAGAAGAGCTAACACCTATCCTTCTCAAATTCTTCCAAACTATAGCAGATGGAGGAACACTCCCAAACTCATTCTATGAGGCCACCATTACCCTGATACCAAAACCAGACAAAGATGTCACAAAGAAAGAAAACTACAGGCCAATATCACTGATGAACATAGAGGCAAAAATCCTCAACAAAATACTAGCAAACAGAATCCAACAGCACATTAAAAGGATCATACACTATGATCCAGTGGGGTTGATCCCAGGAATGCAAGGATTCTTCAATATACGTAAATCAATCAACATGACACACCATATTAACAAATTAAAGAAAAAAACCACATGATCATCTCAAGAGATGCAGAGAAATCCTTCAACAAAATTCAACACTGATTTATGATAAAAAACCCTCCAGAAAGCAGGCATAGAGGGAACCTACCTCAACATAATAAAGGCCATGTATGACAAACCCACAGCCTACATCATCCTCAATGGTGAAAAACTGAAACCATTTCCACTAAGATCAGGAACAAGATAAGGTAGCCCACTCTCACCACTCTTATTAAACATACATTTAGAAGTTTTATCCACAGCCATCTGAGAAGAAAAATAAATAAAAGGAATCCAAAACGGAAAAGAAGAAGTAAAGCTGTCACTGTTTGCAGATGACATGATACTATACATAGAGAATCCTAAAGATGCTACCAGAAAAATACTAGAGCTGATCAGTGAATTTGGTAAAGTATCAGGATACAAAATTAATGCACAGAAATCTCTGGCATTCCTATACACTAATGATGAAAAACCTGAAAGTGAAATTAAGAAAACATTCCCATTTACCACTGCAACAAAAAGAATAAAATATCTAGGAATAAACCTACCTAACAAGACAAAAGACCTGTATGCAGGAAATTATAAGACCCTGATGAAAGAAATTAAAGATGATACAAGTAGATGGAGAGATATACCATGTTCTTGGATTGGAAGAATCAACATTGTGAAAATGACTCTACTACCCAAAGCAATCTACAGATTCAATGCAATCCCTATGAAACTACCACTGGCATTTTTCACAGAACTAGAACAAAAAAATTCACAATTTGTATGGAAACACAAAAGACCCCGAATAGCCAAAGCAATCTTGAGAAAGAATATCGGAGCTGGAGGAATCAGGCTCCCTGACTTCAGACAATACTTCAAAGCTACAGTAATCAAGACAGTATGGTACTGGCACAGAAACAGAAATATAGATCAATGGAACAGAATAGAAAGCCCAGAGAAAACCCCATGCACATATGGTTGCCTTATCTTTGATTAAGGAGGCAAGAATATACAGTGGATAAAAGACAGCCTCTTCAATAAGTGGTGCTGGGAAAACTGGACAGATACATGTAAAAGAATGAACTTAGAACACTCCCTAACACCATACACAAAAATAAACTCAAAATGGATTAAAGACCTAAATGTACGTCCAGACACCATCAAACTCTTAGAGGAAAACATAGGCAGAACACTCTATGAGATAAATCACAGCAAGATCCTTTTTGACCCACTTCCTATAGAAATGGAAATAAAAGCAAAAATAATCAAATGGGACCTAATGAAACTTAAAAGCTTTTGCACAGCAAAGGAAACCATAAACAAGACAAAAAGACAACCCTCAGAATGGGAGAAAATATTTGCAAATGAAGCAACCCACAAAGGATTAATCTCCAAAATTTACAAGCACTTCATGCAGCTCAATATTGTAAAAACAAACAACCCCAATCTAAAAATGGATAGAACACCTGAATAGACATTTCTCCAAAGAAGATACATAGATTGCCAGCAGACACATGAAAGAATGCTCAACATCATTAATCATTAGAGAAATGCAAATCAAAACTACAATGAGATATCTTCTCACACCAGTCAGAATGGCCATCATCAAAAAATCTAGAAACAATAAGTGCTGGAGAGGGTGTGGAGAAAAAGAAACCCTCTTGCACTGTTGGTGAGAATGTAACTTGATACAGCCACTGTGGAGAACAGTATGAACTTCCCTTAAAAACTAAAAATATAACTACAGTATGACCTAGCAATCCCACTACTGGGCATATACCCTGAGAAAACCGTAATTCAAAAAGAGTCATGTACCAAAATGTTCATTGCAACTCTATTTACAATAGCCAGAACGTGGAAGCAACCTAAATGTCCATCAACAGATGAATGGATAAAGAAGATGTGGCACATATATACAATGGAATATTACTCAGCCATAAAAAGGAACGAAACTGGGCTATTTGTAGTGAGGTGGATGGACCTAGAGACTATCATACAGAGTGAAGTAAGTCAGAAAGAGAAAAACAAATAGTGTACGCTAACAGATATATATGGAATCTAAAAAAAAAATGGTCATGAACATCCTAGGGGCAAGACAGGAATAAAGATGCAGACCTACTAGAAAATGGACTTGAGGATATGGGGAGGTGGAAGGGTGAGCTGGGACAAAGTGAGAGAGTGGCATGGACATATATACACTACCAAACGTAAAGTAGATAGCTAGTGGGAAGCAGCCGCATAGCACAGGGAGATCAGCTCAGTGCTTTGTGAACACCTAGAGGGGTGGGATAGGGAGGGTGGGAGGGAGGGAGATGCAAGAGGGAAGAGACATGGAGACATATGTACATGTATAACTGATTCAATTTGTTTTGAAGCAGAAACTAACACACCATTGTAAAGCAATTATACTCCAATAAAGATGTTTAAAAAATAAAATAAATAAAGTAAAAATTAAAAACAAAAAATTCTGATGTAGTAAAACAAGCCAGAAGAGCCTGGCTAAAGCCACATTGGATGAGGGAGGTGGGGTAGGGATGCTCCACCCCACCTTTTTTTTAACCATCCCATTGTTGGCCTGGCTTACTACTCAGGTCTCAGTCAAAATATCACCTCCTAAAGGAAGCCTGCCTTGACATCCCCATGCTGGTTTAAGTTGGCCTCCAAAGAGTTTGATAACAGTCTCATTGCTGTGCGTGATTATTATGCTGCATGCACTTGGCATGTGTGTCCTCACTGGACTATAAGCTCTCAGAAGGCAGGCCATGTCCTCATCACAGCTCTATCTTAGGTGCCAGATACTCAGTCTTCCAAAACCACTTCTATATAGTAGGACGGTAATAGTCTATCCCTCAGGGAATTCTTATTATAAAATGAGAAAATTAGTGTGAAGCCCTTGGCATGGTATCTGACATAAAGGTAAAAACTTAATAAATGTCAGCTATTTATTTTTATTATTAGTCAACACTTTGTTGTGGAGTAGATGGACGAATGGAAAAATTGGCATCACTATTGCAAATTGGGATACACACGCCATAAGGACAGCCTGGGGGCAGAGGCGAGATGCTGACAAAATGAGGTGTTGATGTCTTTTCCATCTGAATCACTTTCTATTTTTGAGGCCCATGAGTTACCCAAACATCATCCAAACTGGAACATTCACCTCCATCAAGCATTTGTCTGCCACAGAGATTGATAGGACTTTGGAAATGCTGGCAGGAAAACGAAATTTCTAATTAACTAGAAAACGTTGTCATATGTGCATGTGTAAAAAGAGCCTCACATAAATACCTGCGCTATCTCATCCTCCCAGAAACTGGTCCCCAGCAAAGAGCTGCTTTGCTTCTGCATTTCAGCCCACATTGCTCCAGAATAAATCTATATCCTGGTGAAGATGTACTTGCTGCCCCCTTTCCTGTCTCATTTCTGGTTTTCCTCCTCCAGCATAATGTGCCCTGTGGTCAATGACTGTCATCTTCCAACAGGTTCCCTCCTGTCCCGTAAGGAGGGCTGGCCCATCCCCTCGTTAATCATGCTGGTGGCAAATAGATGCTTTGAGTGCTCCTGATGACAGTGAGAGGAAAATGTTATCAACCTTCTTTTGGAGACAGGAGGGGAGTTACTGGATGAGAAGCAACTCAGGGTATTGGGTCTCACTGGTGCAGAAAGAAGCCTGAGTGAAGAGAGATATGGGCCAGAAGAGCATCCTTTTGTGATCAAAATCCCAGCATCCTAAGACAGGCTTCCCAGGGTGTACAGAAGTGTAAACTGAAGCCCCAGCTAGTCAGGGGTGAATAAATGTTGGAAACACCAAATAACATTTTCGTGGCTGGCTTTTTATCAGCCATGACTTGTGTGAGAGCAGGCTGCCCTATTTCACATCTCATTTCCTTTGATCCTCATGACAACCACACAACATCAGGCTTATCATTGTCCCCATTTGATGGGGAAAACTGATGAGGAAACTGAGGCTAAAAGAGGGTAAGGCCAAATTCAAATGGCTAACGAGTGAAAGCTCAGGACACCATGGGCAACTTCTGCAACCAGAACACTAGGTATTTGACCCTGGGAGAGGAATATCTCAAAACAAAAGCTTCCAAATTACTATGAATGTCCTGGGTACATATCCAGAGAAAACTCTAATTCGAAAAAATACATGCACCCCAACGTTCACAGCAGCACTATTTACAATAGCCAAGACATGGAAGCAACCTAAGTGTCCTTCAACAGATGAATGGTTAAAGAAGATGTGGTACATATATACAATGGAATATTACTCAGCCATAAAAAGGAATGAAATAATGCCATTTGCAGCAACATGGATGGACCTAGAGATTATCATACTCAGCGAAGAAAGTCAGAAAGAAAAAGACAAATACCATATGATATCAGTTACATGTGGATTAAAAAAAATGATACCAATGAACTTATTTACAAAACAGAAACAGGCTCACAGACATAGAAAACAAACTTATAGTTACCAAAGGGGAAAGGTTGGGAGAAGGGATAAATTAGGAGTTTGGGATTAACATATACACAAGACTATGTATAAAATAAACAACAAGGACCTACTGTATAGCACAGGGAACTATACTTGATATCTTGTAATAACCTATAATGGAAACGAATATGAAAAAGAATATGTGTGTGTATATATATATATATATATATATATATATATATATAACTGAATCACTTTGCTGTACACTTGAAACTAACACAACATTGTAAATTAACTATACTTCCATTTAAAAAATAAAATAAAATAATTTTTTTTAATTTCTATGAATGATACAGTTATGGTGAACCATCAGAGAAAAATGCAGAATGTTTGGGACATTCTTTACTTTTGAAGTTGATATTAATGACGATGTTCATGTCTCCAAAACCCTGTCAGAGGCCAAATCCATCCAGGCACTGAGGCTGGCACAACCCAGCTCTTCTTTGTTCTCTAACCTCTAAAACCCTAACCTCCATTTTTGTACAAACCAGCATCCTTGCATTGGAACAAGCTAGAAAAGCCTGGTTAAAGCCACACTGTGAGAGGATGGGCCAGGCTTCTCCCTTGGCTTGACCTTCTCTTAACATCTGAATCTGGAGACACCCCCAACCAAAGGACTTCTTTCTCTGGTTTGAGTTGAGCACTCTGTGTCCTACACCTATTGGGGTGCCCTGCCTGTCTCCACTGAAAAAGGAAAGATATTTTAAACGTCTTTTTGCAGGAAGGCACCCCTTTCAGACTGGGACCCGAGATGCAGAGAAATGGCAGACTGCACAGAAACAAGATCCTACCTCCAGAGAACCTCAGAGTGATCGTCCACATCCATTTATCCTCCACAGCCAAGCATGAGGGAGGATTTCCCTGCCCCATGCAGTTAGACAGGGTCAGGACACACCTGTAGGCTGTGAATAGGGGTGATGAGCATCGTCTAACTCCTGGTGCAGACCCCCCAGCAGTGTCTTCCATACACCAGCTACCAGGAGCCCGGGTGTCTCAGATGGTACAGCTCTATGATGGTGGTGCTTCTGTCAGCCTGGATCTGTGTCAGACTCTGGGGATGCATGACATTACACATGTAGAGTGAGACATAAATAAAAGTTGATTATGTTCAAAACTACGATTAGGTACCACCTCACACCAGTCAGAATGGCCATCATTAAAAATTCTACAAATAATAAATGCTGGAGAGAGAGTGAAGAAAAGAGAACCCTCCTACACTACTGGTGGGAATGTAAATTGGTGCAGCCACTACAGAGAACAGTATGGAGGTTCCTCAAAAAATTAAAAATAGAGTTGCCACATGACCTAGCAATCCCACTCCTGGGCATATATCCAGACAAAGCTCTAATTGGAAAAGAACATCCACCCCAATGTTCACATAAGCACTGCTTACAATAGCCAAGACATGGAAACAACGTAAATGTCGATCAACAGGTGAATGGATAAAGATGTGGTACATATATACAATGGAATATTATTCAACCATAAAAAAATTAAATAATGTCATTTGCAGCAACGTGGATGGACCTAAAGATTATCATACTAAGTGAAGTCAGACAGAGAAAGACAAACATCATATGATATCACTTATATGTGGAATCTAAAATATGACACAAATGAACTTATTTATGAAACAGAAACAGACTCACAGACATAGAGAACAGACTTGTGGTTGCCAAGGAGTTGGGGGACAGTGAGGAAGGGATGGATTGGGAGTTTAGGATTAGTAGATGCAAACTATTATACATAAAATGGATAAACAACTAGTTCCTACTGTATAGTGGAGGGAACTATATTCAATATCTTGTGATAAACCATAATGGAAAAGAATATTAAAAAATAGAATGTATATATGTGTACAATTAATCACTTTGCTGTACAACAAAAATGAACACAACATTGTAAATCAACTATAAGTCAATTAAAAATAAATAAAAAATAAGTAAAATAATAGATAAAATAAAAGTAAATTAATTAAAAAATAAAAGTACAGCTCAAAATTGTGGCCCCCTGTGCTTCTAAATCTTCACGACCTTCCCTTGGTGCCCAGATGAACGTCAAAGTCCCTAACCTCTTTTCCAGAGTCCTGCCCTGCCTGGCTGCCCCCTTGCCTCCAGTTCATCTTTGCCGCTCTGCCCCACGCTCAGCACACTCCAGACCTCTGATATTGTGATCATTTCTAGAAAATGCCAGGTGTTCTTCCCCTTCTCACTCCAGCACTCTCGCCCAGCCTGTGCTTGGCTGGCTCCACTCATCTTTCCATCTTGGTACCCTGGACCTCCCTTCCTCGGAGACGCCCCTCTGACCACTCTCCAAAAGTGCTCCAGCTTCTCATCTTTTGTGGACTCACAGACACAGAGAACAGACTTGTGGTTGCCAAGGGGATGGGGAGGGGGTGGGGAAGGCATGGATTGAGAGTTTGGGGTTAGCAGATGCAAACTGTTTATATAGAGAATGGATAAACAACAAGGTCCTACTGTAGAACACAGGTAACTATATTCAATACCCTGTAATAAAGCATAATGGAAAATAATATGTATATACAGTGTGTGTGTGTGTGTGTGTGACATATATATATATATATATATATATATATATATATCTGAATCACTTTGGTGTACACCAGAAATTAACACAACATTGTAAATCAACTATACTTCAATAAAATAAATTTTTTTTTGAAGTTGATTATGTTAAGCTTAAGCATTGAGACTCGGGGCTTTTTGTTACTTCATTGTAGCCTGGCCTGGCTTGGCTAACCTGATCCAGTGGGAGACCTTCTCCCAGGGGCCTCAGAGCTCAAGGATGTTCCCATGATGCCATTCCACGTTCTCTGATATAGGAGCTACACAGATACCTGTAATATCAGTCAACACGTTAGGTGACTCATGTTTACTATGCTTTGGTAGATGGAGCAGACAACAAGTTCTATCAAATGCAAGTAGTGAGAGCAAAGAGTGAGCTATAGACTTTTTATTCTTCAAGGCATAGTTAATATTTATCAAGCATTTACTCTGTGCTAGATATGTTGAGAGTATTATTTCTAATTCCAGCCATAAAAATAGGTATCGTAATCCCCATTTTGCATAGTGGGAAACTGGTTCATGTAGACTGGTTTATTCAAGGTCACACCTGGAAATAGGGCTGTAAATCCAGGCGTCTCTGATTTCAAAGCCTGTGGTTTTTCACTACATGACATGAGTCTGCCCACTCAGTATTCTCTGAATAAATGATAGATAAGAGATAGAATGTTTGATTAACCATGCTCCCTGCCATCAGTAGTGGAGTCCAACTCAAAAAAAGAAAATCAAAGCTGTAAATGTGCAGGAAAAAGACACATCTCTCAAAAAACCAAGAGATTAAACTGAAAGCACATTGAGAGACACCACAGTGCTGTGGTTAGGAAAGCAGGCTCAGCATTTAAAACGCAGGTTACTCCCACTCATGAGCTGTGTGCCTTTGGGTAAGTCATCTGACCTCCAGATGCCTCTGTTTTCTTTGCAGAATGGCAATGAGATAGTGCCTGTGTCACTGGTTTTTTTGTGAGGATTAAGTGAGCTAGTACAGGTCCAGGATGCAGAATAAAGGTCTGGCACAGAGCCAGGCCTCCAAGACTTCCCCTTCTGTACGAAAGCAGAGTGGAACGAGGGCCAGGGCAGAGTGACCCCAGCCCATTTCTCCCAACGGGGAGCAGCCCATCTCCTCCCCCTCAGGACGCACCAAAACCCCTGCTCCTTGGAGAAAGGATGGATGGTGAGGAACCATCTCATACATGAAGTAGAGCCCTGCTCTCCTTGCAAACTGAACGTTGTTCGGAACACGAGATGATTCTGTGCCCAAACCACCAGGCAATGTTAAATCAAGCCCAACTCTTGGTCCACGCTGCTCTTTCAGGGGAGTGCAGGACACAAGGCAGTGCTGGGAGCACACATCTCTGAGGGGCTGCAGGCCCCCAACCTGCTGTGCAGAGGCTGAGTGCAGTGCCCGGGGTTTCTTGGTTTCATTTTACACCAGTTTTTGCTTCTAGCTGTTCTCTCAAAAGTACCTCTTACCCTCGATTTGATGTGCTTGATGGCTGAGAAAACTTCATTAGAATGGTATCATGATTATAAGAATAATACTTTGGGATTCTTCTTTTATTAGATTCTTCTTTTATTATTTCTATTATCAGCTGAACCCAGTAGAACATGTCACAGATGATGAAGCCCTTGAATTTGTATTCACAAATCTCACATTCATGCTGAGAACTCGTCAGGGCTGGCAGAGATGGACAGGCAGTGTCTATATTTTATAGATGAGGAAACAGACATCTGCACATTCACTTGACTTGCCCAAGGCCCATCAGTGAGACTAGCTGAGCAGCACAAGAATCCAAGTTCAATGACACAGAGTCCAAGGTGCCCTGTCCCAGATTGTCTTCCATACTTTGCTTCATAAATTCAGTTTCTGGTGAAAAAAAAAAAATATGTCAAATTGGCCACGAGTGAATCCCTGCCGGTGTGTAGAGGTGCCAGGAGGTGGCCTGCAGCCAGCACAGTGTTTCTTTGCACTCCAGTGTTTTATCTTTTAATAATTCATGCAGATTTCACATTTCAGTGCCTAACGTATCTTTTTGTTTTAATAGAAAAATAATGATATAAAATACTCAGCGGTTAAATTGCTGGACTTTCTCTGCATGCCCTCCACATGATCCCAAAAAACCAAATCAACTCGAATGTCCAGGAAGCTGTGCTGTGTTGATGCCATACTTTACATGATGTCACACCAGAAGGATGTGGCACCCAGATTAAGTAGCACAGACCTAGGGCCCAAGCCCAGCCTTCCACGCGTGGCTCCCCTGGCCCTCTGTGCTCTGAATTCTCCTCACCCAGTCTCATCTCTCACCCCTCCAAGTTTTATATGCCATGGCTGGACTAAATCAAGCTTCCTGCATCTCCCTGAACGGAGGCTTGTAGAGGGTGGCAACAAAGATATTCAACAGAACCAGGTAGCAGGGCCCTGGGCCACAGGCCAGACATCAGAGGAAAGTTACAACCCAACTTGGCCTCCAGTCTGTTCCCCACTGGAAGAGTGCCATTACGGTGCTCAATCTGCTGTTTGTATAAAACTAGCAGACACCCAACAGCTCTGTGCCTTCCCTTAGGAAGAACTGGGGGCCTCGGGAAGCTTCTGATCTCCTGCCATCAGGGGTCTAGTCTGCATGCTTCTGCCTCTGGCCCTGAGATGAAACTTTGCTGAACCTTTGTATCACGTTTCACATTTTCCTTTGTAAAGGCAACACATGATCCTCATCAGACATTTGGAAAATATAAAAAAGGCACAGACAGGCAACCAGTACTAACCACAGATAGGCAACCACAGACAGGCAACCAGTATGAACATTTTGGTACTTTTTCTCCATATAACTCTTACTTAGCTTTAATCATAAAGCATGTGTATTTTATATCCCCTGTTTTCAATGCCACATTAGAAAATTATTATTTTTCCTGGATAGAAACTCATTATTCCTCAATTCAAGTAATAATTGCTTTCTCATTTCTAAGCCCAAAATGAGGGTGAGCAAAAAGTAGTTAAGTACTAAGATGTTCAAGCTGTCTGTCATGGCAGCCTAGCAAACCTGGAAAAGAATTCCTTGACAGTGAGTCCCTTTCTCTGCCTCCAGGAAGAATTTCCCAGCATAGGTCATCTATGCACTGAGCTGACCTTCATCCCTAAAGGTCACCCCTGCCATGCCTGGAGGGTAGAACAAGTATCCTTCTCCTAGGTTCCCCAGGCCAGCTGTATCGATTAAGCAGCTGTATTCGATTTCCTCTGAGTCTTTGAGCTTGCTTGGGGTTTTTCAGCTACAGAGACATACAAAGGACCATAGTATTCCAGAATATACTTCCAGTCTGTCCGGGATGTTTTTAGCAAAATCTGGTATTAACAATGACAGCTGGGATTCCATGGGACATAAGAATCCTTTTTTTCTATTGTGCAAAAGTATTATTTCCCACAATGCAGTTGAAAGATAGTGGGGATTAGACTCAAGAAGTCATGAGTCAAGTCCTATCTTTGTTATTATCTGACCTCAGGTCAATCCAAAATGGAGAGGCAGTAGAGAGAAAGTGTTGGTCATTACTAATGATGGTGATGGTGATGATGGTGGTGGTGATGGTGATGATGGTGATGGTGATGATGGTGGTGGTGATGGTGATGATGGTGATGGTGGTGGTGATGGTGATGATGGTGATGGTGGTGGTGATGG
This sequence comes from Delphinapterus leucas, assembly GCF_059928025.1. Classification (NCBI taxonomy): domain Eukaryota; kingdom Metazoa; phylum Chordata; class Mammalia; order Artiodactyla; family Monodontidae; genus Delphinapterus; species Delphinapterus leucas. Next base: position 102,964,139 of record NC_143136.1, on the reverse strand, counting down.
TGATGATGATAATCTGTCAATGCCTTGCAGTGGTCAAACTGCCAGAAACACACCTGTAGTTGAACAAAGCTGAGTCCGTTGGCTCATGGCACCAAGGGAGTTTGCAGCCCACAGGGAGCAGTGGACATCTCTGTAAAAGGATGGTAGAAAGGATCTGTAACAGGATTTGGGCTCCTGGTAGGGGATTTAAGGGAGGGTCCCAGAAGGGGAGACTTGGTCCTGGACTGGAATCTTTCAGGAAGGAGGGGGAATTCTATCACTGGCTAACTTGATAATTGTCACCCAGAAGGTGGAAAGAACAAATTAAGGCCAAATAGATGTAATTGGTAAACAAGCCACAGTAAACTAGAATAGCCCTAGGGGACATTTTATCATTTTTGTGGTTTGGACCATGTTCTTCTTTTGTCTTTATTTAGACCTGGCTATGAAATGAACTTCTTTCTGTCCAGTTTTATCGTGGTCACAGAGTGAGCTTATCTGACGCTGGTGTTCTGTGGCATCATTTCTGTTTACAGTTGACGCCCACTCCCAGGGGCTGCTTTTTTCTCTTTCTAACCTTATTAAAGCGTTGCTCTCATTATATTTATCTTAAAGTAGAGAAACGGAGGCTTAGATGGGCTCAGAAATTTGCTCAGGTTCACACAGCTAGAAAATGACAGGAATCAAACAGGGGCTTGACTCCAAAGCCCAATGTCCTCAGCACTCACACAAAGCATCATCATCCCGTGATGAGCGCAATTGTGTTTTGTTTGTTTGTTTGTTTGTTTGTTGGAACGGGTCACACATGTAACATGGTGCAAAGTTCAAAACGTAACAAGGGCACCCAGAAAAAAGCAAGTCTCCCGCACTCCCAGCCTGTCCCCGAGGCACTCTGCTCCCCTCTAGGAGGCCACATCCTTCCCATTTTTCTCAGGGCCTCTTATCCAGCACACTGCATTTTGTAGGGAGTAGATGGAGTGAAGCAGTGGAAGAAACAACCAGTGACTTAGGACTTAACACATTGCTTACTCTTGCCCAGCTCTTCCAAAATCTCTTTCACAGGATTTCAGTAACTCAACAAACATGGATTAAACATGCACGATTTTCCAGACACTGTGCTCAGCACAAGACAAGCAAACCATGAACCGGAAGGGCTGCTTGCCCTGGAGAGGCTGGCAGTCTAGGGAGAGAACCACCTGACTGCATCGTGGCCGGTGAGCTGGGAAGGATGGTATCAAAGACTGGGGGATGAAGGGAAAGATTGATGGAGGCAGAAACTCTCCGCCTGATCCTAAAGGATGGCAGGTATTTACGAGGTGCACAAATGTGAAAAGAGAGCTCCAGGGAGAGAGGGAGCGGGATGGGCAATAACATGGAAGCACGAGAGATCACCAATGGCTGCGAATGGCTAGAGCACAGGTGCCTGGGGTGAGAGGCAAGAGAAATGGCTGGAAAAGTAGCCAAGGGTCCTGTCATGAGAAGCCTTCTGCAGGATGCTAAAGAGAATGTCATCAGAGTTAAATAAGATAAACCACGTGGGAAGGATTTGAAACGTTTAAAACACACAGCAAATGCAATGAATTAAATGGGTCACTAGTTTCTGTCCCTTGGTTGTCACTGGTCATGGCTTTTCCCTGAAGATGCTGCTTCTAATCATAGTTACCACTTGTATGGGCACCTATAGAGGATGAAGTTCCCAGAGGTCACTGAGAAGAAAGACGGTGACCAACTAGACTTTTGACCCCTCAAGCAGACAGTCGGGACACCCGCCCCATGGCTCCGTGAGCAAGAACGACTTGACATTCTCTGGTGTCCAGGGTCTATCAAAAGTGCATCTGAGATGAATCATGTTTGCGAAGGAAGACCTGAGGGTCAGGTCATCCTCTCCCACCTCAGAGCATACCCCCCAGCCTTTGTAACAAGCTGGACTGCCGGAAATTCTACTCCTCAGCAGCAACAGTGGAGGTAAACGGGAATCCTCCCCACCCAGCTCGGCTTGCTATGGGGGCTTTAACTGACTTTGAAAAATATGCCAATGTTAACACCCCAGGGATTCTTATTGACTTGACCTGGGATCTGCCCAGGCTTTGTTTGTTGGTTTGTTTGTTTAACAAAAATCTTTCTGAATTGGTGACCAGGGTTGAGTATTCCTCCTTTAAAAACATAATTTGGGGATGATAATGAAGAGCCTTAGTATCCTTTAAGAGATATCACTTATATGTGGAATCTAAAAAATACAACAGACTAGTGAATATAACCAAGAAGAAGAAGACTCACAGACATAGAGAACAAACTAGTGGTTACCAGTAGGAAGAGGGAAGAGGGGACAGACACGATAGGGGTAGGGGATTAGGAGGTACAAACTATTATGTATGAAATAAGCTACATAGAGGGCTTCCCTGGTGGCGCAGTGGTTGCGGGTCCACCTGCCGATGCAGGGCACGCGGGTTCGTGCCCTGGTCTGGGAAGATCCCACATGCCGCAGAGCAGCTGGGCCCGTGAGCCATGGCCGCTGAGCCTGTGCGTCCGGAGCCTGTGCTCTGCAACGGGAGAGGCCGCAACAGTGAGAGGCCCGCGTACCACAAAAAATAAAAATAAAATTAAAAATAAGCTACATAGATAACTAATGAGAACTACTGTATAGCACAGGGAACTCTACTCAGTGCTCTGTGGTGACCTAAATGCGAAGGAAATCCAAAAAGGAGGGGATATATGTATACGTATAGCTGATTCACTTTGCTGTACAGTAGAAACTAACACATTGTAAAGCAATTATACTCCAATAAAAACTAAATAAATAAAATAAGCTATAAACTATTATGTATAAAATAACTATAAATAGAGTATAACCTTTAAAAATTGTGAATCACCATGTTGTACACCTATAACTTATGTAAAATTGTACATCAAGTGTACTCCAATAAATTTTTTTTTTAATTTTTAAAAACAAGAGCCTGTATACAAACTACTATATCTAAACTGATTCCTCTCTATGTTGTGAAAGTGTCATTGAGGCTTTTTATCCTAAAGACAGATCCTTCCAGTACAGATTCTCACAACCAAAACTCTGTAACCCATCAAGTTTTTGGCCCTGATTTCCAGGAAACTCCCAGGCAAACCTGACACATCAGAGTACAGGCCTTGGAGTCAGACTGTGCCACTTCCTACCTAGGTGACCTTCGGCCAGGGCTCAGTGTGCTCGCCTGTGAAATGAAGGTACTAAATAAACTGTGCTGTGTTATAGTGAGAATTAAATGGAAATGGAAATATACAGAATAGCATATTACCTGACACATACAATCAATATATTCTATCAATAAAAAGCAGTTGGGGCTTCCCTGGTGGCGCAGTGGTTGGGAGTCCGCCTGCCGATGCAGGGGACGCGGGTTCGTGCCCCGGTCCGGGAAGATCCCACATGCCGCGGAGCGGCTGGGCCCGTGAGCCATGGCCGCTGAGCTTGCGCGCCCGGAGCCTGTGCTCCGCAACGGGAGAGGCCACAACAGTGAGAGGCCAGCGTACCGCAAAAAAAAATAATAAATGAAATAAAATAAAAAGCAGTTGGCTTGGCCTATTGATTTGATATAGTCAATCATTTGTGAAATAGAAATTATATGTACCATTTTAAGAACTAAATCAGGACCAAGCCCCAGCACAGAATAAGTGCTTACAAATGTTCATCGTTCCCCAAAAAATAATTTCCCCTGTCAAACAGAGGCCTCCTGTAGTGGGGAGGGATAAATTAGGAGTTTGGGGTTGATAGATACAAACTACTATATATAAAATAGATAAACAACAAGGACCCACTGTATAGCACAGGGAACTATACTCCATATCCTGTAATAACCTATAATGGAAAAGAATCTGAAAAAGAATATATATATATATATAAAATATATATTATATAATATATATAAAACTGAATCACTTTGCTGTACACTTGAAACTAACACAATGTAAATCAACTATACCCCAATTTTTTTAAAAAATAGGCTTTTTTACCTTGGGGTGTCCTCTAAGCCTCCAAACAAATATCAAACATTGCCATAAAGCTTTCAATTCAACAAGGCTTTACTGATCCCCTATTATGTGCTAGGACTGTACCCACTGCTGGAGATGACATGAGAAACTAGATCTCATCCCTGTCCCAGGAGCTCAGATCCAGAGGGAGAGATGGACATTCAGACACATCACTCCAGGCCAGCAGGACAGCATCCCACCAACTCCTCTCAGAGTCAACATCCCAGGCAGCATCCCGAACAGATGGACTGAGGGCCTGGTAAGGAGGAATCTCCTGATCCGGCACCGAGTGGATGCTTGGCTGTGGTTGAAGCTCTGACTCTTCAGTAATCTTTTCCTACTGGGAGAAATACTAAGAGTCTACCAAGCTTTCACTTGCATAACTAGCTACACAGCACAGCCATAATATGCAAGAGCAGCCAGGAAGCCAGACATCCCTCAGACCAACTTCTTCAGACCAGAGACCAGAAAGGAGAAGTGATTTGTGGAAGGACAGCCAAGTCCAAGCCTTATTTATCATCAAACCCCTATTGCAGTGTTTGGCATGAGGCCAGGACTCAGTCAAAAGGGGTATTTGAGGACATGGAGGAGATAGGTCCCCCACAGGGAGATGGCCGGGATGAGGGTGGGAAAGGCAGCTTGCTTGCAGGGGGAGCAGGAGTGGAGGAGGAGGTTCCAAAGAAAGTCAGGAAGTCTTGCCAGTCACATGATCATGCAGTGATCTGGGTCCTCACTGCCCCCAAGACAGCATCTTCTTTGTCAGAGTCCTATGCAGGTGCCACCAGTTACCCACTGAAGGCCAGACCCTCCACGCAAAGATCCATGCCATGTGCAGTTTTAAGAGGAGGTGTCATAATGGATGTGGTACCTACATACAATGGAATACTACTCAGCCATAAAAAGGAATGAAATCATGCCATTTTCAGCAACATGGATGGACCTAGAGATTGTCATACTAAGTGAAGTAAGTCAGACAGAGAAAGACAAATACCATGTGATATCACTTATATGTGGAATCTAAAATATGACACAAACTTTTTTACAAAACAGGAACAGACTCACAGATGTAGAACACAAATTCATGGTTACCAAAGGGAAAAAGGTGAGGAGGAATAAATTAGGAGTTTGAGATTAACATATACACATGACTGTATATGAAATAGGTAAACACTAAGGACCTCCTGTAGAGCACAGGGAACTCTACTCGACATCTTGTAATAACCTGGAATGGAAAAGAGCCTGAAAAAGAATAGATATATAAACAGAATCTCTTCGCTGGACACTTGAAGCTAACACAACATTGTAAATCGACTATACTTCAATAAAATAAATTTTAAAAAAAGGAAAGGTGTTATAAAACAGCACCAGCCATAGAACTATTGAATTTTAAAAATTATATCTCAGCTCTACCTGTCCTCCAGGGGACAGCAAACTCCAGCCCATGGGTCAAGTCTGGCCCACAACCTGTTTTTGTAAATAAAGCTCTATGGACATGCAACCATGTCCAACAATGGATGTTCTGTCCATGATTCCTTTAGCACAGCAACGGCAGAGCTGAGTAGTTTCAACAGAGACCGTAGGGCCCACAAAGCCTGAAACATTTACCATCTGCCCTTCAGGAAAGCCCCTGGGATAGCACCCAGTGTGACCCTACAGCACAGGCTTTCTAATAACAAAAGGGCCTTTGCTGCTGTCTAAAGGCAAGTCTTCAAGTTCCCCCCAAATCACAAAGCTTCAGCTTGAGGGGTTATTTAGGCATTTGGCAGGAAGTATTTAGCTGCCTGCCACAGGCCTGCTTGCCTTTCTTGAAGCTTGTCAACCCTCTTCCCCAGCCCCGAGAAATGTCCAAGAAATGCTTCCTCACACATCTAGGCCCAGCCTAATTATCCTTGCTTTCCTGTATCCTTCCCATCTTCCCTCCCCTACCCCTACTCCATCCCGTTCACACGATCCTTCCAGGCAGAACTCGTCATTCCTTTAGATACACCCTCAGAGCGCACATCACTCTATGATAACACGTAACTTATTACCTTGTTTATATATTTACTTTTATGTGTGTCCTTAATCTATAACCCTTGAAAATAAGACAGTGCTTTATTTCTCATCTTCATGCCTTTGGCAGAGTTCCTGGCGTGTGGAAAATTATATCGAAGCCAACTGGAAAGGGAAGAAATCTTAGACGTTATCCCGTCAAAATCTCTCTTTTTCGCATGAGGAAACTGATGCCCAGTGTCACCAGGCTGACCAGTGGCAGAGCAGAGGCAAGGCTACGCCCAGCCTCTCTGGAGGTCTCCCTCCACGAATTCCAGCCCTTACCCCAGCAGACCACAGAGGAATCCACAGAGAGTTGTGTGTGAGTGGTCGTCCTTATTTTAAAGGTAGCAACGACAGGAATCTTCTCCTTCAGTGACACATCCCTCCCCGCTTCCAGATACCCCTCGGCAGCTCTGGTCTCCTGACAGCACTGACAAGAGACAGCGTGATGCAGCCACCATGATGCACGTGATGGACCAGTGGGCTGCAAAATTAAACTCCTCGTTTTAGAAGCCATTTGTGTTAAGGAAGGGAATAAATAAACTAACACCATGGCCAGTTTAAAAAAAGGCACCCAGACAGAGACTTGATTTGACTCTTTCAGGCTAACCAGGAAAATGAGTTTTGTAATTGCAGTTGTCACAGGATGAGTCGGGCCTGGCAGCAGAATCAGGGGAGGGGGAGAATGTCCTGGAAGGTGGTGTCATTGGAGGTGATGTGCAGTTGCCATCAGTGGGTGGCAATGTCAGTGTTTCTCTGAGAGAACAAGGAAAGGCATCCTGGATTCAGTCATGGGGTCCCCATGCGCACAGATGTGGCTTACAGTGTGGGGACCAGGGAACAATGGAATTGTTTCATAATTAATGACCAGGCATAACCCCTTCCTGTGCTCTGTCTTCATCTCTCTGTGCTCTCCACACCAGGAGCCAGGCCCTCATCTCTCCTGGACCTCATAACCTACCCACAGGAAGGGGGTGTACCTGCCCTGCCTCTTCCTGGATAAAAGGATATGAGTGATGTTTCCTCTCTGGTTAAATATTGTTGGGAGCTTTCTCTGTGTTCAGCACCAGGTTTGGAATTGAATGGTGACTAAGACAGGCAGTTTCTGTCCTCAGAGCCTTCCCACTGTGTCACCTCAACACACCCCTGCCGGTTCTAAGGGAAGAACTCGGGGGTCAATTGGAGACATAGGGTATTTTAGAAAAGGCCCTCAAATTATTCTCTACAGGGGCCAGATATGGAGGCTGGAAAAAGAACTTGTCTTCAAAGCCCAAAGTCATGGAAATAAGCCTCAGCCTTCCAGTTAAGAGATCTCAGACAATTTACTCACACTGCAATATGTTCGTTGATAAACGGGAGGAATAACGTTGCTCCAGCAACTTTGGAGTCGATGGAGCTGAAGAAGGGAGGGGTCGAGTGTAGTTGAGGGTAGTGCCTGGCCCATTTCAGCAGCCAGGTCAGCAGGAAATAGCCGCACAGTTGTTACATGAAGGATGGGGTGATGGGAGAGAAGATGCTGAAACACCCCATGCCCGTGAGATGTCAGTCTAAGGACAGGGAGGCAGAGGATGCCAAGGGCCAGGCACACAGCAGGATCTCAACCTCTTTTGCTTGAGTTTTAGGGAGAAGGTAAATTCCTTCCATTCCCCTCTTTGGAAAGACAACAGGCCCACCACTCACCACCTCCCCACCGCAGCCCCACGTCTCAGCATGGGTGGGACCCGTGTGAACTCTTCTCTGTTGGGTGAAATCAAATTAAGGTGGGAAAGCACAGGCTTTAGAATCAGACCTACTGGGCCCGTCTATATAAGTTCTCTGCACCTCAGTTTTCTCATCTACGAAATGGGAATAAAGACAATGCTACTCCCACTGGTTCCCTGCCAGGTTTAAGTAACTCAATACATGTAAAAGGCTTAGCACGGTGTCGGCACATAGCAACCCTCAATAAATGCTGCTCGTGGCTGCCCTGCTACCGCTGTTGTTAGCTTTCTCTTTTACAGGTGATATGAGTATTTCCACCCTGGTTGTGAGAAGCCAGTTATACGTAAGACCACCCATGCAGTGTTTGGTGCCTAGGATGGGCTGAGTAAATGTTAGGTATCTTCCTTCAAACAAGTACTGTGGAAGCCCCATATCTGTGCTTGAACTTGGTGGAGAATGCCAAGATCATCACAGGCACCCTGAGGAACCCTTCAGCCCAGGGGCAGTTCATGTCTGAGGGAAGGACATTGAGATGAGCTTGAAATGTAACTTAATCCAACAGGTGGCCACATGGCTTTCTGTCTTCAAGCGCCCTACGGGAGATAAAGCTCCCTCTCACCACCCACCCTCTGTCTGCAGCCACCCCTCACACCTCTGCCCCACTCACCCTGCATCATGCAATGAACTGGATCTGCATAATCATTTGGATAAATAGAATGGGCCTTTTTGCTGTTCATTTGTGGGTTGGTTGGTTGGTTGGTTGGTTTGGGGAATAAAGCAACACTGGCCAGGCCTTAGATACAAATGGGTCACTTCTCACCTGTGTTCACATCAGCCTTAGCCATGTGCAAAACTGCTTCTTCTCCTAAATAATTAATATAATGATAATAGCATTTATTTTCCAGCCCTTGTTTTGTACCAGTGTACTGCAACCATGACATCACGGAATGCTCACAAGAAGCCAATAAGTAGACATTATAATATCTCCTGAGAGAGGTGGAAACGGAGGCACAGAGAGGTTAAGTAACTTCAAAGTTCACACAGCTCCCAGGTAAGTGGGGGAGCCACAGCTGAGTGCAGACTGTCCGACTCCAGGAATCCTTCACCTACCAGGCTCTTGGCCTTTTCCAACATCACAGAGCCAAGAAGGGTGTATCCCGAGCTGGAAGACAATAGCTTCCTGACTGGCATGCCCGCTATGCTACAGGCCTTATGCCAAGAGCTGTGTATTTTATCTCAGCTGATTGAATCTTTACAACAGACCAGAGACGCAGGTCTTCTTTTTTTTCATATTCTTTTCCATGATGATTCATCACAGGATATTGAATAGAATTCCCTGTGCTCTACAGGAGGACCTTGTTGTTTATCCATTCTCTATATACTAGTTTGCATCTGCTAATCCCAAACTCCCACTCCATCCCTCCCCCACTCCCTCCCCCTTGGCAACCACCAGTCTGTTCTCTATGTCTGTGAGTCTGTTCCTGTTTCATAGATTCATTTGTGTCGTATTTTAGATTCAACATATAAGTGATATCATATGTTATTTGTCTTTCTCTGTCTGACTTCCTTCACTCAGTATGATCATCTCTAGGTCCCTCCACGTTGCTGCAGATGGCATTCTTTCATTCTCTTTTATGGCTGAGTAATATTCCATTGTGTATATATACCACATCTTCTTTATCCATTCATCTGTCGATGGACACTTAGGTTGTTTCCATGTCTTGGCTATTGTATAGTGCTGCTATGAACATAGGATGAAGAATTAGGTCTTCTTATCCACATTTTAAAATGAGGAAATATTGGCTCAGAGGGGTTAAGTCAATTTTCAAATGTCACCGAGCTGATAAGAATCTGGACTGAGTTCCAAAGGCCTTACCTTCTCTACCATATCACATGGATCCCCAGCCCCCCTGAGCTGTCTGATCACTGGGCAGAAAGACACATCAGAGCTGGAAGGGGAGAAGTATCCTCCTAGCCGATTAGACAGCAGCTGGGCCTGCACATTCTGATCAAGCATCCAAATACCCCGGGGCCAGAGGTGGGCACATAAGTCTCACCTGACCTGCTCATCCATGCCCACCACCTGTCCTCCTCCCTCTCCTACCAGCCTCCTCCAGGCACAAGATTCCAAATCCCTCCAGCGGACAGCAAGCCACCACCCAGGCCCAGGTTCCTGGATGTGCATCTCGTGGGTAACAGCAAGAGATGCCAAACCATCAGAAGAAAATCCCAAACCACAGTGTCCTGAACAGAATCCTCCGATTCTTTGTAAAATGCTCAGGAAGGATTTTCCACGTTCTTCCATATCAGAGGATATGCTGAGTGTTCCTAGGAGGGGGAAAGTGGGGCCTCAGCCCTCGGTGGGTGTCGGAGGAGGTGATCTACCCTTGAGGAAGATGCCCACTCCCTCCCACTGAGTCAGTCGTAAAACTGTGACACACAGGCACACAAAAGCCAGCACCGCCGTGGAGATGGAGTGTCTACAAAAGAGCCGCCCAGGTAACGGATGCCTAAAGCATCAGCAGTGATGTTATTCTTACAAGTGGCAACAGGGCTCCCAACAGGCCTAGAACAACAGAATTAATGGCTTGGCAAGCAGGAATCTAATGGACGAGCTCTCAGAATTCCCCAGACTAGCTGACTCACTGCTCACACCCGGGAATCACAGCTCTGGGGGCTGAGGTTTCCAGGACCCCTTGGGGGGAACAGAGGGTGGCAGAGAACAGCGGGGGAGACAGACAGGAGGTCAGCAGGCACCAGCACCTTCGGTGAAGCAAGATACCATTTTCACACAAAGCTTCTTTCAACTTCAGTAAAACAAATAGTATTGACACAAACAGCCTCCAAAAAATAAACTCCATGATGAGAGAGTAAGGAAGCCGGCGTCTACCCAGTTCACCCGCTTGACGGTTAAATCATTTCTTATCGAATTCAAGTTTCATGGCCCATTAGAGGCCTGGCGACAGAATTCTCAGGTATGCTTTTGGACTAACAGGTATTTTGCAAATTGTTTTGCTAACAGATTCATTGTTCTTTTTTCTGAGGATTGTAAGAACCTTTGCTTTATGTCGTGTGGCCCTGCGCTTGCAGAACAGCAGCAAGCATTTTAATTGAACCTACTTTATTTTCATTATTAAGAGATGCTGTGGATTTCCCTGGTGGTGCAGTGGTTGAGAGTCTGCCTGCCGATGCAGGGGACACGGGTTCGTGCCCCAGTCCGGGAAGATCCCACATGCCGCGAAGTGGCTGGGCCCGTGAGCCATGGCCGCTGAGCCTGCGCGTCCGGAGCCTGTGCTCCACAATGGGAGAGGCCACAGCGGTGAGAGGCCCGTGTACCGAAAAAAAAAAAAAAGGAGAGAGATGCTGTTGTTTTTTATCTTCCTAATACGTTTTTGACCCCAATATGAACATGCTGTCATCAGTCAAAATAACACACCGTCCTACGCTTGGTTTTTCACGTTTATCAAATACCCTCTGACAAGTGTTCCCTCACCTCCTCCATAAAGATGTGGGCCGCCTTTCATGGGCTCAGCAATCCAAGGAAAATAGAACTTGCAGATAAAACGTCTGCCGTGTATTAACTCCTTTCTCCAGATCTCCCATCTGCTTTCTTGACAACTGCCCAATGGGGGCTGGGGGACACGAGGAACAGCCCAGCACCCTCCAGAACCCCCCTTCTCTGCCAGGAAGTGCCAGTGCCCACTCTTCCCAGAGGTGGACAAGTCTGGTGAGCCAGGATCCTCCCTGGAACCTTCCCCTAAAGCTACCAAAAAAGTCTTTACTTTCCTGCAGAGATCAGTAAGCTGATAAGACATGGCTGAGATACAAATGAACTTATTTGCAAAACAGAAACAGACTCACAGACATAGAAAACAAACTTATGGTTACCAAAGGGAGGGGGATAAATTAGGTCTTTGGGATTAACATATACACACTATTATATATAAAATAGGTAACCCACAAAGACCTACTGTACAGCACAGGAAACTCTACTCAATATTCTGTAATAACCTATATGGGAAAAGAATCTGAAAAAGGATAGATGCATATATGTATAACTGAATCACTTTGCTGTACACCTGAAACTAACACAACATTGGAAATCAACTATACTCCAATATAAAATAAAAATAATCATAATAATTATAATAATAATAAAATTAATTAGAAAAAAAATATGTGGCTGAAAGAAGCCAAACTGCTTACTCAGGAAAAGAACCTACTGTAGCTCTAGAGACACAGTCAAATTTTATTCTACATGTCTCAGTCCTAGGAGCCAATGAATGATCTGATTTGCTCATTAGTGTGAGTTGGGCTTGTCACATCCAGCGAAGGAGCTCATGGTGTCTGCAGCTGGGAATCAACCCATCGGTAAATACTGTTGGATTGCCTTCCAGGAGCTAAGCACCGTGTTCAGCTCTGGAAACCCAGCAAGGATCCAAGTGGACGTGCTGGACTCTAACCAAGCTACATTCTCAGACACTCACCTAGCTGAAAGAAACGTTTGTAGCAGAGTGAGCGTGGAAGGGAGAAAAGCAGTGGGCAGCTCCTGCAGTCAGCCAGATCAGAGACAAGGTGGCCTGGAACACAGCCATCGGGGGGCTGGGGGCAACAGGCTGGCAGATTCAGATCCTGCAGGTAGTCTCGTCAGAAGGGCTCGGGGAGAGAGAGAAGGCAAGGAGGGGATTCGGGTTTCCTAGTGGGAACAGGTTGATGGTGGGAACTTTTCCCTGAAAAATCACAGTATGGAAAAAGATCTATAGGTGTGACAATAGATTTGGGTTGGCTACTACTGAATTTAATGGAATATTCCAAGGAAGATGCCCAGTATGCAGTTGGACAACCTTTGATTAATGAAGGAAGAAGGATCCTCAGAAGTCTATGTCCCCAATAATTCCACCCAGTTCCCACGCCACCCGTGAAAGTGTTACCGAAAGTGGGGTCTGACTGCTTGCCGTTTGAAAGACAATACTCAAGATGCAAGGTTGGCGGAAAGGAAAGTTTGTTTTTGGAGGCCGGCAACTGGGCCGGAGTGGGGTGGGAAGGGTAGACTTGTGTCCAAAGGCCGACTCCCCACTGACAACCAGGGGGCAAGAGCTTTCAAAGGGGAGTTTCAGGGGTGCACAGGCAGAGGGAGGGGGCTACGTGCAGAAACAGTCAGCTCTGACCGTCATCTTGAAATTGGTCATGCAGTGGTCTGACCAGCCTCATTTTGGCTGTTTTAAGTACAGTTAATCTTCAGTTCCAGGGTTAGTTTGTTCTTATTTCCTTGAGGCCAATTCTCGGGGTTATGGCAGCTTAGGTCATAGCTACAGGCTGGTCAGCACGTAGTTAACTTCGTCCACCTGGTGGCGGTTCCAGTATCTACAAGACAGCTCCCAGCGTATGGCTCAGAATATTATCTGCAGCCCTTGAGAAGGAATTAAAGGCCCTTGACTTGGTTTAATGACTAAACTATTATTATTTGGTCTTGTTTGACTGTTTTCCTGTGGTTCTGCATTTTCTCACCTCTCTGATTAAATTTATCCTTGGACTAAAGTTTTTCTACAGACCAAAGGCAGGCAGAGAATATGGGGGTGGGAAGGACCACAGGGTCCTGCTCCGTTTCAAAAGGAGTGGAGAGGACACCACCTCAACCCTATGTGGCATGAAGCCAACCCATCCCCCTTCTTTCCACCCAACACTCACATTTGTCGCCACCATGATCTGGACCCCCCAGCACCCACCCCATCACGCCTCCCTGGGTAGCCCGAGTCTCTCAAAGACCCCACAACACAGGTCTGACCCCATCCAGCTCTTTCTGTGCTCTCAGCTGAACACAGCCCCTACTCTCCACAACCCAACCCTGCTCTAGAGTATTCCCCTATATTACATCTCCAGGCCAGTTTTCAGCAAAATCCCCTATATTCTCAAACTTTTTCTGAAGGTGTCCTTCTTTTTGTTCCCACAATGCTTCCGCACCAACAGGACTTTCAATTCATTGATTTAATTGATCTACTCACTGTCCCTCGACCACCTCATGCCTTCTTATAATCGCTCCCATGCTTACATTCTCAAACTCCTCACCCATGTTCCCCTCCATAGTTTTTTGCCCGGCAAAACCTGACCCTCAGTAAATCCTCTGTCCACATCTCTGTACCCACATCCCAGCAGCCGGCTGAATATGCCTGGACAAAAACACACCCACCAGTCTCACTTCAAGTTCACGATGGTTACTGCCCTCCCTGGACCATTCACCCTCCACCAACTTGGGGAACCACAGCTCTCACCTCGGACTTGCAGCCCCTCCTTCTCTGCTGCTTCCCATGTCACTAGTAGGTAGAAGCCAGCAAGACATGTCACAGGCTCCCAGCCACCATCCACTTCTGCACCCATATGCCTTCTGCTTTCCTCCTGTTCCGGGGAGGCTGGGTTCCTGCTACAGCTGGTCTTCTGATGTGGCAGCAGATCACAGCCCCTCTCACCTACCCAAGGGTATTATTCCATCATTGTCCCCAACATCATCAGTTGTTTTACTCTCTAATGGCTCATTTCTATCAGTATATAGACGTGATGTTATTTCCACCACCTTAAAAAATTAGTAACCACATGTCTTTTGAAAGAAGCCTCTGGCTACCTTCAACTATTCTGTTCCTCTTTTATAGCAAAAGTGGGTTTTTAAAACTACCCCCGTTTCCCCTCTGGCTCTCTCGGGACCACTGTCTACTTGGGCTTTTGCCCAACACTCCGTGGAGACTGCTCTGGTCAAGGGCACCATCGCCTCTACGTTGCTGAACCCAAGGATCAATTCAAGGTCCTCCTCTTGCCCGACCTTCCAGCAGTATTTACGACTCCTTTGCTGTGCTTCCGAGCACACTTTCTTCCCTGCTTCCAGTGAAGTGCTCTCTCTGTCCTCAGACTCCCTTCGCTCTCTGTCTACACCTGCTCACTAAGTGATCCCTTCCTGTCTCACCACTTATCAAGCTATCATCTCCCAAACTTATATCCCCAGCTGGCTCTCTCCATTGAGCTCCAAACTGGGATATCTAACCGGCCCTTGGGCTTCCCCATCTGGATATCTAACGGGCATCCAGCCCCAGACTCAGCGTTCACTTTCTCCAACTTCTTCCTCCCACCATTATCCCCATCTTGAAAATGGCATTTCCATCCTACCAGCTGCTGCAGCCAAGAGCACTGGAGCCCCACCACACTATTCACTGTCTCTGACACCCCGTATCTAATCTGCCAGGGATTTCGGCTGGACCTTCCATTGAAATCGGTGGAATCCACTCACCATGTCTCCCACTGCCATCCTGGTGCAAGGACATATTTTCTCTAGCCTAGATTGATGCAGGAACCTGATTACTCATCTTTTTCCTCCTTTGTCCCTTGAGGTCTGTGCACACCCCAACCATCAGAGCACTCACATCACTCCTATCTTTCCCATAACAGGAATAACATAAGCAAACTCTTTACAGTGGCCCACGGGGCCACTGACTAACTGTCTGACCATCTTCACTGCAGCACTCCCTCTCACGTCCTCTATTTCAACTATATGGACTTTCCTGTTATTGCTCAAACAAGCCAAGTATATCCCTGTCTTTGGGCTGTTTCATTTGCTATTCCTCCCTCCTAGGATGTTTTTCCTGATGTCCACATAGCTCACTCTCTTACTTCCTTCTGGTTGTTCCTCAGATGTAACCTTTTGGGACTTCCCTGGTGGCACAGTGGTTAAGAATCTGCCTGCCAATGCAGGGGACACGGGTTTGAGCTCTGGTCTGGCAAGATCCCACATGCCGCGGAGCAACTAAGCCTGTGCGCTGCAACTGCTGAGCCCGCGTGCCACAACTACTGAAGCCCGTATGCCTAGAGCCCATGCTCTGCAACAAGAGAAGCCACCGCAATGAGAAGCCCACGTACCGCAACAAAGGCTAGCCCCCGCTCTCTACAACTAGAGAAAGCCCGTGCACAGCAACGAAGACCCAATGCAGCCATAAATAAATAAATAAATTTATATATTAAAAAAAGTCAAAAAAAAATCACCTTTTCCAAAAGACCTTCCCAATCATTCAATACAAAGTAACACCCCACCCCCTGCTCTCCCTGTCCCCTTGCTTTACTGCATTTTTCTCTACAGCACTTAAACACACTTACAGAACATGTGTGTACTCTGTATCTCCTTGTCTATTTCTTTGTTGTCTGTTCCTCCTGAAACCTCTCCTGAGTCCCACTCCACTGTGCCTTGATCAGAACTTGCTGTGTGCACAGGGATCCTGGCTAAAGGTACTGGTTCCTCCCAGGAGTATCTGCATTCTGCCTGGAACTCCAAATGGTGTGGTTACAGGTGCAGTATCCGTATCCCCTGGTGGGGAGATATACTTGGGTCCAAAACTCTTTTACTTTTTTTTTTTTTTTTTTTTTTTTTTGCGGTACAAGGGGCTCTCACTCTTGTGGCCTCTCCCGTTGTGGAGCACAGGCTCCGGACGCGCAGGCTCAGCGACCATGGGTCACGGGCACAGCCGCTCCGCGGCATGTGGGATCTTCCTGGACCGGGGCACGAACTCGTGTCCTCTGCATCGCCAGGCGGACTCTCAACCACTGAGCCACCAGGGAAGCCCCTAAACCTCTTCTACTTTGGAAGTCACTGCTGATTTCAACCACAGAGACTTAAAGAGTTCACACCTAAGTCCTCTCCTGGATCTGTGCTCTCTCAGCTTGATTACCAGAAAGGATGACCCTTCCCCTCCTGTACACCCTTCCATCGGCGTCCTTCGATGGACATCGATAGAGTGTGTACTAGGGAGACAGTTGGGGGATCTCACCTCAGTCCCCTCCTCTCCATCCCCACATCCAGTTGGTTCTGTCCTGGAGGATACAACACCAACTGCTCCTCTCAGGTTCACCCCTGCCCCCAGTTTCTCCCTTGAAGAAGGTGGATCTGTGAGAGTCAGCCAGGACTGTTCTCTCTCTCACTCTTTAACTAGGACAGCAGAGAACCCAGAGTCCTTGCTTCCTCCTATATTTCATCACACAGCTTGTTCTCTTTTAAGGCTACGTTGCTATAAAAATGATTAGTTAATTGGGTGTAGGCAGTGCAAAGCGGAAGGGGCCATGAGCACAGACAGCTGAAAGTGCTTTTCTCAAATTATCTCCATTAACAGTGAGAATAAATTCCCAGGACGCTCTGCCTTCGGTGCCTCCAAGTTGTCTGAGAAATTAGAAGAAGCATTAAGTGCTTCTGCACACTCTCCTTCTGCTCAGAGCCTCACCACCCCTGAGAAGCTTCTTCACCCAGAGGCTCACCCCAGGAAGTTCAGGGCACAGGCAGCAGGAGCTTAATTAGTCACCTTCAAAGCTTGGGTGGCCATACTCCTCAAGTCTCCATCAAAGCAACAAAGACAGGGCTTCCCTGGTGGCGCAGTGGTTGAGAGTCCGCCTGCCGATGCAGGGGACACGGGTTCATGCCCCGATCCGTGAAGATCCCACATGCCGCAGAGCGGCTGGGCCCATGAGCCATGGCCGCTGAGCCTGCGCATCCAGAGCCTGTGCTCCGCAACGGGAGAGGCCACAACAGTGAGAGGCCCGCGTACCGCAAAAACACACACACACACAAAAACAAAACAACAAAAAAAGCAACGAGGGCAGAGCGGGGATACAGTGGGCTGATGAGGGACCAGCGCCAGGGTCTCTAGAATCCCCCTGAGGTGGGCATTGTTCTTCTTTTGAGAAGCCGGCCCAGGGATGGCCCCTCTCCGATCAACTCCATTTCAACTCACAGTCACTCATAAGGCACGCGAGATTAGCAAATAATGGCGATTGTCTATTAATTGGCCTTTGTGGTAAATCAACAGTGAACTGTGGGTGAGCCTGCTAGAAGAAAATTACACTCATTTTTACTCAAGGGAAAAATAGCCCTTTTCATCTTTTTGCAGGAGAAAAGGAAATAAGAAATATTTAAATTAGTCAGCGAGAATGAATAAAAGTGAGGAGTGGGCATGGGGGGTGAATGTTTTGCATCTGGTTTAAATGCAATCCTTTATCACACCTCTTCTAATTATGAATTATTATTTTGGTTATTATTGAGAAAATGGTTGTCAGTTGCTAAATTACCATGCTTCACTCACTCCACTGAGAAGAATTTATTTGTACCAGCAACCTCAAGCTAATTTTGACTTTGAATTTCCCTTGGTATTGCTGCTAAGCATAACACGAAAGCCCACCCACAGATTAAAGGGATTTGGGGTCAGTGTATCCCTCTCAGTGCCCAGAAGTTGAGGGGATGCTGGTGAGGACAGTCTAGCTGACAGCAAGCAGAGTCTTCACTGTAAATATCAAGCAGAGCCCTAACCCCCTTTGTTTTCAAGAGCAAATAATGCCTTTGTATTCTAAGGCAGGGCTGTTTAGACATTGCATTAGTCCGTGTATTTTTAGAAAAAACAAGTGGGCCTTTGCTGTCCCCCCCCCCCCCACACGTCTCCCAGATCTCCACTGGCTTCTGTCTGTAAGGCTGGGGAGGAGAGTCTTGCAACCCTGACCAGGATCCTAGACTGAGGTGGAAAGTTGGTATGACTTTCTGGGAGGTTTCTGGTCCAAAAGAAAGAGGGTTTGAAAGGGCAACAAAGTGGAAAGAGTCCTCTACAGGGTCAGGGATACCTGAGTTCAGTATTGATTCCACCTTCACAGCTATGAGACCCGAGCAAGGTCCTCAACTTCTTTGAGCCTCAGCATCCTCACAGGTAGAGTGGGTGAGTAATACCTACTTCACATACCTGTTTTGAAGCTTCAGGTTACTACATGCATAGAGACTTTTTATAGAGGAAGCAACGAAGGCCCAGAGAGGGAAACCACCAGTGCACACACAGCACAGTAGTGGTCAAGCCAGGATTAGAGGCTGCCCTTCATTACACCCGTTGCCTGGCAACCCAAATTTCACGGCTCAGCCACATTCACCCATGGAAAGGATATACGGCTCAGCCACATTCGCCCATGGAAAGAAGGATATAAATTACTTCATTAATAGTTTCTTATATGTTACACATTGAAATGGTACCATTTTGGAGGTATTTGTTGAAGTAAAACAATATTATTAAATTTAATTTCCCCTGTTTGTTTTTCCTTTTTTGTAATGTGACTACTATAAAACTTTAAATTATTTATGTGGTTTGCATTAGATTTCTATTGGATGCTGCAGACCTAACCCATAATCAGATTTCCTCAGTTGTCTCAGAAATGTCTTTTTTTGCACTTAAGCAGTTCAAAGAGACACGTGTAGTTCAGAAAAACTCCCAAGTGATTTTCATAGAGAACCATTGTTCTGGGCTTTTGGTTCAAGAAAAGTGACACTGGATGATGGTATCTGTAGATGACGTCTTGCAGCCAAATGGCACTAGGCCCTCCGCCCACTCATCCTGAGTCCCTTACAGGAAAACTGATTTTGGAGAAGCTCCCAGAGGCATGTACCTGTTTTCTTACCTAAAAACTTCCATCCGTCTTTACTAATAATATTATTAGAACCACTTTCTTAAAGATACTGCATTCAATGAATATTTATCCACATACACTGGCCACTCTTCTAGGCCCTGGGTATTTAAGAATGAACAAGATACTGAGATTCCTGCCTTCCTGGAGTTTACATTCTGGTAGATAGTGAAAACCACTAAGATGTGTTTGGCTGCAAGAAACAGAAAATCCTTGACTTAAATGGGCTTAAATAGTCACAAAGTGCTTCTTCACACACCAAGAAGTTCAGAAGTCCCTCGACTCCAGCTGTGGATTCCAGGGGTCCAGCTCTGGTCGTCTGGGGTCTCTTGATCCTGTGCTGCTCCAATCAAAACCCTTATTCTGAGGCTGCTTAGCAAGATGCCATCTCTACTTCCACATCCCCAGCTCTCAACTGAACCTCTTGTGATCCATCTCTGAGCCTTTTTCCTTGGTCACAGCTCTTTAGTCTCAAGCTCTAATAGCTTTTGTCAGCCTTGATGCTTATATCCCTGGTTCCACAGCAGTCAAGAGCAGGGTTAGGGTTAGGGTTAAGTTTGGGTTGGAGTTATGGCTAGGGTTAGGGTTGGGGTTAGGTTTAGCATTAGGGTTAAGTTTCGTAATAAACCCTGCCTCTCTCCTTCCCTTCCTTCTCAGTTCTGCTGGTCTCCCTCCCGCCTCTGCCCTTCTCACCTCCCTCTGAAGAGTTCATTCTCTCCCCCAACTTCAGCTAAGATGAAACCTCCCAGAGCTGGACCAGGAGCCACAGCCTCGTTCCCACATTCCAGGTCCCTGTTCTCAGCTGCGTGCTGGATGTTTGCCCTCTTACAGCACAATCACCTTTATCCATTTTGCTGTTCGAAACCTTAAAGTCGTTTTGTGATCACCTTGCTTTGTGGAATGAAGACTAGAGAAGACAGCATTCGGGTGTTGGTGGCAGGAGGAATGTTGACAGGAGGGTGAAGGTTACATCACACATTGCTCAGCAGTTGCCGACCTGACTGGTGGTGTGGTGCCAGGTATTATTACATGTATCTCGCAAAGCAACCTAAAGGAGATGAGCCAAAAAGAGGCTTGTAAGAACAGAGCCTTTGAGTAAATAAGTCATTGAGAGATAATCCCCGGTCCCAATGTGGCAACCAAGGGACATAGGGGACAAGCAGGCTACCTTCCGGCCAAAGAAGCAAGGCAAGGACTTGAGGAATAGAGCCCAGCTACTACTTATTCAAAACCTCCAAACCTGGGTGTCCCTCCTTTCATAGTCAAGCAGAGCTAGGACCCAGGTAGCAGACAGCCTGTGGTCCACACTGCCATGTGGCCATGCCTCCTGTGCAGTGACATCCATCCTGAGGGAGTTCTTAGGCCATGAGAAGACTCCACCTCATGCCCAGGAGGAGTGATCGGGGCCCCAGGCAATTCATGCCTTACCTCCTTCTTCAGCCACTTGGCCCAAGCCAACAGGCCTCTGAATCTCACATGCCTGGTGCTGATTGCTCACTTTGCTTGGGTCATGAGCTAAGGAGGATTGAAATAACCTGTCCTCCGCCCCATACCTTGATGGCCTCAAATTACCAAGAGAGCAGTCTAGAGTTCTTGGATAAAATTAAACTCTACCTTCTCCCCTTATAACCAGCTCCCCTTTCTCGAGGCCCGCATTTCCAATCACCAGTACAACTTTTCTCCCAAGTTCAAAACCTCTCCCTTCCTGTTCATACCACGTATCACTTCTAGATTTTCACAACTACATCACTCCTTCCTTCCTGGCCACTTCTCGTGTGATTATCACAATGGCTACCTAACTGGAACCCCAGTTCCAATCACACCATCCCTCTCTCTTTCTCCAAAGTCTTCTGTGTCCCCTGCTTAATAAAGCTAGAGCTCCCCACTTGCCAGAGGAGCTAACTGGGGAAATGAATTCTCACATGGACAGTGTGGCTTCAGTGGTTCTGTGTCCAGGCCAACCGGCAAGTCTGATGAAGACAGACATTCTGGACAGAGCGGATCTTATTAGCAATGATGAAGCTAAATTAAACTGGAACCATCTCTGTTCCAGTACATGTCAAGCTCATGGCATGTATTTTCTCATTCATCTGCAATAAATCTAAGAATCAGTATTCTTACCTCACTTTATAGAAGAGAAAAAGGAGGCTCGGAAAGGAGAAAAGATTTCCCCAGAATCACACTTTTGGCACATACCTGAGTCTAAATTCTAATCCAGCTGTCTGAGCCCAATGCTGTGGCCTCTACAGAGGACAGGGTGTGATTTTATTCACCACCATATCCCCTCACCTAAAACAAGGCCTGGCACATAGTAGGTACCCATTACCATTCAGGGGATGAATAAATGTTGGAATGGACCAGCAATGAGGGCCAGTAATGTCCAAAGGGCAATGGTTTTTTATACCCAAGGAAACATGAAATGAAGTTGGGCTCCGATGGTACAGGACTTTAAATGTCTCCGTGAGAGATGATAATTCATTTCTATAGACCAGGGAAAGTCACTGCAGCTTTTTAATTAATGAGCCCTCTTTTCAACAGCTGCACCCTGAATCTGTTACCAAGAGTCTTAAAAAGAAAAGAAAAGAAAACTAACACGAACGGGAGTCCCTCGCAGTAACTACATTCCTTATTAAAATTCTCTATGAATCCTCTTTCTCAAGCAAGACGTGAAATTACTGATTTTGCTCCATCTCTTCTGATTTGCACAGATCTGCCCTTTTGAGAGCCACAAATGTGCAATTGTCATGCTGCCATTAAGTCTTCTAAAATATTGATTTCCAATGTGAATTCCCATCCTCACTCATTACATTCAAAAGGAGAAGTATGTTAGCGAAAAAAATCTTATTTCCCCACCCTTTGCTCTGAGTTCAAAGCCACTTGTAAATGTAATATTAAGTTTATGAGCAGCTATTTCAATCCAAACTTTAGAAGTAGGGAAACTGAGACCCGAAAGGGTGATACGCAGCATTCAAGGAACCATGATCCTCAGGCCCACGGGGCTGGGAGAACTGTATTTTAAGGGAAGGATTCTGCTGGTCCGTGTCCAGGAGGGAGCTGTCCTGGGTTCATCCTGTCCTGTCTCTCAGCTCCCTGGAACCTGCCTCCTGACCTATCATCCCCCCTACTGCCCTTTCATCCCCCTTCCTGAAGGTCACCTGTGGCCCTTTAAGCGCTACACGTAAAGGTCTTTTCTTGAGCTAATCCCTTTGACTGGCATTCTTACCTCCTCCTCCGCGAGCCTTTCCTCCCCTGGGTGGGTATCCCTCTTGCTTCTGCCTGTTCCCCTTCCATCTGGCCATGCCATGGTCACCGGCCGGGTTTCATCCTCCAGCTCACCCTCCCGTGGAGGGCCGGTCCCCGTATTGCAGCCCGGGCAATTCTGTCCCCGAGCTCTGTTTCTTAGAGGGCACATTTGTGCTCACAGTTTCTCCTAGAAAATGCTCAGGTTTTTAGGGCCAGTGATGACCTCTCTCTTGAGCTCCAGCCCCTGATTTATAAACACCAGCTGAGCATCCCCGCTGGGATGCCCCAAGGGGAAGGGGATGCAAGGATAAATGACCGTTTCCCAGGCAGCGGTCCATCTTCCTCCCAGTTACTCAGAAAGGAAACCCTAGACCTTTGGTTCCCTCACAGCTTCTCGAGATAATCTGTCCCCAAGTCCTGCCAACCCTTCATCATCATTCCTCTTTCAGCAATTCCTACAGCTTCCACCATTGGTCAACGCCCACCTTACATCCTGCCCACTCCATCCACAAAGCTGTGCATGGCCTCCCCAATCCTGACGTTTCTTGTTCCTCTGCACATATTTGTTTGTTAAACATGTCCGAGTGTTGTGTTCCAGCCCCAGAAGAACCAGTGAGGATACCAAGAACAATTAAGACACAGCTTTGGTCCTCAAAGATTTTACCAAGTAAGTAGTTTGTAGCTGAGACCAAAGCGGACGTTTTTGATATGTGCTTGTCCAGAATCCCTTCTTCCACCAATAGTGCCTGGGTTTTCCTCTGAAGAACCTGACTTCTGAGCTCACATAGTTCCAGCTGGAGCTGGCCGTCTGGACGTCCAGGGCACGGGGTCCCATGCCTGGCCAGTCAGAGCACCCACACCACCAGCTACACGGTTAGCTCAGGGAAGGACATGCGACTCAGTCCAGACTTTAGCTGAAACTACTGGAAAAGAAGTGCCTTCTCCTCATAACAGAACCTGGAGCTGCCAGCAGCCGCATTCACCACCCCAGGGGGCAACTGCCTGAGAATAAAGCCTAACAGCGGGAAAATCCAGCCAATCGAGAGGCAAAAGTGTCACCTTCCTGATGACACGCACCTGGATCCAGCTGCTCCTGAAGCGTTTCATTTCTTGAATGTCTTAGTTTCATGAGTCCCCTGAGAGAACAACCACAACAATCACAATCAATTTTTAAAAATTTAGTTTGGTTTGATTAGATTTCAGATACTTGCAACTAAAGAGTCCTTTTTACAGACATAAAGAACTATTCAGAGGAGAGCCTGCCACATACAAAAAGGAAGCTACATGTGAGAAATTGATTTAGCACAGAGAAGAGAGTGGACAACAGCACTTGGGGAGAGAGGGGTGGGTAACAGGATAGGTGAGCAGAGCTCCACAGAAAAAAAGACCTGAGTGTAAAGGCGAATTGGAAAGGAGGGAGAGATGTGTGTGGACACAGGAGCAGGAAGGCAGAAGTGCGCTCAGAGGGGCAGCCGCAGGAGATGACAGCCCACAGGCATGTCAGCGAGGCAAGAGTACCGCCTTCCTCACGGGGCCAAGGGGGCACTGAAGGCTTTAATTAAAAATAATACAAATGAATGTGTAAGCAAAGCAGAAATAGACTCACAGATAGAGAAAACAAACTTACCATTACCAAAGGGAGAGGGAGGGGGGAGGGACAAATTAGGGGTATGGGATTAACAGATACTATACATAAAATAGATAAGCATCAAGGATGTACTCTATAACACAGGGAATTATACCCAATACCTTATAATAACCTGTAATGGAATGGAATCTGCAGAAAAAACTGAATCACTGTGCTGTACACTGAAACTAACACAACACTGTAAATCAATTGTATTTCAATTTAAAAACAAGCAGGAATCACAGTCTGATTGGCGTTTCCAGAGCATCACTGGCCATCACAGCCCATGGACGGTGCAGGAGGGAATATTCAACACATAGCTCCTGCCTTCTGCTTCTCTCTCAGGCCCGTTAGACTATGAGGCCTGTGGATGAGGGCCGTGTCTCACAAACCACTGAATCTGCCCCCCGAGCACCTGGCATGGAACTGGCACAAAAAATGTCGTTTGCATAAATGTTAGCATGTTATATGTATGCAGCGTGACATGATTTTCAAAGCATGTTCATCAGCTAAGCCTTGTCTGATCGCCCAGATGTAATTCCACCGGGGATTTTTCTTGCTGCTTAGAAATGAAAGCTTGGGAAGTTTAAGTGCCCCACACAAGGGCTCACTTGGGTCTTCTGAGTCCCAGTGCAGTGACCCTGCTGTCCATCGTGCTGCTCATCTGTTCCTGCCTGGCCTTCCTTCTACCAGTCACCTGAAGCCTCAGGGCCAGCAGAGCTAGGTGTGAGCTCTGGGGTCAAGGAGTAGTAAGTGGCCTTAACCAGCCTGAATATCACTTTCTCCAAACAGCCGTAGATACCCCCGCAGTTCTTTCTAATGGAAGTGGGTACTTTCTTTTCATGACACTTATAATTTAAAATAATCTATTTATAGAGTTGCCATATGGTCTAGTGATCCCGCTCCCAGGCATATATGCAGAGAAAACTATAACTCAAAAAGGTATATGCACCCCAATGTTCATAGCAGCACTGTTTCCGATAGTCGGGACATAGAAACAACCTAAATGTCCGTTGACAGATGAATGGATAATGAAGATGTGGCATATATACACCATGGAATATTACTCAGCCATAAAAAAAAATGAAAGAATGCCATTTGCAGCAACATGGTTGGACCTAGAGATGATCATACTAAGTGAAGTAAGCCAGACAGAGAAAGACAAATACCATATATCGCTTATATGTGGAATCTACAAAAACAATTTAAAAGACACAAATGAACTTATTTACAAAACAGAAATAGACCCATAGGCACAGAAAGCAATTTATGGTTACCAAAGGAGAAAGGAGGTGGGGGAGGGAAAAGTTAGGATTTGGAGATTAACAGATACAAATGACTGTATATAAAATAGATAAGTGACAAGGACCTACTGTACAGCACGGGAGCTCTACTCAATATTTTGTATTACCTTATAAGGGAAAAGATTCTGCAAAAGAATATATATATATCACCCTGCTGTCCAGCCGAAACTAACACATTTTAAATCATCTATACTTCAATTCAAAAAAAATTTTTTAAACAAAACAAAACAAAATTACTTAATTAAAATAATGTATGTATTGATGTGTTTGTACAACACGTGCCTCCTCTGCTAGACCCTGCTTACACTGAGTGAGAGCAGGGACTCGCTTTTTTAACCACTGCATAAACAACACGTGACATAGAGCGAGCCCTCAATATACTTCTCACTCAAGTGAATAAAAGAGTAAAGGCATGGAGCTGGAGCCCGTGACCTTGACCTCAACATCTCAGGTCTCAGCAGCCTACAGCCTATGGGCACGGTGGCAGCAGTGAGATTCGGACCTCAGCAGAGAAGACCAAGTCCGGGCACCACTACCACAACACCTCCCCGGCACATCTCCCAGGTCATCAACTACCTGAGTGTCCAGGTCTCACCTGGGCACTGGTGCCCATGGCTGCCTGGGGAGTGCCTCTGCTTCGGGGTTGATTAGGTAGAGAGATGCTGACCTCACGCCTCCTCGTTCAGTTCAAGCCCTGCCCCAAATCCCTGTGTAATCTGTGAGGAACAAGTTCAACAAAGTCGGTGTTGTTTACCAATCTGCCTGCAAAGAAGACTGCACAGCAATTCCAAGCCATCAAGCAAGGAACAGATTTTGATCGGCTCATTATGGAAGGTGAAAGGAAAAGATGAAAGCTGGCAGAGGATAAGAGAGGGCAGAGTTGGCTAGGACAGGGGTCCAAGGCCAACAGGTGGAGACCCACCTTTTGCAGGGCTGCCAGGCTGTCTCTCTCAAATGCAAATACAGTGCTGCCTCTTTCCAGCTTAAAACTCTTCAGGGCTTCCCCACGGCCCACAGCAGAAGTTCTCATCTGCTGCCTTGGGATGACCCAATACATTGCCATCACCTGTGGGGTGTGCCCCCAGAGATCCATTATTAATAGAAATGAAAATTCAGAAATGAAGTTTTTCAAAAATAGACCCACAGACATAGAAAACAAACTTATGGGTTACCAAAGGGGAAAGGGTAGGGAGGGATAAAGTAGGAGTTTGGGATTGACAGATACATACTACTATATATAAAATAGATAACCAACAAGGACCTACCGTATAGTACAGGGAAGTCTACTTAATATTTTGTAATAACCTATAAGGGAAAAGAATCTGAAAAAGAAAAAATTTATATATATAACTGAATCACTGTGCGGTACACCTGAGAAAAGCGTGACATTGTAAATCAACTATACTTCAATAAAATTTAAAAATAATGTTTTTAAAAAAAGAAACAGGGCTTCCCTGATGGCACAGTGGTTGAGAGTCCGCCTGCCGATGCAGGGGACACAGGTTCATGCCCCGGTCCGGGAAGATCCCACATGCCGCGGAGCGGCTGGGCCCCTGAGCCATGGCCGCTGAGCCTGTGCATCCGGAGTCTGTGCTCCGCGACGGGAGATGCCACAACAGTGAGAGGCCGGCATACCGCAAAAAAAAAAAAAAAGAAAAGAAAAGAAACAAAGTTTTTGTTTATAATATAGAACAACTGATCCTGTGAGACTGTGACCCTGTCTCACTCTGGGTTTCTGAATAGGGAAGAAAGCAGGGACTAGCCCTGGCAGGCAGCACACTGACCCCAGAGTGACCAGGGAGTGTGCAGTGTGTGTGGTTGCAAATGTGTCCCATACCCCTGACCCAGGGAAGGAAGATCCCAGGCCTCAGCAGGGGCACAGGACCCGCAGGGCTCCAGCACCTGCCCCTTCCCATCCTCCCCTCGCTCTAGAAAAGCCCACCACCTTCCAGACCCCTCCACGGCCCTTCCTGCCCCTGCTGTCCCAGACACTTGGAAGCCCTCTCCCCCTTCTTCACTCTTTGACTCCTCACATGCCAAGTCCCTCAATGTTTCCAGGTCTCCCCTGCTCTCTACCCAAGCTGTCCATTCTGGAGTGCCCTGGAGTGCACCCTTGAACCACCCTCCCCATCTGCGCTCCCTAGGTATCCCTAGGTAACCCCGTGTCTCAGCTGTCTCCTCTGTGATAATGACCTCAAAATGCAGGTCTACAGCCCTCAACTTTCTCCCTGTCTGCACCTCCAAGACGGTAGCACCACGAGGCACACGTGGTTCCTGAGTTCTTGACAGGTGGCTAGGTGTGCCACCTTGTGGTGTGCTGAAAGGGGAAATAGCACCAGATTTAGATGAACTCATCCCCAAAAATGAAAAATATCTGTTTCATTTTGATTGCTATTAAAATTATAATACTGGGGATATATTGGATTAAATACAATGTATACTTAATTGCACATCGTTCCCTTTTACCTCTTTAAGGAGCTTCTAGTGAATTTAAAAACCACCTAGGTGACTCACATTTGTGGCTCACGTTGTATTTCCATTGGGCAGCGCTGCTCTGGAGCACCAGACTGCCTCTGTCTGCCCCACACCTGTACTTGGATGTCCGAGAGGAACCTCACACTTAAAAGGATGTGACAGAACCCTCAATCCCACTAATGTTTTCTTCTCACTTAGTTTCCCCCTTCTCGGTACATGGCACCACAATTTCCCCAGCTGCTTGATTCAAAGCCTAAGAATTAATCCTGGGTTCTTTCTTTTCTTCACTCCCTACATCCAACCCATTTGCAAGACCCAGGGGTTCTCCCTCCAAATCTGGGTCTTTCTCTCCCAGGCCCGACCACAGCTAACTCAGCCACCACGCCCTCTCTGCCTTCCCTGCTTCCTCCCTCACCCCTGGCTATCCAGCCTCACTCAGCATCTTCCAGCTGTGCTTAAAATAAAATCCAAGATCTCATCACAGCCCACGAGGCCTTCCAAGATCCTTGCAATCTGGCCCCTGCCCCACTCTTTGGGCTTCGCGTCCCACCCCCCTTGACTCTTGATCATTCACTGGAGTCTGGTGCATGTTATTTTTTCTACCCCAGGCTCTGCCATCATCCTGGGTGATGTCAGCACCCACGTGGATGACTCCACGATGGCCTTTTACTCCCTTTCCTGACCTACTTATTTCCAGGGCTCTTTCCTTCCTCTCCCCTGAGGGCAGAGGCCCTGTCTGCCATGGACACTGCTGCACTTCCAGGCCCTCGGAGCAGTTCCTGGCCATGGGAAGTACTCATTAATGTTTGTTGAGTGAATAAACGCGTACACCCCTCCTTTGAATCGCCCCCCACAATCTGTGATTGTCCCCATCCTGGCAATTTCCATCCTGTATCTCTTTACCAATCTATCTCCTCAGCCAGACAATGAACTAACAAGGCTAGGGCCAGTTCTTGCTTATTTTATCCCCTTACACCTGTCACAGAGGCAGGTCCACAAGGGATATTTGGTGAGTTTATATTGAATCAAAGTGATCTACTGGGAGCTCGTGACTAACTACATTTCTCAGAGCTAACTAGTTGCTACAAGACACACCCTCTCAGGCTTTTGCCCCCAGGGTTGGAGCTGACCCTGTTCGGGGTGTGGGGAGTAGCCTGTGAGCTGTCGGTGACCTCGATCACCAGGCACCCACTGTGCACGCAGAGGTGGGTAAAGCCAGGCTTCAAGAGAAAAGGATGGAGCAAGGGCGCTGCCTGCATCCTTCACGCCTTCTCACCTCCCGGGTCCGCCCTGTCTGAAGCCCAGCTGCATTCCTGCCCTTGGAGTCCAGAGAGTAGTTCTGTTTCTTTATCCTAAATTCCTCTTTCTTGTTCAAACCAGCTCCGTCAGTCCAGGGCCCTTTGCTCTGCTCTTTGCAACTAAGAAGCCTTACCAGTGCAGGTCCCCAGGAGGAAGATGAGTCTGGCAGGCCCTACTCCCCACACTCTTCAAGGTCTCAGGTTTGCAAAATGCAGCTTCTCCCCCATGGCAACTTGAAACTTAGACAATGACAAGTAGCTCCTCTCTGCAAAAATGTTGGGTCCCGGCACTTAGGCATGGTGGGTGCTTACCTCCTTTGATTAGTGCTGGGACCCAGGGCAAGGGGCCATCCCTTGGACCTCAGGCACATTAATGAGAAAAATGCCTGTATACCTTGGTTTATGCAGCAAGAAGTTTCCTAAAAACTGTATGCAAATCGCATTTTTTAAAATAGAGTCCTATTCCCCACTGACTATGGCTGTCTTCTCAGGATGCTTTCTGTTCCTTTCTGTTTTATCTCCAATTTGCAGCAGCAAACCATCACCCTAGCTTCACATTTCTCTTCTTCCCAAGTGGCTCATCAATCAATCAACAAAATTCTCATTTAGAGTCTATTCTGTGTAAGACATTGTTCATGATCTTTATGGAGAACAGAGAAGGCACCGAATGCTCCAAGGGAGCAGCTCTCTGTGAATCCTCTATAAGACCAGGTGAATAGCCCACCTCTTCTTTATCTCTTCTGTAAATTCAGGTTTTCCCAAAGAAGTGCTCATGTGTACTGAGCAGCCTATCTCGGTTACCATAGAAATGGAGACTCATAAAACGATGTTTAGAAACATAAGCCCTTCCCTAAATCCTCAATAACAGCAATCACCATTGTTTGGAGCCATAATTGGGACTATTCAGGGTGAGTTCTGAGAAATAAGCACAAATAACTCACTGATCTACAACTCCTGGCAAAGCAAGAGCAAACTAGGAAAAAGCTAACATGCTTTCAAAACAAGCCACGCCATGCCAAAATAATTTTCCTTTGTAGCAGAAGAGATACTCCTATAACTAAAGACACTCTGGGTCAACGACTCATCTCTCTGTGGTCTGAACTTCCCCCAGGCCCTGTCTTGTTGTCTGTGACATCCAGGAGCCTTCATAACCTGCCTCAGCTCCTACCTAGCTTCAGAAGAGACTATCTGAATTCTTTTCAGTTATTCACAATCCACCCATGCCCACAGAGGATTCTGAGGCACCTCACGAAAGATGGTGCAGCACCAAAACGTAAATAGTGACAAGGTGAAGGATCAGAGCAAAGGGCTTACTGGAGAATTTCTGTTTGTTTGCAAGTAACAGAAATGAATTCAAGCTACTTTTATAAGGAAAAAAAAAAGAAATGTTGTAATTAAAAAATATATACTTAAAATTTAATCTGTGGAACCCAAGAGCTAGAAAGTAAACTGGATCCCAGGAAAGAAAGTGCCAGTAACAAAGCTTCTTTCTGGATCCCAGAAAGTATCAGCTGACTGTCCTTCAGCTCTGTTTATCTCATGCACCTGATCCTCTCTTCTTTCTCAGAAGTCTGGCATGCCTCCTGCCCATCCACTTAGTTATCTGCAGCCCCCAAGTCTACCCCTTAGGGCTCAAGCCACCTGGGGATATGCTGACTCTCTCTTGGTCCAACCCCAGATTCCTAGGGAGAAGTCATCTTTGGTCCAGTTTGTCACAGATGGCTGCCATTTACCCAGAAATTAGTTGAGGTTGGATGTGGGTGTCTTATCTTGGGCTGCCATAACAAAAAGCCACAGACTGGCGGGGTGGGGGGGGCTTCAACAACAAGATTTTTTTTTCTCACAGTTCTGGAGATTGAAAGTCCAAGATCAAGGTGCCGGCATGGTCAGTGTCTGGTGAGACCTCTCTCCTTGGGCTGCGGGCAGATGACTTCTCACTGCATCTTACATGGCCTTTCCTCCGTGCCTATGAGTAGGGAGGCTGAAAGGAAGCAAACTTTATGGTGTGTCTTCTTGTAAGGGAACTAATCTTATCATGAGCATCTCAAGACCTCATCTAAATGAAATTACCTCCCAAAGAACCCATTTCCAAATACCATCACACTGGGGATAGGCATTCAACATATGAATTGAGGACTGGGGCAGGGAGCACACAACTCAGTGGATAACATTATTCAAAGTCACAACTTGGTGGTGGTGATCTGCCACCAGCTAGTGTGAGCAGGGCTGCAATTCCAAACATATCCATTACCAAAGTGAGAGTAACATAACCGAAGAAACATTTAGTGCATGGAAAACAGACCACATGGCTCCATCCACATGCTAGAGAAAGGGCACAAATTTGGCTCTGAGCTCCCTAGCTGCCAAGGTACAAAGAAAAACGAGAGGTGTCTTGAGTTTTCTGATTGCTTTCACAAGTGAGCCCCAGCTTTATCCAGCTATGTGATCTGACAGCAATTTCTCCCGAGTTCACAATGAGGAGGCCCTGCGTGGTGTACAGAGGTCAATGTTCTCAGGAGCATCCCTGCAAAACATACAATTATAATCCTCCCTGGAGTCATCTCTTATCCTGACCCTCATCAGGCCAAAACTCAAACCAACAGAGCTCTAGAAAAATGTTCTTTTATTGTCCCCACTTTACAGATAAGGAGGCTGAAGCAGAGAAGGCAATTCACTCTCCCAAGGTCAGACATCTAGTAAGTAGCAGGGATGAAATTCCCACACACTGACATGAGACAGTCCATGCCTAGTGAACTCTTCAGGAGCAAGGCAATCTCCTCATTGGATCTTCCGAAAGTGAGACCTGGGCTGTCCTCATTCTCCTGAGGCCTTTTCTGGTGACATGATCAGAAAAAGGGAACCAAAAGGACCTGGGACCTGGGACAGAAGATACAGCAGGTGTGGGATAAGTTCTATCTCACCTGTACACAGGTATGCATTCAAGACAACAGCCAGGTCAGAAGGGTTCTAGGATCTAGGGTTGGGATGGGGTTAGGCTAGAGCTGCTGCCAGGCTGCGAATGTCATAGCCAGAATAAAAAACCAAGACATCTCAAAGACGTATGAGGGAGAAGCAATTGATCAGAGAGGCAGAGGCCGGGTTCCTAGACCCAGGATGGAAAACATAAGCCCCAGGACCCAGCAGGCATCCAGGTTCTGGATGGTGGGAGAAAATGGAGCCTGGAGGGGGTCTGACGTATAGGGTAAGCTGCTGGAACCTTCAACAGAGTGCCTTTGAGCCTGTGTGCATTTGGAGAGACTGTCACAGGTCAGTGGCCACCTCAGGGCAGAAAATCTTCAACAGCCAGGAGTCAGTGCCAAGGCAGCCAAGTGGCACAGCACAGCATGTGGCTTGGGAGCAGGTCTTCAGCTTTTGGGGGAGATAACACTAAAAAGATGGAAGGTAGACCCCAGGACCATAGAAGCTGGACACTGGAAAAGTTACACGAAAGGACTCGGGTATTCAGAAAAAGGAAAGACATCCAAGTGTCAGAACGTGGGTAGAAATTGATGCCAATTACAGGGAGGGTATAGTAGGTTGAACAGTGGCCTTAAAAAAGATATACCCAAGTCCTAACCCCTGGTACCTGTGAATGTGGCCTTATAAAGACATGGAGTTTTTGCAGATAGAATTAAAGATTTCTAGATGAGATCGTCCTGGATTTAGAGTGAGCCCTGAATCCAGTGACTGTAGCCCTTCTAAGAGAAAGAAGAGATAGATGTGACACACAGAGCGACAGAGGAGAGTAGGCCATGTGACGGCAGAGGCAGAGATTGGAGTTATGTAACTGTAAACCAGGGAAAGCCAAGGATTGCCAGAAGTCACCAGAAGCTGGGAGAGAGGCATGGAGTGGATTCTCCCTCCGTCTCCAGAAGGAACCAAACCTCTTGATACCTTGATATTGGACTTCTGGACTCTCTAACTTCCAGCCCAAATAAGCCTCTCTTCTGGGACATCTTGTTCACCATCTCCAATAAGAATTCATTCCTCACTCCGCTGGGCCATGATGAAAATTCTTCCTCTGCTTCAGAAATAGCATGATACATGGCATTGTAGGTTCCTGTCTTTGCCTCTCTGTCTTCTACTGAATAGTTAGATCTCTGGGAAATGTGTCTCATTCACCTGTCACCCCAGTTTTTAGCAATGTGCCTGGCAAAGAGAGGATGCTCAACAATGCGAAATCATCAACAGTCAATAGATGCTGAATGAATGTGTGAATAGATGTTTTCAGGATGCTTACAATGATGTACTGATGCCCTCCAAAGTGAGGTTAAGGGCCATTTGTTGCAAGTTTTTCTGAGTTAATACCACAGGGTCTGTCCTCCTCTCCCTTTTAGCTGCTCTTGTCTTTCATTCACTGAAGGCTAGTGCATGTTATTTTTTCCATGCCAGGCTTTGCCATCATCCTGGTGATGTCCACCTCCACATGGATGACCCAGCAGGTGGTCCCTTATTCAGTCTGTTGACCTACTCATCTCCAGTGGTCTTCTTTCCCCTCCACCACACCCCTCCAGCCACCATCTCCTCCACCTTCCATCTTGCTTACACAACCACTCTCACGCTGAGTTCTTAAACTCTAGCTCCTCCCAGGTCATCAGCACTCTCCTTTCTTCATTTACTGATTTATCTTAGTCTCTATGGTCCATGATTTTAATGACATTTTTGCCCATACCCTAAGCTACCTGGCCCATCTGCTTCCTTTTGTTTGCACCATCCAGATAAAACCCAAGCCTGGGAAAACACAACTGGCTGCTAACGCCATGCCTCTGTCCAAGCAGGAAAAGCCAACTAGGGCCTCTCAGATCTGCTACGCAGACCCTCCAGCCTCAAGTGAGCCCACAACCCTGCCAAGCAAACCTACACCGTCATCCGTTTCCACAGTATTTTTTACGAAATCTATCTACTCTTCTCAAGCTTCTGTCCCGGATACATATCCACATTCTTCACTCTCTTCAGATGATCTTGCCTCCTACTTTACAGAGAAAATAAATGCTATCAGACAGGAGACTCCTGCAACCAGGCATAGAGACCTGCCTGCAAGAGCACCCATCCCGTCATCCTTCACTCCTAGGACAGGAGAGGAGCTGACACAACCATCTCTCTATCTGATCTTTGGATACCACGGCTACCCACCACCTTCGGAAATTTTTGCTATCATTTTTTTTCTTTCCAACATTCCCAATCTCTCTCTAATCCTACCCTGCTTTGATGCATTTGCCCACCATCAGCACCAGAGTCTAGGTCCAGGTGCTACTCATCCCCCACCTCTCAAACTTTAAAGTGGCCACTGCTGCCACGTCATCACACACACACACACACCCGCCATACTCCACAACCCATTCTGATCTGGATCTCATGCCATCATTCCATTGAACTAGTTCTTGCTAATGTCTCCGCTGAAGTCCATACAGCCACGTTCAGTGGACACTTTCTAGGCCTGGTCTCAACTGGCCTTTCAGTAGCATTTGATACTGTTGACCCTTTCCTTTTGCTGAAATACTTTTCCGTGGGCTTTTATGACCTAAAAACCTGCTGCTGCTATTTCTTCGTCTCTAGCTGTACCACCTCTGTCTCTTTTGTGGGTTTATCCTCCTCCTCCAGCCCATAAATAGTGGAATTCCTCAAAACTTAGTCCCAATCAGTCCTTCTCTTCTTAATCAACACTGTTTCCCATACAGATGGCCAACAAGTGCATGAGAAGATGCTCAATATTTCTTATTATTAGAGAAAGGCAAATCAAAACTACAATGAGGTATCACCTCACACCAGTCAGAAAGCCCATCATTAGAAAGTCTACAAATAATAAATGCTGGAGAGGGTGTGGAAAAAAGGGAACCCTCCTGCACTGTTGGTGGGAATGTAAACTGGTGCAGCCACTATGGAGAACAGTATGAAGGTTCCTTAAAAAACCAAAACTAGAACTACCATATGATCCAGCAATCCCACTCCCGGGCATACATCTGGACAAAACTATAATTTGAAAAGTACACACACCCCAATGTTCATAGTAGCACTATTTACAATAGCGGCCATGGAAACAACCTAAATGTCCATCGACAGAGGAATGGATAAGGAAGATGTGGTACATATATACAGAATATTATACAATAGCAGAATATTACTCAGCCTTAAAAAGGAATGAAATAATGCCATTTGCAGCAACATGGATGGGCCTAGAGATTATCATACTGAATGAAGTTAGTCAGACAGTGAAAGACAGATATCATATGACACCACTTATATGTGGAATCTAAAAAAAGAATGATACAAATGAACTTATTTACAAAAACAGAAATAGACTCACAGACATGGAAAACAAACTTATGGTTACCAAAGTGGACGGGAGGAGGGATAAATTAGGAGTTTGGGATTAACTGATACAAATTGCTATGCGTAAAATAACCAACAAGTTTTATATATATATATGAATCACTTTGCTGTACACCTGAAACTAACACAACATTGTAAATTAACTATACTTCAATTTTTTTTAATGGTTAAAAAAAACACTGTTGGGCTTCCCTGGTGGCTCAGTGGTTGAGAGTCCACCTGCCAATGCAGGGGACACGGGTTCATGCCCCGGTCCGGGAAGATCCCACATGCCGCGGAGCAGCTGGGCCTGCGAGCCATGGCCACCGAGCCTGCACGTCCAGAGCCTGTGCTCCGCAACGGGAGAGGCCACAGCAGTGAGGGGCCCGTGTACTGCAAAAAAAAAACACTGTCTTTTTTTCTCAATTCCAGGTTTTGTGTAAAACTTCCTAATTAACACCTCCCCTTGAATAATCCCAGAGCATCTCACACTCAAAAGATCAAAAACCAAAATTTTGGTCTTCCTCTCCAACCCCCTATTCAGATCTCTTCCAAGAATCAGATCTCACTCAGCAGCATCACCAACCTGCCTGTTCTTTGAGCCAGTAATGTCGGTGTCGTCCTGGCACCTGCCTCTCCCACGCTCACCATAGTAAATGGATGACCAAGCCTACTGTGGTCTTAACAGTTCTTGAGACCCCAGCTTTCCTCTGTCTGTGTCAACATCCTGATCCATCTCTTCCCTGGACTGCTACAGTAGACTTCTACTCTGGAACTGCTGTGACTAGTGCAATCAGAGTGATTTTTTTTTTCTAAATGCAAATCGCATGTCCATCCACCCCTTTCCAACCCCTGGCTCCATACCTATAGTGAGGCATCTATGTCCCTTCCCTGGGCTGCCTCATTGCCCTACACTTCTGCCCAGCACAGGACACATCCCACTTCACTTATAATTGTTCATCATTCCATCACACACACACACACAAACATGTGGAACTCCTCATTAGCTCCTTGAGCCAGGGACCATGTCATTCTTATCTGTAGCCCTTGGTGGTGCCCAAGAAAGGTTCATGGGAATGAACTAAACTAAAGTGAACTAGATTGAAGCTATTCCTTTTTCACAGCAGAAAATTCAGAGGTTCTGGTGTCTCCATGCTGTCGATGGTTCCTCAATAGTGGCGAACCCTGCTCGGCAATGACTTTGACTGAGGCAGTGAGACAGAATCCATGCCCAGTAGATGCAACATGAAGACACGGATGGAGAATATGGGTGGATGGGGGGTGGTAGCCATGCTTGACATCAGGGCATGAGGCATGAGAACAAAGGTTGTAACTGTACTGACGGTAAATGTTTCCAGTTGGATTCTTGGCTTGGCCTCCTCTCCCCGAGTATTAACTTCTATGAGCTCCTGTTCAAAGCAGGTACACTTCTTCTTGGAAGCTGATAGCAGAAGTAATAAGCCACGGTGGCACAGTAAACACTGGCAGGTGGCACGGAAATGGGCTGCTCACCCCGTTCAAAAGGAAGCTCATCTTGGAGACCAAGCAGATGGATGGAAACCACACAGAGCCATGTCCTTCTCAATGAGGCATAAATCTTCCAAAGTGACTTCCAATGACTTTACCCGCAGACCAGAAGGGCACAGAGAGGAAGTCTTTGTAGATGTGGCCAATGTTTCTGCCACAGAAGCATCTCCATGGACTTGGCCCTGAGGTTTCATCTAATGATTAGCATCGCATCTCCAGACCACAGATAATGGACTCCAAGGAAACCAAAAGCCCCCAGACAGTCCCCCCACCCTTGGCTGCCCCTCCCCACTTGGCTCCCATGGCATTCTGAGCACACCTCACTTTGTATCAGTACTTCCACACTGTTTTCTAGAACTCTACAAATATCTGTCTCACTTGTCCTATTAATCCATGCACTTCTCAAGGAATGACACTACGTGTTATTCAACTCTGCAGTTTTCCAGGGCCCGTCAAAATTCTTGGTACTTAGTAGGAAGCTTGGTGTAATGAAAAGGATAAGCTTTGATAAGATCCTGGATGTGAACCTTTCTCTCCACAGGATCATAGGCAAGACGTCCAATCTCTGTGGACCCAGTTTCCTCATCTGTAAAATTGTGCACCTGCATTCAGAGTAAATACAAGAATCACACTTAGTTTGGAGGGCATAGCTCCTAGCACAAATCCTGACACATGCTAGGAGCTAGGATTAATTGAACTGCACCACTCCCAGGGCTAACTTCCTGCTCCACCCCACTTGAAATATTGGGAGGAAATAAGACTGCTTTAGTTCAGAAATCAATGAAACATTTGATAGTTATGGAGGGAGAGAGTTAATGCTCACTGAGCATCTACCATGGGCCAGGCACTCTGCCAGAAGCATCCTCACCACAGCCTTGTTGGATGGGCCTTATTACTCATCCTTACAGAGGAGTAAGTTGGGGCTCAGAGAGGTTGGGGTGCCTTGCTCAAGATTAAGCAGTTAGTGACTGTCAGAGCTGGAGTATAATCCTTGATCTCTGTGACCCTAGAGAGTCAGTTCTTTTTCTTACATCAAAAAAATCACCCTGTTGTTCAAGCAAGAAATGACCAAACCTATTGTTTTTGTTTGTTTGTTTGTTTTTATACAGCACATTCTTATTAGTTATCTATTTTATACATATTAGTGTATATATGTCAATTCCAATCACTCAATTCATCCCACTACCACCCCCCGCTTTCCCCCCTGGTGTCCATATGTTTGGTCTCTACATCTGTGTCTCTATTTCTGCCTTTCAGACTGGTTCATCTGTACCATTATTCTAGATTCCACATATACATGTTAATATACAATATTTGTTTTTCTCTTTCTGACTTATTTACTCTGTATGACAGTCTCTAGGTTCATCCACGTCTCTACAAATGACACAATTTCATTCCTTTTTATGGCTGAGTAATTTTCCACTGTATATATGTACCACATCTTCTTTATCCATTCATCTGTCAGTGGGCATTTAGTTAAGTCTATTGGCTTTAATCTCTTAATAGTTCTTGATCCACCCACCTACTTTTCTCTGTCTCCACCAACAACCTAATCCACCTCTTCCATCAAGAGTAAGGAAGCCACCAATCCATGAGGACACTGCCACAGAGGAGGCGTGGCTGGGACGGCTCAGCTGACAGCCCCTGGAGGACACACACACAATGCCCTCTGGACAGGACAAGGAGGGTGATCGTGCAGCCAATATTCCACTTCTCCTTGACCTTTTGCAGCATGTTTGTCTGTGGGTTAAATAAGAAAACAGTAATAAATTACCTATCTTCACCCACTGGGTTTTCTATCTAAATGCACATACAAACATTGAAGTCTCCAGCTTAAAACACTTTAAAGGTTCCCCATAACCAGAGTGCAAGTTCTCTAAGGGGTCCATTCACTGGTCTCATCTCCCGAAACCCCCTACTTTTCAACGCATACCTTAGCCACTCCAAGCTTGTAGTTCCCCAAATACACCATGCTGTTGCTTGCCATTCCTTCTACTCTCACTCCCTTTAACTGATTAACCTTACCTATCCTGAATTGAGATTCAACCCAAGCATCTCCTCCTCCAATAAGTCTTCCCTGGCCTGCCAAATAGTTGAGCTCCGATTTAACGTCTGAATTTCTCTCTCATCCCTACAACTGCCATGTTGTTTTCTAAATGGCTACTTAGACATTTAACTCCTGCATCTAAGTGTGAGCTCTTTGAGGACAGAGAGTATATCTTTTTTTTTTTAGCGGTACGCGGGCCTCTCACTGCTGTGGCCCCTCCCGTTGCAGAGCACAGGCTCCGGACGCGCAGGCTCAGCGGCCATGGCTCACGGGCCCAGCCGCTCCGCGGCATGTGGGATCCTCCCGGACTGGGGCACGAACCCGCGTCCCCGGCATCGGCAGGCGGACCCTCAACCACTGCGCCATCAGGGAAGCCCGAGAGTATATCTTAATTCACCGCTTTATTTTCATCATCTGCCACCATGGCTCACACATAGAACAAGCTCAAAAACTAGTGTTGAATAAGGAATAACCGTTGTGTTCTTTTTGAGTACTAAGCACCCCAGGAAATGCATAGGAAGCTGAAAAAACCAAAAGGGTAGGTAAGAGGAATAGCGTAGACCCAAACAAATGGAGAATAATTCCATGGTGATTAAATGGATGGCACAAACATCATGCAGAAATGCCAAATGAACTCACAGTGCTTGATGAGCGGGCTGTATCAGAAAAGGCTGCAAGGAAGCACAGAGCATTGCTCTGCAAAGGTGTGACCCATCTTTTATTGACCTGAACACCCCTTGTGAAATGAATCCCTCACTTACCCACTAGTCTGGGCTACCTGCTGTGAGCTGCCTTCCAAGGAAATCCTAGGCTGAGGAAAAAAGGAACTCATTATTGATTGATTCATTGTTCAACTGACAAAACGTGATGGTCATTAGAGCATGAGGAGTGATATCAGCCATCATAAGAAAGGAAGAAAACCAACCATTGACACTGGGGTTTCTTAGTGAAGTCTTTTGAAGAAGAAGGGAGCACAGAGGTCTTAGGAACCAGACTCTCAACCTGTGCAATGGGTATAATAACAGCCAGTCAGTGGTGTGGTTATGAGCATTAAATGTGATCATGAATGTAACGTGTCTAGTCCAGTGTCCGGTACACCCAATAAACAGTAGCTACAACTGATGGGTCAGTTTTTTTTTTTTTTTTCTGGAAGCTGAAATCCTCTAGAAAATATTTGTTGAATTTGGATGAGAGGAGACAAGTAAACAATGTTTCTCCAGTGGAGTTTTCACTGGTGTATTTGTTTTCTCTGAAGCGCCTCTTTTATTTAATCCCGATATTATTCCAGTCTATCTATTACAACAAATAGTCCTAAGAAGGAGGCTTGAATTCAGAAGTAAATTGTACTCACAGATCATGCCTTAGAATGTGCATTATTAGTGTTTAACTGGAAAAACCAGATAGAGAAGAGCGATGATCCCATTGGAAAAAGCCAAATTGGATTTTGAAGACATTTTGATTTGCCCACTTTTTCTTTTTCTTCCTGGCAAAGGGAAAGCAAAAATTAAATGGCTCTGCATGTATTTTTGTGCTTTGCAACAACTCCAGAGATCCTCATCACTCCCAAGCTCATCAGCTCTGTGGTTCCTTTTCTCCATTACTGGGAGTGGCTAAACGAGAGAGTGTATGGAGAAAATAAATCCTCCTATTTGCGTCAAGTAATGTGAATATATGACTGCAGCCCTTCTCTCTTCTTAGAGCTGAAAAACAGCTACCTATTTCTTCAGAATAGAGTCTTATTTTTTCTCAACTATTTATCTGTTCCTCACTTTGCTCTGAAATGCAACACTGCCAAACTATTCTTGATGATCAAGGGATTCAGATAAAAGGGCTACCAAAACAGAGCCATGTCCAAAAATAGAAATTAAATCCATTTATCCTTGCCCCACCTGACAAAGGAATTATGCTAGATGGTGTGATTTTTATTTGCACACAGGGCAAAAAGGAAATGTAAACAAAATACAAGTTCAAGTTCTCCAGCCCCCCTTTGCGTTGACCCCTTCAGAGTCCTCTTCTCCCCCCCCGCCTCGAGTTCCCATCACCCTCATGAGTGCTCTCCTGCTCTCCAGGAAGGACAGGTGTTGCAGAAAACCAAAAGTTCAGCCAAGACTCCTGAGTTCCTTCACCCAGTTCACAGGCAAGATCAAGACCGAAACCATAAGAAAAGCTGGAGGCAGAAGGCAGGCCACCCACAATGGGACACAGAGGAAAAGACAGGGCAAAAACGAAGCAGGGGCATCCTGGGAAACTCCCCACAGAAAAAACTGGATGCTGTGACTTGCTTTTATTGGTCACCCAGAGAAAGATGTGACTTGGGGAAGCAAGCAAGGTCACAGGGATTAAGTCTGTCTGAAAGATAAAGAACCTTATTTCT
Organism: Delphinapterus leucas; assembly: GCF_059928025.1. Classification (NCBI taxonomy): domain Eukaryota; kingdom Metazoa; phylum Chordata; class Mammalia; order Artiodactyla; family Monodontidae; genus Delphinapterus; species Delphinapterus leucas. The sequence goes on along the minus strand of NC_143136.1, from coordinate 102,922,747 downwards.
TCAGTGCCCTACCACCACTGTGGGACTGGGGTCATTTTCAAGCAACTCTTCCCGTACCCATTTCTATGGCTTTAGTCTAATAGTTTGAGCACAAGTTACAGAATTTCTTTGCAAGCCCCATACCAACAACCAAGGCATATGGTAACTGATTCTTCCTTGGAATCATTAGTTATTAAAGAATAATGACATCAAAAAATATGTTCAGGGCTTCCCTGGTGATGCAGTGGTTGAGAGTCCGCCTGCCGATGCAGGAGACACGGGTTCGTACCCTGGTCTGGGAAGATCCCACATGCCACGGAGCGGCTAGGCCCATGAGCCATGGCTGCTGAGCCTGTGCGTCTGGAGCCTGTGCTCCGCAACGGGAGAGGCCACAACAGTGAGAGGCCTGCGTACCGCAAAAAATAATAAATAAATAAATAATATGTTCATACACATAAACCCACATAAGCAAATACCTTTGAAGCTTCAAATGTACTTATATTGTTCAACCAAATATGCATGTATTTACATTCCAAAATCTAGCCACAACTATACACAGTAATACCTCAAACTTCAGACAACTTTATGTCTCCAGAATCCAACTAGAGTTAAGAGGCAAAAAAACCCTGGACCTTAAGAAGCCAAGAGAGTAAACATTAATATAAGGTTCCTGATTGCCCCACATACCCCAGGAAGTCTAAGGATCTAGTCCACTGAGTAGGAGACCTGTGGGTCTTGGGAGGAGTGGGGAAAGGGCAGCAAAACTCTCACTTCTTCAAAGCTCTGGAGGTAGGTGGCATTATAGAATTTATATGCTAGAGGCTAACGGTAAGCCAAAGAGGGGGGTGTGCACAAATCCAAAGTTCATTTCTCAAAAGAAGACATACGGATGGCCAACAGTACATAGAAAGATGCTCAATATCACTAATCATCAGGGAAATGAAAATCAAAGCCACAATGAGATATCACTTCACACCTGTTAGCATGGCTATTGTCAAAAAATATAAGATGACAAGTATTGATGAAGACAAAAAGAAATCAGGACGCTTGTGTGCTCTTGGTAGGAATGTAAAGTAGTACATCCACTATGGAAAACAGTATAGAGATGCCTCAGAAAGGTAAAAATATAACTGCCATATGATCCAGCAATCCTATTTCTGGGTATTTATCCAAAAGAACTGAAATCAGGATCTCAAAGAGATGTTTGTATCCTCATATCCATTTCAGCATTAGTCACAGTAGCCAAGATATGGAAACAGCCTATGTTCATCAATGGATGAATGGATAAAAATCTGTTATAAATATATACACATGCACATGTACATATATAATGAAATGTTATACAACCTTTAAAAAGAAGGAAATCCTGCCTTATGTGACAGCATGCATGAAACTGAGACATTATGCTAAGTGAAATAAGTCAGTCACAAAAGGACAAACACTGCACGATTCCATTTATCTGAGGTACCCAGAAAGTTAAACACATAGAAGCAGAAGATGGGATGGTGGTTGCCAGAAGCTGGAGGAGGGGGAAATCGGAGTTGCTATTTAACAAGTACAAAGTTTCAGTTATGCAAGATGAATAAGTTCTAGAACTCTACTGGACTACATTGTGTCTGTAATTAACAATACTGTAATGTACACTTGAAAACTTGGTAAGAGGATAGATCTCATGAAAGTGTTATAATAATAATAATAATAAGTTCAGCCTGTAGGGGATGCCAGGAGCCAAGAGATAAAGGCAGCCGATAAACATACCAGACAGACACGAATAGGGACCAATCATTGGAGCTGCCAAGAGGGAGTGGGGTCCTAGGTGAATATGAAACCCAGAGCAGTGACCCAGGTGGATAAAGAGTATTTGCTGCCCAGTGCCTATGGGTGAACAGCCTGGATTTCTTTGTATTTAATTTTTGATAGTTTGATTAATATGTGTCTTGGCGTGTTTCTCCTTGGATTTATCCTGTAGGAGACTCTCTGTGCTGCTTGGACTTAATTGACTATTTACTTTCCCATATTAGGGAAGTTTTCCACTATAATCTCTTCAAATATTTTCTAAGTACCTTACTTTTTCTCTTCTTCTTCTGGGACCCCTATAATTCGAATGTTGGTGTGTTTAATGTTGTCCCAGAGGTCTCTGAGACTGTCCTCAATTCTTTTCATTCTTTCTTCTTTATTCTGCTCTGCGGTATTTATTTCCACTATTCTATCTTCCAGGTCACTTATCCGTTTTTCTGCCTCAGTTATTCTGCTATCGATTCCTTCTAGAGAATTTTTAATTTCATTTATTGTGTTGTTCATCATTGTTTGTTTGCTCTTTAGCTCTTCTAGGTCCTTGTTAAACGTTTCTTGTATTTTCTCCATTCTATTTTCAAGATTTTTTATCATCTTTACTATCATTACTCCGAATTCTTTTTCAGGTAGACTGCTTATTTCCTCTTCATTTGTTTGGTCTGGTGGGTTTTTACCTTGCTCCTTCATCTGCTGTGTATTTCTCTGTCTTCTCATTTTGCTTAACTTAACTGTGTTTGGGGTCTCCTTTTTGCAGGCTGCAGGTTCGTAGTTCCCGTTGTTTTTGGTGTCTGCCCCCAGTGGTTTAGGTTTGTTCAGTGGGTTGTGTAGGCTTCCTGGTGGTGGGGACTGGTGTGCGTGTTCTGGTGGATGAGGCTGGATCTTCTCTTTCTGGTGGGCAGGACCACGTCTGGTGGTGTGTGTTGGGGTGTTTGTGAAGTTATTATGATTTTAGGCAGCCTCTCTACTAATGGGTGTGGTTGAGTTCCTGTCTTGCTAGTTGTTTGGTATGGGATGTCCACCATTGTAGCTTGCTGGTCATTGAGTGGAGCTGGTTCTTGGCGTTGAGATGGAGATCTCTGGGAGAGCTCTCGTTGATTGATATTACGTTGGGCGGGGAGGTCTCTGGTGGTCCAATGTCCTGAACTCTGCTCTCCCACCTCTGAGACTCAGGCTTGATACCCGGCCAGAGCACCAAGGCCCTGTCAGCCACATGGCTCAGAAGAAAAGGGAGAAAAAAATAAACAAAGAAAAAAATTTTATTTTAAAAAAAATTTTTAATATTATTAAAATTAAAAAGTAATAAAAAAGAAGAAAGCAGCCAAACCAATAAACAAATCCACCAATGATAACAAGTGCTAAAAACTAAACTAAGATAAACATATAAATCAGAAACTAGTCAGTCGCATACAGCAAACCCAAGTCTATAGTTGCTCCCGAAGTCCACCTCCTCAATTTTGGGATGATTCATTGTCTATTCAGGTATTCCACAGATGCAGGGTATTTCAAGATGATTGTGGAGATTTAATCCACTGCTCCTGACAGCCTGGGTTTCTTTAAACACCCAGTGATGGAACAGACACAGAGCAAGAGCCCCAGGCCTTCCTGGGAATCTGTCTCAGGCTTTGAAATGTAGGAGAAGAAGCTAGGGTATCTTATCTTCCTGCTTAGAACAAATAAAAAGTAGCAAGTTGCCAGTGAAAAGCATGAAGCTGACAATGTTATCCATGACCCCAGCAGCAGGCGGCGACAGCTGGCAATATAACAGAAGGAAAGGAGATCTAAATTTAAAAAGCACATCTACAAGAACCCTGAGCACACTTGTATGTTTAATCCCAACCCGACGACTTCCTAGGGCCATTGATCAAGTCATTTAACCTCACAAGCTTCAGTTTCCTTGTCTGTAAAATGTGTGTAGTAAAACCTGCCCAGGTGGCTGTTTTGAGGATTTAATGAAACATGAATCTGAAAAAACAGTTGGTGCCTTGCATAGAGAAGGAGCCCCAAAACACTGCTTCCATTGCCTGCTCCCATGATATTAATCTGAGTCTGCTGCATAGCAAAGGATTTGGCTCCTTTCTGCTCTTCCAGAAAATCAGGGGAGAATGTTCCTATCTCCTTATATTGAGGAGAGTAGACTCAAGGGGTAAGCCATTCAGACATTTTAAGATACCAGGGATGGCCTTCAGAATGGAGATTCGAGTATAAGATGTCTTGGACACCAAGAACAGATAAGCAATAGAAGGTTGTCATCATAGTTATTATTGTGGTGATTGTTGTCATCATTGTTGTTGCTGTTGTTTTGATATTCTGGAAGAGAAGATGCTTCACAGGCTTAATGAAAAGTTCCCTGGCTGGAGTGTGTGTGTGTGTGCAAGAATGAGGGAGTGCTGGGTGGATGATAAAGTCAGGGAAAGAAGCAGCAGGAGGAGGCAAAGGTGAAGACCTGTGAATCTATATGGTGGCTCAAGGCTCCTGTTCAATGGGGATGGAGTTTAAAGAAGGCAGTGAAGGAGATGAAGCTGGTGTCTTAGTCCATTTGACCTGCTATAGCAAAAATACTCTAGAGTGGGTGGCTTATAAACAATAGAAATGTATTTCTCACAGTTCTGGAGGCTGGGAAGTCCAAGATCAAGGCACCAGCAGATTCAATGTCTAGTAAGAGCTTCCTGGTTCATTGATAACCATCTTCTCCCTGTGTCCTCACATGGCAAAAAGGGCAAGGGAGCTCTATGAATTCTCTTGTAAGTACACTAATCCCATTCATGAGGGTCCCACCCTCGTGACATTATGTAAACCTAATTACCTCCCAAAGGTTCCACCTCCAAATAACATCACCATGGGGCTAAGGCAAGAGCCAATGAATTTTGGAGGCACATATTCACTCCATGGCAGCTGGAAGGCAGAAAATGCCAGGTCAGAGCGGGCCATGGACATCATGCTACAGAGACTGAGCTTTAACGTGGGACCACTGAAACAGGTCAAGTTTTCAACTTAGAAACTTCATTCCGTAAGGCAAGTCGGCTGTGGACTCCCAGGGAATGACCTGTTTTTGCTCTTTAGAGCAGCACTGTCTAATAAATATAATGCAAACCATGCATGTAATTTTAAATTTTCTAGTAGCCACCTTATTTTAAAAGTACAGGTGAGGTTGATTTGAATAATATATTTTATTTAACCTAATATATCCCAAATATTATCATTCTAATATGTGATCAAATGTTAATAAAAAAACATTAAAAATTATTGCTGAGATATTTTACCTTTTTCACCATATTAAGCCTTCAAAATCTGGTATGTAGTTTACACTTACAAAACATCTTGATTCTTATTAGCCACATTTCAAGTGCTTAGCTAGCTGGCTACCATATTGGACAGTGCAGGTTTAAAGCAAGAAAGACTATCCACTGGTGAGCTGGGTTTAAGCAAGCATTTTAGGAGAGATCTTTCATTTGTTGGAGAAAACATTGAAAAGTCATTATGGGAAAGCTGGGTAAGAGAGAGATCAACCAGCTCACTTCACCAATAAACCCTAGCTTATCCTCCTGGAACTTTAAGAATCTTTACATGACTTGCCATACACCTTACCTTCCGTCAAAACGAAATGACATTCCCTGGTGTCATGGAGAATGCGGGAGTCTGGGAAATTAAACATGATGGAAATGATGCTGAAGAGACCTCAAGAGTGCTCTCTGGGTCTGTCTCAGCTGGGACCTCCACCAGGAGGGCACTGAGGCTCAGGCTACTTGTGCCCACTAGAGACCTGGGAATCCTACCTGGTGCTCTATCCTGGTTCCCAGGATAGAACTGATCTTCTTCCCAGAGAAGCACTCAGTGGGTCCCTGGAGGCATTTCTTCAAGGGAACAGTAGCCCAGTCATGACCAGCATCCTCCGGGAACATTTGAATCTGTCCTTACACCCCCATGAAAATCCTGTGAGGGTATTTGGCACTTAGGGGGCACACTGTGCCTTTAGGGTTCTTGTTCCTTCCCCTTGAATTACAAACACTCAGTAAACACCTTGTTTCCATAACCAAACTCTTAGTAAGGAGGTCCTCAGAGTCTTTCAAATGACAGAAAACACTCTCCCTGAGCCCAGAGCTTCCTGAGGGAGGGTCTGGTGCACTGCCTCTCCTCTGGGGCAGCCAGAGATAATACACAATGTGTTTTTTGGGACCTGCCTGGGAGGATAGTGACGTTTTCTTCTTTATCCTCCTCCAAAAGCAGATCTATAAAGACAAGCATTCTTCTTGGGAGAAGAAAAATATCGTGTACTTTGATTTTGTCCCCACTGTATATTTGGCCAGCACAGGTTAAAAAAGCAAAAGAGGAAAGAAAGGACAAAAAGATAGGCATGAGGGATTTTATGGAAGAAAAGCTGCTGATAAACATGTAAGTCACACTCAGCTCTTTGATTGTCCCTGTCTGGTCTGAGGAGATAACAGAGGCACCTTACCCTGTTTGATGGGGAAGTGCTTTTGCCATGTGACCATTTAGCCCCAACTAAGCAGGAATTCTAAGCTAGTTATTTCTCTCTTAGGAGGACAAAAAGAAGAAGAAAAACAGTGTCGTGCCCAACCCCTGCTGCCTGTGTGGACACATTTTCCTCTCCATCGCTAACACACTTCCTCCAGGACCTGATCCAGACCCATGACTTTAAGTACCATCTACATACAGGTCATTCCCCAGCCCATATCTCCAGCACTCTGCCCACCCTCACCACTGACCACCCATCTGCTCCCACCTGTGTTTCCTTCTCATCCCGCACAGTCAGTGACTCAGGCTTACGCTCTTAGATGTACCTTTGACTCATCTCTCTCTCCCTCATCCCACATCGAATCCATCAGCACATCCTGGAGGCTCAGAATACATCTGAGATCTGACCATTCTCAGCTCCTCCTCTGCTACCACCCTAACCCATCTCCATCTCTCACTGCAAGGCTTTCTGACTGGCCTCCTCACTCCTACTCTTGTCCTCTAAGATCCACTATCCACACAGCAGTAAGACGGATCCTTTGAAAACCTAAGTCAGATGATGTCATTCCTCTACTCAAAAGCCATCGGCTCCCCAGCTCCCATGGAATAATATCAGAGCTCTTGTGAAGGGCTGCAAGCCCTCTGGCAGCTCCCACTCAGCTCCAGCCACAGTGACCTCCTTACAGGCTGTCTAGGAAGAACACCCTGTTCCCAGCTCAGAGCCTTCACACTGCAGTTCCTTCTGACTAGTCCTACCGCAGACCTTCATATGACTAGTCCTCATTTCATTCAGTTCTCAGCCCAAAAGTTGCCTCTGCAGAAGGCCTTCCTGGCAAAGCCCATCCAACATTGCACCTTCACCAGACCCTGTTCCCTCACTCTGCTTTATTTTTCTTTGTAGCATTCCAACTACCTGACTTGATATTATATTTTTATCTGCTTACCTATTTATCATCTGTCTGCTCTCACCAAAATGTAAACTCTGGGAAGGTAAGGACTTGTCTTATCCACTGTTATATCTCTGTACCTAGAAGAGTGCTTGGCACAAGGGCGATCAATAAATATTTGTTAAGCAATTGAATTGAATTCAGCAAATTGCATCATAGGCAACTCCTTTGAAATTCTTGGTCCCAGGAAATAGTAAGTTGAAGGCTGGAATTTTCTTTCAAAGATTTTTCATTTATTTGGAAAAGCAATGCCTGTGTAAACTTGACTCCCCTATAAAATTATTGGGTATTCATTTATTCAACAAATTTGCCTTGGGTGCCTGTTATGTCCTAAGCACTGTCAAGTTCATCCCAGAAGGCAATTTTTTGAAGATGGAGGAGAAGAAGTACAGAGAGAAATGAGGCCCAAAGAGGTCCCAGCAGACAGATGGAGGTCCAGTGACTCCTTCCAGCATCAAAGAACAGCTAGAAGAAGTGTCACCTTTGTTGCCTGGTGACAAGGATGACGTGTATAGGTAAGCCATGGACCAGGGTGAAGGAGGTAACTTGTGGGTTGCAAATTCTTCTGTGTAGCTGCACTTGCAATCCCAGCTGAATTCACAGCATAACCGGAAGCCACTCGAACAGGTTAAAGGTCTCCATGGAATGCATGGCCCTGCGGCCTAAATCCTGCCACCAGCAAGGCCTGTGTCTATGAAATCCAAGTGTGACGGTCACCGGAAGGAGCTCGGTCTGCCGACATGATGTATTACATCTCACACAGCACACTTGGATTTATTCTCAAGGAGAGTTTCCAGTCAGGGCATGAGGGTGGTAGAGGTCTGGAATGCCATCACCCACCTCTCTTTACCTTTAGTTCTAATCTAAAGGTAATAGAGTTTAACAAAAGCTTGAGGAAGAAAGGATTTGTCTTACTAATGTTACCCTTGCCCAGTAATTTCCAGAGGTCAGAGGTCTCTGGAAAGACAGGGATTGAGGCCCAGCAGAGAGTTTAGACCAAGGCAGGGTCCCCCTCCCCCATAACTTCTCCAAACCTGGGTCCACCCCAAGTGTGGCAGGGATGTGACCCCCCCAGCACAGCTCACTACAGGGCTGCCTCACACCTCATCTGGTCCCATGGCCTTCATAACATGCACATACTTGTTGCTGGTGCCTAAATATTCCAAGTATTCTCTAGTCCATACTCCAGCCCTGAGCTCCGAATTCACACCCAACGTCTCCCCTTGGACATGTAACAGGTAGGTCCCAAATGAACCTGCCCCTCCACTCCAGGCTCCAGTAAATGGATGTCCGTTCATCCAGTTGCAGAGACAAGAATCTCTGTCACTTTTTATTTATTTTTATTTTTATTGGGGTATAGTTGATTTACAATGTTGTGTTAGTTTCAGGTATACAGCAAAGTGAATCAGTTCTACATATACATATAGCCACTCTTTTTTAGATTCTTTTCCCATATAGGTTATTACTCCGTATTGAGTAGAGTCCCCTGTGCTATACAGTAGGTTCTTATTAGTTATCTGTTTTATATACAGTAGTGTGTATATGTCAATCCCAGTCTCCCAATTTTTCCCTCTCCCCCTCACCCCCTGGTGACCATAAGTTTGCTTTCCACATCTGTGACTCTACTTCTGTTTTATAAATAAGTTCATTTGGATCATCTTTTTAGATTCCACATGTAAGCGATATCATATGATGCTTGTCTTTCTCTGTCTGAAGACTCTCTGTCACTCTTGTCCCTTCTCTTTCCCTCGCCCCTCACACCCCATCTGACAATCACTCCCCTGGACTCCTCTTTCAAAACATGTCTAGAATCCAGCCCGCCCTAAGCATCTTACCACCTCCTCTAGGGCGACCTTGCAAGAGCCTCTTAGCGGCTCTCTCTGCCCCAACCCTTGCCCCTAAAGTTAACTTCACGGGGCAACTAGATTTAAACATAAATCAAAATACGTTTTATTTCCTCTTAAACCTTCGAATGGCTTCCCAGTACAATCAGAATAAAATTCAAACTTCCTGCTGTGACCAGCAAGGTCTATGGTACCACCTGGGCCTCCCAAGTGGTCTGGGTTCATCACCCACTAACCTCTTCCCTGACACTTGGGTCTTCTTGTTGTTTCTTGAACATACCAAGTTCATTTCTCCTTCAGGGTCTTCATTCTTGTTACTCCTCAGCCTAGAAAAATGGTCTCCCTTTACATAAATGTTGCCTCATCTGAGAGGCTTCCCCAACATCCTATCTAAAATAGCCACTTAACCTCAATTTGCTCACTTTAGGTCTTCAGCCTGCCTCATCCTCCTTAAGAACTTTATAGCATCACTACTTGGCATAACAACGTATGTTTTGTAGGTTTATTTATTGTCTCCCTGGTGGAATGTGAGCCCCATGAGGACAGGTCTTTCTCCTTTCAGGAGATTCATCTGCAAGTAAGAATCTCCATCATCAGAGACGAGGGGAACGGACATAAATTGTTATTTCTGCTATAAATGAGCCCACTCTGACCTCAGACCTCTGCACCATTGCTCACTTTTTTGCTGTCAGTCACCCTGAGGTCTTGAAAAGATGAGGCAGAATGGCCATGTATTTCCTTTTGAGAGTTTTTCTTTTCTTTTTTTTTTTTTGGCCACACCGCACAGCTTGCGGAATCTTAGTTCCGGAACCAGGAATCAAACCCATGCCCCTGCAAAGGAAGCACAGTCTTTTTTTTTTTTTTAACATGTTTATTGGAGTATAGTTGCTTTATAATGGTGTGTTAGTTTCTGTTGTATAACAAAGTGAATCAGCTGTACATAGACATACATCCCCATATCTGCTCCCGCTTGCGTCTCCCTCCCACCCTCCCTATCCCACCCCTCTAAGTGGATAAAAAGCACAGAGCTGATCTCCCAGTGCTATGTGGCTTCTTCCCACTAGCTATCGATTTTACCTTTGGTAGTGTATATATGTCCATGCCACACTCTCACTTCATCCCAGTTTACCCTTCCCCCTTCCTGTGTCCTCAACTCCATTCTCTATGTCTGCGTCTTTATTCCTGTCCTGCCCCTAGGTTCTTCAGAGCCTTTTTTTTTTTTTTTTTTAGATTCCATATATATGTATTAGCATACGGTATTTGTTTTTCTCTTTCTGACTTACTTCACTCTGTATGACAGTCTCTACGTCCATCCACCTTGCTACAAATAACTCAATTTCATTTCCTTTAATGACTGAGTAATATTCCATTATATGTATGTATCACATCTTCTTTATCCGTTCATCTGTCGTAGAACACTTAGGTTGCTTCCATGTCCTGGCTATTCTAAATACAGCTGCAATGAACATTGTGGTAGATCACTCTTTTTGAATTATGGTTTTCTCAGGGTATATGCCCAGTAGTGGGACTGCTGGGTCATATGGTAGTTCTATTTTTACTTTTTTGAGGACCCTCCATACTGTTCTCCATCGTGGCTGTATCAATTTACATTCCCACCAACAGTGCTAGAGGGTTCCCTTTTCTCCACATCCTCTCCAGCATATATTGTTTCTAGATTTTTTGATGATGGCCATTCTGACCGGTGTGAGGTGATACCTCATTGTAGTTTTGATTTGCATTTCTCTAATGATTAGTGATGTTGAGCATCCTTTCATGTGTTTGCTGGCAATCTGTATACCTTATTTGGAGAAAAGTCTATTTAGGTCTTCTGCCACTTGTGGATTGGGTTCTTTATTTTATTGATATTGAGCTGCATGAGCTGCTTATAAACTTTGGAGATTAATCCTTTGTCAGTTGCTTCATTTGCAAATATTTTCTCCCATTCTGAGGGTTGTCTTTTTGTCTTGTTTATGGTTTCCTTTGCTATGCAAAAGCTTTTAAGTTTCATTAGGTCCCATTTGTTTATTTTTGTTTTTACTTCCATTTCTCTAGGAGGTGGGTCAAAAAGGATCTTGCTGTGATTTATGTCATGGAGTGTTCTGCCTATGTTTTTCTCTAAGAGTTTGATGGTGTCTGGCCTTACATTTACGTCTTTAATCCATTTTGAGTTTATTTTTGTGTATGGTGTTAGGGAGTGTTCTCATTTCATTCTTTTACATGTAACTGTCCAGTTTTCCCAGCACCACTTATTGAAGATGCTGTCTTATCTCCATTGTATATTCTTGCCTCCTTTGTCATGGATTAGTTGACGATAGATGCATGGGTTTATCTCTGGGCTTTCTGTCCTGTTCCATTTACCTATATTTCTGTTTTTGTGCCAGTACCATACTGTTTTGATTACTGTAGCTTTGTAGTATACTCTGACATCAGGGAGCCTGATTCCTCCAGCTCCATTTTTCTTTCTCAAGATTGCTTTGGCTATTCGGGGTCTTTTGTGTTTCCATACAAATTGTGAAATTTTTTGTTCTAGTTCTGTGAAAAGTGCCATTGGTAGTTTGATACGGATTGCACTGAATCTGTAGATTGCTTTGGCTAGTATACTCATTTTCACAATGTTGACTCTTCCAGTCGAAGAACCTGGTATATCTCTCCACCTGTTTGTATCATCTTTAATTTCTTTCATCAGGGTCTTATAGTTGTCTGCATACAGATCTTTTGTCTCCTTAGGTGGTTTACTCCTAGGTATTTTATTATTTTTGTTGCAGTGGTCAATGGGAGTGTTTCCTTAATTTATCTTTCAGATTTTTCACCATTAGTGTATAGGAATGCAAGAGATTTCTGTGCATTAATTTTTTATCCTGCTACTTTACCAAATTCTTTGATTAGCTCTAGTAGTGTTCTGGTAGCATCTTTAGGATGCTCTATGTATAGTGTCATGTCATCTGCAAACAGTGACAGCTTTACTTCTTCTTTTCCGATTTGGATTCCTTTTATTTCCTTTTCTTCTCTGATTGCTGTGGCTAAAACTTCCAAAACTATGTTGAATAAGAGTGGTGAGAGTGGGCAACCTTGTCTTGTTCCTGATCCTAGTGGAAATGGTTTCAGGTTTTCAACATTGAGAACGATGTTGGCTGTGGGTTTCTCATATACGGCCTTTATTATGCTGAGGTAGGTTCCCTCTATGCCTACGTTCTGGAGAGTTTTATCATAAATGGGTGTTGAATTTTCTCAAAAGCTTCTTCTGCATCTGTTAGACGATCATATGGTTTTTCTCCTTCAGTCTGTTAGTATGGTGTATCACATTGACTGATTTGTGTATATTGAAGAATCCTTGCATTCCTGGGATAAACCCCACTTGATCATGGTGTATGATCCTTTTAATGTGCTGTTGGATTTTGTTTGCTAGTATTTTGTTGAGGATTTTTGCATCTATTTTCATCAGTGATATTGGCCTTTAGTTGTCTTTTTTTGTGGCATCTTTGGTTTTGGTATCAGGGTTATGATGGCCTCGTAGAATGAGTTTGGAAGTGTTCCTCCCTGTGCTATATTTATGTAGAGTTTGAGAAGGATAGATGTTAGCTGTTCTCTAAATGTTTAGTAGAATTCTCCTATGAAGCCATCTGGTCCTGGGCTTTTGTTTGTTGGAAGATTTTTAACCACAGTTTCCATTTCAGTGCTTGGGATTGGTCTATTTATATTCTCTATTTCTTCCTGATTCAGTCTCAGAAGGTTGTGCTTTTCTATGAATTTGTCCATTTCTTCCAGGTTGTCCATTTTATTGGCATATAGTTGCTTGTAGTAATCTCTCATGATCCTTTGTATTTCTGCAGTGTCAGTCGTTACTCTTCCTTTTTCATTTATAATTCTACTGATTTGAGTCTTCTCCCTTTTTTTCTTGATGAGTCTGGCTAATGGTTTATCAATTTTGTTTATCTTCTCAAAGAATCATCTTTTACTTTATTGATCTTTGCTATCATTCCCTTCATTTCTTTTTCATTTATTTCTGATCATATCTTTATTATTTCTTTCCTTCTGCTTCTTTTGGGGTTTTTTTGTTCTTCCTTCTCCAATTGCTTTAGGTGTAAGGTTAGGTTGTTTATTTGACATGTTTCTTGTTTTATAAGGTAGGGTTGTATTGTTATAAGCCTCCCTCTTAAAACTTCTTTTGCTGCATCCCATAGGTTTTGGGTCATCGTGTTTGCATTGTTATTTGTTTCTAGGTATTTTTTGATTTCCTCTTTGATTTCTTCAGTGATCTCTTGGTTATTTAGTAGTGTATTGTTTACCTCCATGTGTTTATATTTTTTTACAGATTTTTTTCCTGTAATTGACATCTAGTCTCATAGCATTGTGGTTGGAAAAGATACTTGATATGATTTCAGTTTTCTTAAATTTACCAAAGCTTGATTTGTGACCCAAGATATGATCTTTCCTGGAGAATGTTCCATGAGCACTTGAGAAGAAAATGTATTCTGTTGTTTTCGGATGGAATGTCCTATAAATATCAATTAAGTTCATCTTGTTTAAAGTATCATTTAAAGCTTGTGTTTCCTTGTTTATTTTCATTTTGGATGATCTTTCCATTGGTGAAAGTGGGGTGTTAAAATCTCCTACTATGATTGTGTTACTGTAGATTTCCCCTTTTATGGCTGTTAGCATTTGCCTTATGTACTGAAGTGTTCCTATGTTGGGTGTATAAATATTTATAATTGTTATATCTTCTTCTTGGATTGATCCCTTGATCATTATGTAGTTTCCTTCTTTGTCTCTTGTAATAGTCTTCATTTTAAAGTCTCTTTTGTCTGATATGAGAATTGCTACTCCAGCTTTCTTTTGATTTCCATTTGCATGGAATATCTTTTTCCATCCCCTCACTTTCAGTCTGTATGAGTCGCTAGGTCTGGAGTGGGTCTCTTGTAGACAGCATATGTGTGGGTCTTGTTTTTGTATCCATTCAGCCAGTCTCTGTCTTTTGGTTAGAGCATTTAATCCATTTACATTTAAGGTAGTTATCAATATGTATGTTCCTATTACCATTTTCTTTATTGTTTTGGGTATGTTATTGTAAGTCTTTTCCTTCTCTTGTGTTCCTGCCTAGAGAAGTTCCTTTAGCATTTGTTGTACAGCTGGTTTTGTGGTGCTGAATTCTCTTAGCTTTTGCTTATCTGTAAAGTGTTTAATTTCTCCGTTGAATCTGAATGAGATCCTTGCTGGGTAGAGTAATCTTGGTTGTAGGTTTTTCCCTTTCATCACTTTAAATATGTCCTGCCATTCCCTTCCGGCTTGCAGAGTTTCTGCTAAAAGATCAGCTGTTAACCTTTAGGGGATTCACTTGTATATTATTTACTGCTTTTCCCTTGCTGCTTTTAATATTTTTTCTTTGTGTTTAATTTTTGATAGTTTGATTAATATGTGTCTTGGCATGTTTCTCCTTGGTTTTATCCTTTATTGGACTCTCTGTGCTCCTTGGACTTGATTTCCTTACCCATATTAGGGAAGTTTTCAACTATAATCTCTTCAAATATTTTCTCTGTCCTTTTTTTTTTTTCTCTTCTTCTGGCACCCCTATAATTCGAATGTTGGAGTGTTTAATTTTGTCCAAGAAGTCTCTGAGATTGTCCTCAATTCTTTTTGTTCTTTTTTCTTTTTTCTGCTCTGCAGTAGTTATTTCCACCGTTTTATCTTCCAGGTCATTTCCATTCTTCCGCCTCAGTTATCCTGCTATTGATTCCTTCTAGGTAATTTTTAATTCCATCTATTGTGTTGTTCATCATTGTTTTTTTGTTCTTTAGTTCTTCTAGGTCCTTGTTAAATGTTTCTTGTGTTTTCTCCTTTCTAGTTCCAAGATTTTGGATCATCTTTACTATTATTACTCTGAATTCTTTTTCAGGTAGACTCCCTATTTCCCCTTCATTTGTTTGGTCTGGTGGGCTTTTACCTTGCTCCTTCATCTGCTGTTTATTTCTCTGTTTTCTTATTTTGCTTAACTTACTGTGTTTGGGGTCTCCTTTTCACAGGCTGCAGGTTCATAGTTCCTGTTGTTTTTGGTGTCTGTCTCCAGTGGGTGTGGTTGGTTCAGTGGGTTGTGTAGGCTTCCTCGTCGAGGGGACTTGTGTGTGTGTTCTGGTGGGTGAGCCTGGATCCTGTCTTTCTCGTGGGCAGGACTGCATCTGGTGGTGTGTTTTGGGGTGTCTGTGAACTTATTATGATTTTAGGCAGCCTCTCTGCTAATGGGTGTGGTTGTGTTCCTGTCTTGCTAGTTGTTTGGCATGGGGTTTCCAGCACTGGAGCTTGCTGGTCGTTGAGTGGAGCTGGGTCTCAGTGTTGAGCTGGAGATCTATGGGAGAGCTTTCGCCATTTGATCTTATGTGGTGCCGGGAATCCTCTGGTGGACCAATGTCCTGAACTCGGCTCTCCCAACTCAGAGGCTCACGCCTGACACCCGGCCAGGGCACCAAGACCCTGTCAGGCACACGGCTCCTGTAGACTGAGAAATATCCAGGAAAACTGAGAAACTCCAGAAGCATGGAGTCTTAACCCCTGGACCACCAGGGAAGTCTCCTTTTGAAAGTTTTAAGTAGGAATAATTCTTACTGCTACCAGCCAAAGCTGAAAAAACTTCATCCCTGAACACCAATTTCTATGAAGTTTTTTCTTCCTACCCAACAAAACTATAGGTTCAAAGAAACTGTCATAGAATTGTGGAATTTAAGGTATATTCGTATTTCAGTCCAGCTTCTCCCATTTTGCAGATGAGGAAACTGAGGCACAGAGGAACGATTAGTTCAATGTTTTACATTGAGTCAAGGCCAGAGTCAATGCAACAGCCTTGCTTCCTGCCGGCAACCAAAGCTCACTCCACTACCAAGTTCTTCACCTGCCTCTGAGCTTGTCCTAGGAAAGTTCCTCAGCTCTAAATTTGAGATAACTGTCAGGTTCATCATTTTATGTAAAATATTTCTGTAACACCTAGAACTGAAGGCCATTTTGCAAAAATATGATGCATACGGCTCACTCCTTCACTAGGCATGCAATCCCTTGCCCAAACCCCACTATTGGAACTATATCCAACATCCTGTGATAAACCATAGTGGAAAAGAATATGAAAAAGGATGAATATGTATGTGTAATTGAATCACTTTGCTGTATAGCAGAAATTAACACAACATTGTAAACCAACTGTACCTCAATGAAATAAATTTAAAATAAATAATTAAAATAAAGTTTTCTAGTAGTCACATTAATGGGAATAAAAGGAAGCAGATAGGGTGAAGGAAGAGGGTGCCATGATTGTTTGGTGATGGGGCTGAGGTCGCTGGAGGAGCCTGGTGAGTCTGGGATTCAAGACAGTGCTGAGCTTTCTCCATCCATGCTTCCAGGCCGTGGGGGGCTGCACAGGGCAGGGAGGCAACTCAGCAGGAACCTGGATTTGGTCCTAAGAGCCGTGGGATTGAGAAGGCATTACCAGAAGTGATCTTGGGACTGACGGGAAGAGAGGCCTGGAGGGGAAAGGAGACCGGTTCCCGAGGGGGAGGGTGTTTCCCGCAGAAAGGGGTGGGGGAAAAGTTGCGAAAGCGGCGTGGGAGCGCAGGGTAGGCAGCGGGTGGCTGTTGCTGGTCTGTTTGGAAAGCAGCGAGGGCCCACAACGAGTTCAAGGGGAGAGCCCAAAGAGTAGGAGTGAGAGGAGTCCAGGGTTGCCTTTGGGCAGTCTGTAAGAGTTAACCCAAAGGACCCTCGCGCAGCCCCAGAGGGCTGGGGAGGGGGGAGGGGGAGGGATTCTGGAAGTCAGGGCAGCCAAGAGCGAGGAGCATAGGGTGCGGGAGATTAGTTGCGCGGGCAGTGCAGGGGCGGCTTGGGGGCGGCTGGTGAGTATTGCGTGGGAGATCTTGGTTTGGAGTTTTCTACAGTCTTGCAGTCTTGCCCCCGTTCGGAAGACTCACACTACTCGTCTTTGTACTAGAAACAGTGTCTCCTGGGGCAAAAGGAAGGAGCCAGGATGGCCTGGGCTCTGAAGCTGCCTCTGACCGATGAGGTGACTAAATCCCGGCTTGTGCAGGACTCTGATGCTAGACTATCCGGGATCGGCCACAACTGCGTGCTGGTGCCTGTAGCATGAGTGATGTCCTAGCATTGCCCATTTTTAAGCAAGAAGAGTCAAGTTTGCCTCCAGACAATGAGAATAAAATCCTCCCTTTTCAATATGTGCTTTGTGCTGTCACCTCTCCAGCAGTGAAACTCCATGATGAAACCCTGACATATCTCAATCAAGGCCAGTCTTATGAAATCCGAATACTAGACAAGAGGAAACTTGGAGAACTACCAGAAATTAATGGCAAATTGGTGAAGAGTGTATTCCATGTTGTGTTCCATGACAGATGGCTACAATACACTGAACATCAGCAGCTGGAAGGCTGGAGGTGGAACCCACCTGGAGATAGCATTCTTGATATCCCAATGTCTGTGGGTATAATCGATCCTAGGGCTAGTCCAAACCAACTAAATACAGTGGAATTCCTGTGGGACCCTGCAAGGAGGACATCTGTGTTTATTCAGGTGCATTGTATTAGCACAGAGTTCACTATGAGGAAACATGGTGGAGAGAAGGGAGTGCCATTTCGAGTGCAAATCGACACCTTCAAGGAGAATGAGAACAGGGAATATACTGGGCACTTACACTCAGCCAGCTGCCAGATCAAAGTCTTCAAGCCCAAAGGTGCAGACAGAAAACAAAAAACAGGGAGAAAATGGAGAAACGAACGCCTCATGAGAAGGAGAAGTATCAACCTTCCTATGAGACAACTATACTCACAGAGTGTTCTCCATGGCCTGAGATCACGTATGTCAATAATTCCCCATCACCTGGCTTCTACAGTTCCCATAGCAGTCTTTCTCTTGGGAGAGGAAATGGTTCACCAAATCACCAGCCAGAGGCCTCTCCAGTCACAGATAACCTCCTGCCAACAACCACACCTCAGGAGGTTCTGCAGTGGTTGCATCGAAACCGTGAAATCCACATTCACGAGGCTTTTTACAAACTTTTCAGGTGCAGATTTGTTGAAACTAACTAGAGATGATGTGATTCAAATCTGTGGCCCTGCAGATGGAATCAGGCCTTTTTTTTTTTTTTTTTTCTTTTGCAGTACGTGGGCATCTCACTCTTGTGGCCTCTCCCATTGCGGAGCACAGGCTCCGGACGCGCAAGCTCAGCGGCCATGGCTCACGGGCCCAGCCGCTCCGTGGCATGTGGGATCTTCCCGGGCTGGGGCACGAACCCGCGTCCCCTGCATTGGCAGGCGGACTCTCAACAACTGCACCACCAGGGAAGCCCGGAATCAAATTTTTAATGCATTAAAAGGCCTGATGTGAGCCCAAGGCTAACCATTTATGTTTGTCAGGAATCCTTGCAGCTGGGGGAGCAGCAACAACAGCAGCAGAAGCATGAGGATGGAGACTCAAATACTTTCTTCGTTTACCATACCATCTACCTAGAAGAACTGACAGCTGTTGAACTGACAGAAAAAAATTGCTCAGCTTTTCAGCATTTCCCCTTGCCAGATCAGCCAGGTCCACAAGCAGGGGCCCACAGGAATCCACGTGCTCATTAGTGATGAGATGATACAGAACTTTCAGGAAGAAGCCTGTTTTATTCCGGACACAATGAAAGCAGAAACCAATGATTGCTATCATATCATACTGAAGTAGGTGTGGGACATTCCGTCCTCAGTGGCTGCTGCTTCTTTCACCTACTAGAAACTCCCCTCTTGAAGGGGGTTGCAAATGGAGCTTTGAAGGGCTGCAGGAACCTGACGCATCTGACTGTATGTGGGGGAGTCCAGGCCTTGGAGGCAGAATCCCAGGCATCTGTGTTGGTCCAAGCTCTTGGGGCACACACAGATTACTGCCCAACATGCATTTCTGCAACTATTTCTTTTTTAAAATTTCTGGACCCTATTGTTGATGAATATCAGTAGAAACTCCACATCCTTTAAGGTGTGTGTAGGGCATAATGATGATGAGAATCGTGTGATGTTTAATGGAAAGATGTTAAATTTTGTGATATGGGGCCATGTAATATTTTTTCTAACATAAAAGCAAATATCTATATTCATAAGACTAGATCCTCAATCTTTTTTGCCTCTGAAAACCTCATCAAAGAGAAATACAGAGAAAGAAGAAAATTCTTCTTTTGATTCCCCTGTAATTCTATGACTAATAGTAACTTTAGCTAACATTTTTTGCACATTTAGTTGTGCCAGGCAGTGTGATAAATTCTTTAAATGGATTATCTTGTTTAAATCCTCTTAATAGCCCTATGTGAAGTGGGTAATAATGATCCCTAATCAAAGATGAGGAAATGAGACATAGAGTGGCCGAGGAGCTTGCTGAGTAACAGGCAGCTAGCAACCAGTGACACTGAAATGCAAACCCAGGCCGTCTGGCTCTTATTGACTGCCATCCATGACTGCCACCCTTGCGGGCCTCTGTGCTTGCCATCATTTCTTACTGTGGCTCTTCTGGTGAATTAGATATTAACACTGAGCGAGAACGGAGAAATTAACACCAAAAGGGACAAACCACACCTAAATAATGATGAACAAATCAAGACCTACAAAAAATGAAAACATAGACGCTTTCAAAGCATCCTCAGTCATCAGATTCACAGAAGTTGAGGTGGTGAAAACTAGGGATTATCTATAACTCCCCAAATACACTGTTCTTGAATGACCTCAAACTATTTATTGAGTTAGACTAACCTCTGCTTTCTCTTTCCTCTCTCTGCATCTTCTCTTGGTCTAGAAAGTTCTTTTACTCATGTAGCGTTCATTTATATAAGCTTTACAAGAAATTCATTCCCATCCTGTTTGCATTCTTACCATATACTTTAGTTCTTCCTGATTGTGATTGTGTGCTCTTGTGTGTGTGCATGTGTAAGACTATGGGTCTTTTTTCACATGTAAATTTTATCCAGAAATCCCTCTATACGTTATGCTGAGGTGAAAAATGATAATGTTCAAAAGATTCTGTATTGGATTTGGACCTGTGTGTGTGTGTATGTGTATTTTTAAAGAATTTGATAAAGTTTAAATGTTTTTATACAGAAATTTTCGTTCGTTAAAATCAACCTTCAAAAAAAAAAGCAGATAAAAATTTTTTTTAAATATGCGTTTCCACAGCAGATGAATCTGTTTCAAATCCTGCTCCTCCTATTACTAATTGTGTGACCTGATGTAATTTTTTTAACTCCTCTGCAAGATACAGACCGCTCTGAAAAATATGACCCTTTTATAATAGATTTCAAAATATGGGAATAAATACACCCTGTTAGACCCTGTTGACTCTGTGATGAACATGCTAACACTTTCTTTAAAAAAATGCCTTTTCTCTTAGAGCCAGGACCTCTCACAGCCACTGCCAGTCAGGCAGCAGTGGTGAGGTTTCTGTAAAGAACGTCCATTGGCACTTTCTGGTAAGGCCAGGAAAGGGCTGGCACGAAGCATCTTAGAGTCTATGAAATATTCTAAATTCGTCACTAAGTGTATATATATATTTATTTATTCTAAAAAGAATCAAAGATACATTACCTCTAGGAGAGGAAAATGGGAAAGGAGGCTTTCACTTCCCATTCCCTTCCACCATGCACGGTTGACTTCTTCAACCTGTGAAATGCATTCAATCGTAAAGGAGCCATTTGGGGCTTATTTTCTCCTTTGTACTTCTGTGGCTGTAAAAAGGCTTAAGCAATCTTAATTTATTTTAAGTAGAAGAATAAGTGAAGTAAATAATGAAGTGAATTATCTTAATTTTTGATATTTCTCTCTCTCAGCTTCTTTGCATTTGAGAAATTGGGGAAAGTTTCTAAGGATCTGAAGAGAGACAAAGACTCATGACAGTGTAGTGCAAGGAGCACTGGTCCAGAGATGGGAGACAGGAATGGACAGCACCCCAAATCAGCAAAGCTGCAGAGAGATGATTATATTCATATGCTGCTGGTGGCTACCAAATTTTGAACTACCTTTTTGGAAAACCATATGTTAAAATGTAACAATTAAATATTCATGTCTTTGACCCATAGACTTCACTACAGGGTTTTTATTGTGAAGAAACTTTCTATAATACTTTAAAAATTCCGGGCATAAAAATATTCCCATAATTTCTTTTAATAACAAAAATAATTGGCAATACCTCAAATTTACATCAATAGGTTAATAGTTAAGTAAGATATGCATCCAGTGAGTAGAAATGAATCTGTAATAACATTATTAAAAACTTTATTAAAAAATATTATAACCAGATTAAATTTTACAAAGCAAGATATAAAATTGCATATATAGTACAATTTGATCAAAGAAGCAACACTTTTTTATGCAGAAAATTTAATGTTGCCAGGGCTTCCCTGGTGGCACAGTGGTTGAGAGTCCGCCTGCCGATGCGGGGGACACGGGTTCGTGCCCTGGTCCGGGAAGATCCCACATGCCACGGAGTGGCTAGGCCCGTGAGCCGTGGCCTCTGAGCCTGCGCGTCCCGAGCCTGTGTTCTGCAACGGGAGAGGCCACAATAGTGAGAGGCCCACATACCGCATAAAAAAAAAAAAAAAAAAGAAACAGCCAAATAAACTTAAACAGGGAAAATATATGGAATAAGAAAGAGAAACACCCTAAATCTAGCATTCATCCATTTATTCATTCACTTATCCAACCACTTTGGATTATGCGCTTTGTGCTTCATGCTGTGTTTTGAACTGAAGTACAGTGGTGAGGAAAACACGCATGATCCTTGCCCTGAAGAGGCTTATGACCTAGTAACATACAGATCATCCATTTTCCTACGGAGTTAGCAGAACAAAGGCATCAAAGTAAAATCAAGAGATAATGGGAAAAAATAAACTAACTCAAAAAGCTAGAAGAATAGTGGTGAAATAAAACTGAAAGAAAGAAAGAGGGGGAAATTGCTAAACATAAAAACTAAAAACAATTCATTTCAGCCACCAAAAGCAGCATCAGTAAAAGAACTTGCTTTGCGAAAAGATCCATAATATAGACAAACATTTCACTATGTGAGTCAACGAAAAAGATAAAAACAAAAGTGTAAAACTTTAAGAGTGGAGGACTTCCTGCCTGTCAGGAGCTTGTATGTGGCTGCTCCTGCCCTCACAATGAGAAAAGGGCAGAACAAATTGAGAAGCAACAGTTCCTCTCAGGTTCATCAAGAACTGAAATCATGGGCAAACTGCTGCTCCAAGACAGGTGAGTTTGGAGAGGCACAATTTAGTGGAATATAGACCTCCATGGGAAACAGCACTGGGCAGGAAAACAAACTGCAACTGACGAATGCCAGGGGCTCAGGGTGGCACATTTGAGAGTTAAATACTCCAGGGAGGGACACGTCCCACACTTTTATGAGTTTTAACTCCAGGAGCTCTCCCAGCTCCTCACAGTGAAGCTTGGAGAAGAATCCCCTTACAACAGAGGGAGGGGGAAAGCAAACATTTTGAAATACTCCCAGAGTATTCTGTTCTTCTTCACAAAATATTAAGATGAGAAAGGACTTACGATCACAGGCATGAAATGGTTACTTGTTTAATATAAAAGAAAACTATGTATTCTTGTATGATAATGTTTTAAAATCTCACAGAAATACCTAGGAATAAACCTACCTAAGGAGACAAAAGACTTGTATGCAGAAAACTATAAGACACTGATGAAAGAAATTAAAAATGATACAAACAGGTGGAGAGATATACCATGTTATTGGATTGGAAGAATCAACATTGTGAAAATGACTCTATTACCCAACACAATCTACAGATTCAATGCAATCCCTATCAAACTACCACTGGCATTTTTCACAGAACTAGAATTAAAAATTTCACAATTTGTATGGAAACACAAAAGACCCAAATAGCCAAAGTAATATTGAGAAAGAAAAATGGAGCTGGAGGAATCAGGCTTCCTGACTTCAAACTATACTATAAAGCTACAGTCATCAAGACAGTATGGTACTGGCACAAAAATTGAAATATAGACCAATGGAACAGGATAGAAAGCCCAGAAATAAACCCACACACATATGATCACCTTATTTTTGATAAAAGGGTCAAGAATATACAATGGAGAAAAGACTGCCTCTTCAATGAGTGGTGCTGGGAAAACTGGACAACTATATGCAAAAGAATGAAATTAGAACACTCCCTAACACCATACACAAAAATAAACACAAAATGGATTAAAAACCTAAATGTAAGGCCAGACACTATAAAACTCTTAGAGGAAAACATAGAACACTCTATGAGGTAAATCACAGCAAGATCCTTTTTGACCCACCTCCTAGAGAAATGGAAATAAAAACAAAAATAAACAAATGGGACCTAATGAAACTTAAAAGCTTTTGCACAGCAAAGGAAACCATAAACAAGACAAAAAGACAACCCTCAGAGTGGGAGAAAATATTTGCAAATGAAGCAACTGACAAAGGATTAATCTCCAAAATTTACAAGCAGTTCATGCAGCTCAATATCAAAAAAACAAAAAACCCAATCCAAAAATGGGCAGAAGACGTAAATAGACATTTCTCCAAAAAAGATATACAGATTGCCAACAAACACATGACAGAATGGTCAACATCACTCATCATTAGAGACATGCAAATCAAAAGTACAATGAGGTATCACCTCACACCGGTCATCATCTAAAAATGGCCATCATCAAAAAATGTACAAACAATAAATGCTGGAGAGGGTGTGGAGAAAAGGGAACCCTCTTGCACTGTTGGTGGGAATGTAAATTGATACAACCACTATAGAGAACAGTGTGGAGGTTCCTTAAACAACTAAAAATTGAACTACCATATGACTCAGCAATCCCACTACTGGGCATATACCCTGAGAAAACCATAATTCAAAAAGAGACATGTACCACAATGTTCATTGCAGCTCTGTTTATAATAGCCAGGACATGGAAGCAACCTAAGTCTCCATCAACAGATAACTGGATAAAGAAAATGTGGCACATATATACAATGGAATATTGCTCATCCATAAAAAGAAACGAAATTGAGTTCTTTGTAGCGAGGTGGATGGAACTAGAGTCTGTCATACAGAGTGAAGTAAGTCAGAAAGAGAAAAAAAATATACCGTATGGTAACACATATATATGGAATCTAAAAAAGAAAAAAGTGGTCCTGAAGAGCCTAGGGGCAGGAGGGAATAAAGATGTAAAGAATGGACTTGAGGACATGGGGAGGGGAAAGGGTAAGCTGGGACGAAGTGAGAAAGTGGCATGGACATATATACACTATCAAATGTAAAATAGATAGCTAGTGGGAAGCAGCTGCATAGCACAGGGAGATAAGCTCGCTGCTTTGTGACCACCTAGAGGGGTGGGATAGGGAGGGTAGGAGGGAGACGCAAGAGGGAGGAGATATGGGGATATATGTATATGTATAGCTGATTCACTTTGTTATAAAGCAGAAACTAACACAGCATTGTAAAGCAATTATACTCCAATAAAGATGTTAAAAGGATAAATAAATAAAAATTTAAAAAATAAAAATAGATTTTAAAAGAAGAAACAAAACTGAGTTACTTTTAGTTAGGTTGATGGACTTGGAGTCTATCATACAGAGTGAAGTAAGTCAGAAAGAGAAAAACAAATCCTGTATGGTAACACATATATATGGAATCTAAAAAAAAAAATGGTTCTGAAGAACCTAGGGACAGGGCAGGAATAAAGACACAGACATAGAGAATGGACTTGAGGACACAGGGAGTGGGAAGGATAAGCTGGAACGAAGTAAGAAAGTGACATGGACATATATACAGTACCAAATGTAAAATAGATAGCTAGTGGGAAGCAGCTGCATAGCACAGGGAGATCATCTCGTACTTTATGTCCACCTAGAGGGGTGGGATAGGGAGGGTGGGAGAGAGATGCAATAATGGGGAGATATGGGGATATATGTATACATATAGCTGATTCACTTTGTTATACAGCAGAAACTAACACACCATTGTAAAGCATTTATACTCCAATAAAGATGTTTAAAAGAAAGAACATTGTATGTCAATTCTATCTCAATAAACCTGGAAAAATTCAATAAAATAAAATAAACTACAGATTAACTGCCGCCCCCAATTTCTCCCAGCAGAATGAAATATGGGTTGCACTGGCGCAACTGAGCTCAAAAATGTGAGTTTTTACAAAAATATAAAAGGCTTAAGCTCCTCTCTACACAGCCTGTCTTCCTCAACTCACCCCCTTTCTCAGGTTCAGAGCAACCCACATTTCTTTTTTTTTTTTAGTTTTATTTATTTTTTATTTATTTCTGGCTGTGTTGAGTCTTTGTTGCTGTGCACAGGCTTTCTGTAGTTGTGGTGAGCAGGGGCTACTCTTCATTGCAGTGTGCAGGCTTCTCATTGCAGTGGCTTCTCTTGTTGCAGAGCACGGGATCTAGGCACACAGCCTTCAGTAGCTGTGGCGCACGGGCTCAGTAGTTGCGGCTCATGGGCTCTACAGCACAGGCTCAGTAGTTGTGGCGCCTGGGCTTCAGTGCTCCACGGCATGTGGGATCTTCCCCGACCAGGGCTCGAACCCAAGTCCCCTGCATTGGCAGGTGGATTCTTAACCACTATTCTACCAGAGAAGCCCAAACCTACATTTCTTAATAAGCAGGGGCTAGTATCAGAACAAAAACATAAGGTGAGCTCCCAGTTGGGAGGTTTCTCTTCTTGGGGATGTCCACATGCACTGACAAACCAGCACATGGAACTAGCATCCATCCTTTGATTTCCTGGACCAGGGCAAGGTCACAAACCCTAAACTTTCCCACTCTAACCAACCACACACTAATCACAAAAGAAAAGACACTGAAACAAGGATCTCAAATTGGTGTCCCATTGAACACTTGGGTGGAAAGATGATATATGGAAACAAAAAAAAGAGTAGGGGAGGTTGGGTGTCAAATGACCTTGAGAAGTAAATTCTGCAGACAGTAGTCCCCTCTGTGGTTGGCAGAGTGCATTAGCATACAAAGTCTCCTACGATCCTACCATCCTGATTAACAGGGTTCTACCCAAGTTTATTTGGACACAGAACTCCCTTTTCTGTGTAAATTTACTTAAACTCTTGTGGAACTAATGTTTCCCTGAGAAGTTTGGGTGAAATGCTATTCTAAGTTTTTTTTAATGCAGGCTGTTTCTGTCAAGAATTACGTCTCACAAAGGAGTCACTTGAAGAAAACCTAAACAGACAGAAAGAGAGAGAGAGAGCAGTCCAGGCTGTTTAAGTACTCACTGCAGCCCTGGCTAGGAAATCTCATTTCTTTTTGTGTATCTTTTTAAAAAAAAAAACCCTCTGCAAATTTATGGGCTAATTTTGTTTACACTAACCTCTGCGTAGTGTTGGCATCTGTATACATTCGTGTGTGTGAAGGGGTTTCTGAGAAGGAAGTGTTCCCCATAGTGAATGAAAACAAGGCTGCATTCAATCCGCCTCAGAAAGAACCACAGCTAAAACTGCTGCCGGCTGGGCTTTCAAACCATGAATTTAAAAATTAGAATTAAAATGCAATATCTTGGGTTTTTTTTTTTTCCTTTCACAGCTAATTAGCTTAGGAGCAGACACAAGCCAAGCTAACAAGGAAAAGAAATCATGCTTTTCACTCCGAGGAAATTCTGAGGTCTTGCCTTATTCTGCTTGAGGACTCATTTCACTTGACTGTGATGAGAGGTGTTTACGTCTCCCAACAGAACTGCCCCATCTTCGGTCCCTCTGCACCTCCCCCGTGTCACTCCTGAGAGAAAACCCTGTCCCTGACAAAGACAACCCAGAAACCAGCTCAATAAGTCTACATCTGGTCAGCAAGGACAAAAATCCATGGCTGTGACCCTAAAGTCATTTTGACCTCAGACGGAGTTTGAATTTTAATTATATAGCATTTCAAGTGTCAACTGAAGAAAACACAACCTAAAAGTTGCAAGTTCAGTTTTATTTGGGGACTTTACTGAGGACTACAGCCTGGGAGACAGCCTCTCAGTATCTCTGCAGAGTTACTCTGAAGATGTTGGGGAGAAGCCAGAATATATTGGAGGTTTTCACTAAAAAAAAAAAAAAGCAAGATAGAAAAAACTGTACTACTAGAATATCAAAAAATTACTGCTAATTGCAAAAAGCACACAACTCGAGTAAATGATTTTAGTGCTTTTCTATGTATGGGAAGATGCAAGAGTCTGGGCTCAGTGAAATTATGGCTTAGATGTGCATCTTACCATCTAGGGCCAATAACCAAAGCAAAGAATGCGTCCTGGTTTTTTCCATTCTGAATTCCTCTCAGGGTGCACCACTGGGGCAGTGGCTGCAGTGGCTGATGGCTCGATCCTTGTGGAACTGGAACCGCAGGCAACGTTCCCCGTCCACACAAGTGTGAAAACAAGTAAACAGAAAACAGGGGGCAGACCCTCTGCCTAGCACTTCACACATGTCTCTAAAAGGAGAACATTAGGATTACATGCTATAGATGAAGAAATGGGGGCTTAGAGACACGGAAAACTGTGCACAGCTTCACACTGTGGGTGAGCAGAGGGTAGCATGGGAACCCACAACAGGTGGCGCCTAAATCTGTATTCCTCTCACTGGACCAGAAAACTCCTTCCTAGGCTGACCTTCAGGTTGCAGTTCTGATCTCCCTTGGCTTGGTCCTTGAGTAACAGAGACTCAACCTTAGCAACAAGTCAATTTGCTCAGCCCCAGAGTTGGACTTGTCCAGGCCTATGCCAGTTACTCAGGAATGGTCTCTCCTCCAAATCTACCCTCTACCCTCTACCTTATGACACCAGGACTGGGACTCTGCAAACGGCACTTTTCCTTTGTCAGCTGGCTTCTGCCCACAGGTAGCTGCTAGAGGGAGACCAGAAGATGGGAGTCGGGGAGCAGAGATGTGCTCTGTCCTTCTGCTGGCTGGTCCAGCCAGTATTGCCCAAGGAAGGGCCCTCGTTTCAGCAGCAGAGGTGGTTCCAGCCTTTGGTTCACTTGGGCACATACAGAACCCACTATGTTGTCACCCCTCCAGGTGCCAACAAGGCAGTGGTGGATGCTCAGAGTTCTGAGCATCCCAGAGACTATCCTCTGAGCTTCTAAGGTTCAAAGGCATCAGCTCCAGCTGGGGTACACCCGGCTGTGCAGGGCCCCTTCTCTAACCCTAACCCTAACCCAGTGGATTATGAAACACCAGTCTCTCCCTTTGTCCCTCCATCCTTAGCAGTGGACAGTGCTTTTTACATACTCACCTCTGTCCTACCTCAGTGTCTCCTTTCTGCTCCTTTACTGCCCTCCAAGACCTGTATATAAAACTCCCCATATTAAATTCCTTTTGTGAAAAACCTAGTGTCGTTTCCATTTTCTTGACCTCACAGAGGGCTCCACTCCTGCCATCCTCTAAGCATAACTGACACCCAACATGAAATCAAATCTTCAGACTCCCTGAGAGAAAATCCTGCTGCCTTTGCTTATGCCCAGCATGCCTTTTCAGAACAACGTTGTAGCTTTCATCCTACCCAACAGGGAATCTTTCACAGGCCCCGAAGCTGAGGTCAACCAATGCTGCTGCCCAGTTTTTATCTCAGCCCCATTAGGCTGCTGGCCTCAGGCCTTGCCTGCAGCTCCCCGGGAGAAGTTCTACCAACTTCTAACTTCCCTTGGCAGTGAAAGAGCCTCACTTCTACTGACCTTGGCTCACGGGTGAAAAGGGGCTGAAACGTTCTGCGTGGCAGGAAGGGATATGGCAGGCCAGGGACCAGAACACTTAGAGGAATGCTGCATGTAGGAATCATACAGACTTGGTGGAGAGAGAAGAGAAAAGGAAGGGGCTTGTCTTTCCACATGGCCCAATAGAGCTCTATCACCCTCCATCACCATGTCTCCCTCTCCCATTAATTATATCATGACCCTTCATCAACCATGTTTCTTCTTCCATTCATGGGATCTGACACATAGGAGATGCATAATAGGTATATGCTAGATTTTAAAAATTAGGGAATTAATGAAGCAATGCTACTAAGTTGCTTCCAACCCAATAAGGCTGGTAGAAAAGGTGAGGTCCAATTTCCAAACAGAATTGAAATTCCAGGCCCCTGATCTGTTGATACACAGACTGTTTATAAGCTGAATTGCATTCCTTCAAAATTTCTACGTTGAAGTCCTAACTTCGGTACATCAGAATGGGATTGTTTTTGGAGACTGGCCTTTAAAGAGGTAATTAAGGTGACATGAGGTAATATGGGTGAGCTCTAATGCAATATGACTGGTGTTCTTATAAAAAGAGGAGATTAGGACACAGATATGTGAGAACACAGCAGAAGGTGGCCGTCTACAAGCCAAAGAGAGAGACCTCAGGACAAACAACCCACTGACACACTGATCTCCGACTTCTAGCCTCCAAAACTGTGGGAAAACACTTCGGTCATTTAAACCACCCAGTCTGTGATATTTTGTTACGGCAGCCCTAATAGCTAAGAGAGAGACTGTATACTCCAAATTAAAATCCAGGACCGAAGGGAAGTAAATCCATGTAGAGAAATGTCCTTCGGAACCTCATGAATTGAGGTGTGCAGAATGGGATACAAGATGTGCCTACTTTATATGCTGAACCAACTCTCAACAAAACTTAGTTCCTGAGGCTGAACAGAGATCAGAGGTGAACTCTGTCCACTCGGGAAGCAACATTAAGAGACAGGACCTGTGACAAAGTCCCCAGTGCTTGGGACTCCCGTTCTCCATCCCTCATACTCCATTGCCTGGCCCCAAAGCTACACAGGCTGCAAACTTTTTCTTTCCCTTTTAGCTTTGGTTAAAGTACTTCATTTATCTGAACTTCCAATAGTTCTATAAAATTGGGAAAATAAAATCTACTTCTCAAGGTAATTTTCTTGATTATATTTGAAAGGACTTTACAAATCGTGGAGCACAATGACCATATTAGCCAATATTTACATGATTATAATCACATTTCAATGCAAGAATGTGCAAAAGCCCTTATCCTTGCTTTCCTTTACCTCAGCTGATATGAACAGTCATTCTCAGGAAGAATTGTCTTGGTTTGGGTTCCCCCAGAAGCACAGCCTTAGATAAGCATTTAAGTGCAAGGAGTTTATTTGGGAAGTAACTCCAGGACACCTCAGCAGGGGAGTGGAGAAATGGGGCAAGTCAGGGAGGACTGCCTTTAATGGGTGCGCTCTCAAACAAGCCACCACTGTGGGTGATTGGACCTCCGGAAAGCACACTCCACAGGAAGCCAGGCGTATTTAAACACCCACTCCCCTCACCCATCAGCTAAGAGATGCTCTCAGGGGTTGTTAGTCTAACACTGACAGTGGGCAGAACTCACTCTGGTCACCCAGAAAAACCCTCCAGCAAAGGTGCTGGCAGTTTGAAGTCAAACCCAAATACATTATAATGATAAGTCTCAAGAGGATGTGAACCTGTGCCTGAAGCACCATCCTTGGTAAGCAGTTGCTCAAATTGCACTTAATGTGACTTTGAAACATAAAAAATTGTTCCATTTCTTAGGAGCCAAATATCATAGACCAGTCCATAGATCCATATACACTACATATTTTTCTGGTTTGAACATCCCTATACAACCCTCCTCCTCTTTGGATTTATGCTCTAAGGCACTTGTTTCTCAGGGAGGGGTTCCCTTGAGTCTTACTAAAAAACTAAGCCCTTCCTACCAAGGCTCGTCATCTTCATCCAACCATGGAATGTTCTTTGAGGACTCACTCTTACAGGTCCCTACTGGTCATACACCCACATGCTCACACACACACACACATACACCATACCATACCAACGCAATTTTTAAAGACAGTTGTCAGGAAAGGACAAGCATCCACTGTAGTAACAAATATCCCCCAAATCTCAATGGTTTCACACAACAGAAGATTACTCCTTGCTCAGTCCTGTATAGAGCTGGGCAGCACCCAAGACTTTGATGATTCAGGCTACTTTGATTGTATGGCTCCATAAACTCACAGGAATCTTCCAAGCACAGAGCAGCAGGAAAAGGAAACACTCAGAGAATCACATGTGGGCTCATTTCTACCTCAGCCCAGATCAACGCTCATTGTGTCCACCTTCATTTCTTGGTCCAGAAGTAGTCACAATCTAACTGCAAGGGGCAGAGAAGTGTAATTTCCATGTGCCCAAAAAGGAAAACAGACATTAGTACACACCAGTAATGTATATCCATCACTCGCAGGAAGTGGTCTTGTGAGAACCCACCAACTATGCAGCCGCAATACGGCAACAGGGCAAATTGGGTCTCCCTCAGGCCCTGGGAGACCCAGTCCAGAATCGAGAAGGTGGAATCAATGTTGCTCCGGGGCTAGGCAAGTTTACCAGATTTCTCTCTACAAATTCTTATCATTAAATAAACCACATATGACAACACATCCCTTTGTCCCAGAATATTTTACTATTCACTTAATTGTTGTGTCATCTATGTCATTCAGATGACTTGTCTGAGATAGCCTTGGTGTATTCCAGTTCCAAGATGTCCTAGCGAATGCCCCAAGAAGCCGGGAGCTCACAAGGAGATGGGAAGGGAGTCCCCAGGATAAACATGTGACAAGTGACAAGTGCCAGTCACAGGCAGGCTGACTTCAGACACACACTGGCAGGCTGCCTGCTTGTGACGGTGTTAGAAGGGGCCTGGGACTGAGTGGGACTGAGCCTGCACCATGCCCAGTATTCTACTTTGGAGCTAGACAAGACATATTCGTGCCCCAGTGCCTATCATGCTCAGATGGACATCGAGATACCAGTGAAATCCCCCAGGACTCATGAACCAGTGAGACTTTGTCTTCTTTAAAATTATCATAAGACCCCAAAGAGAGGCTGACAGTGGGGTCCTGGCCTGGGGGAAAAGTACTCTAGCCACACAGTAGGAACTAACACAGATTCAGTATTAAGAAGAGCAGGGCTTCCCTGGTGGCGCAGTGGTTGAGGGTCCACCTGCCGATGCAGGGGACGTGGGTTTGTGGTCAGTCTGGGAAGATCCCACATGCCGCAGAGGGACTGGGCCCGTGAGCCATGGCCACTGGGCCTGCGGATCCAGAGCCTGTGCTCTGCAACGGGAGAGACCACAACAGTGAGAGGCCCGCATACCGCAAAAAAAAAAAAAAAAAGAGCAATCTCAAGAGTCTTATGACAAATCAGTGTTGCCAAATTGAATGGAGCTGTAGGGCATTGGTCTGGTTCCTGGTGAGCTAGTCGTAGGTCTTTTCCTACTTGGAAACCTTTACTTTTATAAACATAAAGGCCTGGGGGACCTAGTTTTTTACCCTAACGATTAAAATAGACTCTTTGCCAACATATTCATTGTCTTTACTTCCAAGCTGCTTCAAAAGCAGCTGAATATGGAAACATCAGGCAAGCAGACCCTGCAGCCTGTTCCCAGGCGAGGAAACCACATGCATCACATGGAGGAATTGGTCCAGGCATCCCTGAGGATGGAGACAGCAGTCTCGTCCCAAAGGGAGTATGGAGACAGCTGCACAGCCTCTGAGAAGTACCCTGCCAGACGGGTGCTGGTCGGGCGGTGGCAACATTTCTTACTATTTATTCCTTTGGAAATATGTAGCTGTTTCAGCTGGGGAGATGCAGGCTCAAAAACCCAGCCCCACTAATCCATCCTTACACTCCCTGCTGCAACTTTTCCTGGAGAGAACCTGTCAGTCAAATATCAGGATGTGACTCATCCAATCCCCTCAAAAGGAAATTTCAGCCTGTTGGTGGTCAAGATGCCACTGGATGCTGGGCAGGGCAGCTTCTAGGCTAGTATGGAGTCATTTTCTTTAAAAGGCTGCCTTACATTTACAGAAGGCACTTAGAAACATCGATTTATATCGAGTAATAAAATTTTAATTAACACTCTAATTTATAAACGCTGCACATTGTGTGAAATAGAACGCAAACCCAAAATGATCATTCCTTCAGTGCTAGAGAATTATCCACTTGGCTAAAACAATGAATTCACCCATTTAATAGCTTTATTCAGCCATAGTGGATGCTTTCTGGGCTTTGGGAAGGAACAGCGTCCCTCGGTGTGTAATTCAAGAATTAACTCTCTCCTCCATCCCTGAACTGGCTACCCTGAGTCTTACTTGAGTCCACACAAGAAGAACCACGTTTCTCCTTGTGTTGCAGCAAGACCCTGCTGGCAGACTGGCATCCAGAGAGGCAGGTGTTCAAGTCCCTGTGCTCAGGTGTGCTGAGGATGTTGGGAAACTGCACAAGTAAGTTGGGACGGAGCAAGCTTCCCCTCCGCCCATCACTCTGTGCTGAGTTGAGACTGCAACTCTTAAATGCCACGGGCATTTGTTGCCACCGGTTCCCTTTTTCTAACACTCTCTTGTTGCCTTTTCTTTGGGCACTCATGTAACCAAAAACACCATCTAAAATGGGAGGGAGTGCAGAAGAAAAACTATCACGGCGTCAATAACCCTGTTAGGAGCTGGCTTATTTCAGACTTCGGAAAGCTGTCTGAAGGAGAACAAATCAATAAGTGCTTCTTCCCTTCTTGACATTCAGCAACAATCATGTGGCATTCGTGAGTTATAAGAAATATCAGTCACTTTCTAACAGTCAAGGAATTCTAAATTTTGCTTTCACCAAGATACACCTCAGCCCTAAATGGAAAGTCACTTTTTAAAACAGAAGAGCAGTTCATCCTTTGAATACGAGATGAATACATAATTCATGGTGGGGATGTGATCGTGAAAACTCTTCAATTAATCCAGTGATGTCACCTCAGCAATTTCACAATGACTTGAAGTCTGTCCCTGCACTTCCAGAAGAATTCCTCCAGACCTCCAGTTTACTGAGACATTGCCCCTAAAAACACTACCATCGTCACATTTCCTACCTGAGTTTACTTCTAAGGACATGTGGAAGAATTAGAAAGCGAATCCCTCTTTGGGGATTCTTTGGGAATATTTTTCCTAGAAGAAATATGACTGAGTATCCTTTTAATTTTCAAACATCAAATAAGCAAAGAGCTCTTTATATATTCTCCTATGCTGTATAATTAGAAAAGCACAGGAATTCCCCATGCTTCTCAAATATACTTTCCCTACAAGATGCCTCAAGTCCAATCTTCAGCAAGGCGTATCTTTGGTTAGGCATTGTCTTTTCCTGCTTTTCCTAAAATGAAATAATCTTAGGAGGTATAAAATTAGTTCCCTAACACTGAAGTTTAGCTGAAGAAATGCATACTAGTGTCTGCCCTGTGCTGGGCCCAAAGGGATGAAACAAATACAAATTGCTTCTCTTGGAGAAGCTCATGATCAGTGGGGAGACAGGTACATCCATCAGTTGGTCCAGAACCACGTGACTTGAGCGGTGAGTCCTGGCGTGAAATAGCCCTGGATGGATAGCGACTAGCTCTTTGGTTGGGTGAGGGAGGAGCTTCAAAGTAGAATGAAGACCAGCTAGGATATTTTTAGGATGGCAAAAGTTCAACGGGCAGACAAGGTGAACGATGCTGTTCAGAGAAGGAGCCGCGGGGGCTCCTCTCAGATGTGAAAATCCAGAGTGTATTGAGGAACCATGATTTGTTTGACCTTGACTGGGGCTTAAATAGGCATGAGTTTTGCCAGAGCTGTTTCATGGGGTGTAGCAAAATTAGGATGTGAGCTGGGTGGGGGAGAAAGTGCTGAAAGAGGGAGAAGAACCTGGAACAAGGGGTGAGGTGGGGTGGGTTGCTCACAAATGTCCCCAGGGTCACAGACAACTGACCCTCACGTATGTGTGTTT
Organism: Delphinapterus leucas; assembly: GCF_059928025.1. Lineage (NCBI taxonomy): Eukaryota > Metazoa > Chordata > Mammalia > Artiodactyla > Monodontidae > Delphinapterus > Delphinapterus leucas. Next base: position 102,887,905 of record NC_143136.1, on the reverse strand, counting down.
GTGTGTGTGTGTGTGTGTGTGTGAGATAGAGAGACAGAGACAGAGACAGAGAGATGAAGGGAAGGAGGAAGGAATGGATCACACAAGCATAATAAAGTCAGAGCCAGAAGGGAGTTTAATCCATCCTTCTCCCAGCAGCATCACACGCCCACTTCCTAGCTGAGGCACTGGGCACACCAGGGCCACACAGCCAAGCTGGAAGCTGAACCTGCATCTGAGTCACCCTCCCCGGGGCCGCAGCTCTCTGTGGGCTCAGCTCACCTGGTGCTCCCTGGGCGCACACACCTGGGAGTCAGCTGGAGCAGAGGAAATCACACAAGGCCTGTCCCCCAAGCTGGTATGACAGAAGATGTCAGAACCTGCAGGCTGGGGAGATGAAGGGACAGATACAGCCCCTGAGAAGGCCTTCCAGAAGCAGGACCTGTGGCATGATTGTGAAATGGATAGTTCGCTTTTGCTCCTCCTGGGTGTCTGCCACAGCCCTGAGGCTTAGAGTTGGGCTGGACCCGTCGTCACCCAGAGGAGGCACGTGCAGGACCACGGGCAGGTGCTGAGGATGGAATGGAAGCCTGGGAACTCCAGCTGTTTTTGCTTCATCAGTACCAACATCTGGTGCCCACTGGAAAGTGTCCCGTCGTCATTCCAGGTTCTTCCTGCTTCGGGCCACTGAAGATCACTCCCCACTGGGCCAACCCTGGATCCTGGGGGCCCCTGCCAGGCTTGCCCCAGGCCCACAGTGAGGACAGGTTGTCACTCTACACCAGCCCCAGCCCTGGGTTTTGTCTAGAATGGCCATGTCCAATAATACACTGTCCAACATGGTAACCACTGACCACATGTGGCTTTGAGCATTTGAAATGTGGCTGGTCCAAGAGAGGGTAAAATACCAGATTCAAGATTTAGTACCCCCAAAATAGCAAAATATCTCATTAATATGATATAATATATAATATAATGTAACCTCATTGCATGTTGAAAAAATAATATTTTGATATACAGGCATACCTTGGAGATATTTCAGGTTCGGTTCCAAACGACCACCATAAAGCAAATATTGCAATAAAGTGAATGACATCAATTTTTTTGTTTGCTGTTGCCTATAAAAGTTATGTATGCACTATATGTAGTCTATTGAGTCTAAAAAAGCATTATGTCTAAAAAAACAATGTGCACACCTGAATTAAAACAATGCACATATTTTATTGCTTAAAAATGTTATCATCTGTGCCTTCAGCGGGTCATAGTAGTGACATCAAAGATTTCATAACAAATGTAGTCATAATGAAAACCTTTGAAATATTGTGAGAATTACCAAAATGTGACACGGAGTCAGAAAGTGAGCAAATGCTGTTGGAAAAACAGCACCGAAAGACTTGCTCAAGGCAAGGTAGCCACAAACCCTCAATTCGTAAAAAGGCGATATCTGCAAAGCACAATAAAGCGAAGTGCAATAAATCAAGGAAGGCCTGCATTGGATTAAATAAAATATACGTTGTATTTAGTTCTGCCTGTTCCTTTTTACTATTTTCCCGTGGCGACTAGCAACTTTAGGACTAGGCACGCGCAGTTCAGACTGAGTTTCTACTGGACGACGCTGCTCCGGGGCATCTAGTTCTCACTTCCCCAGCTCCTTACGCTTCTTCCCCAAAATCTCTGAGCCCTGGCCCAGGATATGCTTGATGTCCGGTCGAGTGTGAAAACAGATGCTGATGTGCACAAACGGATCACACCAGGTGGGCAGCGGGAGCCCGTGTCACTCCTCCCGGTGTCCTAACATGGGAACTGAGTAGGGTAGCCAACGAGGAGTACCCCTGGGGCCCCGGCCAGCCCCATGGACCCTTTTCTTCCTGGCTTCTGCCAAAGGACTCAGCCTGCCTTTCTCTCCCCGTTCAGGCTATCTCTACCTGCTCTCTTCCTTGGAGGCGTCTCCCCCTAAGACCAGGTGACGAGTAGAACTCAAGAGTCCCCAGCGCCTCCTTTCCTTGCGGCCTTCCAATCATCTAAGTCTGAAGGAGGCAAAATTACATGGTGTAAAGAGCCAAGTGTTGGCCTCAGAGCCCAAGGTGGTGGGCTGCGGTCCGGGCTCCACCCCCCTTGTCAGTCGTGGGGCCCAGGGCACACTGCATCACCTCTGAGGGTCAGTCTCCCCCGCTGTCAGGTGAGCGCTCGGACCACTGTGTGGCTCTGATGGGAGGGTCCCATGGGACCTGTCATGGAGCCTGCTTCGGGGGAGGCCCTTCAGACCTGAATCAGAAGGAGATGCTTCGTGAGACTTCCCTGGCGGTCCAGTGGTTAAGCCTTTGCCTTCCAGTGCAGGGGTGCGGGGTCGATCCCTGGCCGGGGAGCTAAGATCCCACATGCCTCATGGCCAAAAAACCAAAACAGAAAACAGAAGCAATGTTGTAACAAATTCAATAAAGACTTTAAAAAGGGTCCACATGGGGCTTCCCTGGTGGCGCAGTGGTTGAGAGTCCGCCTGCCGATTCAGGGGACACGGGTTCGTGCCCCGGTCCAGGAAGATCCCACATGCCGCGGAGCGGCTGGGCCCGTGAGCCATGGCCCCTGAGCCTGTGCGTCCAGAGCCTGTGCTCCGCAACGGGAGAGGCCACAGCAGTGAGAGGCCCGCGTACCGCAAAAATTAAAAAATAAAAAAAAAAAAATGGTCCACATTAAAAACAAAGAAAATCTTTTTAAAAAAAAGAAGACACTTCAGACCTTTGCATCCGAGAAATCAGGAAGGTCGAGCAGCCGACTCCATGGGGAATGTGTGAATGTGGAGGAAACAGAGAGCTGAGCATCCTGCACTTGTCTGGGAGACCGAAGGGTGTCAGACTGACTCAGAGTCCATCCTCGCTGTCACGAGATACTCAGACCAAGACTTGAGTGCCCCCCATAGTGCAAAGGGCATCTCGATAAGCCACAGGGGACATTCGCGTGGAGAGAGGAGGAGAGGAGAGCAGAAAGTAGAAAGGTCACGAGAGGCAAGATAGGAGGGAATCAAAGAGCGCTTTTTGCCTAAGGCTGGCCCTTGGTATCACAGCTCTAAAAGCAAAAGCACTGACATGAGGCCAGCAGGACAGGCACGGCTCGGACCCTAAGCCAGGTTTTATACGGTCAGTATGAGGGGTGAGGGCATGTATAAAACCAGCACACTAATCACGCAGGACCCATGGGATGCCTTCAGAAAGCAAATGCTATTTTTGCCTTTGATGCCTCTTGCCAAATTTATGAACTTGGGTTAAGGCTGGGTTGGGGGGTGGTCCTTTCCCTGCCCCTGGACAAAAGTGTAGGCTATCGGAAGAATCTTCCTAGGATATAAAATGTTCCAGGACAGCGAATTCTCAAACACAGTCACAATGCAGAAATCAGAATGCCTGGGCCCGTAGAGTAAGCGAAATTTGGAGCCTGGGTGAAGTTAACTCTTTCCTGCTCCAAAGCAGATGTGCTGGGGGGAGGAGTACATGAGGGAGGTGCTGGGCCTCCTTTTCTGTCCCTCCTGAAAATCCACCCTGCTGTCCCATTGGAGCCCAGATCAGGAGCCCCCTCCCCACCCTCAGAGTGGAGGGAAGGACCGGAAAGGTGAACGGGGAGGATTTCCTGTGGCCATACTGTCACAGGATGGATTTGCCCTCTCTGGCCGGGAAAGGTCTAAAGCTGCATCCTCTTTGATGGGTGCCTTCATGACTTCTTTGCCGTCAGGTGCCGTGGCCTCGCCAGTGCCTCATCCTCCACCTGGCCAAGCCGCCCAGCTTCTGGATGTCCATGGACCCGCCTCACACTGACTCTCTCTGGTGGGATCCACCACTCCCCAAGGTGGTCTTTGGGGCAGAATATTAAATGGCTCTGGGACAGCCCTGCCTTCAGGGGGCTCACTTCCTTCTAGGTCATGAGAAACAATCTCACAGCCTGTGTGCTGAATATTCTGGAAACCAAGATTGCCTGACTGCAGCCACCCTCGCTAACTCTCATGTACCAGCTGGACAGTTGACCCACGGCCGTGTCTACAGGAATGAGGAGGGTGTCAGAGCGCCCCCTGCTGCAGAGGACACAGACTTGCAAGTGCCCTGCTGAGTCCCTTTCTTGATCTAAATTGAAATGGGAATTTAAGGTTCTTTGTCAGTCGGGACAAAGAGAGGTGGAAACATCTCCAGGGAAATCCCTCACCCCAATCTTCCGTCTGTGCTCTCTGGACATTTTTACATCCTTAATTTGGGTTCAGAGTTCAAGAATCAGTCACAGGGACTTCCCTGGTGGTGCAGTGGCTAAAATTCCATGCTCCCAGGGTAGGGGGACCAGGTTCAATCCCTGGTCAGGGAACTAGATCCCACATGTGAACCAGGTTCAATCCCTGGTCAGGGAACTAGATCCCACATGTGAACTAAGAGTTCACATGCCACAATTAAAGATCCTGCATGCCACAACTAAAAAAATTCACGCATGCCGCAACAAAGATCCCACATGCAGCAACTAAGACCCAGAGCAGCCAAACAAATAAATAACTAAATAAATATTTTTTTAAAAAGAATCAGTAACAGACATAGAAAACAAGCTTATGGTTACCAAAAGGGAAAGGAGGGGAGGGATAAATTGGAAATTTGGGGTTAACAGATACACACTACTATATATAAAATAGATAAACAACAAGGACTTACTGTATAGCACAGGCAACTATATTTAATATCTTATAATAAGCTATAATGGAAAAGAATCTGAAAAAGAATATATATATGTATATATATATATATATATATATAGTGTCTGAATCACTTTCCTGTACACCTGAATCATTATAAATCAACTATACTTCAGTAAAAAAAATTAAAAAGTAAACAAAATGAACCTGATATTAAAATTAAATATAAAAAATAAAACTATTTTTAAAAAAAGAATCAGGTTGCCAGCTCTTTGCCACCTACTTAAAAATTTTGCAAGGTCTTCTTTGTAGAATGTGTCATGTACTGCCTTTAAGTCTCAAAAAGAAACTGAGATCAAAAGAGATCCACCTTCATATCTTGCTCTGTATACTTATATATTTCCTCCATCACTTCCATAAAGGATTTGTAGCAACTTACTATGTATACAAATTCAGTAAACTAGCATAGAAATACAACTTTTAAAAAATCAGAATCAGAAAAATTGGTGAAATAGTATAACCAGAATACCCAGGGAAAGATACTTTATTGCCATACTGTCATTAAAATTAGTCTGCAAATGTGGTGCTGAGCTTCCTGGCAGTCAAAGCAAGAAGGGATAGTATACAAATTATTCCATTTACATTTCTATGAGAGAAAATCTTAGCAGTTGTTTGAAGATAAAGCAAAGTTTTTTTTCAGATCCTTGGGTCAGAAGGAATGCCTCCCCCAGACCTTCTTATACTGGAACTAAGTGAGGAAAGAAAAATATCTGTGACAACATCTCTACAATTAACCCAAACTTCATCTCATTGGGAGCAATTCTTAAGAGGCCAAAAAAATGGGGTCTGGTACTATGGCTCAGTACTGAGGATATTATATTAATGGTTTCAAACATGCATGCCAAAAAGACATTTCCTGCTATGGAGGAAAAGAACTGCTTTTGTCCAAACTGCGCCTATGAAAGCAACTCATTTCAGAATGTGCGTCTGAGAACAGGCCTGGTGAGCGTTTAGGGTGTGAGGGATCTGTCACTGGCAAGGGAATGAATACGGATTGCTGGATTATGCAAAAACAGGCTCATGATTCCCCAGCCATGGAAGGAACAGCAAGTGACTTGCCAGTGTTTGGTCCTGACAGCCCTCGTCAGAGGATCTAAACTTTTCTCAGTGAGCAAAAAAGCTAAAGGCAAATCCAACCATGAAATATCACCAGAAGCAGCAGCCGCCTGGGAAGGAGATGCGAGGGGGTGGGGGGAGGGGGGGAGTGATGCCTCAGGGCCCGCGGACTTCACTGCTCCACTGCCATCACTTGGGAGGGGCTCAACCCCAGGGGCTGTGCTGATGCTCCGTGACAGCTGTCTGGACCCTGCTCCTTAGACCTCCTGTTTCCCTGGCACACGCCCCATGGTGCCCACCTGCCAGGATGGCACCCTGCCTGATGGGCAGAAAAGCTCCAGCCACTTGGTCTTGCCAGTTAAATCCAGACTTAATAGAAAGAGGCAGAGAGTGCAGTCCTTGCTGTGCAAACTGATTGCTCCAGTGGCTCAGAACCCAGCTGAGCCCCATGGCACAGAAGCAGCTGTGCATCCCGAGGAGACTCAGCCATCCTCCTGCTGCTTGATGAAAGAAGCACAAAATAAGGACACTCCACTTCCAGAAACTTCCAGAGAAGCTCATGCATTCCATTTGTGTGGTGATGGCATCCAACCGCACAACTGTGTTTAAAGCTTGGAGCAAAGGGATCCTTACAGTGTGGCCAAGGCCTGGGGCCCTGCGTATTGGAGAGCCAGAGTATTCGCTGAGGGACTGTATCTGCCTCTTGGGTCTGTTGTGAGGAGCATGAAGTGGAAAAAGGCATGTGATGCCCTCAGCATAACTCCTGACACATAATAGGGGCCAAAGACCTTTTCATGTGACCACGTTGCTGAACAAGCAGGATTCTGGCATGCAATCATAGAACTGCCCCCCTGCCTGTTCAAACCCCCCAGAGAGTCAGTGCCCACACACCCCATTTGTCCCCCCCCCGACCAGGTAGACAGAGGCCCCTTAGTTTCAAGCCACAAATACACTCTCAGTTCAGTAGGAAATATGCCCAGATCCCTGTAATAGTCACAGACTTCAGTCTCAGTGAAAATGGAAGCTCCCTTTCCCCCAGCTCAGGCATGCTGCTGGCGGGGGGCTGGAGGTAGAAAAGGAAGGTGAGGAGTTAGGTGGGCTTCCCTCTTTCTCCATCTTTCCCCTCTGTGACTCCATCTGCCTTGCTAATTAAGGTATCTACCCACTCGGGCGCTGGAGCTGGGGAAGGGAGGAGATGTGAGGGGGCAGGGAGGTCCCTGTTCCTCTCATGCCATGGCCTAGCATCAGATCTCTCTGGGCTTGGCCAGGGTTTAGAGACAACTCTCTCATAGGGATCATGCATGGATTCTTCAGAGATCCCTGTGCCTCAGAGTAGCCTCATACCTCACATTCCCTTGACAGGAAAATGCATCTCTTTTCAGCACCTCCACAGGCTCAGGGCACCTGGAGGTACCCCCAGCAGCCTTCTGCTGAAGGGCCATTTCCTCACTGGTCCCATCAGGCACCAGACTCTCCCACTTGTCTTGTGCGCATGTAAACACCCCGTATTCCCGGTTGCCCCAGCACCCTTGGAGTGCAGGCTGCCCCCAGTTACAGCCACTCCACTCTGATCCACCTTCAGAATGTTTCTTATTGTTTTCTTTCTGATCACGTAAGCATCTTTCTACAACATTAGGTTGAGAGTTTGCGAATGGACTGCATAATCTTCAGGGTATTAAATCCTTCCACGTGCAGGAGAAAAGGGAACCCTCCTACACTGTTGGTGGGAATGTAAGTTGGTGCAGCCACTATGGAGAACAGTATGAAGTTTCCCTAAAAAGCTAAAAATAGAGTTGCCATATGATCCAGCGTTTCCACTCCTGGGCATCTTTCCAGACAAAACTATAATTTGAAAAGATACATGCATCCCAGTGTTCATTGCAGCACTGTTTACAATAGCCAAGACATGGAAGTAAACTAAATGCCTATCGAGAAATGAGTAGATGAAGATGTGGTACATATATACAATGGAATATTACTCAGCCATAAAAAATAATAAAATAATGCCATTTGCAGCAACATGGATGGACCTAGAGATTGTCATACTAAGTGAAGTAAGTCAGACAGAGAAAGACAAATATATGATATCACTTATATGTGAAATCTAAGAAAATGATATAAATGAACTTATTTACAAAACAGAAACAGAGTCACAGACTTAGAAAACAAACTTATGGTTACCAAAGGGGAAAGGTGGGGGGAGGGATAAATTGGGAGTCTGTGATTAACATACACACACTACTATATCTAAGATAAATAACCAACAAAGACCTACTGTATAGCACAGGAAGCTCAGTATTCTGTAATAATCTAAATGGGAAAAGAATTTGAAAAAGAATAGATATATGTATATGTATAACTGAAGCACTTAGCTTTACACCTGAAACTAACACACCATTGTAAATCAAATACACCTCAATATAAACTAAAAATTAAAATAAATAAATACTAATAAATACTAACAAATAAAATAATAAATAATAACTGCTGTACAGTTTCTTCTGTACCGCAGAAATTAACACAATATTGTAAATTAACAATACTTCAATAACGAAATCCTTTCCCATGCAATCAGTTAACCACCACGCAAACTCCATTTAAACATGACATTCATTTCTCAAGGGGACCAGTGGGAATATGAAAAATCCAGTAAGTCCCTTGGACAACCACCATAACAGGTAAAAGAAAACAGCTGACTTTATAAAGTTAAATTGGTTCAGTTTTTATGGCTGCTTGTTTGTTTGTGTTGCTGAATTCATTCGTACCTATTTGCATGTATACACGACTGTTCTGAAGGACAACAAGCGAAAGAGGTCAGCCAGGGCCCCCAAAGAAGAAAAGAATTCCCAACGGACAGCTTCCTGGTAAAGACAGCCGAGCCTCTGGCAGAACTGTGAAGGGGGGAGAAGGGTGTCTACAGGCAGCACTTGCTGCAGCATTTTCAGGGCTCAGTGCAAAATGAAAAAGAAGAGCCCCTAGTTCAAATATTCGAGACAGCGACAACAGAGCATTGCACCAGCACAGGGCAGGAAGCTGGCCCACCTGCAGCACAGAGAAGGATGCTGACACTGGCCATGGTTTCCTTCCCCTTCCCCATGCCAGCAGCTCCAGAAACTCACAGAGATGCAAAAAAAAAAAAAGACCCGAACTCTTAAACAAAATAATCCAGCTTCGAGTAGAAACATTACTTGTCTTTTTATACTACTCAGCACTGTATTGAGTGCTTCGCTTTAGCATCTCCCTAGCCTAATCTTAGAGTATTTTCACTGCTAATTAATACTTTTTTGCTTTTTATTCACGCAGAAAGAATCAATACTTTAATTACAGACTGCTTAATAATATTCCTTTTTCTGTCCTTTAATGGCATGACCAGTTTATTTAGATGCAAACATCTAAGGATTTTTATATCCCCTGGAGCCATTTCTCTTTTAAATCCTTTCAGTGATATAGTTGCTTTAAAGCAATAAGCAAGACAAGGAGACGTAGCGTGAAATTACATGCCATCTTCAGAGCTTTTGTAATTAAATAAAAATGTGTCACTTATAAGGTGATAATTCTTGATCAGTGGGTTTTCTGAAAGAGATTGGTGACTTTATGAATTAGTTGGTATTGATATCATGTTCTGGAAGCATCACCAGGTTGTAGAGAGGTAGGGAATTCTTCTTTGCTAAAAGTAGTGGCCATTCTACTTGACAATGGCAGGCAGTAAAGTGGCAAAAACTCATGATGTTGGAGCCAGTCCGACCTGGATGTGAATGTCAGCTGACATCTCCCATTTGGGTGACCTTGACCACTCACCCAATCTCTCTGAACCTGAATGATCTCTTTTGAAAAATAAAGATAGTAGCAGCTCATAAGTTGTTGGAAGGATTAAATGGGTTTACACCATACCTAGCATGTTAGTATTGTTATATTGTTATCAGTGACACCAGAGAAAGAACACATAGATCTCTCTTAAATACGGTTCCTAACATGTTTCTTCTGAGGGAAATTATAATGGTTACTGTGGCCCTGGAGCACAGGAGTTCCAGTGAAGCACTAAATACAGGTTTTTGCAACACCAAATCATGCAATTTTCCAGGATATGGTGTATATGTTTTTTCTTCTTGTTTGTCAGCATAAGTCATTTTCAGCGATAAAGAGGAAAGCATTCAAGGGCAAAACCATTTAAAAGCATACCTTTATTGCCAAAAGGAGAGAAGGGATAGGAAATGGGAATGGTGGGGCCCACCCCTGACAGTCTCGGCTTCACATGCCATGACCGGGGGGACCAGTCCTTGCTAAGAGTGAGAGGATGCCTCTCATTTTAATCTCTTTCTTTCTGTGAGTTTTCTTGGAGATTCTCTAACCCAGTGGAGCAAAGCTGAGTTTTGTTTTAAATCTTCAACAACTGAATGTGATCATCTCCATCTTGGCAGGATCACAAGTTCAGTAGGAGAGGGCTGGAGAGGCCCCGTGGCAGCCACACTGTCCTCTGGCTGTGTTTGGTTTTGTCCTGGGATCACAGCCACGCTGAAAGCTGAGAGCATCTCCCTCTGGAAGAAATGGGACCTGGGCAAGAGCAGAGAGATGCAGCTGAATCCTCCCTGATGGGTCTCTGCCCTGGACCCTCCATCCTCAGACAATCCTCCTGCGATGGATGTGTGGTTATGGCTCCAGACCCTGCTCACCAGGCAGTTTGAGCCTGGATGTCCTGGGGTGCCAAGAGGGCACAGGGACCAGCTGGAGGTAAGGGACAAATTCACCTAGGAGACTGGACAAGGACCCCAAATGTGAACTCACAGCCCTGCCTTCTCTGAGTCACATCTGCCTGTCGACTAACACTTCCAGTGGTGAAGCTGGTTAAGTTAAACTCCCCCAGCTCTTCCACTGCCCAATGTGTGACTTGGGGAGTTAACTTTGGTCACTAAGTTTCAGTTTTCCTGCCTACATTTTTATTTTTTTTTTAATACCATGTTTTTGGATTGGAAGAATCAATATTGTCAAAATGACCATACTGCCCAGGGCAATCTACAGATTCAATGCAATCCCTATGAAATTACCAGTGACATTTTCCACAGAACTAAAACAAAAAAAATTTTAAGGTGTATGAAACACAAAAGACCCCAAATAGCCAAAGCAATCCTGAGAAAGAAAAATGGGGCTGGAGAATAAGGCTTCCTGACTTCAAACTATATTACAAAGCTACAGTCATCAAAACAGTATGGGACTGGCACAAAAACAGAAATATAGATCAACGGAACAGGATAGAATTTCCCTGTCTACCTTTTCAAACAGCCCTCCTCACTTCTTGCAAACCCACTGCTCTGTCCACATCTTTCTTCCCCTGTCCCCTCCCCCTCATGCTCACACCTGCCTCTACTTGGGCACATGCTTTTAACAGCTGGGACACTCTCTGAGGACACCATCCTCTCTGGACAGTGAAGTCCTACCCGTCTTCTGAAATCCATCCATCTGCCTCTCCCAGGAAGCCTAGAGCTCCTCCTGTAACTCACAGAGCCCCGTCTCTGGATGCCAGGCTCTGTTCAGTGGGTTCATCTGGTTTTGTGGATGCCCTGCCTGCATGGTCAGGTGGAATCAGGAACCACATCCTAGGATTGTTCTGCTGGGTTTCACATGGTGTCTGTTAGAGGCCATGTGCAGATAAGGGATAGCAGCAATGGGAGAGAACTCCTGGGCTGAGAGGGTCCAGCTGGAATCCAAGATGGGGTGGTCACCCTCACTACTCCCTTCCTCCTGAGAGACAGGAGGCACGACAGACTGGTGTCCATCATCTAACTGCCCAGTAGCCAAATCCACTCCATCACTCATCGGCTGTGTGGTCTCAGACACATGAACTGATGTCATTAGGAGTCAGGCAGTGGACATCCTACATACCATGAGAAGGACATGCTCCACAGTCAGGCTCACTGATTTCGGAAATTTCCACTCTAGGGAAGGGGAGCAGGAATGCCCCAGTGCCCTAAAGGAACAATTAGACATACTCCTATTGACCCTCAACAACACTGCAGCAAATTCCTGGTGTTATCACATAGGTTGGGACAAAGGTCATTCCCACAAAATGGATTTCTGCCTAAAAGGAAACTGAGACATTTGCAGCTATATGGATGGACCTACAGATTATCATACTAAGTGAAATAAGCGAGACAGAGAAAGACAAATATCATATGATATCACTTATATGTGTAATCTAAAATATGATACAAACTTATTTACAAAACAGACTCACAGACATAGAGAACAGATTTGTGGTTGCCAAGGGGGAGGGGCTGGGGAGGGATGGATTGGGAGTTAGGGATTAGCAGATGCAAACTATTATATAGAGAATGCATCAACAGCAAGCTCCTACTGTAGAGCACAGGGAACTGTATTCAATATCATGTGATAAACCATAATGGAAAAGAAAAAAATAAAAAGTGAAATTGATGGCCTAACCTAGAATCCTACTGAGGAAACAAGATCTGTCTTATTTGACAATTAAGGGAGGATAAAACCTGTCAATTCCCCCTTTAGAATTCGCCTCCTAAATTTAAAAAAAAAATTATTCATAGGTACTCAAAGGCCTGAAGAGCATCCTTCCATCTTTATCTTTGACTGCCACTTCACAAACCTGGCATTCCCATTAAAAGCCTCTTTCATAAAAATCGGCTTTCAGAGTAGATTGATGAAAGAGGCACTGGTGATAGATGATGCTGTCTGTCCTTTGTAGCTGAAGCCATTTCTGTTGCTACTGCTACAACCAGCAGCCACAAATGGGCCCATAAAATTAGCCATGTCCCTTGTGCCCCATTCAAGCCAGACACCTGGGACCATCATAATCCCATCCCTGACCATCTGTTGACAGGGACTGGTCCTGTGTATAATTCAATCAACCAGCCAACAGACCAGAAAGTACGTGCTGAGCCCAAAGTATGCTCAGATCTGTGCTGGGAGTAGCAGGATGCTGAAGCGGTATATGCATCCATTCCCAGATATTCACCAAGGACCCATGATTTCTCTGGCACCCACCTTTCTAGATACCAGGAGATAGAGCAGTAAAAGTAACCAAAAGGTTACAGTCTAATGGGAGAGTCAGGTGATAAGGAGTAAACAGTAAATAAAGAGATGATTTCAGACAATGGTGAGTGTTACAGAAAAAATTCAACCAGGTTACAGAAAAAATTCAACCAGGTAATAATGTAGTGATCAAGGAGAGTGTGATGGGGAAGGTGGTATAAAAGTTGGTCCTTGCCAACAGGGGGTTACATTCTAGTGGAGGAAATCACTTGACTCAACAACAGTTGACTCAACAACCCTAACCCTAATGCTGACCCTAACCCTAACCCAAAGCAATATAACTTAATGTAGTTGAGACAATCAGGGCTGTAAACTTCACAGGCAGGGACGGGAGACAGAGATGGTGACATCATCAGAGATGCATCCTGGAGGAGGAGACCCTGGAGTAAGAGTTACCAAAACCCAGCATCCTTCATGAGCCAGATCTTACTCTACCCATTTTAGCGATGGGGAAGCTGAGACTTGGAAAAATTAAGTGACTCGCCCAAAGTTTGCTGCTGGTCAATGATGGTGCCAAGTCTTGGATACCCAATGCTTATGAAAATCTGATGTCATTGGGCTTCAGGTGAGCCCACAGCATCCATATGTTTGAGAACAAGGTCCCAGGCATTATCTTTCCATGCTTCAGATGGCAACTAAGACCAGAGGAGTTCTCCTAGAAACGTGGAGTCTCTCTGTAAACCCTACAGCTCCAGCCCTGGGATCCCCCTTGGCTTCTGTCAGGCTCAGCTGGCTGCCTTCCCTGCAGAGTCTGAGCTCACCAGAGTGACAGCTCTGGGGCTTCTCAGCTGGCAACAGCAGCGGCAGCTTCAGGTGATAAAACAGACAGGGACAGAGCATGCCAAAGAATCCCCAGCTCCACTGTCATCACTAAACACACATAACTCTCCCCCAGCCATCACATACCAGCTCCCAGTTATCAGGGAAGGTCGTGGGCCCAAGAGCTGCATCAGCCAACGGAGGACAAGACGGCACCATGGTTGGGGGATGGCCGGCCTGAGCAACCCAGGGAATGGGACTCTGGAAGCTTAGGGTTTGAGGTATATTTTTACTTCTCCCTCTTTTAAAAATCAACTTCACTGAGTTATAATTTACACACACTGAAACACATCTATTTTTTAACAAGTTCAATGAGTTTTGACAAATGTACACAGCCACACACTCAAGGATGGGAGTGCTTCCAACAGGTACACCCGTAAAATGTCCAACCCACCCAACAGGGATCTCACCACCTGAATGGCGGCCCAGGGAACCCTCTTAGATATTTGTGAGCAGATAGTTTCAACAATTTATCCCTGATGGACCCTTTAAGATCTGGGCCACCTAAGGTCCCTGAGAAACCAGGCAGGCAAAGATCTGCATTCATCCACCAGTAGATAGGAAAGGCCTTCCCAAGCCCTGGCTACCTGAGAGGCAGCACAGTGAGTAGGGAAGAGAGATAACTCTGGAGCCAGGCTGCAAATCCCACCCCACCTCTTTCCCATGCCTCAGCTTCCCCTCCCTGGGATGGAGAGCATTCAGCACCTCCTCACAGAGACATAATGAGATCCCCTGAGGTGTGTGAGATGCTTGTAAACATGGCATAGCTTAAGTAGTGAGTGTTACATAAATACTACCCTTACCTGTGGCTCCAGGGATGGACAGAGGGAGACCCAGTCATTACACAGGCTTAAGGGAAGAAAAAAAAAGGCATTTGGTCAGGAGAGAATGATCGCCTTAGTGGGTTGGGTTCTTGTTTCCTACTTAACCTTCTTCAGAGAAGAAAACATGAGCTGTTCATTTGGCTGTTGGTGTCCAAGTTATAGAAAGTTATAGGTGGGTGGATTCGGACATGCAGTAGACACCAGAGGTGGGACCTCATCCTTGGTGGCTACACCTGAACATGGCCGCCTGGAACCCAGCTGAGAGGATTCATGTCCTTTGGTAATTCCTCTGTCTCAGAAGCCAGACCATGGCTGGGTCATTCATTCTGTGGCCACACTCAGGAGGGGTCACAGAGCCCACATCCTGCAAGCAAGTTTGAGGGGGAAATTCCCAGGAGTTTATGGACTGGATAGATCCTCCAATATGGCTTAAAGTATAAACATGACACAGGGCCATGGTTCACACCCTCACAGCTACACCTAGATGGATCTTGGCACTACCCAAGAGCAAGGTCTGGAGGAGGAAGCCAATGTCGTCCAAATAGGGAAGGTTCAGGGTGGCCCGCAACCACCAGTGAAGGTGGGGTGAACACTCAGTGCCCAGACATCCAGAATCTAACCCCTCACAGGCCATTCCTCACTGTGGACATCTCAGCCCACTGGTTGGTCTGCCTGCTATGAGCTCGGAGTCCAGGGACCTTATCCTTCTGTACCCCTAGCATACAGAGAAATACTTGACACAAAGCAGGCCCAGCAAATGTTTATAGAAAAAATGAACAAGGGGAAAATAAACTAAGATGTCTCTAGCCCATCCTTACCTATGTGTGTTTATGTCAGGAAACAATGACACAGGCTACAGTGTCACCAGGACGTTGGCTGGTACAAAGCAGGCATCAACAAATGCTTGGTGAATTAATCTGGGTTAATGAGGGTTCTTCTGTGAGGTGCCCATTTCTAGAATTTCCTCAGTGGCTGAAGACTATACCTGGGAATTCTACTTAAAGTATAGAAGTGTTGTTAGAAGTTTAGTATACATATCTCTGCTTTAAATATTTCCCTTTGCCACTAAAGTTGGCTTCTCTCATCAAATACTATGGGGAATATGAGACAAATTAATATCACTGGTCATTTGTGTGTAATATATTAGAGGCTTATAAAGTGTTTTATCTGCTTCTTGTTCCCTCTTTGCCTTGGCTACCAGGAAGCTTAGCACCAATGTGCAGTCCATAAAATTTGAAATTCTCTACTGCCCTATATGTTTCTATGTGCTGACCTTTCAGGTATTTATTTCCTTTCCTACCCTGATTATCTCTCTTGCCTGATTTCCTCATCTATTTTTCTCTTATTTTTCTGTAAGTTTCCTCAAGTCTTTTGATAAATAAGTAGATAGGTAAATAGTACATATACATATACATGTACGCATATGTAAGTTTATCATGTCCAGATACATTTTATAACGTCTCACAAAACTAATTCAGATTGTTCTGAATCCCTGATTTTATGGTTTATAGAATTCCAAAGCCCTCTCTCTCTCATTTCCAAGTCCCAAGAAAACTTCCAATGAGCTCCCTCACTGATGTCCATGGGAAATCCAAATTACCCCCTAGCTTTGGTGAGTTTAGTCAACTTTATCAAAGATCTGGGATTCAGGGGTCAGTTCCCATGGGGAGCTGTTGATAACCCACCGCTCACATGTTCTGTTACAAGCTGAATGTTTGTATCTTCCCCAAAATTTGTATGTTGAAGCTCTAACCCATAGTGAGACTGCATTTGAAGACTAGGCTTCTAAAGAAGATTAAATAAGGTCATAAGGGTGGGGCCCTGATCTAATAGGATTAGTGTCCTATTAGATTAGAGAGACCCCCCCCTCATAAGGGCACACGAGGAGATGGCAGCTGCCAAAAATCCAGGATATAGGTCCTCCCCAGAAAGTGAGTTCCCTGGCACCTTGGCCTAGGGTCCCCAGCCTCCAGAACTGTGAGAAAATAAATGTCTGCTGTTTAAAGCACCGAGTGTAGCACTTTTTTACAACAGCCCCGGCAGACTAATGCAGGCTCCATCTTCATCTCTCCCTCTACCATCTCCTTCTCTAGGACCTCCCCTCCTCATATTCTTCCTTATTTTCTCATGTCAGTTCAGCCACTACATTCTGGTGGTTCAGCATGAAGTCTACCCCAAAAGACTTTTTGAAGTAATTCTTCCAAATGAATACAATGTTCTTCCTGAATGGAGTTCTGGTGCATACACTTGCCTCTGCTTCCTGACCTGTCATTAGGTAAATCCTGTTACTTCCATTTTAACAAGAATCTCACCTGGAGAAGCCCAGAGCTCTCTCAGTCCAGTTCTCACCTGGACCTTGGGGTCTGAGTAGCAGTGGATGTGCAGGAGGGGCCAGATGCACAAGGCTCTCTCCCAGGGTCAAGTAATATCACCCAGTTAGAAAAGCTCATCAACATGCAAAGACTGCCTAAAAAATATGCTGTTTTGACCCCAGCATCTACTTACTGATCTAAGATCAGTGTGGACACATTAATTCATAGGATACAAATGGACAGAAAGATGTGGAAATGTGGATTAGCCAATAATAGACTATCCTGAAGAGTTGGGCATACTTGGAATTGTGTGCAGAAAATTGCTCTTATTTTCTCATGGATTATGGAAGAAATAAATATAATCCATCATTTATCTAACTCATAGCAAGTAAGAGTGGTAGAAATAATCAACTCAAAATAAAGCTGGCAATGGCTAACATTGCATATGGTAAAATTTGACCCAGAAAATTAGACTTTGTAGAATTAATGACCACAAAGAAAGCTCACAATGGCAGAAGCCATAATCAGTAAAATTTCTTATTAATAATAAATCTGGCCAACAAATTAAATCTCTAGAGCAAAAACAATTGCATGAAAAGAATTGATTTAGATAAAACTAATTTCAGAGAAATAAAAGTGGAAACAATTGGAGGCAGTTTAACTGCACTTCATAGAAAATTGACCAAGAAATTAAATTGGATAATAGGGTTTAATCTGAAAGATACATTTTCAATGAATATTCCTCAGTATGGGTGTAATTCTTGTTAAAATATTTGCACTCAAAATACTGAGTGTAGGGAAAGGAGGATCTGGAATGTGGTCCCCGGGCCCAGATACAGACAAAGTAAACATGTTTGCATTCATGACCACTTCTGAAGCAATGCTCTGCACTCAGTTAATAGTTGTAGAAACAAGATCTATTTAATTATCTAAAGAGCAGGTAGCTCTGCCTCTTTGGCCTGCTTAGTCAATAGACTGCCCTTCTAGGTACCAACTTATCTCTTAACACCATTTTTTTCTTCCTGGCCCAGCCAGAAGAGAGCAAAGACCATTACCACGACCACCAGACACCCACCCACAAAACCCAATGTCTCCCCGACACTGGGATGCCCCATTCAGAACAGAAAGTGGTTCACATTTGTCAGCTAGGATTCTCTTGAACATAATATAAAAGTCTTGATATTTGAACTGTATGGAGGTGGCAACAGCAGATTATGCAGCACCTGGGAATCACTTCATTGTTGTTTCAAAGCACTTTGCAGTTTTGCTGTTGAAAAAATTTCTTCAAAAGGGGGAAAGAATCTCCATACTGTTCTCCATAGTGGCTGTATCCCTTTACATTCCCACAAACAGTGCAGGGGGTTCCCTTTTAGGCCAGGAATAAAGATGCAGATGTTGAGAATGGACTTGAGGACCCAGGGGCGAATGGGGAGCCTAGGACATAGTGAGAGAGTAGCACGGACATATACACACTACCAAATGTAAAATGGATGGTTAGTGGGAAGCAGCCGCATATCACAGGGAGATCAGCTCAGTGCTTTGTGACGACCTAGAGGGGTGAAATAGCGAGGGTGGGAGGGAGGCTCAAGAGGAAGGGGATATGGGGATATATGTATATATATAGCTGATTCACTTTGTTGTACAACAGAAACTAACACAACATTGTAAAGCAATTATACTCCAATAAAGATGTATAAAAAGGTGGGGGGGAGGATAAGTGCTTCTTAAGTGTTGTCCCTATAGACCTCATAGAAACCTCGCCCAATAATCAGCATTATTACTTGCTTATTTATTTATTTATGGCTGCATTGGGTCTTTATTGCTGTGTGCGGGCTTTCTCTAGTCGTGGTGAGTGGGGGCTACTCTTTGTTACGGTACACAGGCTCTAGGCACGTGGGCTCAGTAGTTGTGGCTCACAGGCTTAGCTGCTCCACAGCATGTGGGATCTTCCCAGACCAAGGCCTGAACCCGTGTTCCCTGCGTTGGCAGGCGGATTCTTAACCACTGTGCCACCAGGGAAGTCCCTTATTACTTGTTTAGATGTCTGTCCCTCTCATTAGTGGTGAACCCCATGAAGAGCTGGGAGGATCTCCAGCCAAGAGCCATGTCTGACACAGAAGGAACATTCACCTGTTTCCTGAGTGAACAGGTGAGATCAAGGTCCCAAAGAAACTGACAGAAAAGTGAATAGATTTCCTTTCAAAATAAAAATTTTACAGTTTTAGATGGCTTTATTAGCAGCAGGATGGGAGACCCACACCATTTACAACTCATGCATAAAACAAAGAGAAAATGTTCCAGTGAATTAAATCCATTGCTTAAACCAGCCAGAAGCAGTTGGCCACTTGAAGGCTGAAAGTACCAACAGGAGGACAGTTTGCTAAACATCCACATTCATGAATGTGTGCCCAAGTATATAACGTGCATGATCCCACTGAATGGCAGCCCACCTCTAGGGCAGCCCATTTCACAGAAAGTGGACTGGATCTTAAAAAGATAATAAATCTAGTTCATGGTTGTCAATCGCAGCTCTGCATGAGAGCAACAGAGGGGTTTATTTTATAACAGTTGCTCAAGCCCCATCCCATTGAAGGCCTTGACTTGGTGAGTCTGGAGTGAGTGAAGGCATTTGTGATGTTTAGAAGTCTCCCCAGGCAGTGCTGATGCTCAGAAAGGTGGGCACAGCAGAATCACCTGGGGAGCCTTTAAAATGCCACTGCGGGGGCTTTGCCCAACCAGTCCAATCAGAACCTCCAACAGGAGCCAGAGCTTGGGGATTTCTAACAGCCAGGGTGAGCGCTCTTGGGAACCAAAGCCTGTACTCTCCTCTGCATCATCTGTGTTCCTGGGCTGAAGGACTGATGCTGTCTGCTCCCGGAAAGAGTCCTTGGCCATGACTGCATCACAGCTGTATAAATCCGGTGTTTAGCAGCAGAGGCTGCTGTCTGTGTCTCTGAAGAGAAATCTGAAGGCGCTAACCTGTGAGGCCCTGGAGAGCAGGAACCATGCCACATGCATCTCGGTGCCCTGAGTGGATGCCTTTAATTGTTCTTAAACACTGCCATTCGCCACAGACATTCCATCACAAGCCTAATAGGAGCATCGCCATAAAGTAAAGCAGCAGCATCTCCCTGGGAGGGATGGGGGAACAGGAGGCCCTGCTACTTGCTCCAGACAGCACCATCTGGCTCTCAGGGTCCTGGGCGAAATCTGCTTCTGAAAACACCACAATGCCATGAGCCAACATGGAGCCATGCTTACAGGTTAGGCTGACCCATCCTCATGGCCAGCATCTACCCAGTGCACCACACAGGCAGAGCTCGGTGCCAAATGCCTGGCCCACCACTTGGCAAGTGGTGACAAGAAAACCCTGGATCTGCCCACCTTTATCTGGAGGTTTCATGTGGTGCAGATGGCTGATGGTCAGGCTGTACCCTGGAACCTCGTGCTGACAGTGTGTTCAGGTTTCCCAAACTCTTTGGAAAGTCAGTTCTCTCTCTTCCAAGCCTCTGTTGGAGAAGCATGGAACGTTTGAGAGTGATGGTGGAAACTGATGGGCCGGGCGTGCTTTCCTCAGGGTCGGCCGGTCATCTTGAATGAGGAGTCACCGAGCGCCAGCACCATCAGGACCTGCCCCCTGCAGACAGGGTGCAGGGCCCTGGGAGTGGCTCTGTCAGTGGCACCCTTCGAGGTGAGATGTGCACAGTGCCAGAGAGGGGTTACATTAGGGACAAGGAAAGGGGCACCGGGTCACAGGCCTGGGTCAGACTCCACCACTGCTGTCTGCTAGCCATGACCTTGGGCAGATGGCCTTCTCTGCACCTCTGTTTCTTCCTTTATGCAAAGGAGATTGGGATACCTACCTCATAACATTGCTGTGACAATTAGGGGAAGGTGGCAACAGGCCCAGCGCATAGCAAGTGCCTTACAACATCTCTTAGCTCTTACCATCACCCTGAGATGCTCTGTGTTCAGTGCCTGCTCATGAAATATCTGTTATTTAAATGAATGAATAGGTGGATGAATTCATAAAGAGGAACTTTTTAGGGAAACACCTCTTCTGGGAAAGAGAGAATACCCTTAGCCCAGTTTGTAAGTAGAGGTCAAAATGCAGAATTTTAACACTGTGGAAAACAGTATGGAGGTTCCACAGAAAACTAAAAATACAGTTGCCATATGATCCTGCAATCCCACTCCTGGGCATATATCTGGACAAAACTATAATTCGAAAAGATTCATGCATCCTAATGTTCATAGCGGTCCTATTTATAATAGCCGAGACATGGAAGCAACCTAAATGTCCATCGACAGACAAATGGATAAAGAAGATGTGGCACATACACACAATGGAATACTACTCAGCCATAAAAAAGAATGAACTAATGCCATTTGCAGCAACATGGATGGACCTAGAGATTATCATACTAAGTGAAGTAAGTCAGAAAGAGAAAGACAAATATCACATATCACTTATATGTGGAATCTAAAATACGATACAAATCAACATATCTACAAAACAGAAACAGGTGCACAGACATAGAGAACAGACCTGTGGTTGCCAAGGGGGAGGGGGGAGGGGGAGGGATGGATTGGGAGTTTGGGATTAGCAGATGCAAACTGTTATATACAGAATGGATAAACAACAAGGTCCTACTGTAGAGCACAGGGAACTATACTCGATATCCTGTGGTTAACCATAATGGAAAAGAATACAAAAAGGAACATATATGTGTATAACTGAGTCACTTTGCTGTACAGCGGAAACTAACACAATTGTAAAATAAAAATAAAATATATTTTTGTAATTTTTACAATTTGTAATTTTACAAATTACAAAAATTGTAATTTTACAATTGTAAAAAAAAAATAAAATAAATTTTTTAATAAATAAATAAAACTCCAGAATTTCAGAATAAACTGCAGCTGTCATTTTCTTGGTGCCAACTCTCCATGAGGCAGGGATCTCAC
This sequence comes from Delphinapterus leucas, assembly GCF_059928025.1. Taxonomy (NCBI): domain Eukaryota; kingdom Metazoa; phylum Chordata; class Mammalia; order Artiodactyla; family Monodontidae; genus Delphinapterus; species Delphinapterus leucas. The sequence goes on along the minus strand of NC_143136.1, from coordinate 102,866,177 downwards.
AGCATCCCCTCAACCATCCAGAGTCCTTGTTTAGATATTATTTATCGATTAATCAGCTGGAGAAACCAAAGCTCCTTAGGCGTTGGCCTTGTGTGCTCCATCAAGCTCAGGTCTACAGGACTTGGAAGGAATGGACATTCCCCCAGCACCCCATCGAGACTCCAGGGGTCTGGCTTACCTGATGCATATACACGTGCCTGATGTGACTTAAGCTTACTTACGTCATGTCGGCCTCCTAGGTGCCTAATGCACAGGCAACACTCAAACACCACCCAACCACCAGATGGTTGGGTTACAGATAATCTATTCACTTACTCACAATCACAAATACTTTTTGGATTTCCACAAGATACCAGGCACTATTCTCTGTGCTGAAAGTACAGATCAGTGGCCTGTCTTCGTGGAGTTTACATTGTAAAGGGAGGAGACATAAAATAAGCTAATAAATAAGTCTAAAATGGGTTGGGTACTGATAAGTGCCATCTAAAAAGAACCAATTTGGTGAGATGGAAAGTAATGAATTGGGTCGTGTCCACAGAATGGTTAACCAAGGCCTCTCTGATGAGGTAGCTTTGGGACAGAGATTTCAACATGGTGAGGGCACGAGCCAGGAGGCTGGATCTGGGGAAGGTGGGGATGTTCAGGAGAAGATCTGGGCTTCATTGTCTGTGGAGAGGAAGGAAGAGGCCAGACAGGGAAGCACGGAGTATGACAGATGGGACCTCAGAGGCCCAGCAGGGACTTGAGATTTCCTCAGAGCTAATAGGAGCCTCTGGAGGGCTGGACCAGAGGAACGGAGCCATCTGCCATGGAAGGTTTGGTCCGACTCCTCTGTCTGCTATTTGAGGGGCAGTCTACAAGGGTGAAGGAAGAAGGCAAATTAACAAGCTATATCATCAAGAACTGTTGTCAGAATTTGAACATATGACTTTATTTAATCCTTGCAACAACACTATGAGGGGGCTATTGTTTTCCTCATTTTATAAGTTGAGAAACTTAGAAACAGAGAGGTTAAGTAACTTTCTCAGTAACACACAGCCGGGAAGCAGTCAAGCCAGGATTTAAAGCAGGCAACTTGGTTCCTGAGTCCTTGCTGCTAAGGCTTGCGCTGTATGGACCCATCCAGCATAACCCTCTGTGGAGCATCAGACAAAAAGCTGTCTTCCTAACATGGATAAGTGATAACTCATTCATCTAGAAACTCTTTGAGTAATAAAATAGATAACTAATAAGGACCTACTGTAGAGCACAGGGAACTCTACTCAACACTCTCTAATGACCTATATAGGAAAAGAATCTTAAAAATAGTGGGGATATGTATATGGGTAACTGATTCACTCTGTTGGACACCTGAAACTAACACAACATTGTAAATCAACTATACTCCAATACAAATTTTAAAAAATCCTTGAGTAAATATATAGACCAAAAGAAGTCTAGTGTTTGTTTATTTATCTATCTATCCCTACATCTCTTAACAAATGCTTTGCTAAGGCTCAGCTAAGAAAAGAGTATATTAACATGAGTTAAGCTTATGACATCTTATTCCTAGGAGATACCTATGAAGCAGGTATTCATCCCCATTTCACAGATAAAGAAACTGGGGCTCTAGCAAGTTTAAGTAACAGGCCCACAGTAGGGACTAAGATCTTGTTCTTACTCTAAACACTGTTGTCTGCACCCTCCATCTTCCCAATAGTCCTTGAAAGAAAACACACACTGTGTTCACATAGGATGAGGGGGAAGATTCCATGCTAGACAACCAGACAGGAAGCTTGGGCCAGAAGAATAAATGGGGAAATGTGGGGACTCTATAGTCTGGGAGCAAAAATATTTAGCGTTGCCCAAAACCTCCAGGCCTGGGAAAGTGATACTGCCCCTATGAAACAAGGTCGACGGCTGTCAACAAGCTCTTGCCATTGGTGAAATCCAATGGGGGGACCAAGTTTGGACACCCTCAATGCTAAGTGAGAGGAGAAGAGAGTTCCCAGTGAGTTTCACTGTCCAGGGGGAGCTGCATGTGGGGACAACTCAAACCACACTTCTGAAGTGATGGGCTCTGAGCTGTCAACACGCTCAGATGGGGAATGAGCAAATCTCAGTAGGCTGCTCCCCAGACAATGTTCGACCAAGGTGCTGCAGCTGCTGGATATGCCAACAAACTGCTGGCCACATCTGGAGGGCAGCCTGGAAACCAGAGAGGAGATATGACCCCTCCCTCCTGTAAAACTGCAGTTCCCTGACCTTAACTGTGATAGAACAAAGCTACAGAAGGTCAACTGCCCAGAGAAATCCAAACCTGGTTTTGTTATAGTCAGCATTTCCTCAGCCCCGAAAATGTGCCAAGAACAACCTCAGAGATTTTCTCATCATTCAGTCTTACAACAACTAGATTAAGCGTGTTTTATCTCCCTCTGATGTATGCTGAACCTGAGGCCAAGAGAAGCTAATGATGTCCCCAGGGCCACATATTTGATAACTGGTTAATTCAAGATCCAAAGTTCAGCTCCTTAGATTGCAAAGCCATAGTCCATTCACTTTGCCAGAGGTCAGGCCCACTCCACACATCAGATCTTCCCCACATGTCCTCCTGCTGGCAGGCATCTTTACCTGCCTAGTGGTGCTTCTCACCCCTCCCCAGCACACCCTCCACTTCAGCCAGGTGGCTGGGTGACGGTCTCTTTCCCAAAGCCTCTAGGCTCCCTCCCACATTGCAGGCCTTGCTACCCCTGCTGCTCACCATCCCACAGGTAACCATGACCCCTCAGCCCCAACAAGCCACTATCCCCTGAGCACTCAGGAGCACCATCCACAGGGTCTGGCAGCCAAACCTCAAGCACAATTGACTACAAGAATCAATGCACATATCACCAAAAAGAACACAAATAACTAATGTTGGAGAGGATGTGGAGAAAAGGGAACTCTCCTACCCTGTTGGTGGGAATGTAAATTGGTGCAGGCACTATAAAAACCAGTACAGAGTTTCCTCAAAAAACTAAAAATAGAAATACCACATCACCCAGCAATTCCACTCCTGAGTATATATCCAAAGAAAACAAAAACACTAATTGGAAAAAATACATGCACCCAAACGTTCATAGCGGCATTATTTACAATTGCCAAGGTACGGAAGCAACCTAGGTGTCCATCAACAGATGAATGGATAAAGACGTGGTATATATATATGGAACACTACTCAACCTTAAAAAAAGAATGAAATGAAATTTGGCCATTTACACAACATGGATGCATTCGGAGGGCATTATGCTAAGTGAAATAAGTCAGACAGAGAAAGACAAATATGGTAGGATATCATTTATATATGGAATCTAAAAAATACAACAGACTAGAAGAAGAAAACAAAAAAGAAGCAGACTCACAGATATAAAGAACAGACTAGTGGTTGGTTGCCAGTGGGGTGAGGGAAGGGGGAGGGGCAATATAGGGGTAGGGGGAAAAAGGGGGTTATTTTGGGATTATATGAAATCATGTGTGTGAAAATTGTAAAGCACTATAGAATTTTTAAAATCTTCCATTCAGAGGGCAGACAGCAGAAGCAAGAAGGACTACAATCCTAAACCCTGTGGAACAAAAACTACATTCACAGAAATACAGACAACATGAAAAGGCAGAGAACTATGTACCAGATGAAGGAACTAGATATAATCCCAGAAAGACAACTAAATGAAGTGGAGATAGGCAACCTTCCAGAAAGAGATTTCAGAATAATGATAGTGAAGAAGATCCAGGACCTAGGAAAAAGAATGGAGGCAAAGATGGGGAAGATGCAAGAAATGTTTAACAAAGACCTAGAAGAATTAAAAAACAAACACCTAGAAGAATTAAAGAACAAACAAACACACATGAAAAATACAAAAACTGAAATGAAAAATATACTAGAAGGAATCAATAGCATAATAACTAAGGGAGAAGAATGCGTAAGTGACCTGGAAGAAAGAATGGTGGAATTCACTGCTGCAGAACAGAATAAAGAAAAAAGAATGAAAAGAAATGAAGACAGCCTAAGAGACCTCTGGGACAACATTAAACACACCAATATTCGCATTATAGGGGTCCCAGAAGGAGAAAAGAGAAAGGACCCGAGAAAATATTTGAAAAGACTATAGTCGAAAACTTCCCTAACATGGGAAAGGAAATAGCCACCGAAGTCCAGGAAGTGCAGAGAGTCCCAGGCAGGATAAGCCCAAGAAGAAACACACCAAGACACATAGTGCTCAAATTGACACAAAATAAAGACAAAGAAAAATTATTAAAAGCAACAAGGGAAAACAGACAAATAATATACAAAGTAACTCCCATAAGGTTAACAGCTGATTTCTCAGCAGAAACTCTACAAGCCAGAAGGGAGTGGCACGATATATTTAAAGTGATGAAAGGCAAGAACCTTCAACCAAGATTACTCTATGCAGCAAGGATCTCATTCAGATTCGATGGAGAAATCAAAAGCTTTAGAGTCAAGCAAAAGCCAAGAGAATTCAGCACCATCAAACCAGCTCTACAACAAATGCTAAAGGAACTTCTCTAAGTGGGAAACACAAGAGAAGGAAAGGGCCCACAAAAACAAACCCATAACAATTAAGAAAATGGTAATAGGAGCATACATGTCGATAATTATCTTAAACATGAATGGATTAAATGCTCCAACCAAAAGACACAGGCTTGCTGAATGGACACAAAACAAGACCCATATATCTGCTGTCTACCAGAGACCCAATTCAGACCTAGGGACACATACAGACTGAAAGTGAGGGAATGGAAAAAGTTATTCCATACAAATGGAGATCAAAAGAAAGCTGGAGTAGCTATACTCATATCAGATAAAATAGTCTTTAAAATAAAGAATGTTACAAGAGACAAGAAAGGACACTATATAATGATCAAGGGATCAATCCAAGAAGAAGATATAACAATTACAAATATATATGCACCCAGCATAGGAGCACCTCAATACATAAGGCAACCGCTAACAGCTATAAAAGAGGAAATCGACAGTAACACAATAATAGTGGGGGACGTTAACACCTCCCTTACACCAATGGACAGATCATCCAGACAGAAAATTAATAAGGAAAGACAAGCTTTAAATGACACAATAGACCAGATAGCTTTACCTGATATTTATAGGACATTCCATCCAAAAAGAGCAGTTTACACTTTCTTCTCAAGTGCGCACGGAACATTCTCTGGGATAGATCACATATTGGGTCACAAATCAAGCCTCAGTAAAGTTAAGAAAATTGAAAATATATAAAGCATCTTTTCTGACCCCAACACTATGAGGTTAGAAATAAATAACAGGGAAAAACACGTAAAAAACACAAACACATGGAAGCTAAACAATACGTTACTAAATAACCAAGAGATCACTGAAGAAAGCAAAGAGGAAATCAAAAAATATCTAGAGACAAATGACAATGAAAACATGACAATCCAAAACCTATGGGATGCAGCAAAAGTAGTTCTAAGAGAGAAGTTTATAGCGATAAAATCCTACGCCAAGAAACCAGAGACATCTCAAATAAAGAATCTAACCTTACACCTAAAGGAACTAGAGAAAGAAGAACAAACAAAACTCAAAATTAGGAGAAGGAAAGAAATCATAAAGATCAGAGCAGAAATAAAAGAAATAGAAACAAAGAAAACGATAGCAAAGATCAATAAAACTAAAACCTGGTTCTCTGAGAAGATAAACAAAATTGATAACCATTAGCCAGATTCATCAAGAAAAAAAGGGAGAGGACTCAAATCAACAGAATTAGAAATGAAAAAGGAGAAGTAACAACTGACACTGCAGAAATACAAAGGATCATGAGAGATTACTACAAGCAACTATATACCAATAAAATGGATAACCTGGAAGAAATGGACAAATTCTTAGAAAAGAATAAACTTCTGAGACTGAATCAGGAAGAAATAGAAAATATAAACAGACCAATCACAAGCACTGAAATTGAAACTGTAATTAAAACTCTTCCAGCAACAAAAGCCCAGGACCAGATGGCTTCACATGTGAATTCTTTCAAACATTTAGAGAAGAGCTAACACCCATCCTTCTCAAACTCTTCCAAAAAATTGCAGAGGAAAGAACACTCCCAAACTCATTCTACAAGGCCACCATCACCCTGATACCAAAACCAGACAAAGATACTACAAAAAAAGAAAATTACAGACCAATATCACTGATTAATGTAGATGCAAAAATCCTCAACAAAATACTAGCAAACAGAATCCAACAACACGTTAAAATGATCATACACCATGATCAAGTGGGATTTATCCCAGGAATGCAAAGATTCTTCAATATATGCAAATCAATCAATGTGATACACCATATTAACAGAGTGAAGAATAAAAACCATATGATCATCTCAATAGATGCAGAAAAAGCTTTTTACCATTTATGGTAAAAAAATCTCCAGAAAATGGGCATAGAGGGAAACTACCTTAACATAGAAAAGGCCATATACAACAAACTCACAGCAAACATCCTTATCAATGGTGAAAAGCTGACAGCTTTTCCTCTAAGATCAGGAACAAGACAAGGAGGTCCACTCTCAACACTATGATTCAACATAGACTTGGAAGTCCTAGCCACGGCAATCAGAGAAGAAAAAGAAATAAAAGGAATACACATTGGAATACACATTGGAAAAGAAGTAAAACTACTAGAGCTAATCAATGAATTTGGTAGTTTCAGGATACAAAATTAATGCACAGAAATCTCTTGCATTCCTATACACTAACAACGAAAGATCAGAGAAATTAAGGAAACAATCCCATTCACCATTGCAACGAAAAGAATAAAATACCTAGGAATAAACCTACATAAGGAGACAAAAGACCTGCATTCAGAAAACTATAAGACACTGATGAAAGAAATCAAAGATGACACAAATAGATGGAGAGATATACCATGTACTTGGATTGGAAGAATCAATGTTGTGAAAATGACCATAGTGCCCAAAGCAATCTACAGATTCAATGCAATCTCTATCAAATTACCAGTGGCATTTTTTACAGAACTAGAACAAAAAAATGCACAATTTGTATGGAAACACAAAAGACCCCAAATATCCAAAGCAATCTTGAGGGGAAAAACGGAGTTGGAGGAATCAGACTCCCTTACTTCAGACTACACTACAAAGCTACAGTAATCAAGACAATATGGTGCTGGCACAAAAACAGAAATATAGATCAATGGAACAGGATGGAAAGCTCATGATAAACCCATGCATCTATGGTCAACTAATCTATGACAAAGGAGGCAAAGATATACAATGGAGAAAAGACAGTCTCTTCAATAAGTGATGCTGGGAAGACTGAGCAGCTACATGTGAAAGAATGAAATTAGAACACTTCCTAACACCATACACAAAAATAAACTCAAAATGGATTAACGACCTAAATGTAAGACTGGACACTATAAAACTCTTAGAGGAAAACATAGGAAGAACACTTTGACATAAATCACAGCAAGATCTTTTTGGACCCACCTCCTAGAGTAACGGAAATAAAAATAAATATAAACAAATGGGACCTAATGAAATTTAAAAGCTTTTGCACAGCAAAGGAAACTGTAAACAAGATGAAAAGAAAACCCTCAGAATCAGAGAAAATATTTGCAAATGAATCAATGGGCAAAGGATTAATCTCCAAAAATATATAAACAGCTCTTGCAGCTCAATATTAAAAAAACAAAGAGCCCCATCCAGAAATGGGCAGAAGACCTAAATAGATATTTCTCCTAAGAAGACATACAGATGACCAAGAGGCACATAAAAAGCTGCTCAACATCACTAATAATTAGAGAAATGCAAATCAAAACTACAATGAGGTATCGCCTCACACCAGTCAAAATGGGCATCATCAAAAAATCTACAAAAAACAGGTTCTGGAGAGGGTATGGAGAAATGGGAACCCTCTTGCACTTTTGGTGGGAATGTAAATTGATACAGCCACTATGGAGAACAGTATGGAGGTTCCTTAAAAAGCTAAAATTAGAATTACTGTATGACCCAGCAATCCCACTACTGGGCATATACCCAGAGAAAATCATAATTCAAAAAGACACATACACCTCAATATTCATTGCAGCACTATTTACAATAGCTAGGTCATGAAGCAACCTAAATGCTCATCGACAGACAATGGATAAAGAAGTATGGTACATATATACAATGGAATATTACTCAGCCATAAAAAGGAACGAAATTGGGTCATTTGTAGAGATGTGGATGGACCTAGAGATTGTCATACAGAGTGAAATAAGTCAGAAAGAGAAAAACAAACATTGTATATTAACACATACATGTGGAATCTACAAAAATTGTAGAGATGAACCAGTTTGCCAGGCAAAAGTAGAGACAGATATAGAGAACAAATGTATGGACACCAAGGGGGGAAAGTGGGGTGGGGGTGGTGGTGATGGGATGAATTGTGAGATTGGGATTGACATATATACACTAATATGTATAAAATAGATAACTAATAAGAACCTGCTGTATAAAAAAAGATAAAGTAAAACAAAATTCAAAAAAATAAATAAAATTAAAAATCTTCCATTCAATAATAAATAAGTAAACAGTAAATAAATTAAAAAAATCAATAGAACAGTAAATAATTTGCTTTCTTGTATTGGTCTCCTATTGTTTTACTTTCTCCGTCAGGTTATGACATCTATGAACTCTGACAGTGAAGAGGGAAGAGGTGACAAGTGGCAGTGGGCAGCTGTCTGTCACATGTGCCCAGACCTCTGTGATTCCAGGAGTTGACCACACGGAGAGGAAATACAACAGGTAAGTAGAAAGTGTTGGTCTTTTACAGCCAAGGAGGATTGAGACTGGTCAAGCCTATAAAGCAGCAAGGGAGGGAGCTGAGGGGTATTTATGGGCTCCTGTAGCCTCAGAAAAGTGGGGTGACCTGTGGATACACACCAGAGCTTCACACCCTCAGACTCATCCACCCACCAGGCCAAGTTGTAAATAAAACTGAGCAGATGTGCCTTTAAATAGCTCCTATTTGTGTTACTCCAATGATCCCATGGAAGGTAGGTACAGCCCCCCTGTAGAGGTAATACTTGGACTAACAGAATTACAGTGTAAATCAGAAAGAAATGAACACCATGGCAGAGTGGACAAGAGCCCAAGTTGCTGCCCTTGAAGCCTGGCTCTGATGCACTAACTGTACAAACAAAGGCAACTTCTCTGTACTTCACTTTTCTCATCTAGAAAGTGGGTTTCATAAGATTTAACAGGAGTTAACACTGGTTAAGCCTTTTCACAAGCTCCTCTCACATAGCTAGTGCTCAATGAAGACTGTGTATTACCATTTTTTGTTCTATATTTTCTATGCAAGAAAAAAAATATGGTTGTGACTTTTTTCATTATCCAAGTTGAAGAAAATTATTCACACCAAGCTTGACCTGATATCTCTTTTTTTAAATTAATTTATTTTATTTATTTATTTTTGGCTGCGTTGGGTCTTTGTTGCCGCACGCAGGCTTTCTCTAGTTGCAGCGAGCGGGGGCTACTCTTCATTGTGGTGTGCGGGCCTCTCATTGCAGTGGCTTCTCTTGTTGCAGAGCACAGGCTCTAGGTGAGTGGACTTCAGTAGTTGTGGCTCGTGGGCTCTAGAGCACAGGCTCAGCAGTTGTGGTGCACAGACCCAGTTGCTCCACAGCATGTGGGATCTTCCTGGACCAGGACTTGAACCTGTGTCCCCTGCATTGGCAGGCAGATTCTTAACCACTGCACCACCAGGAAAGCCCAACCTGATTTCTTATATTTCAAAACTGTTTACTCACATTTAAACTTTTAATTTGTGTGAATGTATTTTTTACTTTATTTAATGGAAGTATAGTTGATCTACAATGTTGTGTTAATTTCTGCGATACAGCAAAGTGATTCAGCTATACATATATGTACAATCTTTTTCATATTCTTTTCCATTATGGTTTATCACATGATATTTAATATAGCTCCCTGTGCTGTACAGTAGGACCTTGCTGTTCATCCATTCTATATATAATAGTTTGCATCTGCTAATCCCAACCTCCCAATCCATCCCTCCCCCAGCCCCCTCCTCCTTGGCAACCATAAGTCTGTTCTCTATGTCTCTGAGTCTGTTTCTCTTTCATAGATAAGTTCATTTGTGTCATATTTTAGATTCCAATATAAGCTATATCATATGATATTTGTCTTTCTCTGTCTGACTTACTTCACTTAGTATGATAATCTCTAGGTCCATCCATGTTGCCACAGATGGCATTATTTTATTCTTTTTTATGGCTGAGTAGTATTCCATTGTGTGTGTGTATGTATATATATATATATATATATATATATATATATCTCACATCTTCTTTATTCATTCATCTGTCGATGGACGTTTAGGTTGCTTCCATGTCTTGGTTATTGTGAATAGTGCTGCAATGAACATAGGGGTGCATGTATCTTTTTGAATTATAGTTTTGTCCAGATATATGCCCAGGAGTGGGATTGCTGGATCATATGGCGGTACTATTTTCAGTTCTTTGAGGAACCTCCATACTGTTGTCCATAGTGGTTGCACCAATTTACGTTGTGTAAATGTATTTTGAATCAGTCCCGAAATGCATTGTACAAATAGATATCTTCTCATGTTGGAATTCCCATCTCATCTGTGGGGAGCAACAAAATGACATTTACTAACAATCCCCACCTCAATGGCTGAGCGGTGGCTGTCATCTCCCACACATGCTCATTGTACAAATTCCCATGTGCACATCTTTGGCAACATAATGGAAAATAAGAAAAATCAAAGCATGTTTGTTCACTTACTTGATTCAATAAAAACACAAGAATATTCTGTAAAATTTTCAGTCGAGCATCACGTCAGCATTGGCCTCATGACTTGTTGCTGATGCCAAATTTGCCATTCAAGGAAGGCACATCAATTTATTTCTGGGAACATGTTACAGTGTTCTTAGATCAGGAGATCCAAGAACAAGATGCCAAACCACTCTATCAGTGAGAATTGTCACCTAGAGCACTAATTTTTAAAAGATAGCAGTAATAGAAAATAAGGCTCAGGAAAAAAATAGTCTCCAAAAGATTAAGTAATCTGCTTAAAGGCATACCATCATTTCTATTGCCAACAAGACTGAACTCCATAACTCAGACCAATCTTTCCTTCAGAGACCATTAAAAAGTCTGGACAAAAGAAAAAGAACAAAAATCTTGTTGAAAGTGCTGATCCACTAACAGATAGTAAGGCTTATTTGGTTGAGCCCACCATTCAAGGTGACTTTAGCCATGGAATATTTGCTGGTCAAGCTGAGATAGACCAAAGGCTGAGCTATACCCTGAAACTTGTGGAAATAGCAGGGCAAAATCATGGGAGGAAATCTAGGTAAACCACCCTTCACTTTGGTCTGGGAGGGGCAAGAAAGCACTATACCCTAAGACTGACAGTAAACTGGATGTTAACCAGCTCTTTCACGGACAGCAGTCTGGCGTCACATCACCTGATGGCCCAGAAAACCTCAATTTAGTTTTAAATGAATTTAGATTAAGATGGCCCAAAACAAGTAGTGCCTCTAGACTCATGGTGAAAGCAATGGAAATCCTCTCCAGATGTAGAGAATACCATGGTAGGCCTCAAGTTATTTCAACAAATAAATTTTCACTGTAATGCCCAGAATATAGTCAAAGATCACCAGGCACATGTGAAGACAAACACCATGAGCTAGCGAAAAATTGAACAACAGAAACAGACCAACAGAGACTCCAGATATTGAAATTATTAGATATAGATTATGAAACAACTATACTTAAGTTCAATGCCATGAGCCAGGCTTTAAGATTTCACAAAAAATCAGGATATCTAAAAAGTGCCATCATAGATTTTTTTTAAAGAGTCAAATAGAAGTTTTGGACCTGAAATATACAATAATTTAAATCAAGATATGAATGAACGAATTTATAAAAAATTAGATATAGGTGAGAAAAGACCATCCAGAATAAAACACTGTGTTACAAAAGAGGGGAGGCGAATAGCATTTTTTTAATCCAAAATAATTTGAGAAAGAACAAAGCAAGAAAAATAGGACAGGATAGGCAAATAACTAGCACATTATGAGAAGGTAGATTTAAAGATAAATATAGCTATAATTTCAATAAAGGTCAATAAAAAATGCTTCAGTTAAAAGACTAAGATTATCATACTGGATTAGAAAGTTTATATTTTATTCTAGTTAGAAGAACTGCATCTAAAATGTACAAAAATACAAAAAAGGTTGAAAATAAAAAATGGTAAAGGGTATCCATGCAAACACTAACTAAAAGTAACTAGTGCAGCTACATTACAAGAGCTAAAATAGAATCGGTGGCAAAAAAACATTATTAGAAATGAAGAGGATTATTTCTCAATAAAAACAGAATCAATTCACTAGGAATTATAACCATTCTAAATTTGGATGCATCTAATAACATGGCCTCTAAATATACAAAGCAAATATTTACAGAACTATAAGGACAAACAGGCACATTTATAAGATAATGGCAGATGTTAGTACACTCTCTCAGTAATTGATAAAACAAGCATACTTTTTTTTAAGTAAAGCTATAGAAAAATTTGACCTGATTAAAACAAACATACAAAATATAGCACCTAACGACTGAAAAATACTTCACTTTTTTTAATTGGCTATACTGTGAACCACAAAGCAAGTCTTCACAAACTTCAAAAGGTTAAAATCATAAAGAGCTGCACTGTGCAATATGTTTCTCATGAGACACATATGGCTATTCAAAATTGTTAATTAAAATTAAATAAGATTTAAAAGTCAGTTCCTCAGTCACACTAACCACATTTCAAGTGGTTAGCAACCACATGTAGCTAGTGTTTATTTGTAATTCTCAGTCCTTTTTCAGTTGTCTCTATAACATTTAAACCATATGAAAAAATTTACTTAGCTGTCTCTTTACCAACAAACGTATTCTTTACTAATATGTGCTTTGTCTGTCTCCCCACCTAGAAGTATATTCTGTGAGGTCAAGAACCATATTTGTCATATTCGCCCTGAGATCTACTTAGTGAAACTTTACTGAATTGATTAATTAATTAATGATTCTCTATTATATTTTTTTATAATATAGACTGAAGTTGGTAGATTGAATGGCAGAACCACTCATGTCAAATGAAAATTTCAAGCAAAGAATTCTTAGAGAGAGAGAAGTGGAAAGATATTTCACTTTCTCTAACGATTATACATTCTAGAAATGATTTGTGTGGATTAGTGCTTCAATTTTGGATTTAGGAAATTATACAAATGTCTGAATGTAGGGGGCTGAGGCTCTGGAGTCACACGTGCCTCGATGACCTAAAATTCCCCTCTTTTGGTATAAAGTTGTTCAGAATAACCTCATACTATTCTTTTTCCTCAGAATAAGGTATGGACTCTATCCACCAAGATCTTTAACAATGACCCAGAGTCACCAATGAAAGCAGGCATTCCTGTCAGCCTGAGAATGTCATGTTGTCATTGGAGCAATTAGAAATGAGGCAGAAACAAAATCAGAAGTACCTTGTGTACCATCCTTTAACTTGAAACAATTAGAGGGCCACCAGAAAGTTCTAAATAAAGAGGAGATGGCCTGGGATACCCCAAATGTGAAGAGCTTTGACCAATGGTTGAATTTTGGAGGACCTTTCAGCTTCCCTGAACTAGGTGCAAAGATCACCCTTTTTGCTTCACTGCACCCATTTCAGAGAATGTTGGTTCCTGTGGATAAGGGTTTCCCTACATGTAAAAAGTACACCTGTTGCCAGGCTTGGAGAATGGCATCGCCTGCTGCCATGACACCAACAGAGATGAATAAAATCTCCTAAGATTTTAAGCAAGCCAGATCAGTGTCTATCTTGCAAGCCAGATCAGTCTCTATCTTCTTTATAATAGTTATTCACAAAGAATCATTAACCTCTTATCATATGGCAGACACTGCTTTGGGTGCAGAGGCTTCAGCCACTAACTAGACAGACAGGATCCCTGCTTTCACGGAGCTTGCATTCCAGAAGGAAACATAGCCAATAAGCAAGCACACAAACAAATATACAGAGTGATTTCAGACAAAGCTACGTTCTACAAAGAAAATAAATCAGGTGACTTGGGACAGGAAAGTTGAGAGAAGTGAGCTGGGGAGAGGGTTAGCTATTACTAAAAAGGTAAAAAAGAAATAAATAATGCCATTTGCAGCAACATGGCTGGACCTAGAGATTGTCATACTAAGTGAAGCAAGTCAGACAGAGAAAAACAAATATCATGTGATATCACTTATATGTGGAATCTTAAAAATGATAAAAATGAACTTATTTACAAAACAGAAACCGACTCACGGACATAGAGACCAGACTTATGGTTACCAGAGGGGATAGCGGGAGTGGTGGGGGGAGATAACTTGGAATTAACATATACACACTACTACATATAAAATAGATAAACAAAAAGGACCTACTGTAGAGCACAGAGAATTATACTCAGTATCTTGTACCTATAATGGAAAAGAATCTGTAAAAGAACAGATATACATATGCATAACTGAATCACTTTGTTGTACACCTGAAACTAACACAACTTTGTAACTTAACTATACTTCAATTAAAAAAATAAGTTTTTTAAAAAGGTGAGGGCTTCCCTGGTGGCGCAGTGGTTGAGAGTCCGCCTGCCGATGCAGGGGACGCGGGTTCGTGCCCCGGTCCGGGAAGATCCCACGTGTCACGGAGCGGCTAGGTCTGTGAGCCATGGCCGCTGAGCCTGCGCATCCGGAGCCTGTGCTCTGCAATGGGAAAGGCCACAACAGTGAGAGGCCCGCGTACCGAAAAAAAAAAAAAAAAGGTGATATTTGAAAAAGAAGCTAATGCTGACCCTGGCCCTGAGAAGTCCTCAAGCAGCACTCTCCAATAGAACCTTCTGTGAAGATAAAACTGTTTCACAGCTGTGCTGTCCAATATGTGACTACAGAGCACTTGACATGTAGTTAGTGCACCTGGGGAACTGATTTTTAATCCATTTCATTTTGATCAATTTAAATTTCAATACCTCAGGGACTAAGTGGCTTCCAGATCTTGAAGCAAGGCCTTCTATCAAGGGAAGAGGAAGTGCAGAAGCATCCACGGTGGGAGGGGGCCCTGTGTGTCTGAGACAGAAAGCCAGCCTCCCTGAGCTAGGGAGCACCTGGAGAAAGGTTGGCAGCCACCATACTGGGTCCTGTCTTATGCACTGTGAGGGGTTGGGTTTCATTCTAAGTAGAATTAGAAGCCAGTGGGAGGGTTTAAATGGAGGAACAACATGATCTGATTACCTAAGAGAGGGGTGGGCAAGCTTTTCTTTTTTAATTTTATTCGAGTAGAGTTGATTTACAATGTTGTGTTAGTTTCAGATGTACAGCACAGTGATTCAGTTATACATACACATATAGTTATTCTCTTTCAGATTTTTTTCCCTTATAAGTTATTACAGAATATTGAGTAGAGTTCCCTGTGCTATACAGCAGGTCCTTGTTGATTATCTATTTTATACATAGTAGTGTGTGTATGTTAATCCCAAGTTCCTCATTTATCCTTCCCCACCACATTCCCCCTTTGGTAACCATAAGTTTGTGGGCAAGCTTTTCGTAAAGGGCCAGAGTAAATATTTCAGCCTTTGCACATCACACGGTCTCCATCACAACTGCTAAACTCTGACGTTGTAGCACAAAAATTGTCATAGACTAACTGAAAACAAACGAGCATGGCTGGGTTCCAATAGACTTTATGTATAACAATGGGCAGCTGTAGTTTGCCAACCCCTAACCTCAGATCCTCCTAGTAAACACTGCAAGCAGCCTACTCCATACTCTCTCTTGCCTTCATCATTAATAAAAGAACCCCGGATTTGTTCAAGGTAACAATACACTCAGCTAAAACTGCTCACTATCCCAGATCCCCTTGAAAATAGGGTTGTCCATGAGACTCAATTATGGTCAATGAGATGTAAATGGATATCTCTAGATAGGGCTTGGAAAGGAGCTTTTTAAGATGGGCAGCCTCAGTTGGCATGCTTTCATTCAGCCTTGCGTGCTTCTTTTTTCTTCTTCCTGTATGGAACTCAGATGGATTTGGAACAGACATCTGTGTACACAAGTCAACATAAATAAGAATGGAGGCTACATGTTAAGGATAGCAGAGAAAAATATACAAAGGGTCTGGTTTCTGGTGCATCACTTAGCAGCTGTACTAGCCATGGACTGACTTCCTCCACATTCAGGATTTTCTAACTGGATACATTACTTCCAACTGAATGCCTTCCTAGCTGATACACAGAGATCTTCAAGATAATTTGGCTAACGACATGATGGGGCAGAGATGAGGGTAGAGGATTGTCATGGTATTAATGAGAGATTATCTATCATAAGCTACTGCCGTGTAACAAATAGCCACAAAATCTCTTGGCATACAACAATAAGCATCTATTTCTCATGCATCTGTGGTCCACTGGGGTGATTCTGATATCTTGGCTGTGCTCAAGTTGGGTGCAGGTCTGCTACACATGGCTCTCATCCACATTGGGTCAGCTGACTAGCCAGGGCATGTTCTTTCCATGGCAATGGCCTAGGAAAAGTGGGGTGAACAGAACAGGAAAGGCTTCTTAAGTCCTGGGCCTGTCACTTCTATCCACATTCCATTGGCCAAAGTAAGTCACATGACAGTCCAACATCCAGGACCAGGAAAGTACATTCCACATTTCATTGAAAGAAACACAAATTTCAGGGCAAACGGCATAGATAAAGTGAGGGGTGAAGAACTGGGGCCAAGAATGTAATACCCCACAGATAGAGAACACGGAGAAGGCAGCGCCAACTAGAGCAGATGCTTTGGTCACTTTGTGAAATCTTGATGAGCCCTGGGGAATCTTTTTGAGAAAAGTTAGCTCTCAAGACTTCTTGCTGGAAGATGGAATAGGAATTATGCCTTTCCCCTTCAAACATTCACATGTTCTACCCCCAAAACACCCATGACTCCCAGAAATCTTCTTAAGAATTCTATATATTCAAACAATGGTTTCCAGACCCTAAAATAATATATGTGGAATAGTCATGCTCTGAAATTAGAGTTGAAGTAAGTCAGAAAGAGAAAGACAAAAACCATATGGTATCACTTATATGTGGAATCTAAAACAGGACACAAACGAATCTATTTATGAAACAGAAACAGACTCACAGACATAAAGAATAGACTTGGGGCTGCCAAGTGGGAGGGGAGTGGGAGAGGAATGGATTGGGAGTTGGGGATTAGCAGATGCAAACTATTATATACAAGATGGATAAAGAGCAAGGTCCTACTGTAGAGCACAGGTAACTATATACAATATCCTGCAATAAACCATAATGAAAAAGAATATGAAAAAGAATGTATATTCATGTATAACTGAATCACTTTGCTGAGAAGCAGAAATTAACACAACATTGTAAATCAACTATACTTCAATAAAATAAATTTTTAAAAAAAGAAATCAGAGTTGTACTTTCTGTGGGATTCTTTCCATTAAAAAAAAATAGTAACACTACAATAACCTTAACACTAACTTTTAGTAATAAAGACCCTTGCTTGTGTTTGGTCTTAGGCCAGCCCTGATACAGGCAGTATGGAACTGTGATCCCAATGATGACAATGATGTGATGATAATAACTAACACGTATATTTAGCACTTGTAGAGAACTAGATGCTGGGAACTGTTCTAAGCATTTGCAGCTTTAATTAATGTAGTCCTCTCAACAACCTGCTGCAGGAGGCACTATGAGTACCACCAGTTTTCAGATGAGGAAACCTAAGGCACAGAGATGTTAACTACCTTGCCCATATCACACAGCAACTAAGTGGCACAAATAAGATTTGGACCCAGATAGTCTGGCCTCAGAGCCTGTGCATGTAACCACAACTTTAAACTGTTCATTAAATGAGAAAACAACCCTAAGGCACCCATGGAATAGGATCCATATTAATTGATTCACATTCGTTGGCATCCTTTACTTATTCAAAGCAATTGAACTCATTTAAATCAACAGGTCTATGTAAACCCAGGAACGCCACCTGTGAAAACTGTAGTCTCTTCCTCCTTTTCAGGAAGATTAGGATCATTAAGTTCTAGAGACGATGATAGTTTAATTAAAAGGCAACTGTAGCATGGGAACGTTTCATTTGGGAGAGCAAATTACTGCTTATTAGAACGTCCCAAGGGGGACCAACCTGGTGATGGCTGATCAGATGTTGGAAGGATGTCATTGTTGGTGGCTGTAATTCTTGGACTTGAAAATGCGTGCTACAGCTCAGTACCCCATGAGCACCTGGGGACACAAAGTGGCAGTGGACAGCAAGCTTTCCACTCCTGCAGAAAGGCTGATTTATAAGGAAGTTGTTAATATATTTCTGCAGTGGAAAGAATGCAAATCTAGGAGACCATGCACAGGGCTGTGGTCAGGCACTGTCTCCCAGGGTAACAGGCCCCCTGCTGGGTGGGCAGTGGGGATGCTGGGCTGGAATGGCCCCTGGAAGCTGGACGGCCCCACCCAGTGGAAGAGACAGGGCTGAAACTGTTATTTTCACACTGCTTGGAAACAGACATCATGGGGTCTAAGAGTGCAGAGAAGGGACGGTACCATGCCTGGAAGGGGAGGGGCAGGCACAGCTCTCAATGTCGGCACAGCTCTCAAGATCGGCACAGCCCTCAAGGTCGGCACAGCCCTGCCTTCCTGAGACAGAAGCGGCACCGAGGTGGAAACATCTTAAGGGCAAAACTTGTTCTATAAACGGACATTGTTTTCATGATTCATTTTATTCGTCTTGACTTCACAAAATCAAGCGGCTTAGAATGCAAGAGAGCTGAAATCATGGCAGCCAGGCCCCTTCGATTGCAAGTGAGAAAAACAAGGGAGGTCGACTTCCTAAGGTAAGAATAAGATACTAGACTTACACCAGCTCTCTCAACTCTGAGCCCTTTAGCTATTTACCAACCTTCCAGTGAGTTAACTTGAACCCTACCTTCCCACGCATGCAGCCCTAAAGTATGGTATTTACAAAGCGTCTTCAATAACTCGTGCTACGTGGAAAATGTTACAAAATTATATGTGCAAAATAATCTCAGCTACTGTGTGTGTTGAACCAACTGCCTGACTTTGAAGAAAAGCAAGAAATTGGATAAACAGAAGGGAGAGGAATATTGTAGATTGGAAGAGACATGAGAACAAAATATTGATGCAGAAATGAGCCTGGTACACAAATAGAAATGGCGGCAAAAATGTCGGGATGCTGTAGAGATGCCGATGGAGTAAAACGGGTGCCATGGAGGTAGGGAGAGGCTTAGGACTCAGCCAGATGTGGGTTTAAATCCTAGCCAGCTATACCACCTAAGATAAATTCTTAACTTCCAAGTCCCATTTGCTCACTGATTTCTTCAGCAAATATTTCTCAAGCATCTGCTATGGGTAAAAATAAAAACTGGGGTGCGGGGGGATAAATTAGGAGGTTGGGATTAGCAGATATAAACTACTATATATAAAATAGATAAACAACAAGGGCCTACTGAGCACAGGGAATTATACTCAATATTTTGTAATAACCTATAATGGAAAAGAATCTGAAAAAGAATATATATATATATATATATGTATAACTGAATCACTTTGCTGTACACCTGAAACTAACACAACATTGTAACTCAACTATATTTCAACATTTTTTAAGCAAAAAAAAAAAAAAGAACTAGAGAAATAGAGTCTATAGAATTGGCTCCGTTTTCCCCACTAATCAAAATGAATACAATAATACCTACCATGCAGAGTTAATGTGACAACACTAATAAAGCACCTGGCACATGACTCATCACACACACTTGGTAAGTGGTCCCAGTTGCTTTAGGCTGGCACTCTAGATGGAGGTCCAGTATAAGAATTCACAGAGTTAGGGTGGATTCCTACAACTCAGAACACGTTCAGTAAAAAACAAAAATGAGGTGAGTCTCTCCCCAGCACCTTGCAATCCCCCAGCCCCACCCCTGTCATGTACACAGACCGCAAGTTCACAGCAAAGGATTTTCAAGGACATAATAGGAGCTGGTGAGCAGCAGACAGAAACACAAAGCTGCCTATTACCCTAAGCCACTTCCCATCCTGAGTGATCTGGTGCCATCAGGGAGAGCGAAGTCTCCATGTCAGGCAGCCAGTAGCCTTTTCTAGATGGGAAGACTTGCATTAGTAAAATGATATGAAGGAGAGGCAGCATTTTTTTTTAAAGGAAGAAAACCTGTCAGTAAGAAATAACTGACTCTAAACTTCACAATGAGCCTCAGTATCTTGGCGCTAAAGCCCAGATTTCAAAGAATGCCTGCCTTTTGTTTCCAAAATGCGACACCATGAGTGTCCTACACAGAGAAGAAGAAAAGGTCTCCAAGGAGTGGCAATGCTTGTCATCCTTTCAGAGCATCCAGGAGTATAAAGTGGCTCATCTGAAATTGGAGAACCAACCAATTTGGATGTTAAGGTTTGGCTTATGAGTGAATGGTGAAGAGAAAGATGTCCCCAGGAGGGAAGAGACATTCAAAGGGAATTATAGATTTTCAAAGCTGGAAGGAACTTCAGTCCTCAAAGGGTTGAGACAACTGGGAGAAACCAGAAAAGTGAAGCAACTTGCCCAGAGGAACCCAGCTAGAGAGGACAGTGTCTTAGCCTGGGTTCCCTGGAGAGCAAAGACTTGGGTGCAGGCCACCTGTTCTGGGGGTGATCCCAGGAAACAAGGGCTGGGGAGACTGAGACAGGGAAGGAGGAAAAGCCAAGCAAAGATGGCATTGCCAAGGTCACTGCTACAGGCAACGGGAACTCCTAGTCCAAAAGGACCCCCTGAGCAGTACACACAGTGCCCCTCAGGATTATTTGCCAGGAGGATGAGATACAGGCGCATTGGTCTGGTCAGGTCCTGTCCCCAGTGCTAAAGAATTGATCCTGCAGGGCTTAACTCCCCTGCACATCTGCACACACACTGCGTGTGATTGAAAGGGCCCTAGGGCAGAAGGCCAAGTCAAGGAGCACATTCTTAAGGCCAGACACCATCAGCAGAAACAGAATCAAAGCCTGCACAGAACTGTCCACCCCTGTTGTGGCTGAACACAGAGGTGAGGTCAAGAGAATGTAAATCGGAGCACCAGTGGCATCTAGTACAAACAGCAGATTTTGAGCTGATCCCATAATGCTAATGCATATTCTGTGGGTCACAGGTGTATGACAATGACCTGAACAGTTTCTGGAAGACTTAGGAAGCCCATGCTCCTATCACTACCATCTAACCAGATACTCTAGGTTCTAACCAGAAACTCAAGGTTCTAACCAGAGACTCATTTACACGTTGCCTTGAAGACCAAAACTGTAAAAAATCCACCATGTAATATTCCAACTCTACCTTGAGGTCACAAGGTGATCTTGAGTGCTGTTAAAAGGAAACTCTGAGCTCCTTGAAGGCACAGAAAATACTGTGTCCTAACAGGATGTTGAGGTAGATAGCTTTCACCACTAAAGCACCCTTCAAGCCAGTTTTTATATCAATACGTAATAGAGCTCTGAAAGAAAATGGGTCAGTTTTAAAGGAGCATTTAAGCAGCAGACCTCAAAAGCCCAGAATAGATGCTGCCCTTTCCTTGTTAGGCTGCTCCTTACTTCTTCAAGGAAATTCCGTTGACAGATTAAATGTAGGATGAGTAAAGTGTCTGGGAATGTCAAAAAAAGTGACAGGAGATGCCAGAAATCTGTCATATCCATTTGCAATGATGCATACTAACAACCAAACAAGGCCTGGCATTCAATTTTATTGTTCCAGGAAGGCTGCCTGGTGTTATGCCATGCCTCTCAAACTTAGCTGGGCAAGCTCCCAGGGAACACAGCTTCATGCCAGAGGTCTGCAAGATGCTCAATAAACATACATTTCTTCCAGGAACATCTATTCTGCTTAAAGATATCAGCAGTTTTTATAGCTAAAAGGAAATGTGATGGAGTAGAATGGCAAATTGATATTAATTTTTAAGAGAAAATGTAGAACTTTTAAGAATTCTCATACTGTTATGGACAATTTGGGCAGTAGCCCTCAGGCCCCCTAGGGTTACGAATTCATTCTCTTCTGCCCATAGAGTAATTCTGATGGAAAGGTTTAAAAATCACTGGTGAGGGAAAAAGCTCTCAGGCTCTAGATTCAAACATTTTTTTTCCTACAGAGTCATTTGGGATGAGTTATTTAACTTTTCTAAGCCTCAGTTTCCTCATCTGTTAAAGGTGGATAATAATGCCTACTTCTTGATGGGATATGTATATATACGTAATGGAATACAACTCCACCATAAAAAAGAATGAAATAATCCCACTTGTAGCAACATGGATGGACCTAGAGATTATCATACTAAGTGAAGTAAGCCAGACAGAGAAAGACAAATACCATATGATATCACTTACATGTGGAATCTAAAATATGACACAAATGAACCTATCTACAAAACAGAAACAGACTCACAGACATAGAGAACAGACTTGTGGTCACCAAGGGATGGCGGGTGGGGTTGGAGGAGGGATGGAGTGGGAGTCTGGGATTAGCAAATGCAAACTATTATATATAGAATGGATAAACACAAGGTCTTACTGTATAGCAAGGGGAACTATATTCTAATATCCTGTGATAAACCATAATGGAAAAGAATATAAAAAGAATGTATATGCATGTATAACTGAATCATGTTGCCGTACAGCAGAAATTAACACAACATTGTAAATCAACTGTACTTCAATAAAATATATTAAAAAATAATAATGATGCCTACTTCTTAGGGTTGTTGGGAAAATTAAACGGAACAGTATGATAAAATGACTAGAATACAGTCAGTACATAATAAACACATCTAATTCCTTATAAGATGGAAGCAAATGGAAATTCACATAGATTCAAGAAGGGCTCAAATAGAAGAACAATGACTGCTCTGTGCACTAAGGGTCTGTGGTAGCCTGATTGCATTAATGGTCCCAGCTTTAACCCTCCCATCCCCACATTCCCACCCTTTGCTCTGTGACCTTCTGGTGCCCTCCTACTCTGATTCTGTGCTTGGCCATATGACTGGTGTCTTAGTCTGTTTGGGCTGCTGTAACAGGATGGTTATAAACAATAGAAATTCATTTCTCACCGTTCTAAAGGAAGTCAAGAAACTGGCATATGTGGTAACTGGTGAGAACCCACTTCCTGGTTCACAGACCCCAATCTTCTCCCTGTAACCTCACAGAGCAGAAAGGGTGAGGGAGTGCTCTAGGGTGTCTCTTATAAGGACACAGATCAAATTCATGGGGGCCAACCCTCATGACCTAATCATCAGCCAAAGGCCCGACCCCCTAATACTAGCACATTGAGCATTATGCTTCAGCAGATGAATTTGGAGGGGGACTCAAACATTCCATCTATAGCATCTGGCTTTAAATAGTGGGATGTAGGGGTACATGACACAAGCAGAGGCCTTAAAGGTGTCTTCACTCTGAACTTGGTCTGCTTTGCCATTTCCCATCACCTTGAGAAGGACATGGTCGGGGTAACCTGCTGAAACAGAAAGCACAGGGGAGTAGAGCCCAGCCATCTCAGTGGTCCCAGCCAAGGCCTTTCTGGATAGGCCAATGTCCAGCGAGCCCCTAGGAATGTGGGCCAGCCAAGTCAGGGTCAGTGAGCGAAATAACTATGTATTATTGAGGACCACTGAGCTGTTCTGGGTGTTTGCTACACAGAAGGGGTAATACACAGCTGACCCAGTGTTGTGGCTGAGTTGTATTCCCCCCAATATTCATATGTTGAAGCCTTAATCCTCAGGACGTCAAAAAGTGAATGTATTTGGAGATGGGGCCTTTAGAGAGGTAGTTAACTTAAAATGAGGGCTTTAGGGTTGGCTCTGATCTGATATCACTTGTGTCACTATAAGAAGAGGAAATGTGGGCACACAAAGAGCCACCCAGGGCTCACGTGCACAGAGGAAAGACCTCGTGAGAACACACTGAGGAGGTGACCCCCTACAAGCCACGGAGAGAGGCCTGGAAACAATGCTTCCATAACTGTCCTTAGAGAAAACCAATATGGCAGCACTTCGATGTTGGAGTTTCAGCCTCCAGAATGGTGAGAAAAGAAATTTTTTGTTTAAGCCACCATGTCTGTGGTATTCTGCTGTGGCTGACCAACACACTATGATCACTGAGGCTTGGACAAGAGGCAGGCACTTAGACAATACAAGGGGCGGGTACTTTACTTGTGTCACACAGCTCTGTGTGATGGGCTTTGGAACCCTGTATCCAGGTGAGACATCTCAGTCTGGGAAGCAGACAAGGGTGCAGCCGGAGAGGTGGGCCCTGGGCATTCAGAGGGGTCTCCAGGCTGGTGTCCTTTTCACTGTGCATAATGAGGAGGTGAGGTGTGGTGGACAGTTCTACCAACAATTTTACCCTTGTCCCTTATCAAGATGAAATTCCCATCATATTTTTAAGGACATAATTTTCCTGCCAAGAGTGAGCACATGTCAAAGTTTTACTTAACTGATCACGGGAGAATCCAGGAGAAGGGCACCCCCAAGAGATTTGTGCAATAATTGCTGTAATAAAAATTGCTGTAATAGGGCTTCCCTGGTGGCGCAGTGGTTGAGAATCTGCCTGCTAATGCAGGGGACACCGGTTTGAGCCCTGGTCTGGGAGGATCCCACGTGCCACAGAGCAACTAGGCCCGTGAGCCACAACTACTGAGCCTGCGCGTCTGGAGCCCGTGCTCCGCAACAAGAGAGGCCGCGATAGTGAGAGGCCCACGCACCACGATGAAGAGTGGCCCCCGCTTGCCACAACTAGAGAAAGCCATCACACAGAAACGAAGACCCAACACAGCAAAAATAAATAATAAAATTAATTAATAAATTCCTACCCCCAACATCTTCTTTAAAAAAAAAAAAATTGCTGTAATAAAAGTTAAAACTAAAGACTTTTTAAATAGAGCAATAATTGCTGTGATAAAAATTAAAACTAAAGACTTTTTAACTAGTATTTTAAAATAATAATAATAGACCCATTATAGGTTAATGTAAATTGCAAATAACATACTTTTATGAAAAATAACTATTTTCCAACAGAAAAAAATTTTAGTGAGAAAAGTGGGCATGTTTTACATTTTTGTAAATTTCCTTTGAGGTCTGGCTTGATAGAACACAGCTAGACTCTCATAGCTGCTTCCACATTCAGTTTGTTACTTCATGTCATTTTGGTTGAGTAGACAAAGGAAATCCAACCTCACCCAGATATACTGTCAGAACAGGGAGGAGGGGCATTTTAATAACCCTTCTAGATCATTCTGGATCCTTTTCTTTGACACGTCACTAAAACTAAACAAGTGGTCATTTCTCCTTGCAAGTTGTGATGAGCAATATGAGTAACATTTGTTCTGAAACCACATCAGTAACTTTTTGTATTGTTACAGTAAAATCCCTTGGTCCACCTTATACTTTACATGGATATTTTACCCAGGCGTTATTTTCTCATGATTGGTCATTTAGGAAATGCTGATTCAGTGAATTCTACAGATCTTCCAAATGCTGACACACTTCACTATACTATAGCAAAAACTTCATTAATATCCCCACTGATTTTGTCAGTGAAACAGATTTTTTTTTTTTTACTGTGAGTATATGAGTATGCAATAACGAGGGCTATGATTTGTGCTAAGGTACAAGCCGTTTTACCCACTATGGGTTTTGTCCCGTGTGCAAATGTCAACCCAGCAAAAAATGCAAATAACATCTTCATGGTATCATGAAAATAGTTTTGAGCTCACAGACACCCTGCAAGGGTTTTGGCATTCCCAAGGATTTCCCAGCCCACAGTTTGGGAAGTACTTCTCCAGCATGATGCTGAAGAGATAAGCTGTCATCTTTTTGACTTGTCTCCAAGTTTTAGCTCATATTTCTTAATACCTCTGACTCTCACAAAAATAAACAGAGATCATTCAACCACGGTTGGTGCTACTGACCAGGGCTTTTGGCCTCCTTAATCAATAGAAATTGATCAGAGGCCAGACAAGAAACTCAGGCAAGGCTTTATTGGGGCCCCTGCTGCAGCAGGGGGGATTGAAAACAAGTAACAGTTTCCCTTGCTCCGCTCCCTGAGGGGGGGCAAGCTGGTTCCTTATATGGGGTGAGGGTAGGAGTGTGTCCAGGGGTCAAGCTGGAGGGGTGGCTTAGGTGTTTTGCCCACCCCTTAGGTGGTGTTGAATGCAGGGGGCATACGCAGTACGCTGTTTTTGCTCCCAGATCTTCAGAAGTGGCAGTTGGATGTTTGGTCTTTTTGTCCATAATTTGCCCCAACTGCACATGCATGCAGTTATTTTTAGTCCCTTATAGTTTCTTTGTATTTGGTTGCTTGGAGACATTTGTCCAGGTGCAAGCACTGCAGCAAAGGGTTCCAGGCCCCAGGTCCCAGCCTGTCTCATTGGGAGCAGGGGAGGGTTAGGGTTGTGGCAGGTGAGAGGGGGAAGGTTGCATGGCTGTCACTCCCCAAAGTACAAAATATGTAAGCGAGACCACTCTGAAGAAGGGAAATTGTCTCCCGATTTGGGTCTGCCGGATAGAGCGTGACACCAAAAGCAGGCATTAAGTCAGGGAAATCTCCCTGAAAGCAGATCTGACTACCCAAAAGCAAGTGGGGTGGGCTCACAAGTTTTTAACTGCAACCCAATGTTCATTTACCATTAATCAACAAAGTTAATTAGCAGATAATCGCTGCCCCTTAGGGTGTGTGCTACTCAAAGCTCTCAGCAGATAAATACATTTCAAAACAAAACAAAACAAACAACCCAACTCTTTAGAAATTAGTGTGAATGTAGTCTTTTTTCTCCACCTTGTAAATAGCATACAGATGCTTTTTCCTTCAGGATGTCTAGGCTCTTAGGAGCCCCGGGCCCCATGTTTTCTAGATGGAGTGCATGGAGTGGGTGGGGTTAAGAGCACGCACCAGTCAGCCAATCATTGACCAAGGTTTCCCATGCCAGGAGATCCAGACAAAATGCTGAGCAAAAACAGACCTGGTCCCCACTCAAGGTCCAGGAGGAGGGAGGCTTTCAAGAGAGAGCCACACAATTGAATGCGCAATTACAGGGCGCCCTGAGGGAAAGGAATGTGGTACCATGAGAATGTATTTTAAAAAAAAATAATGGAGGAGGGATGGATCAGGAGTTAGGGATTAGCAGATGCAAATTACTATATACAGAATGGATAAACAACAAGGTCCTACTGTAGAGTACAAGGAACTATATTCAATATCCTGTGATAAACCATAATGGAAAAGACTATGAAAAAGAAGATATATATATGTGTGTGTGTGTGTAACTGAATCACTTTGCTGTACAGTAGAAATTATCACAGCATTGTAAATCAACTATACTTGAATAAAATAATTTTTTTAAAAACCCATCTTGGAATTCCCTGGTGGTCCATGGTTAGGACTCTGTACTTCCACTGCAGGGGGCAAGGGTTCGATCCCTGGTTGGGGAACTAAGATCCCACAAGGCACGCAGCTTGGACAACAAAAAACATCTTGGCCTGGAAGCAAAGTCTTCTGCTCTGTTATCTGGAGACTGGGTAGGAGCTCATGGTCACAGGCTACTGGGGGACCAAGAGACACAGGTGACCAAGGCCCTGTATCAGCACAGAGGAAGGTGCACCAGCGTTGTTAAGAAGCACGAGAGTGAGGGAAGGTGAAAGTCAGACCGGATCAATCGAAGAATGTGGATCATTACACTGAGAGCAATGGGCAGCCAATGAGGACTCTTCAGCAGGGTCTGGTGTCATGATTCAATTTGCATTGAAAATAACACTGGATATGCAGTGTGGCGGATGGTGAAAGAGCCACCCAAGTGAAATAAGGAAACTACCTAGGGCATCACAGATGTCAGTGGGAGGGGCCAGGGTGGTGACGGCAGAGAGGGAAAGCATGGTGCATGCCAGGAATGCTGAGTTGACAAAATCAGCCACGACTTGGTGGCGGAAAGGATCTGAAGGTGCAAAGAGAGGGAGATATAAAGGTTGTTAACTCCTAGCTCGTTGGTTTCTGTAATTGGATGGATGTTAGAGACGGCTGACAGAGGGCAGGCTGGGGAAGAAGTTCCTGTGTCCTGCCTTGGCCGTGTGGAGTTTGAGATCTGATGCACAACTGGAGATGAGACATGGGGTGAGCTGTCCGATTTAGGGATTTGGAGCTCAGGGGCAAGGTCTGGACTGGATAGAACCTTAGATCATTTAAGCCACAGATGTTGAAGGCATTTGCCAGGAAAGAGTGAGAAAAGGAGGAGGAGGAAAGGGAAGGGAAGAGGACAGGAGGGAAAAGAAACTAGAGGAGAAAAGGGGAAGAGGAAGGGATGAGAAAGGAGAGAGGATAGAAAAGCCATGGCTGGAAGAGCCCCCCCCTCCCCACTTCATAGCTGAGTACAGAAGGGGATGCTGCAAAGGAAACAAAAAGTGCCCAGAGAAGCCAGGAAAGGGATCCAAAAAGCGTGGTGCCATGGAAGGCACGGCAAGGGCAGGAAGAGAAGGTGTCCAATGACTATAGGGTTACGGAGGCTGCTGTGGGGGGTGGGGGGTGTCCTCCATTCGCCCTCCGGGATGGATGCCATCTCCACCCTCTTCCCCCACCCTGCTCTCTGCCCTGGGGCCTGACCAGCGGAGCCATGGCTCCTGTATGGATTTGGCCAATGAGGAGCCCTGGCAGGAACTCAAGAGAAGGAGAAGAGGGAGGTCAAGACATATCTTCATCAGCCCCAACCCTGCAAGGTCATGAGAGCTGACTGTGCCCCTCAACCCAAGGTCACTGTTCCTCAAAAGACTCTCTTCCCCCGAGTTCCCTCCTGGCCCAGGGTACCAATGCCTTGGTTGCTACAAGGCTCTGGAAGAGAAAGCCAGACTTTTATACCCCCAAACTTATGGGTCATTAGATGGAGGTCACCCCAGGAAGAGCTGGGCTGCACACAAAGCAGCTGGGGTGTGAGTCCCACACTCCTGCCGGGGGCCCTGACAGCACATCCCAGCATCCATCACACCCACCCCTTACGACACTCGGATCCTTCTGGTGTGAGTCTGGGGACAGTTCCTCCAGGATCCTGGTGGGCTGCTCTGCCAGCGGAAAATTCAGAAGAGTTAGTAAGGTTAGTGGGACCAATCAGAAGCCCTGTCACAGCATCTGACATCGGGCCCCAAGTTGAAACTCATCATCCCCTCCCCATCAGCCATTCTCGATTTTCCTTACCTCGGTCCACACTTCTGCTGGTCTTGGTACCTCACCTGGTGGCATGACCCCAATGTCATTCCCGAGAGGCCTGAGCCCCCAGTCGCCATACCCAGGCAGAGTTGGTGCACTGGTCTTGTCCATTCACTGCTATCATTGGGCAAAGGAATTCCAAGAAGCCCCAAATGGATAACCTGAATGCCACACAATTCCTCCCAGCCCCACTACATAATAACAGTCCTTTCCACTCTTGATGATCAATGTTAATTGCCTCTACCAAGATGGTGGCCCCTCGCCTTGCCTGTGGGTGTTTTCACACAAGTAGCCAAAGTGCCCAGGTGGCAGCTGTAGTTTGCTGGCCAATGGGAACCTCATTGTGTCCTGAGGTAGAATGTTACTCTTTGGGGGACCAGGACCTTGAAACCCACAGAGCCCAGATTTGCAGATACAAGAAATCCAAATTCCCCGACTACGTTGCTGGGTGGGGCCACTCCGGCTCCCACTCCTTGGCGTGGATCATTCCCAGACCATTGCCAAGGGGTTTCTCATCAGCTGAGGCATCCCCTGAATGAGGTGACAGTGGATGGTTTTCTGTAGGCAGCTTTCCCAGGAGCTGGCTAATTAAAGTCCTTCATTGCTGGGATGATGGGGGGGTGGGCAGGATTGGACACTGCAACACAACACCCAACACAAGCTGTGGTTAGAAGAAACAAATGTATGGCTATGTGTAACTGAGTCACTTTGCTGTACAGCAGAAATTAATACAACATTGTAAATCAACTATACGCCAGTAAAAAAAATTAAATAAATAAATTAAAATAATGTTTTAAAAAAAAAGAAGAAGAAGAAAGGAAGAAAGAATGGGTCCAGCTGTGAGTATATGTGGATGTGAGATGGTGGGACAGTCTGATGAATTCACTTTTCTCTGAGAAGAGACAAGATGCTCTGCTCAAATTGGGGGTGGGGGGGGGAGAGGCTGTTTGTGGGACAGTGCATTGTCCTGAGAAACTTGGTGTTATCTCTAAGACCAGTAATCAAGAATTTATAGTAATATTAATTTTGCTTTCTTGGAGATGTGGCTATGCCATGTTTTTGCAGGTGGGGTGAAAAACATTGCCACGTTCATGCAGGGTGAGCTTTGCCCAGGGAAGGTCAGAATATCAGAAAGACGTGCGTGGGAATCTAATCTCTTTAAGAAACAAGTGGATGGATTAGCAGAGGGCGAAATAGCGGCACAGAGGGCCTGATAAGACTGAAGAACCAGCGTAAAGGGAATCATTAAATGAGCAACCAGGGAACAGAAAGTTGTGATCAGACAGCAAGAGGCTGGAATTACCAAAACTCTGGATGTGGAGCAATTTCTGGCGAGCTCTATCATGTGACCAGTCAGGGGCTTGTTGAGATGGAGTGGGGGAAAGAATTACAGGAGCCGAGGGAGTGACCGGTGTATTGGAAGGGCCACCTGCATGGATGGGGAACTCGCTCAGGACGTGACAGGCTTGGAGTTGAGATGACAGAGCAGTGCCACAGGGCAAAAGCTTCTGCAAAAGGGCAGAGTGGCCAGAAGTGTATCCGACCACCTCTGTGAAACCTTGATATCCAAAAAATTACAACAAACCGTTTCACATACATTATTTGATTTGAATTCCACAGAAGCTCTGCAGGATAGGCAAGAGTGTTACTGAACCAGTCTTGGGTCCACTCGCCCACAAGCAGTAAAGCCAACCTACTGACACTGGGTTGTGGTGAAGACAAGTACAGCGTTTATTGCAGGCGCCAAGCAAGGAGAACAGGCAGCTCATGCTCAAAAGACTCAAACCCCCCAATGGCTTTCAGGGAAGGGGTTTTAAAGGCATTTGGAGAGAGGGGGCTGCAGGGTACGTGATCAGCTTGTGCACAGTTCTCAGATTGGCTGGCCTCAAGGTGAATTTTCAAGCATCATCCACTTTCTGGTTTCAACCAACCAGTCTAGGGTCTATGTTGTTGTAGTTAGTAGTTTTCATCTGGTGGGAGTCTGCTTCCTATAAAAACAACTTAGGAATCTGTGTCAGGCCTGTATCTGTATCTTTCAGGGAACTCTAAGTTCGGTGACTCTGCATGTGGCTGACTTATAGTCTAAATTGTTACCAGTTCCCCGGCCCAACAGCTATTCTTTGTTTCTACACAGAATGTGAAGGAATCTTCACATTCCTAATAATTAACTCCTTTTTTTTAATAGATCTTTATGGGAGTATAATTGCTTCACAATACTGCGTTAGTTTCTGTTGCACAACAAAGCAAGTCAGCCATATGCATACACATGTCCCCATATCCCCTCCCTCTTGCATCTCCCTATCCCACCCCTCTAGGTGGACACAAAGCACCAAGCTGATCTCCCTGCGCTATGTGGCTGCTTCCCACTAGCTATCTGTTTTACATTTAGTAGTGTACATATGTCCATGCCACTCTCTCACTGCGTCCCAGCTTACCCTTCCCCCTCCCCATGTCCTCAAGTCCATTCCCTATGTCTGCATCTTTATTTCTGTCCTGCCCCTTGGTTCTTCAGAACCTTTTTTTTTTAGATTCCATATATATGCGTTACCATACGGTATTTGTTTTTCTCTTTCTGACTTACTTCACTCTGTATGACAGACTCTAGGTCCATCCACCTCACTAAGCCAACCTTTAGAGACTGAAGGGAGGCCTGGGAGACTAAAGCCTTCAAAGGACAGGGATGCAGACCGGTATATGGTTTCAAGGGCACTGTTTTCTCTGCTTGCTGCCAGGAAAAGGAAGTGCTCCAGGATTAGATGAGCTCCCAAGGACTGGGACTGGAGACCTCATCAGAGTACACTGCTTCAACTAGAAGGCTCTCCTGAACCCCCCAGAGAGGGGCGACCACTCCCTCCATGGGCCCTTCCTTACTGCTTCTAGCCCACCTGGCTCCCACGTCCTTCTGTGTCTTCTGTCCATCAGCAGTGAGGCTGGTAATGGTAGAAATTGTGTTTCACATGGCACCATGCGCTCAGTATGTATTCAGGGAAGGAATTCTGATGCCTGGGTCTATGCTTTCTACCCCTGGGAGACAGAATCTGGGGTTGGGCCTTTTTCTTTCTTCACATTAGCGTCAACTTAACAATGATTACCTGCACTTGAAAATGGACATGTTGGCGCATGTTGGGGGAGGGAATGCCAACGACAAGTATTCACACTTGTTGTATTTGTCTGCTCTGTACACACCCTGCCATGGCCACTGAGTGATACAAAGGACAACCAAAGTCCTGCTTGTTTTCTAAAGAGCAGTCCTCAGGCCGAATTTAATCAAATGCTGGAGACGGAGATTAGGGCTAGGAGGACAGACGCATTCAAATAAAAGATGGAAGGAAGGGGGACTTCCCTGGTGGTCCGCTGGTTAGGACTCCACGCTTCCATTACAGGGGACACAGGTTCCATCCCTGGTCGGGAAGCTAAGATCCTGCATGTCGCACAGTGCAGCCAAAAAAAAAAAAAAGAAAAAAACAGGATGGAAGGAGTTCAAGATTTTGCTCTAAGGAAAACAAAGCTTTTCATTATCAATAAAATACAGTCAAATACCAAACACCCCTGTGTTCCACCCCTGTGGTGGTTAATATCCCAACCAGAAGAGGCACTCTGACCGCCAGGGTGAAGTCTATAAAAGTCCAGCGATTCTCAGAGAATTTAGGATGCTCACTGAAATAGTGAGAAACAAATAAACGAAAAGAAAGAGGAAAGAGAGCAGTGGGTGTTGAAGGGGCACCAACTCCAGTAGCAGATGGGAGGAAGGGAGCCACCAGGATTTCTGAGCTGGTCCACCCGCTGCAGCAGCCTCTCCAGCAGCCTCGCAGCTGCCACCCCTGCTGTCCTGCCTGGCTTCCCACACGCCGCCGCTGGGATGCCTCACTCCCTGCTCAAGCCCTCAGCATCTCCACTTTACACTTAGGGCGAAATCCTTACAGGAGTACCCTTGCCTCCTCTCTCCCGCTTCCAGCCTCACCTGAGGTCACTCTGCCCTTCACTTACATGCTCCAGTCACACTGGCCAAACCGTTTGACCTCAGGATGCTTGTACGTGTTACTCCACAAGCCTGGAAGGTTCCAGACCCCACTCTACCCTGCCACCCCTTCATCTGGCTCTCTCTTGCTCATTCTGCAGCTCTCATGTAAAATGTCCCTTCCTCAGCAGTCTTCTCTGATACCCAAATATGATGCTTTCCGTCTGTCATAATCACTCATCACACCCTGAAGTTTTCGTGCACAGCTCACATTCCCCATATGTGAAGATACACTCATTCCTGTGCCTCTCACTGACTGACTTCAGGGGAGGAATGGACTAGACATCCTGGGGACACAGTAAGCGAACCTTAAACGGGATGCCCAGACCCCTGAGAACCGGCCACGGAGCACAGCGATTCAGAGAAGCCAGGAGGAGATGTGACCACGAAGAGCCACCAGAGGGGGACAAGCCCAGACAGACCCCCCAGACAGAGGGAATCGCAGCTCTTGATGAGTAGTGCACTTGCTTGAGCGCAGCCAGTACCCAGCCAGGGCCAGGGGATGAGGCGCCATGCTCACTCCTGCCTGCACCCTCCACCATTCTCACCGAAGGAGGGTTATTTATTACCATTGTAGTTGTGATCTTTTCCTCCCCAGCTGCCCTGTGTCATTTCCAACATTCTCCTTCTTCTGTGTGTCAAGTAATCACTTCCTGCCCCCCCCACAGTGGAAGACTTCCCCGCCACAGGCTGATTTCTCTGCAGAAATATCACAAGACCTCCACAGAGCTCTCTCTTTTTTTTAATTAAAGTATAGTTGATTTACAATGTTGTGTTAGTTTCAGGTGCACAGCAAAGTGACTCAGTTATACATATATAATTACTTTTTCATAGTCTTTTCCATTATGGTTTATCACAGGATGTTGACTCTATATCCCTGTGCTCTCCAGTAGGACCTTGTTGTGTACCCATTCCCTATATACTAGTTTGCATCTGTTCATCCCAAACTCCCACTCCTTCCATCCCCCACCCCCCTCCCCCTTGGCAACCACAAGTCTGTTCTCTATGTGTGAAACTGTTTCTGTTTCGCAGATAGGTTCATTTGTGTTGTATTTTAGATTCCACATATAAGAGATGTCATGTGGTATTTGTCTTTCTCTGTCTGACTTACTTCACATAGTATGATAATCTCTAGGTCCATCCATGTTGCTGCAAATGGCATTATTTCATTCTTCTCTATGGCTGAGTAATAGGGCTCTCTTTTTAATGTCTTAAATGAACCCCGTAGCTCCTAATTACCTCATATGGACACTAGCTTATTCCTGAAGGCTGCTCTTGTCTCCCCAGCTGTGCTGTGAGTCCCATAAAGGAAGGAACATGTGCCACATAGGGTTAAACATCCCCATTGTTGGAAGACGCTTTGTCACGATCTGGCAAAGATGGACATGCATGTAACCCACCACCCAGCAATTCCTGTCGAAGTTTCACCCTAGAGCAACGTTTATTAACGTGCACTAGGAAACTGTGAGAGTGTTTATAGCAACTCTTTCTCAGCAGCAAAATCCCTAGAAACTACCTAATTGGCACTCTTCAATAGAATGAATAAATAAGTGTTGGCATATTTATTCAATAGAACACAATATAGCAATAAAAACCAGCACAGGCACAAACACAGATGGACCGAAGCCTCGGTTGAATGAAAGAAGCCCATGGGAAACTACATGATTCAATCAATATAGAGTCAAAAGCAGGTAAAACTAAATACTGTATATTAAAGAATGTATACAAATGTGGTGAAACAATAAAGAAAAACAAGGATGTAATCAACACAAAATTCGGGATGGATATTTATTCTATTAATTGCAGTTCTTAAACTACAAATACCATCACATCTATTATTTTGTATGCCAGTATAGTGAGCAATTTAGAAAGGAAAAACAAACAAATAGACTAACTCGATAGCACTCAGCACAGTGGTGACATAGAATTATGTTTTGTTTTGTTTCTAATAAGAAGAAAAGTCTTTGAAACTAAAGGATGAAAATGGTGGGGAGAAAGAACCAAAAATGTGGAAAGGATAAATCTGTATGTCACAGGCTAGAAAACTAAATAATATGAGCAAAATGTAAGAAAAGAAAAAAATCTCTCACCACCATTATTTTCTCCTTCTCAACTTTTCTTGTTCTTGAACCTTTATTGATTGCAGGATACCTGTAAAAGCTCGATCTTGTCAGTCGAAAGTATTTGCGTAATTAGTCTTCCTGAATGTCTCCTCTCTTTAAGAATCTCTCTCTCTCTCTCCTTCCTATTTCCTCAAATGGCACGTGGATGCCAGGAAATGTTAGGGTCCTGATGCTCTGGGAGAGTGGCTGCTTCCCCACTGGACCAACTACGAAGATGGGTGTCTGTGGCTCTGGTCCATTTTACCATGTAATGAAAAGTCCATTTTACCATGTAATGTAACATACTCATGGGATAACACCAGGGGCAAGGTCATGGGGCCAAAGCTCTGCCTTCTGTGGCTGGTGAAGCAGTTCTGCCCTATGAAGTCCTCAGGACCAGACTCCTCTCTGCACCTCTCCCCACCCCTGGGGAGGGGCCCTCGCCCCCCATGGTCCAGGAGGCGGCATGGAGTTCAGTCTGACCAGGCTTTAAGGAAGGTTCCCAGCAGCTGCCTCATGACACGTCTACCTTCATCCCATTGGTCCAGCTTTGTGACTTTGTGACATCCTTTCCCAGCTGCAAGGGAGGCTGGGTTAGGGAGCTTTATTCTGGCTGGTACTGTGCCAGATAAGAATTCTTTCACTATGAAAGGAAAGAAAAATGGCTAGTCAGGGACCACATGTAAAAACACAATTCAGGAAAACCCAATCAAATCCTGTTTTTTTCTCTTTTGTAAACTTGTTTTTCAGGACTTTAAAATCTTTGATTTGACACTCAAGCTGAACACTGGCATTTTTGCTCCAGGTAACGGCCACTTCCCGCTTCCCTGGGCAATCAGTCTCAGCCTCCAAGCCTAAGAAAAGCTAAGGGAGAAGAGGTAGTTTTGGGGGAGAAGCTAATTCCCCCACTATATTTGAATGCAGAAGATACCAAGAGGGACAGTCGCCTCCCAATGGGCACCTCCCACCACTGCCTAGCAGGGTTTGACTCGTAGCTTTCCTGCTGCTGGTACAAGAGGAAAAGAAGAAATATTGCAAGGCCATCTTTCATGCAATACTGAGTCTCAAGCTTTGCAAATATAATTCCAGTTGCCATGCCTTAAACAAGCCATTGTTTTCTCTTTTACAAGAAAGGAAAAATGACCTCCAATAATGTTGTGCAATTTTAACCCCTCCAAGGATGCAGAAAAGTCACAGAAATGGAACCTATAGTGAGTGATTTTCCAGGCTCAGCCATGCTTAAGAAATACAGCAAACGGAGCCCAGCACGAGTGGCCAGTCGCCCCCATGGCAGCTCTGTGTGACTTTAAGAGCCCTGGAGACAGCTTATTACCAGTCAGGGTGACGAGGAGACTCCTGGCCCAGCTCTTGTAGCCAGCGAAACCCTCACTGGAGCGCTCCCGAGGAACTGGAGATTTCATGATGCAGACTCATACTTCAAGCAGTTTATTTTTTCCTGATGCCTACTTCTCAGAAATTGTAGCGAGTTGGTAGTTTCCAAACCTAGAGTGGCCTAGAAGAAAAAAGAAAAGAGAAACTTTTAATTCTGATGAATCTGAATGTACAAATCGGCTCAGTCACTTTCCAACTGTGAGAGCTTAGCAAACCAACTTAAACTCTGAGCTTTGGGGTCTTCATTTCCAGGATTAGGATATTAATATACATCCTCTATTCCCAGAGTCCCACTTTAAGGCTCTGAGTCAATAAATGTGAAGTTCAGGAACATTAGCAGATCCCAGGGTGATAGGGAGTTATTCTTCTCATTGTTCAATGTCGAATCAGGATCACTTCATTATTAAGAGTTGGGATGGTTGGGCTCAGCTTCGGAGAAGTTTAATTAGACAATCCAAGCTACTGATCCTAAGATTCACTGGGCATTGACAGAGGAGGGAGATGTCAGTGTTGAGTCACAGGATGGGATGGTTCTCATTTGACGTTCTGTCCAGAGTGCGGGGAGCACCCCAGGTAACTCCACATAAAAAGGACGTCAACCTTATTTGTTATGCTCAGGAGATGCTAAGGTATCAGCACTCTTCCTGCTCTGCCTCTGATAAAAATGGACAAATAGCAGACAGCCTTCGATACCCAAGCGCCATGCCTTATCACAACAATGTCCTTGGCAAGAGAGCTCTACCCACCATCCCCCTTGGTGTGGCCAGGATAACCCAGACAGAGGATGACTTTGTTAGAAATGTTAGAACACAAGAAGATATCTGGAGAAATTCTTACTGCATCTCACAAGTCCCCAGGGCCATTGAGGGATCACAGTTGAAAAACCGCTGCTCTAGGGCAGGGGTCAGCAAACTGCAGCCTACCAGTGGGCCAAATCCCACGTGCCACCTGCATTTATACAGCCCATGAACTATGAATGGTTTTACATTTTTTAATGGTTGGGAGACGGTATGGGGAGAATTTCATGACACTTGAACATCATATGAAATTCTTCTTTCAATGTCCACAGAAAACATTTTATTGAGACATAGCCATGCTCATTTACATGCTATCTATCTCTGCTTCTGCATCGTGATGGCAGAGCTGAGTAGTTGTAACAGAGACCATCTAGCCCACAAATATTTACCATGTGGTCCTTTACAGGAAAACCTTACTCTAGGGTAAGCCAGTGACCTCACAGCACACCTGAGGGGGAAGCCTTATACATGGTTTCCTGCCCTTTGTCAGATGCTCTGGGTTCATCTGAAGATGGACGCTTTCCAAAGAATTACTTCTTTAACGTTTAGGTATTAATAAAAGGAAAAGAGATTTTTAAATTGCCTTTAATCTTTCTCTTTCTTCTTGTATTCAAATAAGAGCAATTATAGGGCAGAGGCCTGCTAAAAAGTCTGACAATTTATACAAAATTAATGTCACAAGAGCTCGAAGCAAATGTATTTATTAAAGTAACCCACAGAATCAGATAGCAGCAAATACAAAGGGGGAAAAAAATCTAGGAACCTGTGATTCCAAGTCAGTATTTCATTTTCCTTTGCATTTAAATGATAACACATTTTGTGGCCAATTATTGCAGACTTTTTCTAGCAGGAAAAAGGAGAAGAAAAATGCACTCATTGCAGGAAAGCTCTGCAAGAGGCAAGAAGTGATAAACTTCCCCAAGCCTATTTACAAATGCAGTCAATGAAACAGAATTTTAATGAATTGTGCCATGTAACCTGGTGAGTAATGAGCTGCAAAAGCCTTTGTCAATTACAGTGACAGGGAACTAACTCTTTCAGTTTCAAGATCAATAAGAGAGTTCTCTGTTCTGCACTCCCCAAAAGTGGAACTCTGGGGAGAAAGGAAGTTGTCAGAGGCATGCCATCTCTACAGATCACAACAGCAAGGCTGCCATATGTTTTGTACACCACCCCCCCTTATATTTAAATCCTGACTTCAGACCAAGAGGGAGTCAAAGACAGTTTGGAGATCAAACAACACAGCACCTATGAAATGCCGATACCAAATGACAACAAAAAGGCTGGAGTGACTCTAATAATAGCTCCCAATATTTCAGAAGCTGTATTGAGTATGACTGCTGGTGTGGACCGTTGGGAGGAGATAAAGCCCTTGACACTGAGTTCCTGATTTACAAAGATATGGGTGGTGGGCTCTTTTGGAGATTAAGCACTGACCTAAAGCTTCCTGCTAATTCTGCCTTCCTTCATACTTTTTTCATCTGCTGTCCTCATTGCTGTGACTCCAAACAGTCACATTCTTTTTCAGAGACCTTGGAGTTGCAAATTATTGTATTATTCATCTCCATTACCTCCACTATTGCTATGGAGATATGGTTGTTGCTGTGGTCCTAATGCTATGGAGATGTGGTTGTTGCTATGGAGATGTGGCTGTTGCTGTGGTCCTAATGCCACAGAACAGAAGAATCCCCAGGTGGAAAAGACCCCTCATTCAACAATAGGTCAACAACATTTATTGAGCACCTACTATGTGGAAATAATAAGAAATCTTGGGAAAGTGGAGATGAATAAAATATCAAACCCCACCCTTAATTTGCTCTTAGAGTTGTGGAGGAGACAGACTCTTACCCTCCTTGAATCAATTAATAGGCAATTGGATTATACATTTTTTGTTTAACAGAGGTCTTAAAAAGATTATACATCGGGCTTCCCTGATGGCGCAGTGGTTGAGAGTCCGCCTGCCGATGCAGGAGACACAGGTTCGTGCCCCGGTCCGGGAAGATACCACATGCCACGGATGCGGCTGGGCCCGTGAGTCATGGCCGCTGAGCCTGCGCGTCCAGAGCCTGTACTCCGCAACGGGAGAGGCCACAGCAGTGAGAGGCCCGCGTACGGCGGGAAAAAAAAAAAAAAGATTATATTTCATGTTAGGGGTCCAGTGAATGTAACTTGCCTGATATTTTGACACCCACATCAAACTAAGGGAAAATATTCCTACGATGCCATCCCCCCCACCAACACAATCTCGAAGTTTGCTTAGAAGCAACTTCTTCTGCACCTCTGTTTTCTTCCATTAAGTTTCTCTCTCTGGCATCAAGGTATGGGACCATTAGCAAAAGCCACGGGAAAGCCATCTCAGCGGGTGGGCAGGGTGCGACGGGGTAACCTGATAAAATGGAAAACTTGAAGTGATTCTCAATGTTGCATTGAGGAAATTGCCACAGGCAATCCCATTCTGTCAACAGAATGTTCCACTTGACTGAAATCAAGACACAGGTGAAGCGCTTTAAAATGTGGTCTTGCAGAGAGGTGGAGCAGTGAGGCACTCTCAGGGAATTAGGCTGCCCCAGGCCACCCAGCATCCATTCTTATCTAGTAAATTTTACTGGACTCTGAAGAGATAAAAAGATGTAGTCTCCATCCTCAAGGAGTTTACGATCTAGCCAAGGAATCAGGCTTGTGGAGGGATATTCATAATTCAAGGAGGAATAAAGCTATTCCTATAAGCAGTGGATGATTGAAGACCATGACAGCACATTCAGATAAGACTCAATTCAGATGTCAAGGGTAAGGAAAAAAATGAATTACCTTTGAAAATTGATAGTCCAGATTACTAGACATGACAACCTCATCTTTGACACATAGGCTTCCCCTCTAACCCAGGAATCCTTCTTTCCTGGTCCTGCCTTATATCCTTGTGGTGGGCACCATGTTGGCTTCACCACAGAGCCCCCATGCCAGGACGCTTCTCTCCTCCAAACCTGAATCAGCGTAAGAGATGCTTTTAGAGAGAAGGGTTTCCTGCCTAGAGTTCAGGGCTGGCTTCTTCTCCAAGGAGCCACCTTGAAGGACCCCAAAATGACCACCCCCTGGGAAGAAGTCCTACCTGCCCACAGGGTCACAGTTACAGCCCCAGCAAATAGGCATACCTGCACCCAGCACCAGTGCTGATAAGAGGAGATACAGATGTGCAAAGCTAGAGGTGAGCAGGGACAGGCAAAGATGTTCACTTTTTTTTTCAACACTTGTGTTAGAACCAGGAGGTTGTCTTTCCAAGACACTAATTCAAACTTCAGAGAAAGATGTGCTGCCATTTTGAAATCTTTCAAGGTGGAAAAATAACATCTTTTGGTCCCTTTCCTTCAGATCCAGTTTAGACTCCTCTCTCTCTTTAAACCTCCGATGCTGCCCCTGCTGCCCCTCCGTCACATCTACTCTGGACCCAGCTACTCCCAAAGGCCTCTTCCATCTTCAACCAAGCTGATCTCATAAATGTTATCCATCTGCACCTGTAATGGGTTGGGTGCAGTCCTAAACGCAGAAAGCAAAGTCAAGTGAGACAACGACCCCGTCTTTAGAGAGCGGACCATCAGAGAGGAAGATGCACAGGAGAACCAGGGCTTGCACACACTGGAAGGGCAGGAAGCGCAGGAATCCTGTGTGCAGGGGAGAGGGCACTGGATTGTCACACAGGAGGAGAGCGGCAACTGAGCAAAGGGATGAAGTCGTAGAAGTAAGAAACAGCATGGTCCATTCAAAGAGCTGTGGCCCCTTCAGAGAAGCTGGAGCAGCTGCTCTAAGGGTGGGTAGGAAAAGATGAGGTTGCCGTGCCCAGCACCAGCCAGCCGCCAGAGGCGCTGCTGAGCCAAACTGAGGAATCAGCTCATCTTCACCCTGAAGCCAGGGAGACTCCAGATATGGTTGAAGCAAAGGGAGGTTGCGCTTTCGGCTCTAGGGAGGCTGGCTGGAGAGAAGGATGCAAGCTGAAGGGCAGCTCTGGGCCAGTCACTGTGGTCCTGGTGATGATGCCACGGCCAGCAGGAGGCAGGGGAGGGTATACCTGAGCAGCTTCAAGAAATAAATAGGCAGCATTTGGTGACTATTTGTTGGAAAAAATAGGGGGAACCTCAGGTTTGAAGGAAAGAAAGGCAAGTACCTTTATGCTCATTCCTTCCTCCGAGCCTTTGCCCAGCGACTCCCCAGCCTCATTATTGCCCCCCTTCCTTTCCTCGTCCACCAGCCAGAGAACGACTTTTATCTCCTCCGGCAAGCCACCCTAGCAACCTCCACCTGCCCTGCTGCTCCTTTCCTGACCACACATTGTCAGGCGTGCAACCTGAACGTGGCTGCATTGCACTCGCCCTCATTGTTCCACGTGCCTGCCCAGCGCGGCTCCCTGGGGGAGGGGGACTGTCCAGTGGGGCTCCCATCCCATGGTGCTGCTCCAGCATCTTTCCCTTCTTTCAGCATCATCTCGTCCTTATTTGCATGTACAAGTACCAACCACCCGGCAGTCTCAGTGAAAACAATAATAACTGGCTAGCAAATGGTCATCATTTTTCGAGAGCCAGGTATATACCAGACATTATGCTAGGATGGGGATCTACCTGTCTATCTCTCTGTCTGTCTGTCCATACACTCATCCATCTTAGACAGATAGATAGGCAGGTAGATAGATAGATACATACATACATACATACATACATAGATGATAGATGATAGATAGATAGATGATAGGTAGATAGATAGATAGATAGATAGATAGATACTATATCTATACATATATAACCCTTCTGAGTATGGAGAATTATCTGCTTTTCAAAGACCCAGCACCAAATGTGAAAGTGTTAAATCAGAAACTGTGAAGGGCCTGAGATTTCACCCTCCTTGCAAGCTGCCCCTAGTTTATGCATGTATAATAACAGAAGACACAAGACCTCTGAGGCAGAGACAAAAACCAGTTATTTCTCAGAGCAAAAGCCACAGTGAGAGCAAAATCTTGTGTCAGTTACCTAAACCCCAACCCCTACAGGTGAAAGAGAGAGAGGGAGAGACACCTTTTTTTTAACTTGGAAAGTAAGCACATCTCTCCAGGGGAATTTACCATCCTGGAATATCTCCAGAGAGGGCGGCAGCTCTATGCTTCATTTCTTCAGCTCGAGCTTCAAAGGCTGGCTGCTATTCAAACAAGCTTGAACCAATAGCATGAGAAACATAGGAACATCACAGAGAATTGCCTCGTGTGCTTTTCCCAGCCTAGCCCCAGATGTGTCCATGATGGTTCCTGGTGCACAGTTCCAGTATTCTAGGACTTGTACCACCTTCCCCAAGGTCTGGCTCTTGTGGGACCAGAGCCAGTTACTAATGGCACCATCCACCTAGCCCTGGTGGAGCTGCACACCACACAGGTGTCTCCCAGACGTTACCTCCGATCTGTGAAGCAGGGCTGTTAGTTATTGTCACCGTTTTAAAGATGAGGAAACTATGCCTTGAAGTTGAGTGTCTTGCTCAGTACTGAAGCGGAGCCGGGTCCTATGGTCCCTCCCCCTACCTCCCATGTCTTTCACCTGCCTTTTGTCTGCAGAAAAACTTTAGCCAAAGAATAAGTTTAATCGGAGAAGTGAGAAAAGGCAGAAGCAAAGGAAAGCAGTCCAACAGGACAAAACAATAATCGTTTAGTCATTAAGCCAAGTCAGGGACCTTTAGAGCCGCCTCAAGGGCTGTAGATAATATGCTGAGCCATATCATGGGAGCTGTTCTGTAGATACTGAAACCCCCACCAGGTGGAAGAAGTTAACTACATGATGACCAGACTGTAGCCATGACCTTAGTTGCCACAGTTCCAAGAACAGACCTCAAAGAAATGGGAACAAACCGACCCTGGAACCAAAGATTAACTGTACTGAAAACAATCAAGAGGAGGCTGGTCAGACCACCGCATGATCAATTTCAAGATGACAGTCAGAGCTGACTGTGCTGTTCCTGCACGTAGCCCCCTCCCTCCGCCTATACACCCCTGAAACTCCCCTTTGAAAGCTCTTGCCCCCTGATTGTCAGTTGGGGAATTGGCCTTTGGACATGAGTCTGCCTTCTCCCCCAGTTGCCAGCCTCTGAAATAATGCAAATTTTCCTTTCCACCAACCTTGCCTCTTGAGTACTGGCTTTCAAGGGGCAAGCAGCCAGACGCCACTTTTGGTAACATCACTACACCATAAGTGAGAGAGGCAGGGATTCCTTGCCATGTCGTCCAACTATAAAACCTGTGCTTTTCTTCTGCTCTTAAAGCCTTGAGAGTTGGCATGGGTCCCTAAAGAGGTCAGGCTTCTCCCCAACTCAGTGGAGGGGGTCAAGCAACTTCCTTGCTTACTATTAATTAAGAAGAAAGCCATTCCTTAACCAGACCCTTCCTAGCAAGATGGCCTTTTAAGAATAGCAATTAAGAGTCTGCACTTTATAAGCAGATCCAGTCTAACTTAGAGCAGGACAAGATAAAGGGAACAAGCTTATTAGCTTACAATGTCAGGCTACTTTGCTACAAAAAGGAATTTTTTTAAGCCCAAGCATCTTAACAAAATAATAAGACAGTTAGGCAGCTTCCTACCTGCAAAAGAAACATAACCACAATGCGTGGCCACACAGGCCAAAACTCTGTGCAATAATGTCATTACCTTTCCAGGTCCCAAGCAGATGGAGATGGGGCCAAAGCAGCCATCGGTGGAGCAGAGGCCTCCGCTCTGCATGCACCACTCCTGTCCCCGCCACCCCACATCATAGCCAAGAAGAATCCTGGGCCACAATCAAACTGGCATGCAAAAAAAACCCTAGAAATATTTGTTTTTCATGCATATGGTTTTTAAATCCCTACCATCTAACCAGCACGTCTTTTCCTTGGGGTCAGAACCATTCATGCCACCTGCTGTGCAGTTCATGAAGGCTTGTTTGAAGACATTAGACTTCTGTCAGGTTGGAAGACAGAGAGCTGCCTACGGGGAAAAGACAAGAGTCATGCACCAGCCATAGAGGTAGGGCCAGCTCACTCCAAGTGACTGCTGTCCCAGGAGCCATCAATTTTTGTCTGTGGCTCTGACTCAAAGTTAAATGAGTATGTCATCTGTATTGTC
Organism: Delphinapterus leucas; assembly: GCF_059928025.1. Classification (NCBI taxonomy): domain Eukaryota; kingdom Metazoa; phylum Chordata; class Mammalia; order Artiodactyla; family Monodontidae; genus Delphinapterus; species Delphinapterus leucas. The sequence continues at coordinate 102,821,372 of NC_143136.1, read as the reverse complement.
CCACCATGAACCAGATACCCCTGACGACCTTTCTGCAATGAGCCCTAATTGAATGAAGATTGATGGGAACAGTAGAATTTCCAAGACCATTTGCAAATGAGGGTGCCAGCTTGATATGACATGGCTGCCATGAACTGCAAGAGCTAATATTCTTCCCTCAAGTCCCCACTCTGTTGCCAGGAATGAGCTTCTTCGCTCCTCTCCACTGACCTTGAACAGCACTTTAGCTGGCCTCCTAAGGGAGAAGGTTAAAGAAGAAAAAGTTACTTTTCCTTTTTCCTCCGTCCTCCTATTTTATCCTTTACACTGGTTGAAGAATAACCTATTTAGCTGGAACAATTCATGGCGGATGGTGAATTTGGCCAAGTTCTTCTTCTATGCCTCTCTTATCTTCTCGGTAACAAGCACACCCCTCGCCTGTGTCACCACCTCATTCACTCCTGAAACCCCAAATGTGAAGGGAAAAGCATAGGAAAAATCTTTTCATCGATCTTAATAGGAAATGTTTGAAGATTTTGTAGGTAGAAAAACATATCCATTGAAGCCTGGAAATAAGTTTAAGGCATAAACCACAGCTTAAAAGTTTGTACGTGAAACGCAACGCAATGAAGGAAGGAAAGAAGCTTGTTAGTAGCTGTGGGTGATGGAGGCCAAGAAGAGTCACCCTCTGGAGTTTGGTAGAGAATCAGGTGGTCGACTTTCAGGCAAGCCTTTCATATCAAAATCAGGTGAGCTTGGTGATAACTTCCTTTTCCTTCAGACTGACACGAGAAGAAGTTTCTGATGTGGAAGACATGTCCATAGAAGATGTGGGATCTGTAGGTTTAAAAAGAAGGGGGAAGAGAGAGTTTCAAAGCATGAGCAAAGAGCACATGAATTCTGCAGACTAAAGAGATATAGAAAATCTGATGTCTTTATCCCCCTCGTTTGGCACATGTTTGCTCACCAGAGTGTGGGTTCGTCTACAAAGGCAGAAATTTAGATTGTCCTACAGGGTATTCTGACTCAAAACTATCACGTCAATTGCTGAGTATACGTCTGCCCAAAGTGCAATGAAAAAATTTCACTTCTTATTTTTGCAGCATACTTGGGGATGAGAAACCATTGTACTGGGGGAAGAGTCATCGTGTGAAAAGCAGTGTAGTCTCCCCAGAGCCACATGGCAGAAGGCGTTAAGGGCATGGTTAAGACTGAGAAGCAAGTGCAGCCCTCTGCACGGAGCCGTGAGGGTCTCCCTTAGGAACTGGACTTGTTGTTTTCTGCCTTCATTGCCTTGACTCTCCTTTTAACTACAAAGTGCCCAGAACTGGGAGAGCTCCTGATAGGTGCACTATAGTGGGTAGTTTTTATTTGCTGAATAGCATTTGCATTCAAATCAATGGAGAACCCACACCCATTCTAAAACTTCCAAGGCAATGCTTCTCAAACTGTGGTCCTTGGACCAGCAGCAGCAACCCCTGCGAACTTGCTAGAAATGCAAATCCTCAAGCCTCATCCCAAACGTACTGAATCAGAAAGTCTGGGGCAGGGGTCCAGCAACTCATGTTAAAACAAGCCCTGTAGTTATCGCGGATCCACACTAAAGTTTGGGAACTGCTCTAAGGAATCAGACATTTAACCCAAAATGTCCTTACAGACCTGGAATATTCAACCACAAGGGCTCAAACCAAATGGCCCCTAGAACAGAGGCCCTATTCCTCTTACTTGCTGGCTAACTTGTGTAAAATCTCTCAAAGGTGGTGATTTCCCTATGATTTACTACAAGCTTAAAGTTTAACACAAAAGGCTAATTAGTAATTCCTCCCAGTGTTTTATATGTGTAGAGAAATATACGAAACTTGAAAGTGTCGTCATGTTTAGCCGAAGCCACTCAAATTACCATACGAAGCTAACAATGAATTTGTTAAGGGCAGAACGTCACGCTGTTTTCACAGTTTCCTGTATCTTCATGGCACGGCACAAAACTGGTCCAGAACTAATGCTTGTTGAAGGGAGGAACATGTGAATAAATGAAAAACCTTAATGTGGGAAAAAGTGGAATTATGGGTTTGAAGCAGTGTTTATCAGGAAAACATCTGTGAACCTGCACCAATACGTACCACTCACCATTGGTTCAGACCCATTCCAGAATGAAATTTCAACGGCACTGAAAGAAAACATATGGTTCCCTGGTAATAATGTGGCATTGTGTAAACACAACCTAAATTTGAAAGCCTCTACAAATAGAAACCTTGATTCCATCTGTCTCTTAAAAAAGAAAACCTCATAATTGCTTATAATCATGTTCATTTACCAGTTTCTCAAATGCTTAACAGCTGGTGGGGGGCGGAGGACAGAAGGGCAGGAGGAGACATGGGTAATTAATAAAAGTCGTTCTCCTGCCCCGATTTTAAATGTTATTGGTGCTTAAAATGTCAAAACTATGTCCCTACATTCCTACATTCCTACATCCCTATGTCCTACATTCCTTAAATGACTCACCCCATGACATGTCATAACTGAACTCCCTTCTCCATGAATTCAATCCGTGAATCTCACGGATTCACCCCTGGAGAATTCTACAGAATGAGTGAGCTCAACCCGACTACTTCTATTTTTTTGTTGGCGTCTAGTTGATTTACAAAGTTGTGTTAGTTTCAGGTGTACAGCAAATTGATTCAGTTATACATATACATGTATCTTCTTTTTAAGGGTCTTTTCCCTTATAGGTTATTATAAAATATTGAGTATAGTTCACTGTGCTATACAGTAGGTCCTTGTTGGTTATCTATTTCGTATACTGTATAGTATTATGTATATGTTAATTCCAAACTTCTTTTAAAGGACTTTCGGGAGGCTCTAAGAGAGAGAGCCATTTGCAAGGACAATTCAATTGATGAAGAACGATATATGGCAAATAATTATGTCAACATTCAAACTGAACTTCTTTTCCAGACTAGGAATTAAACTAGCAGGGAGTCGGACCTGGGAACATATCTGTTTCTGCAAGGGAATAGAATTGACGTGCATCTGAGGATGTGTCCACCCGGGTACACTCCAGCCCTGGTGCCTTGTGGCACACAGAGGAAAACCCACCTTATGGAGGTGATGCCCTGTCCGCCGGCTTCTCCGAGGTGGTGGTGAGGACCACAAGCCCAGATCACCCGTGCGTGAGCTCATAGACCGTGCATACCCTCTCCCCACCCCCAGATCTACAGAACAAGAGTCCCTGGGTGGGCCTGGATGGCAAGGTCACGACTCTTCAGGTGATACTGATTTAAGTCAGGGCGAGGGCTTCCCTCGCTCTCACACCAGTCACGAGCAGCTTGTCAGCACCCGGGAGGCAGGTCCCCCCATCGAGTTAACTCTCTGCAACCATTCCTGGAAGTAGGGGTCATTCCACAACTTTAAGAGGACAATAAAGGGGCTTGTCGAAAATGGCTGACCACACGTAGTCTGGAAGGAGGAAGACCTCGATCGTTAACCTGACCATAATAACAGAGCGTCCTGTCAATTGCCATCTCGGGGGTCCCTGGATGGCCTCCCGGTTCTTCCTCTTCAGAAAACAGTGAAGCCCTTCAGCCCAGGCTGCTAAGAGCCTGGTCTCTGTCCTCCGCCAGACTGAAGTCTTCCGTGACCGTCAGGTTCTGCTGGAGCTCCTTTCCCCACCCAATCTCCTCCTGGCCTGTCTGCTCAGTCATAGCCCCTGTCACCACACTGAAAAATCATCAGTCTTGTCACTTTGCAGTACACCTGAAACACTGTAAATCAACTATACTTCCATTTTTTTAAGAAAAAGATGTCATAACCTATAATGGAAGAGAATCTGAAAAAGAATTATATGTATACGTATACTGAATCACTTTGCTGTACACTTGAAACTAACACAACATTGTAAACTAGCTAAACTTAAAAAACAAAATCACAGATGTGAACAAAAATAAATAAATAATTTTCTTTTAATTTTTAAATAAAAAAATAAAAAGAACATGGGACAATTATATGCTGTGTACAAGGAATTCACCTTAGGTTAAATGATAAAGGTAAATTACAAACAAAACAGTTGAAAAAGTAAAAAAAAAAAAAACCCTCAGTCTCTTCATCTGTAATTCTCAGACTTAAGTAGATGTAGTAGGAGGAATAATACTAATAATAATTGAGATTCAGCATCTCTGTGAGAGACTAGTGCTATATCTATTTTGTAATGAACAAATGGAGACACAGAGAGGTTAAGAAACTTGCCCAAGGACACACAGCTGGTCATTGCCAATATAACAAATTCGTTTACTTTGGAGCATGGGTTTGGAATCAGGGTGCTTGGAGTTCAAATCCTGACTCTATCTCTTACTGTGAAATTATTTAACTGCTCTAAATCTCATTTCTCTCATCTAAGAAAGAGGAACAGTAATAATAAAATTGTAGTGGGGCTGGCTGGTTGAGTTAACTTACAAAACCGTTACAGCACTGCATGCATGATAGGCAATCAATAGATGTCATTGCTGTGGTACAGTATTCCAAAGGAAGTTGTCCCCTCCCATGCTCTGTGACACGTCTGTGCAAATAACCTACCCCCGAGGAGTAGCGTCCCTTTCCCTGTGCGCCCAGGGCCCCGGCACAGGCTCCAGCCTGAGTGTCTGAGCACCCGGCCCCCCACTGCGCCACCCAGTACTGGACCACCTCCTCTCTCCCTCCCCTTCGTGCCACATCTTGTCCTCCCAGGGACAATGAGAAGGGAGGTCCTGCTGGCTTGGTGGGTGCAATCCCTCCTTGGTGGCACCTTCACCAAGAATGGAAGGTACATTCCACCTTCCTCCACTGCACAGAAATATAGCTGCAGCCCCACTTCCTGTCTATGTCTGTTAAACACCCCCACCTGCAGCAGGGGATTCACCCTCATATCCATTTTCCTGCCCTCACCCTCCCACCCACACTGCTCTGCATGTGATGAAAAGAAAGCATTTGGTACAGGAACTACTTATAAAGACTGAGTTTGCTTTCCTCGTATCTTCTTTGTTAATCTTTTTTTAAAATAAATTTATTTATTTATTTTTGGCTGCATTGGGTCTTCATTGTAGTGTGCAGGCTTCACTAGTTGTGGCTCGCAGGCTCTAGAGGGCAGGCTCAGTAGTTGTGGCACACGGGCTTAGTTTCTCCATGGCATGTGAGATCTTCCCAGACCAGGGCTCAAACCCATGTCCCCTGTGTTGGCAGGCGGATTCTTAACCACTGCACCACGAGGGAAGCCTGCACTCCTCATGTCTTGTGGAGCTTGTGGGCAGCATCTGGGATGCAGAGAAGACAGAAGCCAGTTCCTATCTCACCCGCATGGTTGTCCCCTCTTCTTTTAACCCTACGACTTTCTCCATCCCAGACCAAGCCCGTCCTCTCCTCCAAGCCTTCCCTGTCCACTGGGACCTACATGCACTCTCCCGTCTCTGAATCCTAGGAGACTTTTGTCATGTTGGCACCCATGTTTCTGAATCGCCTTAACTTCTCGACTGGTCTTTGCCTTCCGTTCTCCTCTGAGCATTTGGGGTCGAGGGCCATCTTCACGGAAGGGGATGGGCTGGACTAGGTGTGGTTGGAAAGGATTTCCAAAATTCGGACATTGACGGTAATTTTTTAAATTTTATTTTATTCAAGTATAGTTGATTTACAATGCTGTGTTCATTTCTGCTGTACAGCAAAGTGATTCAGTTATACATATATAAACATTCTTTTTCATATTCTTTTCTATTATGATTTATCACAGGATACTGAATATAGTTCACTGCAAATGGCATTATTTCATTCGTTTTTATAGCTGAGTAATATTCCATTGCATATATGGGCCATATCTTCTTTATCCATTCATCTGTCACTGGACATTTAGGTTGCTCCATGTCTTGTCTATTGTAAATAGTGCTGCTATGAACATAGGGGTGCATGTATCTTTTCAAATTATAGTTTTGTCCAGATATATGCCCAGGAGTGGGATTGTAGGGTCATATGGCAACTGTATATTTAATTTTTTAAGGAACCTCTATACTGTTCTCCACAGTGGCTGCAACAATTTACATTCCCACCAACAGTGTAGGAGGGTTCCCTTTTCTCCACAGAGGGTAATTTTTTTAATTCAGGTAACTCATTCCTTCATCCACTGTTGTTGGCAAATGTATAAATAGGTACAGCCTTTGGGGAGGGCAATTTATCTGTATCCAAATCTGAAATAGGTCTATCCTTCCACCTGGTAACTCCCCTTCCAGCTATCTATCCCAGGAAATCTTTGCATGTGTGTACAGAAAGTTATATTTAGAATCATTCTTGGCATTTATTATTTATAATAGCAAAAAGCTGGAAGCCACCCAACACCCATCCCTAGAAGAATGACCAGATTATTTTGCCACACTATGCTGAAGTTAAAGAAAATGATGATCTGGATGTTCAGAAAAAGATCTTAATGCAAATTGTGTTAAAACAAGGATTAACAAACTTTTTCCATAAAGGGTCAATATTTTAGTCTTTGCAGGCCATTCTGTCTCTGCTCCAACTACTCAATTCTGCCACTGTAGTGCAAAAGCAGCCCAAGAAGATAAATAAACAAAAAAATATGGCTGTGTTCCAATAAAACTTTATTTACAAAAACAAGCTTGGGGCCAGATTTGACCCAGAGACCATAGTTTGCCAAGACCTGAGTTTTAGCAAAAAAGCAAATTCCGGGGCTTCCCTGGTGGCACAGTGGTTAAGAGTCCGCCTCCCGATGCAGGGGACACGCGTTCGTGCCCCGGTCCGGGAAGATCCCACATGCCGCAGAGCGGCTGGGCCCGTGAGCCATGGCCGCTGAGCCTGCGCATCCGGAGCCCGTGTTCCTCAACGGGAGAGGCCACAACAGTGAGAGACCCGTGTACCGCAAAAAAAAAAAAAAAAAAAAGCAAATTCCGAATCAATATGCACAAGTCTACCCCCATTTATGTAAATCTACCCCCATTTATATAAAAAGAAAATCATATAGATCTGTATATGTTCTTTACTATGCGTATACATGCATTTATAGAAAGTCCTGAAGGGTTATAAAAATAATAACATCATAAGGCCACCTTCAAATAACAGTTTGAGGAATTTTGACAACTGTTTCTTTTATGCATGACCTCTTTTCTCCTAGACAATTCTAATTGTCTTCAATTAGACAGCAACTCTAACACATTATCCTTCTAAGAAAGGAATTAAGTAAGAATTTTCAGCCCCCTCCGAAAAGAACAATTGGCAGGCAACCAGATCTCAGGGCTCTCTCCCAGCATCCTAGCCAGCCAAAGCAGGGCCCCAAGGCAGCTACAGGCCGGCTGGAGCAGGCACTTTCATACCTGGTCTTTGCTCTTAAAGATTCCCAAAGCCAAAAACAGACATTCTTTTTTAAAGGGTAATTTATTTGAAGTATTCATTAAAATGCAAATTACTCTAAGACGGCTTGGCTTTTAAACAATTGCTCTGAAGTTGCCATGAATATAAAGCATATGACAGTCTTCCGTTTAGAATGATCTGCATACTTGCTCACAGTTGAAAAATTGCTTGACTTGAAAATAACAAGGGTGGGCAGTAAATGCCAAGTGATGCAGCCAAAATCCTTTAGCAAGAGCTGTTCTCCTTCAGGAGGACAAGGGAGAGAAAGGGTTGAAGAAGAGCACTCTGCTAAGACTCAGTCTCCAGCAGGGATTTTTGAGGGGGTGAAGCTCGCCACCCACGAGGAAGGGGAGCCCAGTTACCAGGGTGGACCTCACAGCTTTAAAGTAATTAGAACCTTCTACAACATGCTGACTAGCTTCCGACCCTCTCCTTCCTGAGTCAGGGAAGAGAAGGAAGCTGTAAACAAACATGAAGCTCATGAGTGGGAGGGAGTGAATCCATCATAATCTTCAAGGAAGGAGCAAAAAAGACTCACTGTTCTTAAGCATCATCTTTGCACCCGATGCTGGGTGTAGATTTTTGACATCCTTTTCCCAGTTTTACTTAATACTCCCCACAACCCTGAGAGAGGAATTAACATTCCTATCTAATGGGGAAAAAACAAAGCAGAAAAGTTAAGCAATTTGGTCCAGGGTCATGAAATTAAACAGCAAAGGAAGAGAATGGAAGAGAAGTAATACTGATGACAACAATGATACTAACAGCTTTGACAATCACATCTACTGAAGAGGATACAACTTAATCAGGTACATCACTTCTCTTACTTCACTTAAGGGTTTCCTAAGCCACAAGGCCCAGGAGAGGAACTTCCTCAGGCAGTTCCAGGGTGGGGACCGCCATGCTGATCTCCAGGTCAAGAATGCGGGGCTGGACCAGGACCAGAACCCTTGCACTGCACAATGGGCAAACATTCTCACAAGAGGCGTGGCTGCAACAGCTCTACCCACCAGAGTTTCAGCATCTAAGTGACTCCCCCAACCAGGACTCTGGCATTCTGGTCCATGACAACAAACCCCCCAATATCCCAACATCTACTCACCAGTTAGTAGTAGCCTAACGTGGTGGTGATGAGTAGACCTTTTTTTTCCATCATCAGCCTTGATCACCACCAGCTCAGACCAATTAGTTGAAACTGTTTGTTTCTAGAGCAATTTGGAGATATCTGATGAAGGGGCTTCTTTCTCTTTATATACCATCTCCTGTCCGGACACACCCACATTTGCTTCAGACCAATTAGTTGAAACTGTTGGTTTCTAGAGCAATTTGGAGTTATCTGATGAAGGGGCTTCTTTCTCTTTATATACCATCTCCTGTCCGGACACACCCACATTTGCTTCCCCTGGACTGATCCTATGACAACCCAGATGTTTCCCACCAAGAATCGCCTCGTTCCAAAGCAGCTCATGAGCTACCTTATGTAGACTTTACTGAAGGAGCCGAGGGGAGATGAGGAGGGAGTTTACATCACACCTTCCATAGCAAACAGCTCTAAGTTCCTCCTTTGTTATTTCAGTTCTCAAAGTACCTCTTGGGCCCCTCCTTCCCCCAGGGGGCTGGTTGGCTGCTCCCATAGGAATCCTGGCTTCCCTGGCTCCTTGATCCTGGATTTCAAACTCCTCTCCCTGTGTAGTTCAGAGAAATTCTCCCCTCCCAGCACCTCCCTCTGCACTTGTGCTCTCTGTGCATCCTGTGCACAAAGAATGTCACCTGCCATATCAGTTAACAAAGGATATTGCTGCCATCAAGACTTCAGCCTCTGCAGCCACCCCTGACTCTGCACGCTGAGGAGATTCAGGATGGAGAAAAGCAGGACACTGGCTCAGGATAGTTAAGGTGAATATCAAAGGAATGATTTCAATGAACCCAGATTCTTGCATCTTTCCAAAAATAGAAAAGCAATAAATTCATTAAGTTGAGATTTTCTTTAATTAGCAATAACCTTTTGATGTTCAACTACTTGGGTTTTTTCACAAAAATTCATATGTATCCTGACTCCTCACTTCGGAACTGTCCTCAGAGCTCTCTGAGAGGCTGTATCCCAGGCTTAAGTCCTCAGTAAGTCCACCGAATAAAACATAATTCTCAACTTTTAGGTTGTGCCTTTTTTTAGTCAACAATCCAAACAAGAGGCCCCCTTATAGAAGAGAGTTTATCAACCATCTTTAGTTACTAACCATATCTCACTCCCAAACTCTACCCCAAACAGCCCACCAAGTCATCTTAAACACAAATTGTACTTGACCAGGAAGAATTAGGGTGAAATAAGTCCTTCCCACCTAATTCCATATTCCTTTCATGGCATCCGTGGAGATGGGGAGAGGAGGAGGAATGAGAAAGGCACAGCCCCTCTCTCTGTAGACTTCGCTTTGGCTACACATGAAAGGCTTGTATGGTCCCTGAGAGCGGCTGACATCTCTCCAAGGGACTGTCTTGGCCAGAGGGAATAGACTTGTTGTGTGTGGTGTATATGTGCAAATGGCGCAAAGGATGGGCGTCGTAACTCAGGAGGGGACAGATCTTTCTTGTCAAGGGAGCTGTCCCACCAAAGACCAGACACCTGCAGGGTGGTGCACTCCACACCAGTCCAAGGTGTTGGCAGAGCCCCCAGGACCATGTGGCGAGGCCCAGCCTTGAACAGAAGGGGGAATTGGATGAACTTCCAACTTCTCCCTCCAAAGGTCTAAGACACTCGATCCTCACAGTTCGGTCTTCAAAACAGAGAGGCCACCACGCATGCTGATCCTGTAAAAGCACTTCATAGCTCCACACGCCCATATTGCCTCCTGACAACGCCTCTGGCGTTGTCTTATGGAGGAGACGTTGGCTGAGTCAGCTTTTTTTTATTTTAAACATCTTTATTGGAGTATAATTGCTTTACAATGTTGTGTTCGTTTCTGCTGTATAACAAAGTGAATCAGCTATACGTATACATATGTCCCCATATCCCCTCCCTCTTGCTTCTCCCTCTCACCCTCCCTATCCCACCCCTCTAGGTGGACACAAAGCACCTAGCTGACCTCCCTGTGCTATGTGGCTGCTTCCCACTAGCTATCTGTTTTACATATGGTAGAGTATATATGTCCATGCCACTCTCACACTTCGTCCCAGCTTACCCTTCCCCCTCCCCTTGTCCTTAACTCCATTCTCTATGTCTACCTCTTTATTCCAGTCCTGCCCCCAGGTTCATCAGAAACATTTTTTTTTTAGATTCCATATATACGTGTTAGCATACGGTACTTGTTTTTCTCCTTCTGCCTTACTTCACTCTGTATGACAGACTCTAATTCCATCCACCTCACTACAAAAAGCTCAATTTCATTTCTTTCTCTGGCTGAGTAATATTCCATTGTATATATGTGCCACAACTTTATCCATTCATCTGTTGATGGGCACTTAGGTTGTTTCCATCTCCGGGCTATTGTAAATAGTGCTGCAATGAACATTGTGATGCATGTCTCTTTTTGAGTTATGGTTTTCTCAGGGTATATGCCCAGTAGTGGGTTTGCTGGGTCATATAGTAGTTCTATTTTTAGTTTTTAAAGGAGCCTACATACTGTTCTCCATAGTGGCTGTATCAATTTACATTCCCACCAACAGTGCAAGAGGGTTCCCTTTTCTCCACACTCTCTCCAGCATTTATTGTTTGTAGATTTTTTATGATGGCCATTCTGACTGGTGTGAGGTGATACCTCATTGTAGTTTTGATTTTCATTTCTCTAATGATTAGTGATGTTGAGCATCCTTTCATGTGTTTGTTGGCAATCTGCATATCTTCTTCGGAGAAATGTCTGTTTAGATCTTCCACTCATTTCTGGGTTTGGTTGTTTGTTTTTTGGATATTGAGCTGCATGAGCTGCTTGTATATTTTGGAGATTAATCCTTTGTCAGTTGCTTCATTCGCAAACATTTTCTCCCATTCTGAGGTTTGTCTTTTCTTCTTGTTTACAGTTTCCTTTGCTGTGCCAAAGCTTTTAAGTTTCATTAGGTCCCATTTGTTTATTTTTGTTTTTATTTCCATTCCTCTAGGAAGTGAATCAAAAAGGATCTCGGTGTGATTTATGTCATAGAGTATTCTGCCTATGTTTTCCTCTAAGAGTTTTATATGGTCTGGCCTTGCATTTAGGTCTTTAATCCATTTTGCGTTTATTTTTCGTATGGTGTTAGGGAGGGTTCTCATTTCATTCTTTTACATGTCGCTATCCAGTTTTCCCAGCACCACTTATTGAAGAGACTGTCTTTTCTCCATTGCATATTCTTGCCTCCTTTATCAATGATAAGGTGACCATATGTGTGTGGGTTTATCTCTGGGCTTTCTATCCTGTTCCATTGATCTATATTTCTGTTTTTGTGCCAGTACCATACTGTCTTGATTACTGTAGCTTTGTAGTATAGTCTGAAGTCAGGGAGCCTGAATCCTCTGGCTCCACTTTTCTTTCTCAAGATTGCTTTGGCTATTCGGGGTCTTTGTGTTTCCATACAAATTGTAAAACTGTTTGTTCTAGTTCTGCGAAAAATGCCATTTGTAGTTTGATAGGGATTGCATTGAATCTGTAGATTACTTTGGGTAGTATAGTCATTTTCACAATGTTGATTCTTCTAATCCAAGAGCATGGTATATATCCATCTGTTTGTGTCTTCTTTGATTTCTTTCATCAGTGTCTTACAGTTTTCTGAGTACAGGTATTTTACCTCCTTAGGTAGGTTTATTCTTAGGTATTTTATTCTTTTTCTTGCAGTGGTGAAAGAGATTGTTTCCATAATTTCTCTTTCTGACCTTTTTTTCCCCCACAATCAGAAAAAAAACTTATTTTTAAATAAATACATTTATTTTTAAACCTTCCTGTTCAAAGATGGACCTCAGAGCAAAGCTCTGAACAGGCAGGATCCACTTTTTCTAGCTCAGTATATTGAACAGTTTCTTCTCTACTAACCATTGATGCCTATTCATTGGTTTCTCTTATATTCCTTCAATCTTATAGGCTGCTTTAGAAAAATGGGGGGGGGAGGCCAACAATACTAATTCTGCAAAAGATATAATAGCAAACATGGCCTTAGTTGCAGGTCTCCTTTTCATCCTCCCACACAATCACCTTGTGATTGTAGCAATGGCGTAGGTAAGGTAAGATCTATGCTAGTCCTTAAAATGGCTGATCTTTCATCATTAGTGTATAGGAATGCAAGAGATTTCTGTGCAGTAATTTGGTATCCTGCAACATTACCAAATTCATTGATTAGCTCTGGTAGTTTTTTAGTAGCATCTTTAGGATTATCTATGTATAGTATCATATCTTCAAACAGTGACTGTTTCACTTCTTTTCTGATTTGGATTCCTATTATTTCGTTTTCTTCTCTGATTGCCACAGCTCAAACTTCCAAAACTATGTTGAATAACAGTGGTGAGAGTGAGCAACCTTGTCTTGTTCCTGATCTTAGAAGAAATGCTTTCAGTTTTTCACCACCGAGAACGATGTTGGCTGTGGGTTTATCATATATGGCCTTTATTATGTTGAGGTAGATTCCTTCTATGCCTACTTTCTGGAGAGTTTTTATCATAAATGGGTGTTGAATTTTGTCAAAAACTTTTTCTGCATCTATTGAGATTATCATATGGTTTTGTATCACACTGATTGATCTGCATATATTGAAGTGTCCTTGCATTCCTGGGATAAACCCCACTTGATCATGGTGTATGATCCTTTTAATGTGCTGTTGGATTCTGTTTGCTAGTATTTTCCTGAGGATTTTTGCATCTATGTTCATCAGTGATATTGGCCTGTAGTTTTCTTTCTTTGTGACATCTTTCTCTGCTTTGGGTATCAGGATGATGGTGGCCTCGTAGAATGAGCTGGGGAGTGTTCCTCCCTCTGCTACATTTTGGAAGAGTTTGAGAAGGTTAGGTGTTAGCTCTTCTCTAAATGTTTGATAGAATTCGCCTGTGAAGCCATCTGGTCCTGGGCTTTTCTTTGTTAGAAGATATTTAATCACAGTTTCAATTTCAGTGCTTGTGATTGGTCTGTTTATATTTTCTATTTCTTCCTGGTTCAGTCTCAGTAGGTTGTGCTTTTCTAAGAATTTGTCCATTTCTTCCAGGTTGTCCATTTTATTGTCACATAGTTGCTTGTAGTAATCTCTCATGATCCTTTGTATTTCTGCAGGGTCAGTTGTTACTTCTCCTTTTTCATTTCTAATTCTGTTGATCTGAGTCGTCTCCCTTTTTTTCTTGATGAGTCTGACTAATGGTTTATCAATTTTGTTTACCTTTTCAAAGAACCAGCTTTTAGTTTTATTGAGCTTTGCTATCATTTTCTTCATGTCTTTTTCATTTATTTCTGATCTGATCTTTTGATTTCTTTCCTTCTGCTACCTTCGGGTTTTTTGTTCTTCTTTCTCTAGTGATTTAGGTGTCAGTTTAGGTTGTTTATTTGAGATTTTTCTTGTTTCTTGAGGTAGGATTGTATTGCTATAAACTTCCCTCTTAGAACTGCTTTTGCCACACCCCATAGGTTTTGGGTCCTCGTGTTTTCATTGTCATTTGTTTCTAGGTATTTTTGAATTCCTCTCTGATTTCTTCAGTGATATCTTGGTTATTTACTAGCATGTTGTTTAGCCTCCATGTGTTTGCATTTTTTACAGTGATTTTCCTGTAATTGATATCTAGTCTCATAGTGTTGTGGTCAAAAAAGATGCTTGATACAATTTCAACTTTCTTAAGTTTACCAAGGCTTGATTTGTGACCCAAGATGCAATCTATCCTGGAGAATGTTCCATGTGCACTTGAGAAGTGTATTCTGTTGTTTTTGGATGGAATGTCCTATAAATGTCAATTAAGTCCATCTTGTCTAATGTGTTATTTAAAGCTTGTGTTTCCCTATTTATTTTCATTTTAGATGATCTGTCCATTGGTGAAAGTGGGGTGTTAAAGTCCCCTACTATGGTTGTGTTACTATTTCCCCTTTCATGACTGTTAGCATTTGCCTATGTATTGAGGTGCTCCTACACTGGGTACATAAATATTTACAATTGTTGTATCTTCTCCTTGAATTGATCTTTTGTCCTTCTTTGTCTCTTGTAACAGTCTTTAAAGCCTATTTTGCCTTATATGAGAATTGCTACTCCAGCTTTCTTTTGATTTCCGTTTTCATGGAATATCTTTTTCCACCCCCTCACTTTCAGTCTGTATGTGTCCCTAGGTCTGAAGAGAGGCTCTTGTAGACAGCATATATACAGGTCTTGTTTTTGTATCCATTCAGCCAGTCTATGTCTTTTGGTTGGAGCATTTAATCCATTTACATTTAAGGTAATTATTGACATGTATGTTCCTAATACTATTTTCTTAATTGTTTTGGGTTTGTTATTGTAGGTCTTTTCCTTCTCTTGTGTTTCCTGCCTAGAGAAGTTCCTTTAGCATTTGTTGTACAGCTGGTTTGGTGGTGTGAATTCTCTTTACTTTTGCTTGTCTGTAAAGATTTTAATTTCTCCATCGAATCTGAATGAGATCCTTGCTGGGTAGAGTAATCTTGGTTGTAGGTTTTTCCCTTTCATCCCTTTAAATATATCCTGCCACTCCCTTCTGGCTTGCAGAGTTTCTGCTGAAAGATCAACTGTTAACCTTATGGGGATTCCCTTGTTTTTTATTGGTTGCTTTTCCCTTGCTGCTTTTAATATTTTTTCTTTGTATTTAATTTTTGATAGTTTGCTTAATATTTGTCTTGGCACTTTTCTCCTTGGATTTATCCTGTATGGGATTCTCTGCACTTCCTGGACTTGATTGATTATTTCCTTTCCCATGTTAGGGAAGTTTTCAATCATAATCTCTTCAAATATTTTCTTAGACTCTTTCTCTTCTTCTTCTGGGACCCTTATAATTCGAATGTTGGTGTATTTAATGTTGTCCCAGAGGTCTCTGAGACTGTCCTCATTCTTTTCATTTTTTTTTCCTTATTCTGCTCTGTGGCAGTTTTTTCCACTATTTTATCTTCCAGGTCATTTATCTGTTCTTCTGCCTCAGTTATTCTGCTATTGATTCCTTCTAGAGAATTTCTTATTTCACTTATTGTGTTGTTCATCATTGTTTGCTCTTTAATTCTCCTAGATCTTTGTTAAATGTTTCTTGTATTTTTTCCATTCTATTTCTAAGATTTTGGATCATCTTTACTATCATTACTCTGAATTCTTTTTCAGTTAGACTGCCTATTTCCTCTTCATTTGTTTGGTCTGGTGGGTTTTTACCTTGCTCCTTCATCTGCTGCATATTTCTCTGTCTTCTCATTTTGTTTAATTTACTGTGTTTGGAGTCTCCTTTTTGCAGGCTGCAGGTTCATAGTTCCTGTTGTTTTTGGTTTCTACCCTCAGTAGGTGAGGCTGTTTCAGTGGCTTGTGTAGGCTTCCTGGTGGAGGGGACTTGTGCCTGTGTTCTGGTGGGTGGGACTGCCTCTTGTCTTTCTGGTGTGTCATCCAGTGATGTGTTTTGGTGTGTCTGTGACCTTATTATGATTTTAGGCAATCTCTCTGCTAATGGGTGGGGTTGTGTTCCTTTCTTGCTAATTGTTTGGCATGGGGCGAACAGCACTGGAGCTTGCTGGCCATTGGTTGGAACTGGGTCTTAGTGTTGAGATGGAAATCCCTGGGAGAACTCTCGTTGATTTATATTATGTGGGGCTGGGAGGTCTCTGGTGGTCCAGTTTCTTGAACTTGGCTCTCCCACCTTGGAGACTCAGGCCAGACACCTGGCCAGAGCACCAAGACTCTGTCAGCCACACAGCTCAGAAGAAAAGGAAGAAAAATAAAATAAAATAAATTTTTTAATCTATAAAATTTTTAAAATTAAAAAGAAAGTAAGAGAGTAACCAAACCAATAAACAAATACACCAATGATAACAAGCACTAAAAACTAAACTAAGATAAATATAAAAATCAGAAACAAATCAGGTGACCCAGCTTTAATGAGTTAAAACACATCCTGCATTAGCCACATTGGTTTGATTAAATGCAAAAACAATTTGTTCTTTTAGTAGGTTAAGGACACCCCTAAAATCTTGTTTATACTCTTAATTTGTTTAACAGATGTTTTATTCGAAAGAATACAATAAGCCCTTGCCCTCCCTGTTGAGGGGAATGATCATCAGTTCTGAATTTAAAATTTTTAAATAAGTCTTCCCTAACTCTGAAAAATTCCATAGTGTGGTTGTCCTTCATCTACCCATTTTACAGAACAATAAACTTGAGCAAAGAAGATACAAACTAAACTCAGGCTTTCTGGACCACATTGTCCCAAACACATGCCTAGGACATGCCAGGACCCACAAGGACCAGCCAGAATAGCCCTCCCAGTTGTTGACTTTGGTGTGGTTTGGTTTGGTTTAGTTTAGTTTCACTTTCATTTCGTTTCATTTTGGGTTTTTTTGCTTGGCTTGGCTTGGCTTTACTTTGTTTTGTTTTGTGGGTAAAGGGACAAAAGGGAGTGATCCAAAACCACTCAGAAAGATCAACATTTTAAGCATGGATATTGGATGTGTGGTGTGTTCTTGAAAGTAGAAGTACACAGAGCATTTCCTATGCTCTACTCCATGCCCACCCCAGCCACCCAAACCTTAGGATGTAAAGGCCTACTCAGAAGTCCCCAGTCCAACTCAGGCTACAGTCCTAACACATATGAAACCATGAGGAGATTGATTTACTCCTTTAAAATGTTTTGAGCATGTACTGTGCACCAGGCATTGTGAAGGGTCCCATGCAAAAGCTGTCCCCAGTCTCTGAGTGCTGATGACCTACCAAGGGAGGGAAGACAGACAGTAACCCAGCCCAGGACAGAGTCGTTCAGACAGTTCAGTGCTCTAAGAGTCAGAGGGAAAAGATCCCATAGCTCTTGCCAGATTTAGCCAACAAAAATATAGGATACAGAAAATGTTTGGGATACATTTATACTCAAAAAAGTATTCATTGTTTTATCTGAAATTCAAATATAACTGGGCATCCTATATTTTATCTGGTTGATGAAATAAGGCCAATCTTCTGCTAGGAGCTGGGATGTCAGTGAACAAGTACATTCAAGGGGAAGGATGTTACAGGAATTCATGAGAAAAGTTCAGGATGGGCCAGTGGCTGGGCTCAGCTACAGCACCTGTCTTAGTCTGTTTGGGCTGCTATAACAGAATACCATAGACTGAGTGACTTAGAGACAAGGGAAATTTCTTTCTCACAGTTCTAGAGGCTGGGAAGTCCAAGATCAAGGTGCCAGCAGATTTGGTGTTTAGTGAGGCCTTCCTGGTTTACAGTTGGCCATCTTTTCTCTGTAACCTCACATGGTGGCCAAAAGGACAAAGGAAATTTCTCAGGCCACTTTTATAAGGGCACTAATTCTATTGAGCCTCTGACAAAGGCTCCACCTCCCAATATCATCACCTTGGGGGTTGGGCTTTCAACATATGAATTTTGCGGGGACACAAAACTTTGGTCCGATGCAACACCTTAAAGCAGCAAACACAGAGGGAGCAGATGACAGAGGCTGTGGAATGTTGCCTAAATTGTGTGATTCTGTCTCAGACAAGGAGCTCGATTCATCAGGTCCACGTCATAATGGGTGGGAGGAGCATTTAATTAAATGGAAACACTGTGGAAGCTTTTGCAAGGCCAGTCCACCCATCTCCCAATTTATAAACGTCAGTTATAAACCTGTGACCTGTATCATATCTTTTTATTTTTTTGCTCTTTTTTAAATTGAAGTATAGCTAATTTACATTGTTGTGTTAGTTTCAGGTATACAGTAAAGTGATTCATTTATACATATATTCTTTTTCAGATTCTCTTCATTATAGGTTATTACAAGATATTGAGTAGAGTTCCCCATGCTCTGCCATAGGTCCTTGCTGTTTACGTATTTTATATACAGTCGTGTGTGTGTATGTAAATCCCAAGCTCCTAATTTGTCCCCCACACCTCCCCCCATCTCCTGTGTCATTTCTTAAAGAAGGATCCTTCTGTGCTGCAGTTCAGATCAGCTCATTTCATGCTTGGAAATTTCATGAAAGGGACATTTCAGTCCCATCTGAACCAAATTTGATCAAAATGAGAGAGATGTGCTATCAGCAAGTTTTGGACACTGCCAGGGTCTAGACAAATGTGAATCCTAGTGATGACATTCCAGCCTAGCAGCTTCTCACTGTGGGGTCTTGGCAAAGTCCTGGAGCCTCTCTGAGCCTTCAAGTCCTCCTGTATGAAGCTGACCTTGCCCACTGGGCTAAGGAGCGGAGATGGCATCTGCAAAGCACTTCGCATAATGCAGGATGCAGTGGGCACTTCGTAAATGGTCATGTTGGCAGGAAGCTAACTTGCAGCACCATTCCGATGCTACTTACAGATTTCTGGGCTACAAAACAGTCATCTGAGAAGTTTTCAATCTCCTTTAAATAAAAGTTTATGAGCTGAGTCCTCCTCTTTCTCTCCAGTTACTCTTTAACTAAAACCTCACATGCAGCAGCTGCACAGCCTAGTTATCAGGGAGACAGCCAAGGGCCAGGGGCAAGCCTCAAGGAGCCCGTGTGTACCTGCCAAGGTTCCAAGACCCAGGAAGAAGCACATGGTGGACCCTGGAACCTGGCTGAGCTCTGCCGTTTATCCTTTACAGGACAAACTTAGCACATCCCCAATCCTCAGTGCTGCCATGGTGCTTTTAAATAAAAGATCCTTCGATGGAAAAACAGTGGTCTTAATTTTCTGAGTTGGCTTGAGCTCACATTTCCCCCACTGAGGTCAAAACCTGCCTTTGGCTCCAACCCCATTCTGTTCCCTGCAGCCACACAGATTCTGTCACTGCCAGCTGCAGGTGACACACCTGCCCACCACCTGAAGACCAGAACAGGTCACCCCTAGGGTTGGCACCTGCTCCAGCAACAGGCATCAGAGACAATGTCTGAGCCTAGTGTTAAGTCCTGAAATAATAATCCTTATGGACTCCAAATGATACTAACCCTATTTCCTGCACACCCTTCCAGTTACTGGGTAACTGGGTAATTCTGTTACTTATCAGCAGCCTGATCCCAGGGCTTGACATAACTGCAACTCAGTTTCCTCATGTATAAATGGGAAGATTACCCTCAGGGCTATCATGAGGCTGACATAATTCTGTGTGTATGTACCACTTAGCATCGTTCTTGGCATAGTCTGTACTCAATAAATGGTAGCAACGATAAGAGATAACATCTGCTGAGTGTTTACTATGTGCCAGAAATCGTTCTAAGTGCTTTGCAAATATCAACTCATTGAATCCATGCAACAACCCTGCAAGGAAAGGGCAGTCATTATCCTCTATTTTTCTGATGAGGAAATAGAGGCTCCACAAGATTCCTCGTCTTGCCTAAGTTTGTGCAGCTCTTGCAAGGCAGCTGAGCTCGAACCCCACAGCCTGGTTCCAGACTCCAGGTCCTGACCACTACCCAATACTAGCTTCTTTACAGTTACCATTTAAAGAATGTTGTTTTTCACTGCAGGACTGGTTAGCCACAGGCTCATGCCAACCACAGGCTGGGTCAGCCTCAGGCCCCTGAGAATGAAGGTTTGACCCAAACCTCATGCCTCCACGGGGTCACTCAGCACTAACTCCCAGCCTCAGGAAGCAAGGTGACTCACCCACCATCAACTGACATCATTCTCTGTTTCTGAAGCTTAGTCACACACTGGGAGACCCTCATGGGATCTCACAGGCCTAAAAGACCACCTCTATCCCACAGAGCTCTTCCTAAACACCCCACAGCTAGGGAGGGTCATCTGGCATCACTTCTTTATTTGTTGAAAGGCATAGAGCCTCCTTTGTTGTCCTGCCTGCATTCTCCTTGCAAGCCCACCTCCGCCCCCTCCCAAGGTCACACACTTTGCAAGCTTATACTTGGCTCTGATGCTCCCCATTCAGCCGGGGACTCGTCCATCTGGTCCTGCGCCATCCTAGCTACTCAGCCTTCCATTCTCATCCTCAAATCACTTCTCACATGAGATTTCTCAGCATCATTGCTGTAGTTATAACCTTGGCTCCTCTGCATCTTGGTTCTGAACCCCAGGTTCAGACTTTGGATGCTCTAGAGATCAGCCCTGTGAAGCACCCGTGGCCCTGAGACACTTTATCCATCACCTACCCTGACAGACAGCTCATTGTGTAGCTAAGGGCACAGAGATAAGCAGGAGAGCAGACACATCCACTGGCCCCCAACAGTGATCTCCACCAGCTCCACAGAGGACCAGACCTCCTGCACCGCCCCCAGACCACTCTGTCAGCTAATGCTTTTTTTTGGAGATGGGCCCTGAGACCGGAAAGCTCGGAAACAGCATCTACCAACATCCCTGGCACTGGAGAGGCTGTGAAATGCTAACAATTCTTTGCCTGAAAAGAATTCAACCTTCCTTTTTACTGCTCACCCATTAAGAAAGGTCCATGAAATTGACTTTAGATTCCCATTTCTTAGGCATTTATCTGCTTTACTTTTATTTCCACAGAGGCACTTGTGTGTAAAACAAGGACCAGAAAACCATTGCTCTGCACAAATTCCACCATTGTAGATGGATTTTCTGGAGAAATCACTTGTCAGTCAGTTGAAACATGTAATAGGGAAGAACAAATCTAACTCCCTATTAGATGTTTCTTTTACTTTAACCTTTGTATTCTACTGGTTTTGCTTCAAGTTAAGAATGTTACCTAGGGAATTCCCTGGTGGTCCAGGGGTTAGGATGCCACACTTTCACTGCCAAGGGCCTGGGTTCAATCCCTGGTCTGGGAACTAAGGTCCCACAAGCCTTGTGGCATGGCCAAAAATAAAAAATAAATAAAATAAAATAGACATTAAAAAAAAGAATGTTGCCTATACCCTGAAATATACAGGATAGCCCATTCTCAAGTCTCTGACCTTTAAGGGTGTAACACTTTTCCCATTCATATAGAGATTAAAAGTTGCAGAACAGAGAATAACATTTGTCCTCTTGGAGGTTTACAGGAACATTGTGACCTACCTACATGGACAGCTGCAAGAACAAAGGATTCCAACACCAAGAAGTTTGCAACAACTAACCACGCTCCTCCCTCAGCTTGCCTTTAAAAGTGCTTTGCTGAAACCCTTCGAGGAGTCTGAGGCTTTTTGGATTCCAAACACACGTCTCCTTGCATGGCCCTGCAATAAACATTTCTCTGCTTCAAACTCCAACGTTTTGGTTTGTTTGGTCTCACCGTGCATTGAGCACACAGACTTGCGTTTGGTAGCAATCAGTATGAATGACTTGGTTAATCTATCTTCTCAGTAAGAAACTCTGACTGCAAGGAAATGGGATATAAAACAGGAAATGAACAATGGGGAAAAGGAGGAAAAAGCAGACCCACTTCACTTCAGGAAATGGCACCACTGGACGTCCAGTGGCTGATAACCAGCTCTGGAAGCTCTCCTCCCCACGCCCTTCACAGGGTGTGTTCGGCCCATGGGCAATTCCAGTCGATGCCCTCCTCCCATCCCCTCTCCATCCACTCTCTCCATCCTCCACCGGGACCCGAGTTACCTCTTGGCTAGTGTTATCTCCTGACTAATCTCCTTGCTTCCATCTCACACTCTAATAGCGAGAAGAGTGATCTATTCAAAACATAAATCAGATGAATTAACACTTCCTGCTTTAACACTCTAAAAAGTTCTCATCGTTCCTACCATAAAATCAAAGCCCTGTTTGGTCTGCAAATCAAAGGCCTGGTCTCCCCTCCGTGTCTGATCTCATCTGCTGCCCTTCCTCCCCTGCATCACTGCTCTCCAGACAGATGAGCCTTCTTTGCTCCCACACGTCAAGCTTGGTGTGCCCCAGGGCCTTGGCACTTGCTCCTGCCTCT
Source organism: Delphinapterus leucas (assembly GCF_059928025.1). Lineage (NCBI taxonomy): Eukaryota > Metazoa > Chordata > Mammalia > Artiodactyla > Monodontidae > Delphinapterus > Delphinapterus leucas. Next base: position 102,799,105 of record NC_143136.1, on the reverse strand, counting down.
GTTGCAAATGCTCCTGGCCAACTCCTCCTCAACTTTAGGCGGTGAGTCATGTCACTGCTGCATGGTGACTGCCCAAACACCACGTCTAGAATAGCCAGCTTCCTCGATCTGCTCCCTGACATGCTCACATCACCCTCTTTATTTTCTGCCAGGCCCCAGTGAGTCAGGGAAACTGCATTACTTATATATTGACATGTTTACTGTCGGTCTCCCCACTAGAATCTGGGCTCCGGAACAGCAGAGACTGTGTCTATCTAGTTCCCCACTTGTCCCAGTGCCCAGATATTTGCGGGATGAAAATGAATGACCACAGAGGGTGTCTGCAGAAGACAAGTCCTGGCTGAGGATCCCAAAATGGCCGGCCTGATGGACATGTCTGTGCATTAACTCATCCTAATATTCTCGGGTTCTGTGTGAACAGGGGGACGTGCCAACCAGGTCCCACTCCAGTGGGGACCTCCAGCTGCTGGGGGTGCTGTCAGCAAGCCAAACAGCTGTCAGCCTCTCCATGTTCACTACTGAGCCTCACCTCAGGTTACACCCTTCTCGGAGTGACGCTCATCCAAAGACCAACTGAGGTGAGGGTACAAAGGCCCAGACATTGGGGCCAAGGAGGTACATCTCTAAGGGGTTATTCTAGCCCCCAATGCGCCCCACAGGGCTGGGCTGGGCTGCTGTCAGACTTGCCTCCCAGCTGACGACAAATTAAAATTATAGTGGGAGTGATCTCAGTTCAGGTGATCTGGTCTCAGACAGGTCTCTGCCCCACTGAGAACCTGAACTTTCTTTGAACTGTACCAGGTCCAAGGACACCACCAGCTGTCTTCAGAACAGCACCTACCAGCTGCAGCCTTATGGTCTCAAAGTCTCTGCTGGTGACTATGCAACCACTTCAGACCCCAACCAATCCTTACTTAACAAATACCCTTACTTCTTGTCAGCTCCAACTATTACTCTTGAGAAACAACTCGAGTAACTAACTGTCACCGGGAGGTTTATGCCTTTATAAGCTTCCCTCATGTTGTAGTCCATTGGAACATAGTGCTTCTTAAATGTGTGTCTCCTGGGCTGCAGTCCTAACAAACTGCAAATAAGCACCTTTTTTAAACTCTAATTCGAAAAGATACATGCACCCCAATGTTCATAGCAGCACTATAGCCAAGACATGGAAGCAACCTAAATGTCCATTAACATATGAATGGATAAATAAGAAGTGGTCCATATATATATATATATATATATATATATATATATATATAATGGAATATTATTCAGCCATCAAAAAGAATGAAATACTGCCATTTGCAGCAACATAGATGGACCTAGAGATTATAATACTAAGTGAAGTAAGTCAGACAAAAACAGACAAATATCATATGATATCACTTATATGTGAATTCTAAAACATGACACAAATAACTTACTTATGAAACAGAAACAGACTCACAGACATAGAAGACAAACTTATGGTTACCAAATGGGAAAGGGGGGGAGGAGGGGTAAATTAGGAGTTTGGGATTAACATATACACACTATTATATATAAAATAGATAACCAGCAAGGACCTACTGCATAGCACAGGGAACTCTACTCAATATTCTGTAATAACCTAAATGGGAAAAGAATCTGAAAAAGATGCATATATGTATATGTATAACTGAATCACTGTGTTATACACCTGAAACTAACGCAACATTGTAAATCAACTATACTCCAAAATAAAATTAAATTACAAAAAAGAAGTGAGAAAGATAGATAACCAACAAGGACCTGCTATATAGCACAGGGAATTATATTCAATATCCTGTAATAACCTATAATGGAAGAGAATCTGAAAAAGAATAGATTTATATATACATATGTATATATAACTGGATCACTTTGCTGTACAGCAGAAATTAACACAACATTGTAACTCAACTATACTTTAATAAAATAAACTAAAAATTAATTAATTTTTTTAAAAATACCTTTTATTTCAATCAGGTCTCAGTTTCTATAATTTTGGGAAACACAGCTCACTTCCTGCTCCCTTCCCCTCCTGTCCACAGAGGCAGTTCCCAAGGGCACTCCCATCACAAACCTCTTTGACAGCTAAACTCGTTCCTGAGTCTGCTTCCTAGGGAACCCACCTTGCACGAAGCCCCTTCCGGTACTCAGAACCGTGGCAGGTGCGCATCCCAGCGACGCAAAGGCAGGTGCTCACACTGGGGAGACAGGTGATGAACCAGCCCCCAGGTACAGCGCTACAATGGAACTACAGGGAAGGAAGGTACACAGCCATATGCAGCCCTCACGGTCCCTGGAGGGACCCGGCCAAGCAGAAGCACCAGAGAAACTTCCTGAAGAAAAAGCTGCCTAAGTTCAGTGAAAAGGAACAGGTGAGAGTAAGTCAGGACCACTGGGGACAGGACATGAATGTATAATGCAGAGAGACAAAGCTGGAAAGGTGAGCAGGGACCAGGTGAGGCAGACAGAGAGGGGAGGACCCAAGGGAACAGGATGCAGGGTCCACAGGGGAGGAGGAGATACAGCTAGACGGCTGGACGTGAGAGGCATCCTGAACCCTGGACCTACATCCACTGGAAGGTCAGAGAGGGCATTGGGCTGCACACGCCCCATCGTTCTGTCCCTTCCTCGCAGTGGGTCTGGAATCTCCATCCCTCATTGCTGAGCTGAGCAGTCGGGAGGGTGAGGAGAGCCTGGCCTGACCTCCACCTGAAGTCCCTTCTGACAGCACCATCCTCCGAGTGTGCCCCGGGTTTCCCCAGGCCATGCCACCTGCTGCCCCTCTAGCTGCATCACTGAATCCCCGTCACGAATCCCCATCACTTGGTATTTATCACCTAATGAGGTCTGCAGCCTCTCAACTCCAAGGGCAACCATCTGACTAAAGCCAACCCTGCATTTCCATATTCCTGTCAAATTTACACTATCTACCCTTGACCAGACTGCCTGGTGACCCTCCCTGTTAATGAAATGCTGTGGTGATTAAAACCTCCGTCAGGCTTGAAGTTTGAAAGTATCGGTGGCTTTTTAGAGAGCACACTTGACAAACTGCCTGGAAAGCTCCATCACTTGGGAGAATTTCCTTTTGGCCCAGGCCTGATTTTTTTCTTTTTTTTTTTTTTCTTAGAAGGAGTGTGGCCAAGAGAGTAGGCTTTGGGCTTCGGGTTTTGTTTTGTTAGCTCACTTTTTTTGTTGTTCGTTCACTTCATTTCCTAACTTTTCATAAAAGCTTTCAGGGTAACTGATATTTTTATTTGGAAAGCATTTCCATCTACGCCAGACCACTTACTCAGTTTTAACTAATTAAACTTATGAAACGAAGGAGTGGGTAAAAGTTCATTCCAGAGGTACAGGGTGATGCGATTCTGCATGCTAATTGAGCCCTCACAGAAGACAGATGCTGCAGGCTGCCTGCTGCTATTCCATTATCACCTGCCTGGCACAGCCCTGGGAGCATGGGGATGGAGGCCAGGACCGTGACATCTACTGGGGGAAAGTCTGCTATTTGGGACATGATTCTTCACGGCTTGCTTTCACATTTTAGAATACCTACCCCTTATATTTTTATTAAATACTGCCCGTAAATGACCCAGCAATGACTGGAGGAGCCTTGAAAATTCCAGTCTGGTGTCTGATTTACATCAACATTTGGAAGGATTGGTTATGATGAGGACAATAGTTTTTTATGAGACAAATGTGGGATGTGCTGCATAACCATGGTTTCCATTTAGCAGCTCCATTGTGCCATGTGCGATCCAGATATTATTTCTTTTTTTCTCAGAACAACTCTTCAAAGCAAGCATCAGGGCCTCTTCTGTCCCGAGAAGGACATGAGGTCCCGAGAAGTTAAGAGGTCCATGGTCACAGAGCAAGTGGGTGAGTTTGTCCCTGGGCCTGACTCTCAAGTTCATGTTCTGTCTGTTGAAGGAGACTTAAAAACAAGTTGTCTGGACCCCGCTGAGAGAAAGCAGGCTTGGACACGAGAGGAGGGGACAGTGGTCTGCAGTTCAGCCTACCTGGGTGGTATTTTTCTCCCCTGTGTTCTGCAGCTGAAGTTTTGCTGCTCCTGACAATATTTGCTTTTTGTAACTTTAGGTAAAAAAGAGAGAGGTAAGGCTTGCCAGCATTCTCTATGTCCCAGATGGTGCACAGTTTAGATGCTCCTGAAACCTGCCTGTTCTACTGATGCTGAACAGAGGGGGGGAAACATGTGAAGCCAGTGACATCTTGATGCCAAGAAGTGGGGAGCACTGGATCACACTGCAAACAAAAGAATGTTCTAGAATGGTCACTGAATGTCACCCACAGGATGAGACCACGAATAACAAGCACCTTCACACTGGTGATGGAGGTCACATTGGCTGCTCATTTCTCTGAGTGAGGCTTTGCCAAGGAACATGTCAACATTGCCAAGAAAATTGTGTGTGAAGGCGGGGGGGGAGAGAAAAATGAGGTTGAACCCTAGCAGATATTAAAATATATCCCAAAGCTACTGTAATTTTTTAAATTAGTACTTGTTCAGGAATAGACAATAATTAACCAAATGAAACAAAAAAGAATAAAGTTACATCTAAAGGCATAACTGACAGGTGGAAATTGAGTAAGTGATAAAGGTAGCATTTCAAATTGGCAAGAAAAATTGAGATTTATTAAATGGTGATACACAACTGACCAGCAGCAATCAGCAAAAGTAATAAGTAAACCTACCTCAATTCCTATCAAAAATAAATTCCAGATAAATCATTTAAAATGTAGGAAATAAAAACATGAGAGCACTAGAAAAATAAGGAAATATATTTATAATTTTAGAGAAGGTCTTTATGAGCATGACACAAAATTGAGAAGACATAAAGGAAATATTGATAATCTGACCATATAAATATTAAAGAGCATCTAAAAATAGCCAAAAGGCAAAACCAGAAAAGCGTTTTGGCATATGAAAGACTAATGTCCTTAATATACAAAGAGCTCTTATAAATCAATAAGAAGATGAACTCAATAGAAAAAAAAAGTTGTACCTTGACAACTTAGCAAACAATTCAAGGAACATTAAATGCAGTTGATCATCAATCACATAAGAGCAAACAATCAACCTCACTCAAAATTAAATAAATGCAAACAGGAGTTATCTTCTACTGTTATCTCCCTCTAGGAACAAACACGACAATCTTTTCAAAACACAAATATGATTATGTATCTCCCCTGTTTCAAACTTTTCAAAGGTTAGGAAGGGAAAGGATCCTTTTCTCTTATGAAAGGATCTAAACCCTGAGTGGGTCCTGTGTGGTCTGGCCCTGAACCCACCTCTCCTTTCTAACTTCTCCCCACCTGGATTCTTTTCAGGACCTTCGTCCATGGTGTATTCCCTCTCTCTCCCTTCCTTCTCCACCTAATGAGTCTACTCATTTTGCAGCTCAATTGTCCATTCCTGGGGCAAGCTAGTCCTGACCACCCAGCCTAGCCCCTAATTACATCAGCTCTCTCTTTTATATGTTCTTCTAACTATTATGTATTTCTCTCTTATGGCACTTCTAAAAGTCATCATTTACATTTACCGATGTGATTACTGAATGTTTGTCTCCTCATCTGGACCGTGAGCTCCACTGGGAAAGGGTCCTGCCATTTTGCTTTTTGCCCTCCATGTTTTCCCAGACCCTAACACACATGCTTGGCGTATAGTAGGTGCTCAAGAAATATTTTTCAGTGGTTGAATAAATGAAAGAATTCTTCTCTCCTGTGATTTTGGCAAATACTAAAAAGGTGCAGAGAGAATCAAGCGTGCATGTACACTACTGGCAAAAATAATTTTTGAAGGCCAACTTAAGTGGTACCTAACAGAATGAACATATCTATTAGCTATACTTGCAGACATGCACAAAGATACGTGAAAGAAGATGCTGCTGGTAGCATTTTTGGTAACGGCAAAAGCCAAGAAACAGTATACATATTTGTCATCAGAGAACAAGTTAGAAAAATTATAATCCATCCACACAATGAAATACTGTATGGCCATTTCAGAGACCAATGTTGATCCTTACACAGATGTGGGAAGTTCTCCAATGTAGAATATAAAGTGAAAATGTAAGTTGCAGAATGATCCATGCAATGTGATTCCATGGGTGATTGTTTTAATGATACAATATATATCCTTTCATTTGCATAGGAAATTTCCAAACAGGTAAACAATAAGCGATTCATCATGGTAACTTCACAGGGAGGGGGGTGGAGGGAGACATGCTTTTCACTTTAGACCCTTCTAGACAGTTTGAATTAAGCCATGAATATGTATTATATTTTTAATATTGCAAACTATTTTCCAATAATAATTGTTTAATAAGGGATCCCAAAACAAGTTCATTAACACCCTGTTACAGAGCCCCGTTATTTCCCATTATCTTCCCCCCTTGATTATCTTAAAATTCGGAGGTTCTTAACCCTGGACCTTGATTTTCTCTGCTGTGTGCGATTTTAGCATCCTTGGTGACTTTTCAGCACAAAGGAAGTTTTCGTTTCTAGGGATGTTTTCATAAAGCAAAAATCTTTCTAAAATTCCAGCAAGTGTTCCAAGTGTCCCTGTGCAGTAAATGTTCCTTTGTCGGGGTTTTCATACACCCAGTCTCACCTAGATCAAGGTACCCTGGGAAGTTCCTTCCGCAATTTCACATCCCTTTGCATGGCCCACAGAAAGAGAGTCTATCGAAATTGAACATATCTCTTCTAGGTCTGAATGGAGCTCCTCCTTCCCGATACCTCTCTTTAGTGCTTTGAATTAATTTCCACTCTGAGCTGCCAAAAGCTAGTTCCTCCAGAAATAAATATATACCCGAAGTAAAACAAATTTACCTGTAATACCATATGGGGTGCCCCAACGCTGCATTCAGGAAGAGGAAGGAGTTATGTAACAACACACTGCGGTGTAGTAGAGCTTGTTTCTGTGACTCTATAAGTAATAAAGCACCCTCCATGGCACCTTAAGCAAGCTATGAAGGATACTTGATCTCCTCCAGTTCTGTTGGGCGTCTACCATCTGTTCAGCTGGTAACACCTCTAAAAGGAGCATTAACACAACTCAAAGCCTCCTTCAGCTTACAAGTTTCCCTGCGTGCTCTTCAAATAGCACACACTGGGTCAGCAGTGATTTGGCTATTTATGTTTAGAATAACTCCAGGAATGTGTTTCCACCCCTCTCTTTCCCTCTCCTGTTCTGCCTCGCCGCCTTTGTCTTCTCATCCACATCCTTACAGCAGGCAGTGGTGAGCTTACTTCCCTGGATCAGACAGGACATGACCTAATGACTGGTCCAAATACACTCTGATGAAAAACAGGAGGACGCAGGGAAAGCAAAGGACACACCCAGTTGGTGAATCCCTACCAGAAGCAAGAGAGCAGACGATGGCTAAACCAGTGACTGCTCCCCTCCAGGTGCCCATGCTTTCTTCCTGCCTCTGCTGGAGGGTCCAGGGGCTTCCCTGGTGGCGTAGTGGTTGAGAGTCCGCCTGCCGATGCAGGGGACACGGGTTCATGCCCCAGTCTGGGAGGATCCCACATGCCGCAAAGCGGCTGGGCCCGTGAGCCATGGCCGCTGATCCTGCGCGTCTGGAGCCGGTGCTCCGCAACGGGAGAGGCCACAACAGTGAGAAGCCCGCGTACAGCGAAAAAAAAAAAAGTGGAGGGTCCAGAGAATCCATAGCTTGAATGGAGGGAACCTTTCCTGATCCAGCTCCTGCTGAGTATGTGCCTGCTATTCCCAAGGCCACACTCTCCTCTGGACCAGCTTCTGCCCCCACGAGTCCCTTTTCTCTCCAAAAGCCCTTCGGGAGACCCTGCCCCAAGACCTTATCCTCACTCTGCTAAGTCTTTCTCCTGCTTAGAGTGTAACCGAGCAGGACCCTACAAGGCCTTCCCAGAATGGACACCCGCCCATGTCCTCCGCCTGCCTTTTGTCTGTAGAAAAACTTTAGTTGAAAAATAAATTTAATCAGAGAAGTGAGAAAATGCAAAAAGAAAGGAAAACAGTCAAGCAAGACAAAATAATAATATTTTAGCCATTACACAAATTCAACGACTTTAGTTCCTCCTCAAGGGCTATAGATAATATTCTGAGCCACGTTCTTTGACCTGTTTTGCAGATACTGAAACCCACACCAGTGGGAAAAGTTAACTGTCTGCTGCCCACAAGCACGTAGACCCCAGACTGGTAGGAACCAGAAGGTTGATGATGCTGACTCCCAATTACCTCACCACCAACCAATCAGAAGAATGTCCAGGAGCTGACCACGCCCAGCTCCTTGAACCCCGTAAGACTCCTCAGTACCCACTCCAGGGAGGGACACACAGTCTTGAGGGCATTAGCCCACTGTGCCTGCCAAAGCAATAAAGCTATTTCTTTCTACTTTACCGAAAGCTCTGTCTCTGAGATTTAATCTGGCACCTGTGTACAGAGGCCAAATTTCAGCAACAAGAGGAAGGGAAAGCTCTTTGCACATGGGAAACTGGTAGGAGACTAATGGAGACTTCGTTCTCGGTTTACTTTTACTAGTTGGTTCACTGAGCAAGTGGATTTTCAACCAGTCCCTGTTGAACCTGTCCCTTGCCCTCTAGGTAGGTGGCCCATAATGACACCATCCACCCGTCCCAAAAGAAAAAAAGATCAAAATCCTCTCTAGGGAAGTGGAATTATGGACATCAGGGGCATTTGCCTCAGGGGCATTCACATCAGGGGCATTTGAAAATGTAGAATGAGAACTTGGGAATCCAGGAGGAGGGGGGCTGGGGAAGAAGGGTCTTGACCAACCTTTCCCTGTGGTCACATGAGCATCACTGATTTACCTGTGGCCACAGATCACTGAGGGCCACAGGGTTTGTTCTGGTGGCTCCTCTGAAGATCCAGGTGCAGGAACCATCCATCCAGGCCAGAGGGTCAGAATGGGTCCTTTAAGAGCATCAGATAACACCAACATCACTATCTACTTGCCCCTTTCATCTCAGAAATGCGGAGCCTGGTGATCAAGAGCATAGAATACAGAACCAGACAGACATGCGTTCAACTCCCCTCTCTACCACTTGACAACCATGTAATTCCAAGGTCCCTTCAACTCAATAGGACTCAATTTCTTCATCAAGAAAGTGGATGTAAGTTTGTTGAACTGTTACAAAGATTAAATGAGATCACGTGTTTAGCTGTCCTTTTCTTTCTGAGAAGTACAACCCCACCTGTCTCCTTCTTCACATTGGCTGCCAGGGAGTTCAGAGTCAGATTGAAAGCAACAAGGCAGGTCCTTCTATGGGTGCTCTTCCTGCCTTCTCCAGGCTGAATGTGAGTTGCTTATTCTTCTTTTCCTTGGACCTAAATCTTTGCTGTTCTAGTTACATTGTTTTCTTTTATGTGTTCCTGTTTTCAATTGTCTCTGGGCCTTTGTAGAAAGAGTAACTATATAATTAAAGAGTCTTATGAAACTAAAAGAGAGCCCTTGCCCACCTGCCTGCCAGGCTGCAACTTTCCTCTGGGGGCTCAGAGGACCAATGAAAGACAACCAATTTTATCTCAAAGATGACTAATATTCTTTTTGCTCTGATAGAATTCTAGGTTTAAAGAGAACTTTATTACCCTAATCCACAGAATGTGTGTCACCTGCAAAATCATTCTGAATCCTTTAAGGGCAGAAAAGAGAAAACACCAGGGCTGTGTCCTTACACATCCAAGTTTGAGGCTGAATAGTTATCCCAAGTGTCCTGTACTCCCCGGAGGGTGGACATTGGTTGGTAAATCATGCCTGGTTTATTCCCTCCTGTGGTTCTCAGCTGAGTTAAGCTTGATAGAGGCAGCCCAGAGACAACGTGGTGTATTAGGAAGTCAGAATTAGCCTGGAAAAGTGGCCTGCAAGCGTTGCCAAGGCGTCCTTGAGAGGACACCCCACTGGGGGTCTAGAAGACCCAGCACCACGAGGCTGGGAACCCAGGGAGATCTCTCACCCCTCACCCTGCAGGAGGTGCAGACAAGCAGACAGGTCTGGGAAGCTTGCAGTGGCTCCGCAGCAGGGCCAGGACACAAAGCACATTGAGGGAGGTCACATTTCTAGAACACCTGCTAAATGCATCCCTTAGCCACCTGTTCGTGCCTGTGGGGGGCCCATGGAGTCCACTTGGCTGAACCTCCCCATCCAACTCCAAGCAAATAAGTTGATGCCAACATTGACATTCTTGGTTCAAAACTCAGGACCCAAAGTTCCACCCAAGTTTCACTGTTTAGCTCCAAGTACTTCCAATCCTACAGGAGGGAAAAATGAATTGTGTGGCTCTGCTGTCAATGTCTTCTACCCATTGTGCCCTAAATTCCAAGACAGTCACTTCTTTCTTGAAGTGAATGTGTTACCAAACGCGAGTTTGTGTGCCTCAGGCCAAGCGAAGCCAAACAATACCAAAACCATCGGAGTCTGGATCAGAGAAAGGCTTATTGCAGGGCCATGCAAGAAGAATGGGTGGCTCATGCCCCGCAGAAACCCTGAACACCTCAAAAGGTTTTGGCAAAACATGTTGAAAGGCCAAGTAAGGGAGGGGAATCCCAGGGTATGGGATCAGCTCATGCACAGTTCTCGGACTGATCGATGGTGATCAATCCTTAGGCACCAGAAGGTCTGGGGGCTACAGGCTCATGATCATCAAGTAGTTAATTTCTTCCATTTGGTGGTGGTTTTAAGCATCTGAAAAACTTAGGAAATATGCCTGAGATACTATTATCTGGGTACTTCAGAGAGGAGCTACAGCAGAGGATAAGGGAGAGGGGATGGTGGGGGGAGGTAGTACGGGCTCTGGTGCAGCCTCTCTCATCCCACCGGCTGGGGCTGGCTGTCATCACCTCCTCCCTGGCTTTCTCACCAGCTCAGCTCATATTCTTCTCCCTTCCTCTCATGAAGTCACCCCCCTCTTCTGCTACAGAACATCTCACTTTCTGTTGATCAAGCCCAGACTCTCAGCTTCTTGGAGTTTCAAAGTTGGTTCAGAATTACTTCTTTAGGCTCCATCTTAATCCCCAACTTGCATCAAACCAGTTCCATCTCTCTGTCTCATACATCCCTAACTACCCTCAGCAAATACTTAGTAAGCACCCTTTAAGGACATTGCATTGTCCTAGGTCTTGGAGAAACAGAGAAAAGAAATCTGTGGACCCGGGCCCTCCATGAACTCACAGGTAATAGTGGAGAGGAAAAATAACCCCATACGTGTCATCACATTTTTATCCAACCCTAGAAAAGCCCCGAGTTCTCCTCTGTTAACTGGTACAAGCCTCGTCCTTACCCACCTGCATACAAATCCCCCTCCTTTCAGGAAGAGAATGCTTTGTTTCCCTCCCCATTCTTAGCCATGCGACTTGATGAGGTTGAAACCCATCCCCAGGTCCCAGAAATGGTTCTTGGGTCAGCCGTGGAATCCCATGCCTCTGGCCTACAAGAATGGACACATAAATTAGTCAGAGGCAAGGAGCTGGGGCTCGTGGGAAATAGAAAAATCTCTCCTTGTTCTTGTAAATCTGTTATAAGAAACCTTTTCTCTTCCACTGTGTGAATGAAAAATGTCACCTGCCATATCAGTAAACAAACAAAATTGCAGCCATCAAGCCAGTAGCCACTGCAGCCACCACCACACTGGGCACCCTGCAGGGATTCAGGAGGGAGAAAAGCAGGATTTGGGCCCTAGACAGCTAAGGTGCACATCAAGGGAATGATTTCAATGAGCCTAGACTCTTACATTTTCCCATACATAGAAACGGCATCCCTGTGTGTTAGGAGAGCACAGCCTCCCTGAGGTGCCTAGCTAAGTTCATTAACTTGAGATGTCTGGTTTTCTTTAATTAAGTTATCTTTTTTCTTTTTTCTTTTTTTTTTTTTGGCCGCACCGCAAGGCATTCGGGATCTTAGTTCCCCGGCCAGGGATTGAACCCATGCCCCCTGCAGTGGGAGCGCAGAGTCTTAACCACTGGACCGCCAGGGAAGTGCCAACAGTTATCTCTTGATGTTCTGACTACCTGGTCTTTGTTGCAACACTCCTATATATCCTGGCTCTTCCCTTACCTTTTTGGAGCTGTCCCTCCGAGCTCTCTGAGAGGCTGCCTTCTGGGCTTAAGTCCTCAGCAAGTCTGCCGAGTAAAACATAATTCTCAACTTTTAGGTTGTGCTTTTTTTTTGGCCACACCATGCAGCATATGGGATCTTAGTTCCCTGACCAGGAATTGAACCCATGCCCCCTTCACTGGAAGTGCAGAGCCTTAATCACAGGACCACCAGGGTAGTCCTAGGTTGTGCATTTGTTTTCAGTTGACAACTGGATGACATAATAAGAGGTGGTGAGGATTATAACACTCCAGCAACTGTTTTGAAACTGTAAGGTATCCCGAGCTGCCAGGAGCCTTCAGTATAATCTTGAGGATAAGCCTGGGCCAGGAAGGCAGAGCAGGAACAGGAGAAGTCCCAGCTCTCAGGGAGCCCTTCTGAGCCCAGATCAGTCTTCCCCTGAAGACTGACTACCTCTGAGCATATCGGTTACAAGAACCAGCCCGTAAATCCCCTTTATAGATCAAGCCAGTTGGAGTATTTTATGTCAATTACAACCAGACACAAGCTAACAGATGTACTTCCTCACAGAGGCGTGGTGAGAATGAAGTGAGGAAAAACACTCTGAAGCCCACAAAAAGCTCTCCACGTGCCAGGTAGTGTCATGTGGCAGAAAGTTCTCAGCAGCACCCAATAAACACTTTTTGTATCTTAAGGCCTGATCACCCCTGCAGAGAAATTATCTCCGAGTGTGAAGTGTCTCTTTGAACCAGAAGTTTCTGTAACAGTCGTGTTGAAAGCTACCAGACACCACAGGAATCATGCAAGTCAGAGCCATGGGCATCCCAGCGTTCACACGACTGTGAAGTTTCCTAAGCCCCAGATGGAAAGGACGTGCTTATCTGCAGTGCCAGGAGCAGTGCTTAACCTCAGACACCGCTCCTGGAAACTGAAAAGAATCCCAGGTCAGTCATCAGAGTGAGGGCGAGACTGTTGGTGGAGGGATGGCCATCAGAGAGCATACACGGCACTCTTGCCTTTGGGGGACAGAATTTCACCCACACACACTAGGAGAGCCAAAGATATTTATGTCTATTTGCATCACGAGTGATTGTCAAAACACGGGAATCCATCTCTCTGGCTGAAAAGATGACCCCATCCACATTGTTATCTCATGTTCGGGATGCATCTCCGAACAAATCTTATCAACAAGTTGACACATTTGATTCTGAGAAAACGGCATCCCTGTGTGTTAGGAGAGCACAGCCTCCCTGAGGTGCCTGGCATCTGCTTTGCTCCTTACACAGCAGATCAGAGGCTGCACGGCAGTGAGGACGGCCCAGACTGCCCTTGCTCTAGGAAATCCAAGTGCAGGGGAAGTTCTACAGCTGCTCCAGGCCATACACGGCTGGAGCAGAAGACCAGGGGGGCCTGTGGTAGCCAAGATATGTTACCAAATGGAAGATCGTGTGTCCAACGCACAGTGAGGCCAAACAACACCAAAATGATGGAGTGTGGAGAAGAGAACAGTTTATTGCAGAGCCATGCAAGGAAACAGGGGGCTCATGCCCCAAAAGCCCCAAACTCCTCGAAGGGTTTCAGCAAAGCATTTATGTTTAACATCTTTATTGGGGTATAATTGCTTTACAACGGTGTGTTAGTTTCTGCCTTATAACAAACTGAATCAGTTATACATATGTTCTCATATCTCTTCCCTCTTGCGTCTCCCTCCCTCCCACCCTCCCTCTCCCAGCCCTCAGCAAAGCATTTTTAAAGGCCAAGGGAGGGAGGGGCGTGGCCGTTTGTGGCAAACTTCTTGGTGTCAGAATCCTTTGTTCTTGCAGCCGTCCACGCAGGTCAGGTCACGATGTTCCTGTAATCCTCCAACAGGACAAATGGTATTTTCTGTTCTGCAATTTTTAATCTCTGTATAAATGGAAAAGTATTATATCCTTGAAGGTCAGAGTCTTGAGAATGGGCTATGCTGTATATTTCAGGCTAGAGGCAACATTCTTAACTGGAAGCAAAGGCCATAGAATACAAAGTTTAAAATAAAAGAAACAGATCTGATTTGTTCTTCCTATTACAGATGGGGCTCATACCCAGCCCTGACATGTATGCTCTCTAAGGGGTCCCTGTGGGCACGGAGCCCTTTTCTGAGTCTGCTCAGATATCCAAGTTGCCCTGGACAGGGACGTGGTGTCCAAGGTCCTCTTTCAAGGTTTGGAGAACCAGGTACAGCAAGGGAACCCACTCTCCTTCCCACAGAGACTCGGCTCCCTGCAGACCCCTCCAGCCTGCACCTACCCCCACACACAAACACACGGCACGCACACACACCCCAAGCACGACTCCCTAACACAAACCCGTCTTGGTTTTACTGTGGCTATGTGAAGGATAGTGGGATATTCCACCCTTTCATGAAAATTTATAGGCTTTCAGTAATAGGAAGCTCAGATTTTGCTAAGAAGTTAGATTTTTTTTTTTCTAATGACACTGCGAGTTGGGTGGATAGTGTTTCTTTGCTTTGGCTACTAGGAACTTCAGAACCAAATTTGTACCAACCTCTCATACCTGCCCAAAATCCTAGGACCAACATTCGTTTACCAGCCTGGCTGTAAATTTAATCTTACTCTATTTTTTTTTAAGAAGTTTATTGAGATATAATTTACATACCATAGAGTTCACTCATTTTAAGTGTTCTGTTCAATGGTATTTACAGAGTTGTCCATCCATCGCCAATATCTAATTTTGTAACATCTTTAATTCAATAGCAAAAGTCTTTTTTATTTTTGTTTCCTGAGTTTTCCGTTTGATTATTTCAACTTGTCATTCTTTTTCTTTTAACATCTTTATTGGGGTATAATTGCTTTACAATGGTGAGTTAGTTTCTGCTTTATAACAAAGTGAATCAGTTATACATATACATATGTTCCCATATCTCCTCCCTCTTGTGTCTCCCTCCCACCCTCCCTATCCCACCCCTCCAGGTGGTCACAAAGCACCGAGCTGATCTCCCTGTGCTATGCAGCTGCTTCCCACTAGCTATCTACCTTACGTTTGGTAGTGTATATATGTCCATGCCTTTCTCTCGCTTTGTCACAGCTCACCCTTCCTCCTCCCCATATCCTCAAGTCCGTTCTCCAGTAGGTCTGTGTCTTTATTCCTGTCTTACCCCTAGGTTCTTCATGACATTTTTTTCTTAAATTCCATATATATGTGTTAGCATACGGTATTTGTCTTTCTCTTTCTGACTTACTTCACTCTGTATGACAGACTCTAGGTCTATCCACCTCATTACAAATAGCTCAATTTCGTTTCTTTTTATGGCTGAGTAATATTCCATTGTATATGTGTCCCACATCTTCTTTATCCATTCATCTGTTGATGGACACTTAGGTTGCTTCCATGTCCTGGCTATTGTAAATAGAGCTGCAATGAACATTTTGGTACATGAATCTTTTTGAATTATGGTTTTCTCAGGGTATATGCCCAGTAGTGGGATTGCTGGGTCATATGGTAGTTCTATTTGTAGTTTTTTAAGGAACTTTCATACTGTTCTCCATAGTGGCTGTATCAATTTACATTCCCACCAACAGTGCAAGAATGTTCCCTTTTCTCCACACCCTCTCCAGCATTTATTGTTTCTAGATTTTTTTGATGATGGCCATTCTGACTGGTATGAGATGATATCTCATTGTAGTTTTGATTTGCATTTCTCTAATGATTAATGATGTTGAGCATTCTTTCATGTGTTTGTTGGCAGTCTATATATCTTCTTTGGAGAAATGTCTGTTTAGGTCTTCTGCCCATTTTTGGATTGGGTTGTGTGTTTTTTTGTTATTGAGCTGCATGAGCTGCTTGTAAATTTTGGAAATTAATCCTTTGTCAGTTGCTTCGTTTGCAAATACTTTCTCCCACTCTGACAGTTGTCTTTTCATCTTGTTTATGGTTCCCTTTGCTGTGCCAAGGCTTTTAAGTTTCATTAGGTCCCATTTGTTTATTTTTGTTTTTATTTCCATTTCTCTAGGAGGTGGATCAAAAAAGAGTCTTGCTGTGATTTATGTCATAGAGTGTTCTGCCTATGTTTTTCCCTAAAAGTTTTATAGTGTCTGGCCTTACGTTTAGGTCTTTAATCCATTTTGAGTTTATTTTTGTGTATGGTGTTAGGGAGGGTTCTCATTTCATTCTTTTACATGTAGCTGACCAGTTTTCCCAGCACCACTTATTGAAGAAGCTGTCTTTTCTCCATTGTATGTTCTTGCCTCCTTTATCAAAAATAAGGCGACCATATGTGTGTGGGTTTATCGCTGGGATTTCTATCCTGTTCCATTGATCTATATTTCTGGGTTTTTTGCCAGTACCATACTATCTTGATTACTGTAGCTTTGTAGTAAGGTCTGAAGTCCAGGAGCCTGATTCTTCCAGCTCCATTTTTTCCCCTCAAGATTGCCTTGGCTATTCGGGGTCTTTTGTGTTTCCACACAAATTGTGTGATTTTTTGTTCTAGTTCTATGAAAAATGCCATTGTCTGGTTTTGGTATCAGGGTGATGGTGGCCTCGTAGAATGAGTTGGGGAGTGTTCCTCCCTCTGCTATATTTTGGAAGAGTTTGAGGAGGATAGGTGTTACCTCTTCTCTAAATGTTTGATAGAATTCGCCTGTGAAGCCATCTGGTCCTGGACTTTTGTCTGCTGGAAGATTTTAGTCACAGTTACAATTTCAGTGCTTGTGATTGGTCTGTTCGTATTTTCTATTTTTTCCTGATTCAGTCTCAGAAGGTTCGTCTTTTCTAAGAATTTGTCCATTTCTTCCAGGTTGTCCATCTTATTTGCATATAGTTGCCTGTAGTAATCTCTCATGATCCTTTGTGTTTCTGCAGTGTCAGTTGTTACTTCTCCTTTTTCATTTCTAATTATATTGATTTGAGTCTTTTCCCTTTTTTTCTTGATAAGGCTGGCTAATGGTTTATCAATTTTGTTTACCTTCTTAAAGATCCAGCTTTTAATTTTATTGATCTTTCCTATCATTTCCTTCATTTCTTTTTCATTTATTTCTGATCTGATCTTTATGATTTCTTTCCTTCTGCTTACGTTGGCGATTTTTGTTCTCCTTTCTCTAATTGCTTTAGGTGTAAGGTTAGGTTGTTTATTTGAGATTTTTCTTGTTTCTTGAGGTAGGCTTGTATAGCTATAAACTTCCCTCTTAGAACTGCTTTTGCTGCATCCCATAGGTTTTGGGTCGTTGTGTTTTCATTGTCATTTGTTTCTAGGTATTTTTTGATTTCCTCTGATTTCTTTAGTGATCTCTTGGTTATTTAGTAATTTATTGTTTACCTCCATGTGTTTATATTTTTTACAGATTTTTTTCTGGTAATTGACATCTAGTCTCATAGCATTGTGGTCAGAGAAGATACTTGATACAATTTCAAATTTCTTAAATTTACCAAGGCTTGCTTTGTGACCCAAGATATGACTTATCCTGGAGAATGTTCCATAGCACTTCAGAAAAAAGTGTATTCTGTTGTTTTTGGATGGAATGTCCTATAAATATCAACTAAGTCCATCTTGTTTAATGTATCATTTAAAGCTTGTGTTTCCTTATTTATTTTCATTTTGGATGATCTGTCCATTGGTGAAAGTGGGGTGTTAAGTCCCCTACTATGATTGTATTACAGTCGATTTCCCCTTTCGTGGCTGTTAGCATTTGCCTTATGTGTTGCGGTGCTCCTATGTTAGGTGCATAAATATTTACAATTATTATATCTTCTTCTTGGATTGATCCCTTGATCATTCAGTAGTGTCCTTCTTTTTCTCTTGTAATAGTCTTTATTTTAAAGTCTATTTTGTCTGATATGAGAATTGCTACTCCAGCTTTCTTTTGATTTCCATTTGCATGGAATATCTTTTTCCATCCCCTCACTTTCAGTCTGTATGTGTCCCTAGGTCTGAAGTGGGTCTCTTGTAAACAGCATATATATGGGTCTTGTTTTTGTATCCATTCAGCCAGTCTATGTCTTTTGGTTGGAGCATTTAATCCATTTACATTTAAGGCAGTTATCGATATGTATGTTCGTATTACCATTTTCTTGATTGTTTTGGGTTTGTTGTCGTAGGTCTTTTCCTTCTCTTGTGTTTCCTGCCTAGAGAAGTTCCTTTAGCATTTGTTGTAAAGCTGGTTTGGTGGTGTGAATTCTCTTCACTTTTGCTTGTCTGTAAAGTTTTTAATTTCTCCATCGAATCTGAATGAGTTCCTTGCTGGGTAGAGTAATCTTGGTTTTAGGTTTTTCTCCTTCATCACTTTAATCATGTCCTGCCACTCCCTCTGGCTTGCAGTTTCTGCTGAAAGATCAGCTGTTGACCTTATGGGGATTCCCTTGTATGTTATTGGTTGCTTTTCCGTTGCTGCCTTTAATATTTTTTCTTTGTATTTAATTTTTGATAGTTTGATTAGTATGTTTCTTGGCATGTTTCTCCTTGGATTTATCCTGTATGGGACTCGCTACACTTCCTGGACTTGATTGACTATATCCTGTCCCATATTAGGGTGGTTTCCAACTATAATCTCTTCAAATATTTTCTCAGTCCCTTTTTTTTTCTCTTCTTCTGGGACACTTATAATTTGAATGTTGGTGTGTTTAATGTTGTCCCAGAGGTCTCTGAGACTGTCCTCAATTCTTTTCATTCTTTTTTCTTTATTCTTCTCTGAGGTAGTTATTTCCACTATTTTATCTTCCAGGTCACTTATCCGTTCTTCTACCTCAGTTATTCTGCTATTGATTCCTTCTAGAGAATTTTTAATTTCATTTATTGTGTTGTTCATCATTGTTTGTTTGCTTTTTAGTTCTTCTAGTTCCTGTTAAACATTTCTTGTATTTTCTCCATTCCATTTCCAAGATTTTTGGATCATCTTTACTACCATTACTCTGAATTCTTTTTCAGGTAGACTACCTATTTCCTCTTCATTTGTTTGGTCTGGTGGGTTTTTACATTGCTCCTTCATCTGCTGTGTATTTCTCTGTCTTCTAATTTTGCTTAACTTACTGTTTTCGGGGTCTTCTTTTCACAGGCTACAGGTTCGTAGTTCCCATTGTTTTTGGTGTCTGCTCCCAGTGGGTAAGGTTGGTTCAGTGGGTTGTGTAGGCTTCCTGTTGGAGGGGACTGGTGCATGTATTCTGGTGGATGAGGCTGGATCCTGTCTTTCTGGTGGGCAGTACTGCATCTGATGGTGTGTTTTGAGATGTCTGTGCACTTATTATGATTTTAGGCAGCCTCTCTGCTAATGGGTGGGGTTGTGTTCCTGTCTTTCTAATTGTTTGGCATGGGGTTTCCAGAACGGGTGCTTGCTGGTCATTGAGTGGAGCTGGGTCTTAGCGTTGAGACAGAGATCTCTGGGAGAGCTCTCGCCAACTGATATTACGTGGGGCTGGGAGATCTCTGGGAGAGCTCTCGCCAACTGATATTACGTGGGGCTGGGAGGTCTCTGGTGGACCAATGCCCTGAACTCAGCTCTCCCACCTCAGAGGCTCATGCCTGACACCCGGCCAGAGCACCTAGACCCTGTCAGCTGCACGGCTGCTAGTGCTGGAGGGTCTCCTGCAGAGGCGCAGGGGTGGCTGTGGCTCACCATGGGGACAAGGACATTGGCAGCAGAAGTTCTGGGAAGCACCCCTTGGCATGAGCCCTCCTTGTGTCCACCACTAGCCCCACCAAAACAACTCCTACTCTTTTTTATCATGCATGTGTGTGTGCGTGCACACACATATTAAAAAACACATAACATGAAATCTATTCTCTATAAAAAGTTTAAGTATACATTACAGTATTGTTAACTGTATCCACAATATTGTACAGCAGACCTCTAGAACTTAATCATCTTTCGTGACTGTAACTTTATACCCATTGAACAATATCTCCCCCTTTTCCCAGCCCCAACTCCAATCCCAGGTCACCCCCATTCACCTCATATAAGTGGAATCATGCAGTATTTGCCCTTCTGTGACTGTCTTTTTTCACTGAACATAAAGTCCTCAAGTTTCATCCATGTTGTAGCAAATAACACGATTTCATTCTTTTTTATGGCTAAGTAATGTTCCCTTGTATATTACCTTTTGTTTATCCATTCATCCACCTTTGACATTTAGATTGTTTCTACTTCTTCTCCACTGGGAACAATACTTCAGTGAATATGGGAGTGTAGGTATCTCTTCCAGATACTGATTTCAATTGTTCTGGGTAAATACCCAGAAGTGGGATTGTTGGATCATATGATAATTCAACTTTTAATTTTTTTGTGGAAATTTCACACCATTCTCCATAGTAGCTGCATCATTTTACATCCCTATCAACAGTGCACAAGGCTTCCAGTTTCTCCATCCTCACCAACACTTGTTAACTTCTTTTTTTTTTTTTTTTTTTTTTTTTTTGCTGTATGCGGCCCTCTCACTGTTGTGGCCTCTCCCGTTGTGGAGCACAGGCTCCGGACGCACAGGCTCAGCGGCCATAGCTCATGGGCCCAGCCACTCTGCGGCATGTGGGATCTTCCTGGGCCGGGGCACAAACCCATGTCCCCTGCATCGGCAGGTGGACTCTCAACCACTGCGCCACCAGGGAAGCCCTTTCTTTTTTTTTTAATAGTGGCTATCCTAACAGGCATGAGGTGTCTCACTGTGGTTTTAATTTGCATGTCCCTGATGGTTAGTGATGTTGAGCAACTTTTCATCACATATTGGCCGTTTGTATGTCTTCTTTGGAAAAATGTGTATTCAGAACTGCCCATTTTTAAATTGGATTGTTTGGGGTTTTCTTGCTATTGAGTTGTATGAGTTCTTTATATATTTTGCATATTAACCCTTTGTCAGGTATATGATTTGCAAATATTTTATCCCATTTGATTTTCACTTTGTTGATGGTTTCCTCTGCTGAGCAGAGACTTTTTAGTTGGATGTAGTACAACTTGTTTATTTTTGCTTTTGTTACCTTTGCTTTGGGTGTCCAATCTAAAAACATCATTGCCAAACTTGATGCCACAGAGTTTACCACCTATATTTTCTTCTAGGAGTTTTATAGTTTCAGGTCTTACATTCAAGTTTTAATCCATTTTAAGTTAGTATTTGTGTATGGTGTAAGAAAGTGGTCTGGTTTCATTGTGTTGCATGTGACTGTTCCGTTTTCTCAGCATCATTTATTGAAGAGATTTTTCTTTCTGCATTGTATAGTCTTGGCTCCTTTGTTGTAAATCAATTGATCATATACGCATGGTTTCATTTATAGGCTCTCTATTCTGTTCCATTGAGCTATAAAACATTTTTTATGCCAGTACCACA
Organism: Delphinapterus leucas; assembly: GCF_059928025.1. Taxonomy (NCBI): domain Eukaryota; kingdom Metazoa; phylum Chordata; class Mammalia; order Artiodactyla; family Monodontidae; genus Delphinapterus; species Delphinapterus leucas. Next base: position 102,777,725 of record NC_143136.1, on the reverse strand, counting down.
CTGTTTTGATTAATATAGTTTTGTAATATAGTTTGAAATCAGGTACCATGATGCCTCCTGCTTTGTTCTTCTTTTTCAAAAATGTTTTGGTTATTCAGGGTCTTTTGTGGTTCTGTACAAATTTTAGGATTGTTTGTTTTATTTCTGTAAAAAATGCCATTTGAATTTTAATAGGGATTGCATTGAATCTGTAGATTGCTTTGGGTAGAATGTACATTTTAATAATATTAATTCTTCCAATCCATGAACACAGGACTTCTTTCTATTTACTTATTTTTTCTTTAATTTTTTTCATCAACTTCCTATAGTTTTCAGTGTACAGGTCTTTCACCTCCTTGGTTAAATTTATTCCTAGGTATTTTATTATTTTTGATGCAATTGTAAATGAGATTGTTTCTTAATTGTAATTATGTTTTTAAATCAGGAAGTTTGAGGCCTCCACATTTGTTCTTCTTTCTCAAGAATTGTTTTGTTATTCGGGGTCATTTGTGATTCCATATGAATTTCGGGATAGTTTTTTCCATTTCTGTAAAAAATGCCACTGGAATCTTAACAGGGATTGCATTGACTCTGTAGATCATCTTGGGGAGTATGAACATTTTAACAATATTAAGTCTTCTAATCCATGAACACAAGGTATTTTTCCATTTATTTGTGTCTTCTTTAGTTTCCCTTCTTTCTATCTTGTGAAGATAAATTTGATTTTGATTTGGCATTGGGAGCCCAGCAGATTTCAGAGTTCCCTTCCCAGCTCCATGGGATAAATACAGACTAGTATAGTTCAACCTGGTAATTTCATTATTTGTGTTAGAGACTGGTTAAGCTCAAGTATGATTCATGTCAATTAGCTTAAGGGAAGTATGCTAGGCTATTTTAAGGAAAAGTTTTCCTTCTTCATACAAGACAAACAAAAGAAGAGATGGTTCTCCCTGACTTTGAACATTGCCATACAAGGAAGGAAGACTGGGGTGGCTGTAGTCATCTTATAACCTTTAGAGGAAGTCGGAAGGATTATTGAACAGGAAACTAAGAGCCCTGACATTCTTGAGTGGACAAATTAACCAACCTTGGAACCAACCATGCTCAGACTTTCTGTTATGCAACATAATAAATTTTCCCTAATGTTCAAGGCACTTTTGATTGGGTATTGTCTTACTGGCAGCAGCAAGCATCCTAAAACACTAAAGTTTCTATGCATAAATACAGACAAATTATGCATAAGTGGGAACATAACACATAAAGTGCCCTTTGTTTCTTTTTTCAACGTGTCATGATCTTTCCATCTTATTGTGGAAAGGTTTACCTCATCCTTTTAAATCATATGCATATGAAATGATGCAATAAGGTTGTTAAAAGCCAATGGTGCCCATTCCAGTTCAGAGCAAGGTGGAGCAGACCCATTCAGCCATGTCTCTTCTGTTGAATAAAGTTATAAAACCTAAACAGAATGCACACAGCAGTTATGTGAGGACAGTAAAAAACTAAATAGTAGCAAGGGAATTAGGGAAGACCAGAATTCAAAGTACCACCACATTGGTGGTGAGTTCCCCATTTTTCCTCTAGTTTCCCCCAGGCTACACTCAAAAAATGTAGGGGTGGACACTGGGACATGGACAGAGAGAGGGCCAGGCAAAGCCCTCTACTCCTGGATGAAAGAGTGGGAAATAGGTCTCCTCATGCTCAGAGAGAGTGGGGGCAAATCTCCCAGGGTTTTTTTCTTTTTTTCTCTCTTTTTCATTCTCCAATCTCCCATGTCCCAGCCACAAGGGAATCTCATGGCAGCAGAGGCAGCCACAGGTATGGCACTGAGGTCACACAAGAACCCTAAGTTCTCCAATAAGAGAACCCTCCTCTCTGATCAGAGGAGCTAGGGACCCAAGAAGGTGGGGAAAATCCCCTTTGCTTTTTCACTCTCTGTCGTCCTACTGCTTGACCCCAGGAGCAATGGCAGTTATAGGAAGTACACAGCAGAGTTGCTGACTAAAGCCACAGCTTTCTGACCAGAAGACCATATAGAAGAGGCCCATGGAACCAGAATGTACCAGGGAGATGATGTACAAAGAGGGAAATGCCCAGGAAAGCTCAAGATAGGCCCACAACTGAGCTGCACATGTCTGTATAGGATCTTAAATAGCAAACCAAAGACTTAGAGACTGCGTTAAGAAATAGACCACCACTGCCATCCCAGACCAGCAAGTGCACAGCACACACATGGGACAGATGTGAAATGCACTACAAAGCCTCCAAAGGTGAACCTGAAATTGAAACCACATTTCCCAGAAGCCTGGTCGGCACTTGCAGCCTAAATCCAACCAGGTTTTTGCCCCCTAAAATAAAACTAGCAAAATTCTCCATAGGATTAATTACAGCTCAGAATTTCATAACAGAAAATTCAAAGCATTAAGCCCATAAGCCAAAATTACTCAGCATATAAAGAACCAGGTTATAGAGATGTGCATGGACCTAGAGACTGTCAAACAGAGTGAAGTAAGTCAGAGAGAGAAAAACAAATATCGTATGCTAACACATATACGTGGAATCTAGAAAAATAGTACAGATGATCTTATTTGCAAAGCAGAAACAGAGACAAAGACATAAAGATCAAACATATGGATACCAAGGGGGAAGGGGGGCATGGGAGGAATTGGGAGATTGGGATTGACATATATACGCTACTGATACTATGTATAAAATAGACAACTAATGAGAACCTGCTGTATAGCACAGGGAACTCTACTCAGTGTTCTGTGGTGACCTAAATGGGAAGGAAATCCAAAAAAGAGGGGATATATGTATACGTATAGCTGATTCACTTTGCTGTACAGTAGAAACTAATACGACATTATAAAGCAAATATACTCCAATAAAAAAAAAACAGGGAAATCTCAATTTGCATGGGAAAGACAAACAGACACCAACACCAAGATGACACAGATTTTAAAACAACTATTAGAAAATGCTCCAAGAAGTAGTTAAATATATGAAGAAATAATGGCTGAAAACTTTCCAAATTTGGTAAAAGGCATAAATACACAGATTCAAGAAGCTCAGCAAACCTAAAAGAATCCATGTCCAAATACATCATCATCAAACTTTTTAAAACTAAAGCTAAGAAAAAAATGTGAAAGCAGATAGAGAAAAATGACATGTTAATTATGGGGGAATAATATTCAAATGACTGCAAATTTCTCATCAGAATCCATGAAGGCCAGAGAAGTAGAGAGTCATTTTTAACATGAGAAAATAAAAGAACTGCCAAGCCAGAATTCTGTATACATAAAAATATACTTTAGGAATGAAGGTGAAATAAAGACATCTTAAGATAAAGGGAAAGTGAAAGAATCAGTTGCCAACAGAACTTCTTTAAAAGAATTGTTATGATTCAGCCATAATAGAGAAATCCTGCCATTTGTGACAACATGGATGGACCTTGAGGGCACTATGTTAAGTGAAATAAGTCATACAGATAAAAGACATGTATGATCCCATTTATAAGTGAAACCAAAAAAAAAAAAAACACATAAAAACTGAGCTCATACATATAGAGAAGAGATTGGTGGTCACCAGCGATGGGGTTTACAGGGGTGGAAATGGGTGAAGGGGATCAAAAGGTATAAGCTTCTGGTTATAAAATAAATAAGTCACAGCATGTAATGTACAGCATGATGGCTAAAGTTAGTAATAATACTGTATTGCATATTTGAAAGTTGCTAAGAGTATAGATCTTACAAGTTCTCATCACAAGAAAAAAAAAGCTTTTAATTATGTATAGTGATAGATGTTAACTAGACATATCATGGTGATCTTGTCGTAATATATACACATATCAAATCATGATGTTGTACACCTGAAACTAACATATTTACCCTTCTGCCTGAATAACTTCCTTCAGCAATTAAAAACATTTTTAGTTTAGGTGTAATTGACATGTGACATGTGACAACATGTCAATTACACCTAAACTAAAAATGTTTTTAATTGCTGAAGGAAGTTATTCAGGCAGAAGGGAAATGCTACCAGAAGTCAACTTAGAGCACCAAGAATGAAGAAAAAGAAAGAAATGGTAAATATCGGGGTAAATATAGTAGACTATTCTGTCCTCTTGAGTACTTGAAAATACATTGCAGGGTTGAATGAAAAAAATTTGAATATTATCTGATGAGTTTTCAGTGTGAATAAATATAATGCATAACACAACACTAACACAAAGTAGGGAGGGTAAAGGGAGTTATATGGTGGTAAGATTAATGCAGTCCATTTGAAGTGACAAAATAGTGATGCTAAATAAACTCTGAAAAGTTAACTATGTATATTGTAATTTCTGGAGCAAATATATATATATATATATATTTCTATGTATGTAGATGTAGATGTAGATAGAAGGATAGTCAAAAACAAAATAGATAAACTACAATATTAAAAAAAATATTCAGGGCTTCCCTGGTGGCGCAGTGGTTGAGAGTCCACCTGCCAATGCGGGGGACACAGGTTCGTGCCCCGGTCCAGGAAGATCCCACATGCCGCGGAGCGGCTGGGCCCGTGAGCCATGGCCGCTGAGCCTGCGTGTCTGGAGCCTGTGTTCGGCAACGGGAGAGGCCACACAGTGAGAGGCCCGCATACAGCAAAAAAAAAAAAAAAAAATTAAAATAACCCAAAAGAAAGCAGAAAAGGGTGAGCAGAGAAACAAAAAAAAAAAAAGAGGAAACAAACAGAAAACAAATAATAAGATAGTAAATCTATATCCAAACATATCAATAATTACATTAAATGTAAATGGTTTTAACCAAGGGTTAGCAAACTTTTTCTGTAATAGGGGCAGACAATAAATATTTTTGTTTTTTTGGACCATATACTTTCTGTTTCAACCAGTCTACTAGGCCATTGTAGCATGAAAAAAGCCATAAACTATACATAAATCCATAGGCAGGCCAGAGTTGTCTCACAGGTCACAGTTTGCCAACCTCTGGTCTAAACACATCAAATAAAAGTTAGAAATTATCAGAATGGATAATAAAAACACGATGACCAAACTACATGCTACCCGTAAGAAACTGACTTGAAATATAAAGATATAGGTAAATTAAAAGCAAAAGTACAGGATAAGGTATTTCACGTAAACACTCCTACAAAGAAAACTGGGATGGCTATAATAATATCAAAACATACTTCAGGGCAAAGAAAATAACCACAGATAAAGAGACATGCATTTTGAAGGTCTGTTGTTAGGTACTTATTCATCTGGGATGTCTTCATGGTGAATTGACCCTTTTGTCATTATATAATGTGTCTTTTTATCTATGGTAATTGCTTATATTATCCATTTTGACAATTTCTGTCTTTCATGAAGTTAAACATACACTTATCATACAAGCCAGATATACCACTCCTCAGTATTTACTGAAGTGAAATGAAAATCTATGTTCACACAGAAACCTATACACAAAGGTGTATTGCAACTTTTCCATAACTGCCAAAAATGGAAAACGGCCCAAACGTCTCTCAACGGGTGAATGGAGAAGCAAACTATGCTACAACCATACGATGGAATACTACACAGCAATAAAAAAGGAACAAACTACTGATACAATGTGGATGAGTGGCAAGCGCATCATGCTAAGGGAAAGAAGGCAGACTCAAAAGGGTATGTACTGCACAACTCCATTTATATGACATTTTTGCAAAGACAGAAATATAGGGACATCCAATAGATCACTGTTTGTCAGGAGCTGGGACATGGGGAAACTTTGGGGGTTGCAGAATTATCCCATATCCTGGTTGTGACTACTAAACTCTATACTTCTTTCAAATTTTTCAGAATTATACACTAAAATGGGTGGTGTTTACTTAAGTTTTAAAGTGGGAAAACATGCACGGTGTGTCTAGGAGGAAAAGGGTGGGGGAGGATCTGGCCCTGTGCATCAATCCCTCTTCTGTTGCTATACCACGCATGCTCTGAGCCCTCACCATGCCCCAGATGGGCACGTGATTTCCCCAGCTCTGGCATTCGCACCCAATGCAGGACCTCCCTGTACACCCCTAGACTGCAGGGGCTCCCAGGGCAGCGCAAGCTTGGCAGCTGTGTAATCCTCCTGGCCTGAAACAGCAGGGTTTCATTGTTCAGCTTCCAAGAATGTGTTTGCTTACAACCCACCAGGAGACCAAAATGAGAGCTCTCCAAAGCAAATTTATCTTCGGTTTCCACAACCGTTTTGCCATCCTTTTATAGAACCAACATGAGACTAAGAATGCATACAGTCACAGTAATGGGAAGGCAGAGTGGGTGAGGCCAAACAGCCCTGAGACTCCTCACCAAAATTTACTTTAAGTCAGGTTCACCCTCATCTTTTGCCCACCTTCTGTGCTCTCAACAAAAACTCTGGTATCAGACCAGTGCTTGAAAGGAGAACTGTATTTTCTCTTGCATAGAGTAATTTCTACCCAGGGATATTTCTGCAGCAGTTTGTCTAGCAAATTCATTTGTCAAGTAAATTAAAAGTAGCTACTAAAGAGAAAGACAAATACCATATGATATCACTTACATGTGGAATCTAAAATATGACACAAATGAACCTGTCTATGAAACAGAAATAGAATCAGAGACATAGAGAACAGACTTGTAGTTGCCAGGGGGGAAGCGGGTGGGAGAGGTTTGGATTGGGAATTTGGAATCAGCAGATGCAAACTAGTATATATAGAATGGATAAACAACAAGGTCCTACTGTATAGCACAGGGAATTATATTCAATATCCTGTGATAAACCACAGTGGAAAAGAATATGGAAAAGAATGTATATATATGTATAACTGAGTCACTTTGCTGTATAGCAGTAATTAACACAACATTGTAATTCAACTATACTTCAATAAAAAATAATTTTGTTTTAAAAGTAGCTGCTAAAAATGCAACCCTCTGCTGCTATATACTTGAGATTCTGATGAATCCCTCTTGCAGCCTGAAATCTGCTAAGGGCAGCTACCTTCTCCATGGCTCCCCAGTGACCAGGGCAGATTCCAGCACATCTTAGGCTGCAAATAAATAGAGGCTGAATTAGTAAATGGATGAACAAACAAGTATAAAGCCATTCTAAATTCATTTCTTTAAAAATATATCTATTAAAGAACAGAATGTATTTGTCGAATGGGTCTTCCCAGCGTAGCTGTGGCTGAGGACACAATGAGAAAAATAAATTCTTCTGATGGAAAAATGGAGGGAAAATCATTTTTTTTAATTGCAGTATAGTTGATTTACAATGTTGTGTTAGTTACAGGTGTACAGCAAAGTGACTTAGTTATACACATATTGAATACATACATTCTTTTTTATAGTCTTTTCCATTATGGATAAAGAAGATGTGGTACATATATACAATGGAATATTACTCAGCCATAAAAAAGAATGAAATAATGCCATTTGCAGCAACATGGACGGTCCTAGAGGTTATCATATTAAGTGAAGAAAGCCAGAGAAAGACAAATATCATATGATATCACTTATATGTGGAATCTAAAAAAGGATACAAATGAACTTATTTACAAGATGGAAAGAGACTCACAGACATAGAGGAAAATCTTATGGTTCCCAAAGGGGAAAGGGGGTATGGGAGGGCTAGATTAGGAGTTTGGGACTAACAGATACATGCTACTGTATATAAAATAGATAGCCAACAAGGTCCTACCGTAGAGCACAGGGAACTATATTCAATATACTGTAATAAACCACAATGGAAAAGAATTTTTAAAAGTGAAAGAAACATTTTTTTAATATTTTTAAGTTACACTGCTTTAAAACTACAAGGAGCTTCCCTGGGAACTAAGCTGAGAAGCCCGTGTATTGCCGGGTGATGAGGTGTGATTGCAGCCCTTGCAGAGTGAGATAAAGCAGGGTGGCCTGTGAGGCCAGGACTGCTAGGCAGTGGGCCCTTTCAGGACCGATGTGCAACTTAGAGCCACTTTATTTCCACTTGTCGGAAAAATTGTCCTAGTAGACTTTGTTAGATTAAGACGCTTTACTGCCATCTGCTGGAAATTTATAATAAACATACAAACCTACCAAGTGAATGGCACCTCCTTAGGTGTGGAGCTATAGCATAACAACCCGTACTTATGCCAAAGGACAGGCTCTAGTCACAAGCACTGCAGACACCAGGAGGGCCCATGTGCACAGCACAGGATCTGACCATTGGCACAGCAAAGCCACGCACCCCCTCACCATGTATCCAGATCTTTGCTAAGTCCAAGAACAATAATGACATGGGCGGGGGTGGGGGAGCGGTCTTCATGATTATAGCCTTTGCAAAAAAAAAAAAAAGTCCTGGAAAAATTAACTTTAAATAGACTGAGATCATAAAACTGCAATTATACTATACACTAGAGAGAAGTCAGACCATAGAGGAATGGATAAAGAAGTGAGATAGATATATATATAGATATATATACATATATACACATATATATGTGTGTGTGTGAGTGTGTATATATGTGTGTGTGACTCACACACACACAATGGAATATTACTCACCCATGAAAAAAGAATGAAATAATGCCATTTGCTGCAACATGGATGCACCTAGAACTTATCATACTAAGTGAAGTCAGAGAAAGACAAATACCATGCAATATCACTTATTTGTGGAATCTAAAATACGACACAAATGAACATACCTATGAAACAGAAACAGACTTACAGACATAGAGAACAGACTTGTGGCTGCCAGAATGGGGAGTGGGGGGAGCGATGGATTGGGAGTTTGGGATGGGCAGATGCAAACTATTATATAGAGAATGGATAAACAATAAGGTCCTATTGTAGAGCACAAGGAACTATATTAAGTATCCTGTGATAAACCATAATGGGAAAGAATATGAAAAAGAATGTATATATATGTATAACTGAGTCACTTTGCTGTACAGCAGAAACTAACACAGCATTGTAAATCAACTATACTTCAATTTACAAAACTATTAAAAAAAAAACAAAAAAAAGAAGTCAGACCAGGCCTAGATATTAACCATGTCTTTTATTTTCTGTATTCTGATGATTTGACATCTGCAGCCCACTCTGGAAGGACTGCCCCTCTTAGGGATGGCCAATTCCTAAAGATAATAAACAACTTACCTGTGAGTGTACTTTTCAAATACAAGCCAACCAAGCCAGAGCCCACCACCTCCTCTATCAGGCTCTCATAGGACTTTCACACCTGGGCTACTATCCCCCTGCCCTGAATACCCCAGGGCCAGGTGCCCGATGACTAGTGACAGCACCTCTGCCCCGGAGCCCACTGATATTGTTCAAATGAGCAAATCCTTAGGCTGCTGACCTGCTCGTCCATTTCTTCCCATGGAAATCATGATAAAGTCTCCTGCCCGTGTTTTCCTCTCCCTCCCTCTCCCTCCTGGCTGACCCTGGTGCTTCCCTGTGTGGCCCTGCTGGTGCAGCATGCCCATCCTCTTGAGAACCATGAGTAACAAACTGTCTTTCAATGGCAGCCATCCCCTGAGCTGCTGGCCATACTGTACCTCAGATCCTCTATTAAAACACTATATTTTAAAACAGTCGGGAATCAACTTAACAGGTGAATGCCTGTTTTCAAATGAACTGTGGAATTCCATTGTCTTGTCTCTGGCTTCTCTCCAAATCCACATAGGCTCCTGCCACCTGCCCCCCTGTACCCACCCTGACCTCCTGGCTCTTCCAGGAGCTACAGAGCCCTCCTTTTACATCTAACTTGCCATGACCTGGTCTTATTTCTTTCTGAGTATTAGCTGCACTAGCTGCCTGGTTTGCATTTGACAAGCATTTACAACTAAATCTCTTATTTTAAAAAGACATCTTCTTATGGTACATATATACAATGCAATACTACTCAGCCATTAAAAAGAATGAAACCATGCCATTTGCAGCAACATGTATGGACCTGGAGATTATCATACTAAGTGAAGTAAGTCAGACAGAGAAAGATAAATATCGTATATCGCTTTTATGCAGAATCTTGAAAAAAAATGATACAAGTGAGGGACTTCCCTGGTGATAGAGTGGTAAAGAATCTGCCTTCCAATGCAGGGGACACAGGTTTGATCCCTGGCCGGGGAACTAAGATCCCACATGCCGTGGGGCAACAAAGCCCACGCGTCACAACTACTGAGCTCACGCACCTCAACAAAAGAACCTGCGTGCTGCAAACTACAGAGCTCACACATGCTGGATCCCGTGCACCACAACTAGAGAGAGAAGACCCGCATGCCACAACTAGAGAGAAGCCCACACACCGCAACGAAGACCCGACACAGCCCAAAAAATAGAGAAAATAAATAAGTAAAATTTTAAAACATGATACAAGTAAACTTATTTACAACACAGAAACAGACTCACAGACTTAGAGAATGAACCTGCAGTTACCAGTGGGGAAGGGTGTGAGGGAAGGATAGATTGGGAGTTTGGGACTGACATGTCCACACTGCTATATTTATAATGGGTAACCAACAGGGACCTACTGTAGAGCACAGGGAACTCTGCTCTATATTAGGTAACAACCTAAATGGGAAAAGAATTTGAAAAAGAATAGATACCTATATACCTATTACTCAATCACTCTGCTGTACACATGAAACTAACACAACATTGTTAACCAACTCTACTCCAATATTAACAAAAAAAAGTGCTCTGATAAGGATTGATGACAAAAGCTTCTGCAGAACATTTCCCCATGTAAATTATTATGTAAATTCTCAAAAGTATAATTTTACGTAAATAAATATGTGGAAAGGAAAAAAAATTTTTTAGTGAAAAGACATCTTCTCACACTCTAGCTGAGTCCTACCTCTTGGCGGGGTGGGGCGGGGGTGGGGGTGAAACGTGCCCAGAGCCCCCAGTTCAGGTCCTGGAATTTATCCCAGCTCCACCATTCAGTACCCATGTGATATCAGGCAAGTTAGGGAGGGAATATGGGACTTAAGAACAAGAATTTGGGAGCCAGCCTGTCTGGGTTTAAATCTTAGATTTTCTCCTCACCAGCAGGGTAATATTCAGCAAGCTTTTTACCCTCCCTGTGTCACAGTGTCCTCATCCGTAAGATGGGGATAATAATAATAATAATAAAACCCACTTCCTAGGGTTAAATAGGTAAATATACATACAGTGCTGAAAGAAGTATCTGGCGCTAAGTTAGTGCTGGCTATCATTATCCAACTTTTAAAGAGTTATAGACCCCAACTGTAAAGTGGAAGAAGAAATAGAACCATTTCAGCATTTGGAGGATGAAAAGTCACCAGTCAGATCAAGGTCACAGCCCAGTAAATACTAGCCACCCTGATTATTATCCAGATCTTACCTCCCTTCACAGGAGACCATTCCGAGCCCATCTCTGAAGACCTCTCTGCAGCTCTAGCACCCTCTGACCTCTCTCCTTTTGGCCAGCTGTGGCTGCTTCTCATCATCACCTAGTTGACTCCCATCCGCAACTGCTCTCCAGTTCATCTGTGTGTGCATCTGTCTCTTTAGCTCTATCTCAAGTTACTTAAGGGCCATCACTGTCTTGCACCTTTCCTGAATCTATGACAGCAACCAGCTTCCGTTCTAAATCCTGTGGGTGTTAATAGTCACCCGCTCAACCAAAATGGAGGACGTGATGCCTCATCTTTGATTCTTTGCCAAGGAGTAAATATTTCTGCTAACACCAGCAGGGATTTGGGGCACAAAGGAAAGCAAACTAAGACCCCCTACACACACTTAGTTCCCAGGAGCTGCACACTGGTGCCCTGGGCGTCACAAACGGTTGACCATAAGAAAAATCCATAGCATGTTTCTTGGGTTTGGCCAACACAGTATTTTCTTAGACTATGAATGCGGGTGCTCTTAGATATTTTTGTAAGCAGCATTTGGCAGGAAAGAGCTCTTTTCAGGAGGCCCCTTTTTCTTGTCACTAACCTTAAGCCAGGTGCCCCCACGCTCTACTCATCTCTGGCACTAGCACACCTTTCAAATCTTTTGATCACACAATACCTTGCCTAATGTGTTAGTTCTTTCCATAGATCAAAGAAGTAGAAATGAAGAATAAGTAACTAACAGATGACCAGATCTCTTCCCTAGCTTCCCCTTCAGTAATCTCATGAACAAACTGTGTGAACAAGACAGCATCTAAAGAAAGATCAAAAGGAGTCAACAAGCCTGCACACAGTGGGGGATGGTGACAACTCTGACCCCACCCCCCATCTCAATGATTAACTGAGATTACTTCCCTGTTTCCCTTTAAAAACTTTCATGGCCAAGCAGAATCTTCAGAGATGGTTTTGGGTGGGGACACTTGGTCTATCCTCTCCCCAGATTGCCGGCATTCTGATTAAAGGCAACTTTCCTTTCTATCAACATATCTCTCTCCTCTCTCTCTCTCTCTCTCTCTCTCTCTCTCTCTCTCTCTCTCTCTCTCTTTCTCTCATGTTGATTTTTGAGTTGTGAGCAGCCAGACTTGATTCGGTAACACTTTCTACTTTGCCACAGTCCTCACTCCTCCCTAATGTCTTCAATCCACTCATGTAGGTTACCTGTCTGGCCACTTCAGCCTTAGAGTGCAGAACCCCTTCCAGTTACTTAGGATTCAGGAAAACAATGACTTTACATTCTGGCAGTCTGGCTTTTTACCATAAGTTCCTAACTGTATTTTATCACTAAAGTTACCCATTTCCCCTGGAGGCTCCAGGGGTGGCCCTGGGGGAGGTCACAGGGAAAACTGAGGGGCTTATCCTCTATTTACCCCCTTTGTAGGAAGACGTAGTGGCTTCGAAGTACAGGAAAAAGAGAAGCCCCAACTGCAGGGTCCTCACGGGTCCTCAGAAGACTCCAGGGAGACTCAGCTCTCCAACCAGCTCGGAGCCCTCAGCTTTCTCAGCGACAGAGCCTTGGGGGCTGAGAGCTGGAGCGGCTGGTGCCCCCTCAAATCCCACAGGGGCTGCTGAAGCAGGGATCATAAAGGCATTAGCAATTCATCAAATGTAATTACCACAGATTGTATCCATGGGGATTGGATGGAGTTAAGAAGCTTCAGGAGAAGTGGATACATTTCTGATTAGAATTTCTCAGCCCTGAGCTACTGAGTATAAAGAAAATCATCACTGGGGGGAAAAGGGGGAAGGAGGAGGGGGAGAGAGAAGGAGGGAGGGAGGGAGATTGGGAGGGAAGAAGACAGGCAATGATCTAGTCCCCACCCTGATTTCTGGATGGAAGGTGCGCAAGGTCCCTGTATAATTCATCTTCCCTTGGGCTCCTGCAATTCACGTCTTCCTCCCCCAGGACAGGCTGGAGCACCATTCCACGGGGATCTCCGTTGCCAACAGACATCCCAGGCCCTCACTCGCACCTACTCAACAGGATTTCTGGGGTTGGGGCCCCATATACTGCCTTTCTCATACTTTTCCGGGTGATTCAGATGCACAACCAGGTTTCAGAAGGCCTGCACCAGGGAAAGGCAAGAAGTCATCATAAAGACTGCCTTTTTCGAGCCTTCCTTTGCCATTTCTAAGTGTTTTACACATTTTGTCATGAGTACCGCTAAGGCGCTCCCAACACTGCAGTGTCAATCTACCCATAATCCCTCAACTGATGCCCTATTTTGTGTCTCACCCTAGGCTCTGCACAGGAGATAAAAGGATGGAGAAGATACAGCTGCCAGCCAAGGGGCAAAAGACAGGAGACAGAATTAGCACGCAGTGGGTTTGTGCTCAGGTGAGGGATGCCATCAGGGTGCCAAGGGGAGGGGGGCTTGGACCCCTGGGAGAAGTCAAGGAGGGCTTCATGGAGGAAGTGATATTGAGATGGTCTCAAAATGGAGCCGATGGAAAAGGGAGGAGGACCCCCTACGCAAGGGACATCACCAAAGGATGATGGAGTGTCAAGGAGACCAGTGTTGTGGCAGAGACAGCTAGCTGACCACCAGATGCATTGTGTCCTTCTCCAGCTGCAGCATTGTTGCTGGCATGTGTCTGCACAGGGAAGCCCCACACTTCCCAGTTTCCCTCTGAGCCAAGTTCAGGTCAAAGAATGTGAACGGGAGTAATGTGTGCAACGTCTCGGTCATCTCCAACTCAAGAGACCAGCCCGTTTTCAGGAAGGGTTTGAATGAAAGAAGTAATACAATTCACTTGTTTTTTTGTTTTTTTTTAAGTTTACTCTGACAGCCAGTGTGGCAGGTGAATTGTCACAGAGACGGGAGCCAGGGAAATTGGCGAGAAATTTCCTTCCAACCTCCAGAAGTAAGTGAGAAAGAGAAAAACAAATACCGTATGCTAACACATGTATACGGAATCTAAGAAAAAAAAAAAAAGGTCATGAAGTACCTAAGGGTAAAACGGGAATAAAGACACAGACCTACTAGAGCATGGACTTGAGGATACGGGGAGGGGGAAGGGTAAAATGTGACAAAGTGAGAGAGTGGCATGGACATATATACACTACCAAATGTAAAATAGATTAGCTAGTGGGAAGCAGCCGCACAGCACAGGGAGATCAGCTAGGTGGTTTGTGACCACCTAGAGGGGTGGGATAGGGAGGGTGGGAGGGAGGGAGACAAAAGAGGGAGGAATATGGGAACATATGTATAACTGATTCACTTTGTTATAAAGCAGAAACTAACACACCATTGTAAATCAATTATACTCCAATAAAGATGTTTAAAAAAAAGGCAATGTGTAAGAGTTTGGGGTTAACAGATACACACGACTGTATATAAACTAGATAAACAACAAGGCCCTGCTGTACAGCACAGGGAACTCTACTCAATATCTTATAATAACCTATAATGGAAAAGAGTCTGAAAAAGAATATAGATATATGTATATGTGTAATTGAATCACTGTGCTGTACACTTGAAACTAACGCAAATTGTAAATTAACTCTACTTCAAATCCTGAACTCCACCTAATGGAGGAAGAGAAGGGAGCAGCGGGACACCAGGGGGCAAAAGTGACAGAGCCTAAATGCCGCATGAGAGGAGGAGGGGTGAGCATCTGATCTGGGTGATGGAGGTCACCCAACCTTCAAGCTCAAAACACAACTTCCTGTCTCATGTTCCCTCCATCACTCCATCCTCTCATGCACAGGCTCAGCACACATGAGACGGCACCACCCCACAGCCAGCACTTCTCTCCTGCTGATACCAGCGACTACGAGACCTGTGGGCACCACCCTGAACATCCCCAGCAGACGGTCCTGAATCCATCACAGGAACCTCACCAGGCACATTCTATCCTTTGGGGTCACAGGGGAACCTGGAAAGCGTGCCTCTGGGTTCCTCAAGGGTATAGGGGAAGGGACAAAATGTCTCCAAGCAACTGGAAACAATCTATATGACAAGAGAGTCATAAAAGAAAATGTTGAATTTCTCCCCAAAATGCTGAGTTAGAGGATGTGTGTTTGAGCAGCAAGGACAGTAAATGTTGAGAAGAGAGGGCAAGGGGAGTGCTGCACACACTTCACATGTTCATCTCTATCCATCTCCTGACACCTCCGCTGGGAATATTTCTCTCAACTGGAGATAAATAACTCAGGGATCGGGGATATGATCAGAGCTCTTGATCCGGAGTGTGACCTTCCACTTTTCTCTATTTATTTTTGAGATTAATCAGAGTCTTTACTGGGCTCATGTCAATAAACAACAGGCTTTTCCAATATATACCACCTGCACATCCAGTATATCCAAGAAAATAAAAGTATATCCACAGGGATTAGTAGCCATGAATCACCTGAAGCCAAGGCAAAGAGCTGTAGATTTTAATAACCCCAAACATCTATCTCTTCTAAATGGAAGAGAGGTCAGCCCCGCCAGCCCCTCCTCATGAAGAGGAAATGTAACCTACCCAGCCATATTTTTGATAAAACATTCGCTTGAAGACTAGCTGTGTTCTGATGGCTATGTCATGCATGCAAATAGGTCTCAACACTGAAGCATAAGCCTAACTGGGATAAAGGAGAAAAAGAAGGGAAGGAAAGAAGACAAGTTGAGAGAAAGGAAAGGGAGGAAAAAAGAGAAAGACAGGAAGAAAATACCAGCAGAGTGCATTTGCCCTTCTCGCTGTTGTAGTTGGGAAATCCACGGACCTCAGACCATGTGACTCTGCTGCCCCATCCTGCCGCCACCTCCTCTGGGATTGAGCAGCCTCCTGGCCTCCTGGAGGGCTCGGTTTCTTCAACTGCAGCACGGTAGATGGGGAAGGCAAGCATGTGTACACTTGACCTAGGACAGAGCTGGCTTTGCAAATCAACAGGGAAAGGACAGACCACTCAATATGTGGTGCTGGAACATTTGCTAACTTTTTTAAATTTTTTATTGAATGTTGGAGTAGAGTTGATTAACAATGTTGTGTTAGTTTCAGGTGTACAGCAAAGTGATTCAGTTATACACATATATATGCATCTTTTTAGAATTTGGTACTTTGAAGAATGCAAAAAGATTTCTGGCATGTGAATCACTTGATTTTGTGGGAGTAACATTGTAGGATTAAAGGCTTTTTTTTAAATAGGCAAGGAAAATTTTATTCAAGAGTATTGCGGTAGGGCTTCCCTGGTGGCACAGTGGTTGAGAATCTGCCTGCTAATGCAGGGGACACGGGTTCCAGCCCTGGTCTGGGAGGATCCCACATGCCACGGAGCAACTAGGCCCGTTAGCCACAACTACTGAGCCTGCGCGTCTGGAGCCTGTGCTCCGCAACAAGAGAGGCCACCATAGTGAGAGACCCGGGCACCGCAATGAAGGGTGGCACCCGCTTGCCGCAACTAGAGAAAGCCCTCGCACAGAAACGAAGACCCAACACAGCAAAAATAAATTAATTAATTAATAAAATCCTACCCCCAACATCTAAAAAAAAAAAAAAGAGTATTGCAGTAGAGGTCAAGACTATTGAAACAGTCAAGAGAGACTGAACTCAACTCCATGGAAATGACAGACAGGAGAGTTTTAACTAATGAGGAGTTTTAAGCACTGGAATGAGCTAGTGGAAAAGTATTGGAGGGCATGGGGATGAGGTTGGTCAATATGATTAAGCTATCACTTGTAAATTGGCCTTTATTGAAAAAGTTAGGCTCCTACCCTCCCACAGAGACTGGGAGATAGGGCCCTTTATTTATTTTATTTTTTTTAGCTTTTTATTTTATATTGGAGTATAGTTCATTAACGATGTTGTGTTTCCTGGGTTCAATGGCAAACTGATTCAGTTATACGTATACGTGTATCCTTTTTCAAATTCTTTTCCCATTTAGGTTGTTACATAGTATTGAGCAGATGGGACATTTGATAATTTAAAGGAAAACAGTGAAATCTGATTTCTGTCTCAAACTGCCCAAAAATAAAACCAGAAGAATTAAAGACCTAAATGTGAAAAGCAAAATGTTAAACTTTCAGAAAAGAAAATATATACAGGCTATCCTTTAACTCTGAGGTAGGGAAGACTTTATAAAAGAAGTCACAAACAGCATAACCTTGAAACACCTTTAACCGCCTCTCCGCTCCCCCGCCACGCCCAGCTGCCAGCCTCCACCCTCTGCAATCTGGATGAGAGCACCAGCCTCCTATCGTCCTCCTGCTTCCCGAGTCCTCCCCTCCAGCGCATCCTCCATGCTGCGGGTCACTCTTTCTAGAACACAGAAGTGACCGCAGCACTCCTCTGAGACCCCATCACCCTCAAAAGTAAGCGCCTTCCTCGCACTATCTGAACTCTGCTTCCAACGCCATCTTCATCGCCCCTCCCCCACTCCTCGTCCGACTTAACCCCTGGCAAGTCTCCATCAGTAAGTTCTGTTCCCAGGACTGGCCCCGGCTTCACACCTCCGTATTCAGCTCAAGCTGTCCCCACTCCCTGGAATGACCCCTCGTGCCCTGGCCAATCGCCAGCTCAGACACGGCCTCCTGGCGATGCCCTAATTGCTTTCCAATGTGCCCTCTGAGCTTGAAGGTAACTTTCTCACATGGGCACATCTTGAAACTAACTCAACCGGAAAAAGCTAACAATTATTTCTAGAGCTGGGCACATGGCTGGTAAGAAAAGAGGGTGAAAAACAAAGAGTGGGGATAGGTATCTGTATAACTGATTCACTTTACTGTACATCTGAAACTAACACAACATTGTAAATCACTATACCCCAATTAAAAAAAAATTTTTTTAAGAAAGAAAGAAAAGAAAAGACCATGAAAAGAAGTGAGGGAGGGACGTACATGGACAAACTTCAAAATTTTGCTCACAGCCCTCTTGGGGTGGTTGGGGATTTAAGTGTTCTAGCTACTTTTTTTTTTTTTTGCGGTACGCGGGCCTCTCACTGCTGTGGCCTCTCCCATTGCGGAGCACAGGCTCCGGACGCGCAGGCTCAGCGGCCATGGCTCACGGACCTAGCCGCTCCGCGGCATGTGGGATCTTCCCGGACCTGGGGACGAACCCGTGTTCCCTGCATCGGCAAGCGGACTCTCAACCACTGTGCCACCAGGGAAGCCCTCCAACTACTTTTGACACATAAAACAAGGCAAGGCTAGATCAAGATGGGATATTAGATTTCCTTTTGGCCTCAGGTACAATAAAGCACTGTGAAACTTTAAATTTCATAAGATTTAAAATTTTTCTATTATTTTTCTGGACTGTCTTTCCTTCTCTCCCTCTCAGCACAACTAACCCATCACATAAAATGAGTACGAGCTGAGGGTCTCCAGGGATCAGGGTGGGTAGGGAGAATCAGGTGATGAGCTTAATAAAAATAATAGAAATGTATTATATTCATATGCAATTGTATACTTTTGCAAAGTATTTTCCCATGTCATAATTTGTTGGGCATTCCCATTAATCATGAATTAGATGGAGCAGGTATTATTTCCACTTTGCAGAGATGTGAGGCCAAAGAGGTTAAATGGCTTTTTTGAATATTTGTTGATTAAATGTAAAGCTGAAACCCAGAAGTTAATACTTATAATAGTTAACATGCATTATTTACTATAGGACAATCACATCCCAAGCTTTCCAGATATGATCTCATTTAATCTTCCCAATCCTGTCCTAAAGTGGGTACTATTTATCAGGCCCATTTAACAATGAGAAAACTGAGTTTCTTTCCATTCAACCGTAACCTCTACACAAAGAAGGAGACTCTGTCAGCCATGGTTCTTGGCTGTAACAGACAGAAACTGACCCTCACTACTTTAGGCAGAGAGCTTATTTACTAAAAGTTATTGAGTTTGGATCCAATGGCTTCTTGGTGTCAGAAAAAAACTTATTTCTTTCATAGCTCATTTTTATCACATTTTTATATTCACTGTTGTCTTATCTGAATTTTCTTTTATTTAATAAATTTAAAGTTGTCAAAAGATGACACATTTATACATCTCCCAATTAGTTTATAATTTCTCAATTGTTTTGTTGGAATATTGTAAAACACCTTTCCAAACTGCAGCACTTTTATCAACTTTTTGAATGAATTTTGCAACCCATCTGGAGAAAAAAAATGGTATATAGGATGACTGACCAACACTGACGAGGGGACAGAGAACCACTCGGAGACTGTGCAGCCTGGGCTGGCCCCGCCCACATCGCCCATAGCCCCACCCCCCTCCGCCCACTGCCGGAGGGGCCTTTGGGGTCCCTACTTGCCAATCAGAGCCTGGGCCACCTCCTGACTGACAATACCCTACGTCCCACATCCTGCCCAGGAGGGAGGGAGGGAGGAAGCATGAGAATCTGCATTTCCAGCTTCGATTATGGAAAGTTGTCTCTGACCCGTCTGTTGGAGAATCTCTCAGACACGAGCAGGGAGCTAACTCAGTTTATTGGACCGCAAGGTTCCCTACTCTCAGCCCACCCAAAGCCTCACCCAGGACCGCAGAGGCCCCTCCCCCGCTTCAAGCAGGGTTGACACGGAGGAGCCCTGGGTAGCCACTAAGTGGCTTTTCCTCAATCACATCACACCTTCTTGGCACCCAGGGCGGCAACTAGAAGCAAATTATGGAGCGGTGGGTGTTTACTTCACAGTGACCCAGCTGCATCCTGCCTTCTTCCTACATGAAACCTTCCCTGATCCCTGACCCTCTGACCCTCTAATTTCCTGACCCACTGACCTCCAGACACACTAGTTCGATGCCAGCCTCCCCCTCCTCTTTGCATCCCTGGTACATACTTATGCATATATCACCCTCCATTTTATGCATTTATTGCGTTTACGTCTTGAAGCTTCATGGAAGCAGAGATTATATTTTATCTCAGTTGTAACACCAGGGCATAATATGTGATCCCAGTATGTGACATTTATTTCAAGGACTTATCAATCAGAATGCTGCATGTGCCCACTGATTTCTCAGTACTTATCAAAGAGCAAGAATTCATTCTGCCCAATATTTATCAATAGCTCAGCTATAGAAAACAATATTTAGGGACACTTGCCTGACTAATTTCAGTGCATTTACTTTTCTAGATCAGAACCCACAAACAGGCTGCGGTTGGTCCTCAAGGGTATTTAGGATGGCCTTTACAGTATTTTGTAAAGAGTATGAGATTGGAGTACGACCAGAATGTCCTTACCCATCACTCCCTGTTGTCACACATGAGGCACAGACACAGTTACTACCTGCCACACCCTGAGGGCATCTGTGTTCGGATCTCTCCTGTTCCTCATATGCTCGTATATTACCTTCAGAGTAAGTTCAAAAGCAGCCTCCTTTATACCTGGCGGTCCTTGATTTGGTACCATGTCAATTTGCTTTTATTGAACTGAGCTTAGATGGCGTGTCCTCAGCCAACTTAAGGGATGCAAGACAGATGGTCCTGCAAAAGACACTCCTCCCTGTATTCTTAGGATGATGGCTTTGATGGTGTGGTCCCTGGAGTGAGGACCCTAAGACCTCTCAGCAGAACCTACGGGAGACATTTGTGCCGGGGGTCTGTGCCTCTCCTTGGCACCTGGTTAATGACTGTCCTCATGGAATTTCATAAATCCTGTAAAGCTGACAGGGTCAATGATTGTGTTTTCCTCCTGGGTTGGCCTCAGAAAAACACAGAGCTACAGTTTTGGTCCATCTCTAGAAAACTATCTGAGCCCCATGGATGTAGTTTGGGTAAGAACTATTCCTCTAATTTCATTCCTTTTCATTGTTTTTCACTTTTATTATTTTTTATGGGTTTGAACTGCAATGTATCTTTCTAATCAGACCTTTTAAAAGAATGTAAATTAAAGACAATAATATTAAAGAAGAGTCAACTCAGATGAATGGATAAAGAAGATGTAGTACATATATACAATGGAATACTACTCAGCCATAAAAAACAATGAAATAATGCCATTTGCAGCAACATGGATGAACCCAGAGATTATCATACTAAATGAAGTAAGCCAGACAAAGAAAGACAAATATCATATGATATCACTTATATGTGGAATCTGAAAAAAAAGATACAAATGAACTTATTTACAGAACAGAAATAGAGGGAATTCCCTGGCAGTCCAGTGGTTAGGACTGTTCGCTTCCATTGCAGGGGACATGGGTTAGATCCCAGGTCAGGGAACTAAGATCCCACATACCACATGGCATGGCCAAAAAAATTAAAAACAAAAAAAGAAATTTTAAAAAAAGTAACTAGATCCACAGACATAGAAAACAAACTTATGGTTTCCAAAGGGGAAAGGGGGCGAGGGATAAATTAAGAGGTTGGGATCAACATATACACACTACTGTATATAAAATAGATAACCAACAAGGACCTACTGTATAGCACAGGGAACTCTACTCAATATTCTGTAATAACCTATAAGGGAAAAGAATATATATTCCTTTTCAGAATATTATATATATATACATATATATACACACACACATATATATATATATATGAATCACTATGCTGTACACCTGAAACTAACACAACATTGTAAATCAACTATACTTTGATTAAGAAATAAATTTTAAAAATAAAGCTACTATGAACTAAAAAATAAAGAATAAATAAAGACAAGCCAACTAATTGATGTCCTGGGAGCTATTAAAAGAACACAGTGGGGACTTCCCTGGTGGTCCAGTGGTTAAGACTCGGTGCTTCCACTGCAGGGGGCGAGGGTTTGATCCCTGGTCAGGAAAATAAGATCCCACATGCTTCGAGGTGCAGCCAAAAAAAAAAAAACACACACACACACACAATGGCTGAGGAGTTGGGAAAAGAAGAAGGAGGTGGGAAAACCTAATATACACTCAGTGGAGAACGCCAAGGCCTTGCACAGGGTCTAGCACCACAGTACATGCTCAGTATACATCTACTGAATTTTTTACATTATTTATTGAGTGAATAAGTGAACCTCAGAGCTAGACATGGCAAGAAATGTCTTAGATGCCTCTCCAAGCTCAGAATGATCTGGCACACCGTAGGAAATCAATAAAATGTTTGCTGAATAAAGGGATGAATGAGGAAGCAAATTGAACAAATGAATAAGCAGGGTGGGGAAGGTCTGCATGGGCTGAACTATGCAGGTTTACAGAGCAGCAAGCAGCTCCATCATCGCTATTACAAAGATAAACCCATAGGAGAAATGGCCAGAAGACAGAAGAGAGTTTGCACACATTTAGTTAAGACCAGCCCAGGGAAGGCAGCACCCAGCCACACACCCCACAGGACACAGGGTGGAGGGGGGAAGGACCAGAACAGCAGAAAGAAGCTTGACGGAGGCTTTGACCACCCACATCCAACCCAACATGTGATCATCCCCTTACAGCCTGCCCAGTTCTGTTTTTACCCGCTGACATTGCTTTCCCTGCATTTGGCCAACAGTTTTTCTGGATTCTTCTACAGAAGCAATGCAAAAATTGTAGCATTTTGTTATACATGTGAAATCAAATTCATATTTTATGACAAAACAAGAAAAATTTAAACATAAAAATTCTTCTCTGCTCTTTGGCCTCCTCACTGTGTACTGTTGGATCCACATTATGCATCAACCAAACCTCTCCCATCAGCAGAAATACCTGCTCAACCATAAACAGCAACATTCTCCCAGCACCAACAAGACAACTCCTTAAAGATAACATTTCTCCTGGATCTTGTAAGAAGTCTCATGACCCACCTGGATGATGCTTAGATCTGGATTATATAAACTGTCAATAATACATCGTTTGATGTACAGCCCTCTGTCTCAAAACACTTATATAAACTGTGTCTTGACTTCTAATGGGTGGCACAGTTCTCAGAGCTTTCTGAGATGCTCTTCCCAGGTTATAATCCTCAAATTTGGCTCGGAAGAATTTTCCAATTCTTTCTTAGGTGGACTGATTAATTTTTCGTCAACGTATATATCCGTGTGTTTTATTTTTTAGATTCCACATATAAGTGACAACATAGAATATTTGTCTTTCTCTATATGACTTATTTCACTCATCATAATGCTCTCTAGATCCATTTGTTGCAAATGGCAAGGAAGCGGGGAGGGGCAAGATGGGGTACCGGATTAAGAGATACAAACTACTCTGTATAAAACAGAGAAGCAGCAAGGATATACTGTACAGCACAGAGAAATGTAGCCATTATTTTGTAATAACTTTAAATAAGGCATAATTTATAAAAATAGTGAATCACTATGTTACATACCTGAAACTAATACAATATTGCAAACCAACTATACTTCAATTTAAAAAAATAAATACATAGATAGACAAATAAGTAAGGAGTTGTCTCGGCAACACTGTCAGTCCAGAGGTTCCCAGAATTTCCAATTCGAAATGATGTTGACGTTCACAAGGGTCTCCACAGACGTTGGTGATCCCCAAATTTCTGAACACTCACAGCACGCAATGTTCCCATCAAATGCACAAAGTGCAGTTAAAACACTAAGTGGCTTTATTTTATTTTATTTTATTTTATTGACGTATAGTTGATTTACAATGTTGTGTTAGTTTCTGGTGTACAGCAAAGTCATTCAGTTATACATATATATATGTTCTTTTTCATACTCTTTTCCATTATGGTTTATCACAGGATATTGACTGTAGTTCCCTGTGCTCTGCAGTAGGACCTTGTTGTTTATCCATTCTCTATATAATAGGTTGCATCTGCTAACCCCAAACTCTCAGTCCATCCCCCCTCCCCTTGGCAACCACAAGACTTATTTCTATGTCTGTGAGTCTGTTTCTGTTTCATAAATAAGTTCATTTGTATCATATTTTAGATTCCACATATAAGTGATATCATATGGTATTTCTTCACTTAGTATGATAATCTCTGGGTCCATCCATGTTGCTGCAAATGGCATTATTTCATTGTTTTTTACCTGAGTAGTATTCCATTGTATATATGTACCACATCTTCTTTATCCATTCATCTGTCGATGGACATTTAGGTTGCTTCCATGTCTTAGCTATTGTTAATAGTGCTGCTATGAACATTGGGGTACATGTATCTTTTCAAATTATAGTTTTCTCCAGATATATGCCCAGGAGCGGGATTGCAGGATCATATGGCAGCTCTAATTTGAGTTTTTTGAGCAACCTCCATACTGTTCTCCATAGTGGCTGCACCAATTTACATTCCCACCAACAGTGTAGGAGGGTTCCTTTTTCTCCACACCCTCTCCAGCATTTGTTATTTGCAGACTTTTTAAGGATGGCCATTCTGACCCACATGGGGTGGTACCTCACTGGAGTTTTGATTTGCATTTCTTTAATAATTAGCAATGTTACTTGACTTTTTAAACCCTCAGTGAAGATTATTATGTCCTCCAAAAACACCAAGACCAAAGAGAGCAGGGCTGCCACGGGTGTGTCTGGGTTCACTCACGAGCTCCTCCAGGCTAGCTTCATACCACCCTGTATTCACAGTTTGCTTCTGAAAATGACCATTCACTGTGTATGAAGGGTCCTTTCAGGGTAATTTGAAAGTAAACATTTGAAACCACAAATTATTAAATCAGCCAAATGCTAAGGGTCTAAAGTCATCTTTACTTCAAGATTAATGCACCACACTCTTCCTCTCTCTCTCTCTCTCTCTCTCCCTTTGCCCTGCCCCACCCTCAGAAGAAAAACACCATTAAAGTGCAGACATTAAAATTCTGAGCAATAGCTTTAATAATGCTGTAGAGGCAAGCCCCTCAGAAAAGTACTAAAAACAGCCTCGAAAAGAAACCAGAATACCAACCACAGTTCTTTTTTTCCCCAAATTATCAAAATAACTCAACGCTCACCCAATATTATTGGTGTTTGCTTCATTAACTTCAAAGTGTATCTCATTTCCCTCTCTCCTCTCAAATCCATCTGCATTATTCTGTCACTAAAGTTTGGTATGAAAGGAAAATTCAGACTTCAAATATTGAATCTGAGCTTCACAAATAGAGTAGTAATGGAAAAGTCAGACAGAAATAAAGACTCAGACAAAAAATAAAGACTAATAAGAGACTCAGACAAAAATAAAACCCCTCAAATCAGCTGGAATAGCAAACCCTAAATTGTTTATGGAATCAGTTATGCTCTCAAAGCTGCGGGGCCGCAAGGCTTTGGATTTGGGCTCTTGTGTGTATGCGGGCTTGAAGTGTCTGGTTTTTGAAAGCAGCTGCCAAAACCTATCTCAAAACCACAACAAGAGCCATCATCAATTTCCCTTTCTTCCTGCCCACCTCCCAGTCTGACCACCCCGCTAATTTGTTCTACATTTGATGCCATAGACCCCTGGCCTTGTACAAGCCTGTCTGAAAAGTACCACGTTAAGTGGTGTTATCCTTCTGTGTACAATAAATGCCTCCCCAATTCCGATGGCTTGAGGGCTAGCCAGGTCAGCTAACATAGAGAAATCAAAAAGGTTTTGGAGTGTGTTTTATTACTATCTTGTTCTACATACAGGAATTCTGATGAGTTAACAACATTCATTCATTTATTTAAAACTCTGACCTAGAACAGCACTGTCCAAGGGAAATAGAATTCAAATCGCATACTTTAAGATTTCCAATAGCCACATTAAGAAAGTGAAAAGAAACAGATGACATGAATCTTTAAAATAGTTTTTATTTAATCCAATATATCTAAAAATATTATCATCACTTCAACATGTAACCAGTATGCCTCCAAAATGTGGGGTATATTTTACACTTACGGGACATCTCAATGGGGACACTAAATTTGCATCAGAAATACTTGATCCTCAGAACATTGTAAATTAACTATAGTTCAACTTTTTAAAAATCCTAAATATGGGACTTCCCTGGTGGCGTAGTGTTTAAGACTCCACGCTCCCAACGCAGGGGGCCCAGGTTCGATCCCTGGTCAGGGAACTAGATCCCACATGCATGCTGCAACTAAGAGTGCACATGCCACAACTGAGGAGCCAGCGAGCCGCAGCTAAGGAGCCTAAGAGCTGCAACTAAGGAGCTCACCTGCCACGACTTAGGCCTGGCGCAACCAAATTAATTAATCAATTAATTTTAAAAATTCTTTCTAAAAAAAGTTTTTAATCTAAATAAATAAATAAATGGGTACTAAATATTAAAAAAAGAAAAGAAATATTTGATCCGTATTTAGAGTTTGTCAAATTTATACCTGGAAGAGTAGATTCACATACAAGTTCAATAATGGAACGGAGTATCTGTTTTTTATTTTTAATTTAAATTAATTTAAATCCTCCAAAAGTAAAAGTTTAGTTCAATCACACTAGCTACAGTTCAACTGCTCACTGGCCACATGGGGCTAGTGGTTCCGGCCTCAGGCAGTGCAAGCTAGACTGAAACCTGGCTGGCACACATCCTGGTTGTGTGACCTTGGGCAAGCCACTTAACCTCTCTGAGTCTCTTGTTTACTGTTAAATAAAATCCTAGCTGTAAGAGGCCCCCACTGTCTGCACCTAAGAAACGGTACCTCCCACTCACCCACTGAAACCTCCTCACCTCCTTTTTCCAAAAACTGTTTTTGTGAGTAGGTAAGGCAGTTAGCATACAAATTGCATTTAATCACGTAGAAAGACTTTTCCACCAAGGACTGAAGATTCTGCTCAGTCTTGTGGGTACCACTAGAGTAGACTAGTGTCCAGCCCTCTGGGCCCCCTGTTCTAGCATGTGCCACTGGCATCATAATTATCTGTACTAAACATCGTAATAGATCTGTAATAAGCATCGTAAACATCCACTCTCCCACTGCACTAAGGAGAATATTTATGGGTTTCTGCTCTGCAGAACCAACACACACACAGAGCCTGGCACACCCCAAGAGCCATCACAAAATGGTTTTTGAATAAAAGAATGGATCACCCTGCAATACTATCTGTGGGGAAAAAAGGCGGGTAGGGGAAAAGATTTGCAAAATAATGTAAACCTTATCCCAGCATCATCCACTGGCGATGCTTGTGGGCGGGGGTGGGATTAATGACTTCTAAGTTAGCAGAGGCTCATATCATTCAAGAGGCTTTACATTCTGGCCCACGGTGTTCTCAAATTGTCCTAAAGTTAGGTACATTTTGGAGAACAATCCAACAATTCTGCATGTAATGCTATGAAATTATTCTCCAGTCCTTTCAACAAGAAGCACCGTCTCTCTGTCTCTTTCACTGACTAGCTCTTGTACTGAAAAAGCCTTTCCCACCTTCTTCCCCCCCAGGCACACACGTATTCATCCTCCCAAGTCATTTTATTCATTACTTCCTCTAAGAAACCTCACCCAGACACTTGCCCTTCCACCCACCCTAGTTTTATAACCGAGCAGGACCCTATGAGGCCTTCCCAGAATAGACCTCCACCCATCTTTGCCTGCTTTTTGTCTATAGAAAAACTAGTCAAAGGGCAAATTTGACCAGAGAAGGGAGAAAATGCAGAAAGGAAGGAAAACAGTCAAGCAAGACAATATAATAATACTCTAGCCATTAAACAAAGTCAAGGACCTTTAGTTCCTCCTCAAGGGCTACATATCATATTCTGAGCCACGTCCTTTGAGTGTTTTGCAGATACGGAAACCCCCCCGCCCCAGGTGAGAGAAGTTAACTGCATGCTGCCCACAAGCACCTAGACCCCAGACCAGTTGGGACCAGAAGGTTGATGGTGCTGACTCCCAATGACCTCACCACCAGCCAATCAGAAGAATGAGCTGACCACGCCCTGCTCCTTGAACACTATAAGACACCTCACTACCTCCTCCAGGGAGGGACACAGTCCAGAGGGATTAGCCTGCTGTGGCCCCCTTTGCCTGGCAAAGCTATTTCTTTCTACTTCACCCAAAACTCTGTCTCCAAGATTTAATCTGGCACCAGCGTACAGAGGCCGAATTTCAGCAACGGTTTCCCTGTGCCCCGTGGGGCTCCGTACACACTTCTCTGTTGCACTCAAGGGGACCAGGCTTCAAACTGTTCACTTAAATATCTCTCCCTTATGCCAGTACCTGAATGTGAGCATCCTGAGATGGGAATTCTGCATCCCCAGTCCAGCTCCGTGCCAGGTTCAGGGGCGTGGTGTCCGTGTTTGTGGAACTGAACTGAATTGGATTAACTGAACAGCTCCCAAGGTTTGTGTGTAAAATTTTAAATGACTAAAGTTCAGAGAGCTGAGTTTTGCGATTTTGCAGAATTTCATTTTTGTGACATTTCATCTTCCCGGAACCAGGACCCTAGCATGTGCTCCTGAAGCCCAGAGGGAAGCAGAGAGAAAAATGGGGGTGTCAGAGGGAAGGAAGGTAGGAACTTCCACTTGGTGGGTTCCTCTCTGAGCCCAGCACCAATATACCACGTGTATGGGCCAAGCCACCAGACCCTCACCACCAAATCTTCATCACGGTTCGCTATAGCAGTGTCTGTTATTCTTATTAAATAGATGGGGAAACTGAAGCTCAGTGAGGTTAACTCACTCAACAGAGCATTTGGTGGAGCCAGGATTCACATCCATCTCTGTCGAGATCCAAAGTTTTATTTTGTTTTATCCATTCTTTGGTCTTGCTCCTAAGTCTGGAATGACCACTCAGAAAAGAAGGCACAGGAAAGGGAGAGGATGAGGTTTCACATTTTGCCAACAGCCAACCCTGCCTGCCGTTGGAAACCGGAAGG
Source organism: Delphinapterus leucas (assembly GCF_059928025.1). Lineage (NCBI taxonomy): Eukaryota > Metazoa > Chordata > Mammalia > Artiodactyla > Monodontidae > Delphinapterus > Delphinapterus leucas. The sequence continues at coordinate 102,748,727 of NC_143136.1, read as the reverse complement.
AAGGTAATTCAGCGTTCAGCCATAGCAGTGCCGTAGAAAAGAGAAAAAATGGCCCGTCAATTTCTTCATTCATTGCACACATATTTATCTAGTACTTAGTGTAACATTGTTTTTGTTATTGTTACTGGTATTGCAAAGGGAAAACAAGAGCCTTGCCCTCTGTGAATTTATAGTCTCCTAGGGGTGACAAGCAAGTAAAGGACAAAGGCTCCCACCCCCAGGTAGGGGGGTATGGCTGGAGCCCCACCATTCCTGTTATAACATTTTCTTCTCTTTCTCCCTCTCAACCTAGAGATGTCCTAGAAGTGACTTTGGGGCTCTTTCTCCCCCGCTGTTGGCGGCTGCACTCAGCAACCCTCAAAGCTGACGGGATAATGGTTCGACCAGACAGGCGCCAGCCCCCTGCCAGGGGGGCCGGTCCTTCCCCCCATGCTCCCTCGGCGGGGCACTGGCCCTTGGCTGACGCTTGGGTGTGCTGGTCGTGTGCCTGCCTTAATCCCATGCAGGGCAAACAATAATTACATCAGGCAGCTTGGCCCAGGCACTCAGGCGCGCAGAATGGGCGCTTGTGTGGAGTCAGCTCCGAAATGATACGCACGGCTTTTTCTTTCTTTTTTCTCCCTGACAACATTGTGACTGATAGCTTTACTTTTGGAGTTTCTGGATCATTGAATCAATTTTAGGGTCATTAGTGAGGGGGGAATAGGCCTTCTCCATCTCGAACTGTCTGTCCCCAGAATCCTTTTCTCTCCAGTCCTTCCCATGGCTGTCACGATCGGCATGAGAAGCCCCGACACGGGTGTCATGCCATTTGGTTTGCACAGTCTCCACGGGCCAAACAAATAAACAACAGCAACAGCGAGGTCCGGGTCACTCCAGCATGAAAGCCTGGCACTGTAACGGACACGTCAGTCACTTTGTCGGCCCGGCCTGGGTGGCCCCCAACGTCCTGTTCTCCATCCCCGCCAAGCAGGCAGTGAACCAAAGGATGTCACTTTCCAGCCTTCGCTGGTTCAAGCTGGAGTCATCCCTGACACAGCTCCAACCAACCCGCTGGCTGGCCAGCCATCAAACACACTCTGCCTGGCATCTGGATTAAGAGGCACAGCCATGCTAATCAAGGATGGGCAACGGAATTGTCATGTCCTGCCCACTCAGCGCTGGTGACCCCTTTGGCTACGTGCATGGCAGCAGGCAAAGAGAAGCAGAAGAGGGGGGCGGACGCTGACAGATAGAAGGAGGAAGAGAATAGGTCTTTAGAGACACGGCCAGAATAATTTCCACTGCCTGTAACTGGGGCCGTAAATTCCCCCGAATGAGGCAAGAATGTTTCACCTGAAAGGCCCTGGAAATTTCCCTAGAACAACCACCTCTTTTACAGATGGGAAAACGAGACCAGAAAAAGAAATTTTGACCAGGGCTATCCAAGGTGTCAATGATGGACAAAGTGTTACCCAATGCGGGTTCACTGGCCCGACGCGCGGTGAAGCCAAACAAACAGAAACATCAGAGTTTGGAGCAGGGAGGGGTTTACTGCAGGGCCACGCAAGAATGGGTGGCTCATGCCCCAAAATACCCCGAACGCCCCGAAGAGATTCAGCGAGGCACTTTTAAAGGCAAGGCCGTTGTTGGTCGTTACCAACTTCTTGGTGCAGGAATCCTTGGTCCAGGTAAACCTAAAACAAGACAAATGTTATTCTCTGTTCTGCAACTTTTTATCTCTATGTGAATGGAAAAATGTTATCCCCTTAAAGGTCAGAGCCTTGAGAATGGGCTATCCTGTATATTTCAGGCTAGAGGCAACATTCTTAATTCAAAGCAAAAGCAATGAAATACAAAGGTTAAAGTAAAAGAAACAGCTCTAATATGGAGGCAGATTTGTTCTTCCTTATTACACTAAGACTGGACTGGGTTGCTTCATTTAACATATCAAGCTTGGCTACTAAGTGTTCTGCACCCAATTCCAATATGTGTGTGTGTATTTTTCCACACCAACAAGAAATGCTCCAGCACCAGCAGGGTGTCCTACAATTCAACTCAATTCTGACACTATCTACCTGGTGATGCATCAGATTCCACAGGTTAAGGGCTCAGCCCTACGAGATTGCCCCCCTCCCGCCCACCTCTGATGCCAATCACAAGTCCAGGTTGTCACCTGTGCTTCTGACCAACAGATTACAGATGGGAGGTTCCAACAATCCCTGCCTTGGGTTCAATTAATTTGCTAGAGCAGCTCACAGAATTCAGAGAAACATTTTATTTACTAGATTAATGGTTTATTATAAAAGGATATAACTCAAGAACAGCCAGATGGAAGAGGTGCAGAGGGCGGGGTGTGGGGAAAGGATTCTCTGGGCACCCCTGTCCTCCTGTCAATAGTACTGAGCACTGACTCGACCAAGACACTTTCCACTGTGAGGGGCTGACCTAGTAAACGGGAGTCTGTTGGTTTGTGTCCCTGGGAAACGCAGAGGCACATCTTAACTGCAGCACAGCTGGATCCTGGACCCAAGGATGCCATCAGGCTCGTCTCTTTTTCTTTGGTTGGATTTATATCCATCCAACTCTCTTCTCTCGCCTGTCAGCTTTGTTCTCAGGAAAGCTCTATTTATGTAGGTCCCAGATGGCCACTAGCAGCTCCTGGTCAAGTTCTTCTCTGTCCAAGTCATTCCAGCGAATGTCTCGGGATTGAGTGTTTTTTGTCCTGGATTAGGTCACATGCCCAGCCCTGGACCAGATTCTGTGACTCTGATTGGCCAGCCCAGGGTCATTCACCCACCTCTGTGTCAGAAGGCATGGGAGCGGGAATTCCAAAGGGGGATTCAGATGGAGTATAGATGGGGGAATGATTCTGGGCAGGCAGATACTACAGATGTCCACTGTGGTCACCTGCCATGCGCCAGGACGGGGCTCTGAGCTCTACAGCCACAGATCAACCCCTCTTTAAAGCATCCCTAGATTGTATTCATCGTCATTTTCCAGATAAGAAAACTAAAGCTTAGAGTGCTTGAGTCTCCTGTCCACATTTCCACTGCAAGTACAGGGTCAAGCTGGATTCAAACCAAGTCTTATTTCCCAAAAGGGACAAAAGTTCCTCAGTGGTGCTGGTGCCTGTGAGCCACTCCACAGCCTTTGGCAGAGTCTGGATCTCCCAGCACAAAGCAGCTCATACCCTGTGTCTGCTAATGGAAAGCATTAGCACGCATACGCGCGCGCACACACACACACACACACGCACACAGTTCAACTAAGGTTATTCCAATTTGAGCCATAAGACAATGCCTCCTTTGTGATTCCTATTTATGACTCCAACAGAAATTAAGGACTCACTGTCTTAAGGTCTCTCTCCGTCCCTTCAGAGCCAAGGGACCATTTGATGATCTCTGCTCCTTTCATCAACTCCCCTGCAGCCACTTAGTCTGAAGGCAGATCCCTGGTCCTCATAAAGTGAGGCAGAGAACAAAGCAGGGATGAGAAGTGGCAGGAGGGACTGAGCAACAGGGGCCGTGAGCCTGGCTGCTTCTCCATCCTGCCTGTGCCAAGGGCACAGACTGGGCTACCTGCACAGCCTCGGCCAGGGCACTGCACCTCTCTGTCCCAGGCTTCTCCTGAGTGGAAAGATGGAGGTATCAGAAGCTGCCCCTTGAGTGGCTACAAGGATTAAACGCCCCGATACGCATAGCGTGCTCAGAGGCCAGCGCGTGGTGGGCTCACAATAAACTCAGCTCGGCAATATTGACGCAGAAAACTCGGCCTCTGTGCACCGGTGCCGAACTGAATCTTGGAGACAGTGTGTTGGGTGAAGTAGAAAAGAATAGCTTTATTGCTTTGCCAAGCAAAGGGGGGCACAGCAGGCTCATGCCTCTCAAAACTGTGTCCCAACCCAGGAGGATTTGGTGAGGAGTTTTACAGCAGTGGTTCAAGGGCCGGGTTGCTGATAAGCACCAGGGTCAGTGCAGGGCCTGCACTCTTTTAATCTGGCCTCAGGTGGTCTCCTGATGAGATTCTCTGGTTCTCGAGGCTGTCAAACTGTGACTTCTCTCTGGAATGAAGAATGCTTCATCAAGTAGTTAACATCTTCCATTTGTTGGGGTTTTAGCTCTGCAGAAGAGCTCAGAGATATTGTTATGTGTACCAGCTGAGATGGAACCAGGGCCCTGCCCCCAAAGCTGTGCTGTTGTTTCTTTGGACTGCTCCTCCCTTATCTCTGCACACCCTCCCTTCCCTGATTAACAAGCGTCTGAAAGGCTTCCATGCCCAGGAGCCCAACAGGGTCCCGCTCAGTTTCAGTATCATCAGAGACAGGACCAAGAACTGGAGCAGAAGCGTGGCCTGGACACACAGACGGGAGGATCCCAGAGAAAGCGGGACCCTATGGCCAGGCAGAGACATTCCAGACCAAGGAATCCTGCTCAATCTCTGGGAGAAAAGATGGACTTGGGGCGACCTGTGCATACAGGCACCCTCTGCATGGAGGTCAGGCCCTCCCAGCACCTCCCCCAGCCCAGACTTTTAGGAGAGCAGCCAGGGAACATGAGGGCTCTGAGAATACCAAGTCCCCCCTCTGACCTTTAAGAAGAAACAGACCCGGTCGGCCGCCGCTGCCACTGCCGCCAATGCTCCAACCTGTTCCGTGCGGCCCACGCAGGCCCCGCTGCGGCCATGATGATCCATGGCTTCCAGAGCAGCCACCGGGACTTCTCCTTCAGGCCCTGGAAGCTGACGGCGTCCAAGACCCACATCATGAAGTCAGCGGATGCGGAGAAGTTAACTGATGAATTGCATATGCCATCTCTCCCTGAAATGATGTTTGGAGACAACGTTTTAAGCATCCAGCATGGCTCTGGCTTTGGGATTGAGTTCAATGCTACAGATGCATTAAGATGTGTGAAAAACGACCAAGGAATGTTTAAACTAGCCTGTGCCAAAGAGTGGCAGGAAAGCAGGACAGAGGGTAGCACTCTAAGGAATTTATTAAACCGTATGCTTGGACCTATACACAGATTATAAGGGAACATTACTAGGAGAATCACTTAAGCTAAAGGTTGTACCTACAACAGATCATATAGATATAGAGAAATTGAAAGCCAGAGAACAGATTAAGTTTTTTGAAGAAGTTCTCCTGTTTGAGGATGAACTTCATGATCATGGAGTTTCAAGCCTGAGTGTGAAAATTAGAGTAACGCCTTCTAGCTTTTTCTTGCTGTTGTGGTTTTTCTTGAGAATTGATGGGGTGCTTATTAGGATGAATGACACAAGACTTTACCATGAGGTATCTATTTTCATTTAATGAAAGTACTAATTGACATTGGGCTTGTTCGCATTGTTACATTGTCAGTCTGACAGCTTGAAATGCAGTAATGCTTTATATTATATGGCTATTTGTCTAACCTTTAAGATCGGGTGTGTCATATTCACTGCTGACTGCACAGTTATCGAAACATTACATCTTCTTTTCCAAAAGTTCTACGAGTTGAACATGTTTTCCAAAAGACACTCCCTGGTAAAGGGGAGTCTGATGCTTTTTAAAAACCTCTTAAACTTAATCTGTTTAAGAAAACTGTCCCTTAACACTTACTTTTTTTGTGGTATGTGTTGTTTATGTAATGTCCTGATATTAGAAATACCAATCTCATGGCCTCCAGAAATTTTTATTATACAATTATTTTGATAGTTGTTTTAATGCTTGAAAGCTCTGTGCTCCATTTCAAGGAACTGTTAACATACGAAGTTTTCAAAATAATAAGTAAAGAAAGTGGGGGGAGGCTTAAATTGAGTCATGAAAATTCTTCTTGTAGCTTTATAGCAGCCTATCCTTTTTGAATGAATTTTTAACATCATATTTGTGATCATATAGAATGACAAATGAGAGAAGAAACCACTAGTATCAGTCAGGGTAATCGTAGTAATAGTTAACCCTCCTAACAACCCTATGAAATAGATGCTATTATTATCTCTGTTTTATAGCTGAGACAACTAAGGCAAAGACAGATTAAGTAATTTTCCCAAGTTATACAGTTAATAGGTGGCAGAACTGGAATTTAAGCCCAGTAAGATGTGATTGGATTGGTATCTTCCTAAATCCTGCACTTTCTTTTTCCTTTGAAATAACATCGTCACTGTGATGGATCTTTTTCTTTTTAAAAGTGATAGTAAAGTACTAAAACTAAGCTATACTTTACTCCCTCAGAAAAAATGAAATCTAAATTTTTAGAAATGCTTATACTTTAGCTCAAATGATATTGACTTTTTTTTTCAGAATTTATCCTCAAAAGATTCTTACATACAGTAACCCACAAATATTAATCAGGCAACTGTATAGAGTTGTATGTATATAAAGAGTCATGGCAATGCTATTGTTTATAATAGCTAAAAGGAAAGAAGGAAGGTGCTATAATGCCCCTTGAATGAGCATTGATTAAATGGCCATTTATATCCTGTTGGCCTACAACAAATAGACCTCCAGATATTTCTCCAGCAAAGTTGGGTTTATTCGGGATGAGCAGAAAATTGCAATTCAGGTCTGCAACCATGGTGGGCCATGTGCAAGTCCCCACATGGCAAGGGAAGGAGAAGGCTTTTATAGAGAAGAAAAGGAAGATGGGAGTGCTATCATAAACAGAGAATCCATGACTTTCCATTGGTTGAGTCCTTGCCAGGAAATAAGAGGAGTCTTTCTTTTTTCTGTTGGGTTCTGCTATGGTTGCTGGGTATGAGAGCTCCCCATTCTAGTCTCCCAAATCTATTTAATTGAGGTTTCTGTTTATGAATTTTTTTACAGTCCATATAGTAGAAAAATATGCAACCATTAAAATTAATGGCAGAAAGTTGTTTAACTGATTTGGAAACATGCGCATATTAATGTTGACTTTTAAAATGCAAGTATGATTTATATAAGATTTTATGTAGAGATTCCTAAATGTTAAGGGTAGTGTTATCTATAGAGATTGTGATTGCTGATGATTTACACTCTATACGTTTATAGTATTTGATTTTTTTTAAACAATGAGCATTAATCTGTTTTGCTGATATAAAAGATTGAAACTTTAAGGGAGCATAATCTTGTGATTTTTCTTTAATTAAATAATGTTTTACCAAAAAAAAAAAAAAAAAGTAACAGACCCCAGTCCTGTAAATCCAACAGGATGCTATCAGCCAGCTTCTCCCTCCCATACTAGGACTGATCCACTGACCACAGTGTTCTCTGAGCCCAGACCAGAGGCCTTCTGATGGGGAAATATGTATGTATTAATAAATAACTCTATATAAACACTACGTATGTATCTACACATATATACATCTGTACATTGTATGTGTGTATATATACATACATATCATATACATATATTATAATTGTATTATACATAGATACACATATACATATAGTCAGATACTATATATTATCAAACAATGATCAAGAGATATTTGAACAAAACATGAATGAAGGGAAGGATCCAGCCATTCACAGATCTGAGCTTCTCTCTCTTATGCCCTTCCTATGTGCTTCATTCATCTATAGGCAAAAATGTTGGCCGTCAGGCCTTGCTCATCCTCAACCTCTGTACCCTACTTTCCCTGTATCTGGGTGCACTTTACCCTCTCCCCTCTTACCCTTCCCACTCAGGCCCTCTAGTTCAAGTTTAAAGAGCTGTGACCAGCCTCAGTGAGTGACCCAAGTTTTCCCTGCTCTTGTGCTATTTGTATCTTGTGTTCCAATGCTGAGAATTCAGTTCCTTTGGGGCGAGATTTTGTTTTGCCTTTGGTGGTCTCCCAAATCTCTGAGGTGCTGGGACCCTATCTTGCTTTTCTAAATACCCTTCCTGGAGATACCAGTCTTGACTGGACCTCTGTGAGAGCTGGCCCTCACTGCCTGAGTCTCCAAGTGCATGGTCTTTCCCTTCTCTACATGCACCCCAAAACTAAACCTTACATCTGTCTTAGCCTAGGGCTAGGGCTGCCATAACAAAATACCATAGACTGGATGGCTTATAAACAGCAAAAATGTATTGCTCACAGCTCTGGAGCCTGGAAGTCTGAGATCAGGACGGCAGCATGCTGGGATCTGGTGAGAGCCCTGTTCTTGACTTGCAGATGGCTGCCTCCTGGCTATGTGCTTACATGGAGGAGAGAGAGAGAGAAAGAGATCTTTCTCTTCTTATAAGGACACTAATCCTATCAGATCAGCCCCCCACCCTTATACCCTCACTTAACCTTAATTACCTCCATAAAGATCTTATCTTCAAATACAATCAGATCAAGGGGTTAGAGGCTTCAACATACGAATCCTGGGGGGACACAAACATTCAGTCTATAACCACATCTAATACCAGTTCTTTCACGAAAATGTCAAACTCTGCCCTCACCCAATCCTGTACCAGTCAATCCGATACCTCCACCCACCCCCATGCCCTGATCTGCCGCGTGGCAAGCAGCACCTTGCCCAGCAGGAAGCAGGATGGAGGCCACCTGTCTAAGGAAACGGCTGATGAAGGGTTGACATACATCTAGTTACACTCCTGACTTCTGACCACCAGCTCCCCTTGACCTCTGGTCCCTAGGGCTCCCTCACACTCGGCTGCAGCCTGACATTTGGCCTTTGAGTCCCGTCCGCATGCTTGGCTTTGATCTTCTGGTCCCCATTGGGCCTCAGTATCCCCAGCCCTCTTGCCTGTGCCACTTGTCAGCCTCCCAACCACCTGTGGTCTCACTGAGATGACTCGTCTAGATGTCCTTTCCCACTGTTTCTCTTCCCAGAGCAGCCACTCCACTGTCCCCTGTCACACCTGCCACAGGTGTCCCTGTGGAGGAGCATCTACACTGCCTCACCAAGAGGCTGGGGGCCAAGCCACTTCCCAGGATGATGGGATGGGCGAGGCCTGCACCAACTTTATAAATAGAGCGTTCCTGTCTTCAATTATTATCATGTAGTCCATCATCAGAGACTATTTCTGGAAAACCCACACTGAGCCCAGTGGATTGATCGAAGGGTTCAGCTCTCATCTCAGGATTACTGCATGGACATCATCTACAAGAAAATAAACAAACATGCAAAGGCAGCGCTTAAGAGAGTCATCTCCAGCCATTGCCCCGGGAGGTGAAGCCGTGCCCATTCAGGGCACCAACATCCCTAGGTCATAACCAAGAAGAAAAGAGAAAGAAAGTGAGAGGATAATAGTGAAGAACAGAAAAGGAGGAGAAAGCAAATGGAGAGGAAAAAATAAATACATGGCAAAACGTGGTGAACATTGAGCTGGTTCACTCTGTGTTACCCCCCCAGCCTCCATACAAATGGGAGATAATCAAATTGTTAGGATGTCAAGATTTTTACTTAGGAATCAACCAATTTCATATATAAAGAAGTAGATTCACATCAGCCTACAGTTAGTCAACGAGTTAGATGCCAGTGCTCAAGAGATTTTAGTAGCAGTCAACATTTATTCAACTTGATATGGGCAGTAACTGTGCTAAATGCATTATGTGTATTATTTCTTTTAATCCTCATGAAAACTTAGGAGATAAGAACTATGATTATTGTCCACTTTACATATGAGAAAATATCTTTTTATCTATTTCCTGGCCATGAGGAAATATCTTGCCATGATCACCCCACTACAAAAAAAAAAAAAAATCTATCTGAGTCCAAAGGCTAGCTGGTAACCATTCCATTTATTTCTAAATCAGGCTCCAGGGAATATTATCATTCAGCAGAACGTGAGTAAAGGTAGGGAAGGAAGATTTAAATGTATAGAAAGAAAGTGGCCACAGCAAATGCTGAGAGATACAGATGGATTTGGCACATTCTTAGTTGAAATTCTGATCTTTATTCCTAAGCAGTCAAGTTCGAAATTCAAATTCCTGACACCTTCTTTGACTGTGAAAATGTTCATTTTCTTCAGAACCAGAAGATTAGTTCTGGAATGTCACTTCAAAAACACTGTTTTCTCCAACTCAAAAGGATGCTAAAGACCCTCTTTCAGGGCGTTATCTTTTTGAGATAACCAACCTCATTGTGAAAATGCGGTGTTTCCAATTTTTGGCTCCTGTATAGCCATTATTGGGATATAGAGAAATGTTTGTCAGCAAAAATCTGTGGGCCAAAGATTTCAGGATACATTTTTACCTCCTCTGTGGTTGGGACTCCGGGTCCCCTGGTCTGTCACTTCGTAGGAGCTGCAAATCCTCTGAGAAATAAATTCAGGGTGGCCACTCACATCTTGTGGATTTGACTTCGTGCCAGCCGTAAAGGAGAGCTAACTGACCATGCAGCCCAGGAGGAAAACCAGGGAGAACTACATTCATGGGATCCCGGTTTCAGAGGGTCATAAATCTCTAAGGCTCCTCAGACACAGAATTCCAAATGAGGCTCCAGACCCACACTGTCTACCCTGATCGCCATGGCCACATGTCAACTGAGCGTCCACAATGTGGCCAGTCCATGTGAAGAGGTGCTCTCTGTGTGAAATACACACCAGATTTCTAAGACTAAGGATGAAAAATTCATTAACTCATTAATGATCATTTGTAGTCACTATTTGATAGGTTAAATAAAATACATTATTAGAATTGATTTCACTTGTTTCTTTTTACTTTCTTAATGTAGCTACTATAAAATTTTAAATTACATATGTGACTTGCTTTCTGTTTCTGTTGGTCAGTTCTGCTTCAGACACTCAAACCACTGAAAAGCTCTTGCAACTTACTAAGATCTCAACAAATCTGTGTATGCCAAAATTACACAACTTACAAAGCAGCTTTCTATGAGAACAACCTGAAGACTAGCAGAAGAGATTTTCCACAATTAAAGACATAAAAAAGGAACCACACCACAACGAGATGTTAGGAGGGACAGAGACACAGTATAGTTTGGACCCACACCCCTGAGTTGGCGACCCACACAAGGAGGAGCATTACAATCTCAGAGGTCTTCCCCCAGGAGTGAGGGGGTCGAGCCCCACCTGGGTTCCCCAGCCCTGCACTGGGAATAGGAGCCCCCAGAACATCTGGCTTGGAAATCCAGCAGGACTTATGTCCAGGAAAACTGGAGGACTACATCAAACAGATAATCCACCCTTAAAGGGTGCATACAAAATCTCACACGCTCCGAGACCCAGTGCAGAGGTGGTAGCTTGAGAGGAGCCTGGGTCAGACACTTGCTGACCTTTAAGAGCCTCCTGGAGAGGCAGGAGGAACCTGGGACTCCCCCAGGGGACACAGATGTTGGTGGCAGCCATCTGGGGGCGCTCACTCTATCATGATAACACCAGTGCTGGCAAACACAATTTTCCAATCTTCCCTCTAGCCTGTTAGTGCTGGAGACCCGGCTCTGCCCTCCAGGGGGCTAGCCCCAGCCCCAGGACCCCGTGGGCCACAAAGCTAACCATGTAGGAAGCCTACCCTGCCCTCCAGTGACCCCATAGCCATTGTATGTGGCCTGGTCTCACAGCCAACCAGGCCAGGAGCCAGCCCTGCCTACCAGCACACCTACAGTAGTCAACCCACCCCACCCCAACAGAAGCGGGCACACAAGCCACACAGGACGCATCCCTAGAGCATATACATCTGGTGACCAGAGGGGAGCATGCTGCTGGGCCCCAGAGAACATCTCCTACATAAGCCCTCCCATCCAAGATTGGGAAACATAACTGACCTACCTAACACATAGAAATAAACACAGAACAGGGAAAAATGAGGAGACAGAAATATGCTTCAAACAAAGTAACAAGACATAGCCTCAGAAAAAGAACTAAACAGGGAATTCCCTGGTGGACCAGTGGTTAGGACACTGTGCTTCCACTACCAGGGGCCCAGGTTCAATCCCTGGTCGGGGAATTAAGGTCCCACAAGCTGCATGGCATGGCCAAATAAATAAATAAATGTTTCTTTAAAAAAGAAAGGAGTGCAATATTTTTAAAAAGAAGAAAGAAGGAAAGAAAGAAAGGGAGGGAGGAAGGAAGGAAGGAAGGAAGGAAGAAAGAAAGAAAGAAAGAAAGAGGGAGCTAACCAAAGTGGAGATAAGCAATCTACCCAATAAAGAGTTCAAAGAAATTATTAAAAAGATGCTCACCAAACTCAGGAGAAGAATGGATGAACACAGAGAGAATTTCAACAAAGAGTTAGTTCTTAGAGGAAATGCTTTCAGCTTTTCACCAGATTATGATATTAGCTGGGGGTTTATCATATATCGCCTTTGTAACGTTGAAGTGTGTTCTCTCTATCCTGACATTGTTGAGAGTTTTTATCATAAATGAATGTTGAATTTCATCAGCATCTTTTCAGCATCTACTGAGAAGACCATACAATTTTTATTCTTCAATTTGTTATTGTGGTATCACGTTGATTGACTTACAGATATTGAAACATCCCTGCATCCGTAATTCATCTCCATCTTGAGAAAGAACAGAGCTGGAGATATCACACTCCCTGGCTTCAAGCTATCATACAAAGTTACAGTGATCAAAACGCTATGGTTCTAGCCCCAAAACAGACACATAGATCAGTAGAACAGAACAGAGTTCAGAAATAAACTCACACTTTTATGTTCAATTATTCTATGACAAAGGAGGCAAGAATATACAATGGGGGAAAGACAACCTCTCCAGTAAACGGTGTTGGGAAAACTGAACGGCTACATGCAAAAGAATCTAATTGAACTACTTTCACCATACACAAAAATAAACTCAAAATGAATCAGACTTAAATGTAAGACCTGAAACCATAAAACTCCTAGAAGAAAACATAGCATTACATTCTTTGACATCGGTCTTAGCAAAATTTTTTTGTATCTGTCTCCTCAGGCAAGGGAAATAAAAGCAAAAATAAACAAATGGGACTACAACAAACTAAAACGCTTTTGAGCAGCAAAGGAAACTATCAACAAAATGAAAAGGCAGCCTACTAAATGGGAGAAGATATTTGCAAATGATATATTCAATAAGGGGCTGACATCCAAAATATACAAAGAACTCATACAACTCAATATTGAACAAACAAACTTAATTTTTAAAAAAACTGATTAAAAGATGGGCAGAAGACCTGAATACATATTTTTCCATAGAAGATAGATAGCCAACAGACACATGAAAAGATGCTCCACATCACTAATCATTGGGGAAATGCAAATCAAAAACAATGAGATATCACCTCACACCTGCCAGAATGGCTATTATCAAAAAGATAAGAAAAAGCAAGTGTTGGCCAGGATGTAGAGAAAAGGAAACCCCTGTGCACTGTTGATGGGAATGTAAATTGGTTCAGCTACTATGCAAAACAGTATAGAGGTTCCTCAAAAAATTAAAACTAGAACTACCATATGATCCAGCAATTTCACTTCTGGGTATTTACATGAAGAAAACAAAAACACTAACTCCAAAAGATATATGTACATCAATGTTTATTGCAGCATTATTTACAATAGCCCAGATATGGAAGGAATCTAACTTTCCAATTGGTAAAGAATTTGTGGTATATATCTATGATGGAATATTAGCCATAAAAAATGAAATCTTGCCATTTGCTACAAATGGATTGATCTAGAGGGTATCATGCTCAGTGAAGTAAGTCAGACAGAGAAAGACAAACAACATATGATCTCACTTCTATGTGGAATCTTAAAAATAAAACAAGAACAACATTGTAAAGCAATTATACTCCAATAAAGATATTAAAAAAAAAAACAGCTTGGACCTGAGATCAGAAGAGGCAGGGACACCCAGGGGAGGAAGAAGAGCATGTCCAAAATAAAACTCATTGTCCTTTGCCCCCCGAAAAAAGTAAAAATAAATAAAAATAAAATTTTAAAAAAATAAAATAAAATGAAAAGATACAGAGAACAAACGTGGGGAGGGGGAGGTGAAATAGGTGAAGGGGATTAAGAGGTACAAACCTCCAGTCATAAAATAAATGAGCCACAGGGATGTAACATACAGTGTAAGGAATACGGTTCATAATATTGTAATAACTTTGCATGGAGACAGATGGTTAATAGACTTATCGTGGTGATCACTTCATAATGTATGCAAATGTCAAATCTCTATGTAATACACCTGAAACTAACATAATATTGTGTATCAAGTGTATTTCCATTTTAAAAAAATTATTGTGTGAACCCATATCTCCAAATAGCTCTGGTTTATTGAACATGCAAAGCCCCCACTCTTCACTTCACCACCAATCCTGCCCCTTTCTACTTTCCTAATTCTCTTTATTTTATTTTTTTAAAATCATATGTTAGGGCTTCCGTGGTGGCACAGTGGTTAAGAATCCTCCTGCCAATGCAGGGGACACAGGTTCAAGCCCTGGTTCGGGAAGATCCCACATGCCGCGGAGTAACTAAGCCCATGAGCCACAACTACTGAGCCCACGTGCTGCAACTACTGAAGCTTGCACACCTAGATCCTTTGCTCCACAACAAGAGAAGCCACCACAATGAGCACTCACTGCAATGAAGAGTAGCCCCTGCTCGCTGCAACTAGAGAAAGCCCACGTGCAACAACAAAGACCCAACGCAGCCAAAAATAAAAATAAAATAAATAAAAATTTTTAAAAATATCATACGTTAAAGGTTTATACATCATTTGTCTTCTATTATTAGTAATGATATAAGGAATTTAAAAACAAAACAGAATTGTATTCAATGTAAAGAAAATTTGAATCTATTTTCTTCAAACATGTCAATGAAAAATTTTAGTTAGTTTTCCTAAATTTTCCAAAAAGCTCTTTTTCTTCAAAAATAGATTAAATTTTTAAAAAATAGATTAAATTATCTATTAAAGTTAAGGCAATGTAAAATTATATGTAACCAATATCAATTTTAAAAATCAGATGTACTTAAATAAAGCTCTTTTTAAACTTTTTCAAAAGTTAATTAAATCTTTACAATGATTCATCTAAATATAAAATTATTTATGATTCTGTCATTCATTATCTATCTAAATGTCAATGCAAAGAAGAGTATGGTGTGTTACAGTGTTATATCTAGACATACATACAATATTGCAAAATGTTCCTTAGCCATGGTGTGCAGTGTTTGTGAATCATGGCCTAATTGGAGAGTCCTTCTAATTGGAACATGAAAAGAAGAAAGAAAATGGGTGTCGACACTAGGGGAAAATGACACTTTGTTTTGCAAGACTCTGCTGTATTCACGTGCTCTGAGAGAGAGAATTTGACAAATTAATTACTCTGTCTTCAAGGGAAAATTTGACAACTTAATTAGCTTCTCTTTTCCTTTACCAAGTGCTTCTGCAACTCAAATCCTCCTTGTCTCCCAAAGCAGTGTTCATCTCCAAAATCTGCAGTGGCACAGCCTACAGACCTGGTTACATTCCAACAGTCAACTGTTATGTTGAGGATGGAAGATAAAAGTTATGAAGGAGTGTTTCCCTGGAGCCTGAAAGGTGTTAGTCATGAGACTGGATGTTTAAAGGATATAAATCACTAGATGCCAGTCCTGAGCTCCAAGAGACAGAAATCACAATGTGTTCTCAATTAAACTTACTTTGTGTGTCTGTGATACACAGGACTCTCTAAAGCATAGGGCCCAGAGTTGGGTCACGCTTGCCAGAATCTTAGGGCAGCATCAGGATACAAAGTCAAACACCTGCACCTAGGTCCACTCGCTGAGCTCCACCATGGCTGAGTGTGTACACTGGGATGAACCAGGATGCTATGACCCACCACTAGATTGTTCTCCTGCTAGACTCTAAATTCCAGACAGCCGACAACCGTGTCTGACTTTTCCACTGCTGTATCCTTAGTATCCTGCACAGTATTTGGGCACAAAATTTAAGCTCAGTCATTACTTGACTAATGAAGTTAATAAGCTCACTGAGATCCTCATTTTTCTCACCTGTGAAATGGGGACAAAGATACCTTCCCTCACGAAGATTGTCTTGAGAATAACACGTGATCATATTCGTACAACCTCAGATTACTCTTGACACATAATATTAATTTTATTATTTGATGACTTAAAAGTAAAGTTAGTAAGCTCTCTGGAGTACTGTTTTCTCATTTACAAAATGGGAGAAGTAATACCTGTGTCATTAAGACTATTTTGAGAACTGAGTAGGAGAACATATCTGACAAAAATTTAAGTGTTCAGTCGTTGAGTGGTAACCGTGTTGATCATGAGACGATGATGACAATGATGAAACTCCAAGCTTAACCCCAAATTCATCTCATTTCACTTACTTCCTGATACCATGAGGCACTTAGAAGGGGCCTAAGAAAAAACAAAGCAAAACAAGAGCCAAAGGGCTTCCCTGGTAGTGCAGTGGTTGAGAGTCCGCCTGCCGATGCAGGGGACACGGGTTCGTGCCCCGGTCCGGGAGGCTCCCACATGCCGCAGAGCGGCTGGGCCCGTGAGCCATGGCCGTTGGGCCTGCGCGTCCGGAGCCTGTGCTCCGCAACGGGAGAGGCTGCAGCGGTGAGAGGTCTGCGTACCGCAAAAAAAAAAAAACAAGAGCCAAAAACCAAAGCTCTGCCCTCAACACTATTTAGGCCACAATATTTTTAAATAACTATTATTGTTATTCTCATAATTATTAGCCAGTCATGAAATATTCATTTAACATTTACTAATGTCAGAGAATAGGAACACTGGATTGTTTTCAGTGGAAGCATATGTCACCCTGTAGAGAAGATGACTTTAAAATATTAGAAATAATTTTTAAAATAACATAAGACAGTGCATAGCACTATTTTGTTTTCCATTCATTGTGTTTTTATTAATTGGTTCATGTAACTGGGAAATTCACAGGATGAGTTCAGGTACAGCTGGATCCAGGATGTCAAACAGTAGCATCTGGACCCTAGGTCACTCTCCTGGCTCTTGTCTCTCCTTTCCTCTGAGCCAAGGTCCCTTTCAGCCTTTCCCCAAAGTTGACCATGGGGTCACTTAAGTCATAGACTCACCCCTGCATCTGGAAAGTGGGCTCAGTCGCACCAGAACCACTTAAACTGAAGTGGAGAAGGGGTGAGCCCTCAACAGAAGGAGAAATGCACAAGGCCCACTGGGGCTTTGGGTGTGTCATCATGACAGGAAAGACAGCCATCTGTGTCCTTCTGGAGGTCAGTGCATGGCCTGGCAGTGGGGCTTCAATGGCAGCCTTGTTGGGCTTCAGTTTTCTATCAGTTTTGTTTTTTTGTTTTTGTTTTTTAAGTCAAATGCTAATTTGTATAGTGATGATCACTTGTAACAGGCACACCAAAGGAAAGGGAGCTGAAGCAGTCAGAGGGTTTGGAAAAGGATGACAGAAGAATGGAAAAGAGAATGGGAGGGAAGGAGAGAGGGAAAGAGAGCAGAAGCGAGGGAGGTGGGGAGGGAGAGAGAGGGAGGGACATATTACCAGAGTTGGATGGACAAAGGTGAGTAGGGGGTTAGAGTACATGGGTCTATTTTAATAACTGGGAGAATGGAAACTAATAAATGAAGATCAACATTCCCCTTCTCATTAGTTCTAGCTACTCATTTTTTCCCTAATTTAAGGCTGATGCCCTGTCCTTTTGATGTTAAATGATGCTAGTATGAGAAAGCAGATGGTTCTCATGGAGCAGAAATAATCACGGCAACAATCTTGGATCCATATGGGAACTTCAGTGAACGCAAACTTTGACATCCCCTCTTGCTGTTTTTTCTTTTCCAACGATGACAGAGTTTGTTCACTGCAGCTCCTGGTGTTCGAAGTACCATCCATCAGCGCTCTAATCATTGTTCACCATTAATTCTGTGAGCACACCATCGCCACAGCAGTTATGAACCATCTGGTACATCCTTCCATTTTTGCATGTCACTTACAGATGGCAGTTACTCAAGTTAATGTGACCATTTGGACAGTCAGGTTCTCACTCATTTCCAAGACACGGTTACAGGGATGATATCATGTCGATATTCCATCAAAGCATTTTAACCCCATCTCCTCCTTTTCTATTTGCAACCCCTCATTTCTTGGACTGGGGCTCACTGCTCCAGAGCAAAAGGTGACCAGGCCACAACCTCCTTAACAAAACAATAGGCTTAAAAGTCAAGAACTGCAAAAAAGGAGAAAGGGAGAAGAGAAGAAAGATAGGAGAGAACACTGGTGCTGTGGGAGTAAGGCTCCAGCACCTTCTGCAGACCTGATTTCTGCACTTTGGATTCCATAGGACACACTAAAGGAATGCCACTACTCCCTCTTGTGAGAACACCAGAATCAAAGCTAGCTGCTGGACAATCATCGACAGGAAGACACTGGAACTCACCAAAAAAGATACCCCACATCCAAAGACAAAGGAGAAGCCACAATGAGACAGTAGGAGGGGCGCAATCACAGTAAAATCAAATCCAATAACTGATGGGTGGCGAACACTTATACCACAGAAGTCCACCCACTGGAGTGAAGGTTCTGAGCCCCATGTCAGGCTTCCCAACTTGGGGGTCTGGCAACAGGAGGACGAATTCCTAGAGAATCAGACTTTGAAGCCTAGTGGAAATTGATTGCAGGACTTTGGCAGGACTGGAGGAAACAGAGACTCCACTCTTGGAGGATACACACAAAGTAGTGTGCGCATCGGGACCCAGGGGAAGGAGCAGTGACCCCGGGGAAGACTGAACCAGACCTACCTGCTAGTGAGGGAGGGTCTCCTGCAGAGGCGGTGGGTGGCTGTGGCTCACCATGAGGACAAGGATACTGGCAGCAGAAGTTCTGAGAAGTACTCCTTGGTGTGAGCCCTCCCAGAGTCCGCCATTAACCCCACCAAAGAGCCCGGGTAGGATCCAGTGTTGGGTTGCCTCAGGACAAACAACCAACAGGGAGGGAACCCAGCCCCACCCATCAGCCGTCAAGCGGATTAAAGTTTTACTGAGCTCTTCCCATCAGAGCAACAGCCAGCTCTACCCACCACCAGTCCCTCCCATCAAGCCTCTTAGATAGCCTCATCCACCAGAGGGCAGACAGCAGAAGCAAGAAGAACTACAATCCTGCAGCCTGTGGAACAAAAACCACATTCACAGAAAGAGAGACAAGATGAAAAGGCAGAGTGCTATGTACCAGATGAAGGAACAAGATAAAACCCCAGAAAAACAACTAAATGAAGTGGAGATAGGCAACCTTCCAGAAAAAGGATTCAGAATAATGATAGTGAAGATGATCCAGGACCTCGGAAAAAGAATGGAGGCAAAGATTGAGAAGATGCAAGAAATGTTTAACAAAGACCTAGAAGAATTAAAGATCAAACAAACAGAGATGAACAATACAATAACTGAAATGAAAACTACACTAGAAGGAATCAATAGCAGAATAACTGAGGCAGAAGAATGGATAAGTGACCTGGAAGACAGAATGGTGAAATTCACTGCTGTGGAACAGAATAAAGAAAAAAGAATGAAAAGAAATGAAGACAGCCTAAGAGACCTCTGGGACAACATTAAGCACAACAACATTCGCATTATAGGGGTCCCAGAAGGAGAAGAGGGAGAGAAAGGACCCGAGAAAATATTTGAAGAGATTGTAGTTGAAAACTTCCCTAACATGGAAAAGGAAATAGCCACCCAAGTCCAGGAAGCACAGCAAGTCCCATACAGGATAAACCCAAGGAGAAACATTCTGAGACACATAGTAATCAAACTGGCAAAAATTAAAGACAAAGAAAAATTACTGAAAGCAGCAAGGGAAAAATGACAAATAATATACAAAGGAATTCCCATAAGGTTAACAGCTGATTTCTCAGCAGAAACTATACAAGCCAGAAGGGAGTGGCATGATATACTTAAAGTGATGAAAGGGAAGAACCTACAACCAAGATTACCCAAAAGGATCTCATTCACATTCAATGGAGAAATCAAAAGCTTTACAGACAAGCAAAAGCTAAGAGAATGTAGCACCACAAAACCAGCTCTACAACAAATACTAAAGGAATTTCCTCTAGGCATGAAACACAAGAGAAGGAAAAGACCTACAATAATAAACCCAAAACAATTAAGAAAATGGTCATATGAACATACATATCAATAATTACCTTAAATGTGAATGGATTAAATGCTCCAACCAAAAGACACAGGCTTGCTGAATGGATACAAAAACAAGACCCATATATATGCTGTCTACAAGAGACCCACTTCAGACCTAGGGACACATACAGAGTGAAAGTGAGGGGATGGAAAAAGATATTCCATGCAAATGGAAATCAAAAGAAAGCTGGAGTAGCTATACTCATATCAGATAAAATAGACTTTAAAATAAAGAATGTTACAAGAGACAAGAAAGGACACTACATAATGATCAAGGGATCAATCCAAGAAGAAGATATAACAATTATCAATATATATGCACCCAACATAGGAGCACCTCAATACATAAGGCAACTGCTAACAGCTATAAAAGAGGAAATCAACAGTAACACAATAATAGTGGGAGACTTTAACACCTCACTTACACCAAAGGACAGATCATCCAAAATGAAAATAAATAAGGAAACAGAAGCTTTAAATGACACAATAGACCAGATAGATTTAATTGATATTTATAGAACATTCCATCCAAAAACATCAGATTACACTTTCTTCTCAAGTGCGCACGGAACATTCTCCAGGATAGATCACATCTTGAGTCACAAATCAAGCCTCAGTAAATTTAAGAAAATTCAAATCATATCAAGCATCTTTTCTGACCACAACACTATGAGATTAGAAATGAATTACAGGGGAAAAAATGTAAAAAACACAAACACATGGAGGCTAAACAATATATTACTAAATAACCAAGAGATCACTGAAGAAAGCAAAGAGGAAGTCAAAAAATACCTAGAGACAAATGACAATGAAAACACACAATGACCCAAAACATATGGGATGCAGCAAAAGCAGTTCCCAGAGGGAAGCTTATAGCAATACAATCTCACCTCAAGAAACAAGAAAAATCTCAAATAAAAAATCTAACCCGACACCTAAAGGAACTAGAGAAAGAAGAACAACCAAAACCCAAAGTTAGCAGAAGGAAAGAAATCATAAAGATTAGAGCAGAAATAAAAGAAATAGAAACAAAGAAAATGATAGCAAAGATCAATAAAACTAAAAGCTGGTTCTTTGAGAAGATAAACAAAATTGATAAACCATTAGCCAGACTCATCAAGAAAAAGAGGGAGAGGACTCAAATCAATAAAACTAGAAATGAAAAAGGGAACTTACAACAGACACTGCCAAAATACAATGCATCCTAAGAGACTATTACAAGCAACTCTATGCCAATAAAATGGACAACCTGGAAGAAATGGACAAATTCTTAGAAAGGTATAACCTTCCAAGACTGAACAAGGAAGAAACACAAAATATGAACAGACCAATCACAAGTAATGAAATTGAAACTGTGATTAAAAATCTTCCAAAAATCAAAAGTCCAGGACCACATGGCTTCACAGGTGAATTCTATCAAACACCTAGAGAAGAGCTAACACCCATCCTTCTCAAACTCTTCCAAAAAATTTCAGATGAAGGAACACTCCCAAACTCATTCTATGAGGCCACCATCACCCTGATACCAAAACCAGACAAAGATACTACAAAAAAAGAAAATTACAGACCAATATCACTGATGAATATAGATGCAAACATCTTCAACAAAATACTAGCAAACAGAATCCAACAGCACATTAAAAGGATCATACACCACAATCAAGTGGGATTTATCCCAGGGATGCAAGGATTCTTCAATATATGCAAATCAATCAATGTTATACACCATATTAACATATTGAAGAATAAAAACCATATAATCATTTCAATAGATGCAGACAAAATTCAACACCCATTTACGATAAAAACTCTCCAGAAAGTGGGCATAGAGGGAACCCACAGCAAACATCATTCTCAATGGTGAAAAACTGAAAGCATTTCCTCTAAGATCAGGAAGAAGACAAGGATGTCCACTCTCACCACTATTATTCAACATAGTTTGGGAAGTCCTAGCCACAGCAATCAGAGAAGAAAAAGAAATGAAAGGAATACAAATTGGAAAAGAAGTAAAACTGTCACTGTTTGCAGATTACATGATACTATACATAGAGAATCCGAAAAATGCCACCAGAAAACTACTAGAGCTAGTCAATGAATTTGGTAAAGCTGCAGGATACAAAATTAATGCACAGAAATCTTTTGCATTCCTATACACTAATGATGAAAAATCTGAAAGAGAAATTATGGAAACACTCCCATTTACCATTGCAACAAAAAGAATAAAATACCTAGGGATAAACCTACCTAGGGAGACAAAAGAACTGTATGCAGAAAACTATATGACACTGATGAAAGAAATTAAAGATGATACCAATAGATGGAGAGATATATTATGTTCTTGGATTGGAAGAATCAATATTGTGAAAATGACTATACTACCCAAAGCAATCTACAGATTCAATGCAATCCCTATGAAATTAGCAATGGCATTTTTTATGGAACTAGAACAAATCATCTTAAAATTTGTATGGAAACAAAAAGATCACAAATAGCCAAAGCAGTCTTGAGGGAAAAAAACAGAGCTGGAGGAATCAGACTCCCTGACTTCAGACTATACTACAAAGCTGCAGTAATCAAGACAATATGGTACTGCCACAAAAACAGAAACATAGATCAATGGAACAAGATAGAAAGCCCAGAGATAAACCCACGCACCTATGGTCAACTAATCTCTGACAAAGGAGGGAAAGATATACAATGGAAAAAAGACAGTCTCTTCAATAAGTGGTGCTGGGACAACTGGACAGCTACATGTAAAAGAATGAAATTAGAACACTCTCTAACACCATATACAAAAATAAACTCAAAATGGATTCGAGACCTAAATGTAAGACCAGACACTATAAAACTCTTAGAGGAAAACATAGGAAGAACACTCTTTTACATAAATCTCAGCAAGATCTTTTTTGATCTACCTCTAGAGTAATGGAAATAAAAACAAAATTAAATAAATGGGACCTAATGAAACTTCAAAGCTTTTGCACAGCAAAGGAAACCATAAACAAGACAAAAAGACAACCCTCAGGATGGGAGGAAATATTTGCAAAAGAATCAACGGACAAAGGATTAATCTCCAAAATATATAAACAGCTCATGCAGCTCAATATTAAAGAAACAAAAACCCAATCCAAAAATGGGCAGAAGACCTAAATAGACATTTCTCCAAAGAAGACATACAGATGGCCAAGAAGCACATGAAAAGCTGCTCAACATCACTAATCATTAGAGAAATGCAAATCAAAACTACAATGAGGTATCACCTCACACCAGTTAGAATGGGCATCATCAGAAAATCTACAAACCACAAATGCTGGAGAGGGTGTGGAGAAAAGGGAACCCTCTTGCACTCTTGGTGGGAATGTAAATTGATACAGCCACTATGGAGAACAGTCTGGAGGTTCCTCAAAAAACTACAAATAGAATCACCATACGACCCAGCAATCCCACTACTGGGCTGATACCCTGAGAAAAACGTAATTCAAAAAGAGTCATGCACCAAAATGTTCATTGCAGCTCTATTTACAATAGCCAGGACATGGAAGCAACCTAAGTGTCCATCAACAGATAAATGGATAAAGAAGCTGTGGTACATATATACAATGGAATATTACTCAGCCATACAAAGGAATGAAATTGAGTCATTTGTTGAGACGTGGATGGACCTAGAGACTGTCAGAGAGAAGTAAGTCAGAAAGAGAAAAACAGATATCATATATTAACACATGTATGTGGAACCTAGAAAAATGGTACAGATGAACCGGTTTGCAGGGCAGAAGTTGAGACACAGTTGTAGAGAACAAACGTATGGACACCAAGGGGGGAAAACCGCGGTGGGGTGGGGATGGTGGTGTGCTGAATTGGGCGATTGGGGTTGACATGAATACACTGATGTGTATAAAATTGATGACTAATAAGAACCTGCAGTATAAGAAAACATGCAAACAAACAAAAAAAAACAACTAATACTAAACTTTCTTTGGGTTATTTGTACGGAAATATGTTAACATAAATGTTTCAGACATTACATGAAATTTCTAAAAATCTTATATGTTCTGGTATAAGGTTATAAGTCATAATTCTAGTTAATTACTTTAAACTGTATATCTCAGAAATAACTAAATTTCCTTGTCAATTGCATTATCATGAACTTTCATCAAACCTTTAACCGTGGTCATTTTTAAGTCTCTTGTCATTTACAGACAGTTCTGGGTGTACTCTGATGCTTTTGCGAAAATGTTCCTATAAGAGGGTTTCATCTTCAAGGAATTCATGGAAAAGACTCTGACAAGCACAGGTTTCTGGTAACTGACTATACGCTGAACTGAATGAATAAGCATTTTCAGAACTCTAATGGAAAACTGATGAATTCATAAAAGTGCTAACAAAAGATCAAGATAAAAAAAATTAATTACATGGGACTGAGTAAACTGGTGAGGATGATCATAATTTTTGTGACTTTCTGTTTGAATTAAAAAAAAATACCCCCCCCAAAAAAAAGAGAGAAAGGATTTGCTACATTTCTTTTGTTTTAATTAATTTTTATTGGAGTATAGTTGACTTACAATGTTGTGTTAGTTTCTGCTGTACAGCAAGGTGAATCAGTTATACATATGCATATATCCACTCTTGTTTAGATTCTTTTCCCATATAGGTCAATACAGAGTACTGAGTAGAGTTCCCGGTGCTATACAGTATGTTCTTATTAGTTATCCATTTTATATATAGTAGTGTGTATATGTCAATCCCAATCTCCCAATTTATCACTCCCCCTCTTTCCCCTTTGGTAACCATAAGTTTGTTTTCTACATCTGTGACTCTATTTCTATTTTGTAAATGGGTTCATTTGTACCATTTTTTTAGATTCCACATATAAGTGATATCATATGACATTTGTCTTCCTCTGACTTACTTCACTCAGTATGACAATCTCTAGGTCCACCCATGTCACTGCAAATGGCATTATTTCATTCTTTTTTATGGCTGAGTACATTTCTTTAGAATCTATTTGACACTCCAGGAACCAGGCCTGGGAGACTTCAGACCAGCATTTTTCTGTAAGGGAAGGAGATTCAACCAGAAAAGGAAGGGAAAACCACCCCTACTGGCCCAGGGAATCCTGGGGACAGGAGACCTCCAGGCAGGCGATGGTGGGGAGTGGAAGGGATGTGGGCCTCAGATGAGGGGCGGGGATCCAAGACGTCTTGCTTCACCGCAGGATACAAAATGCCACCTTGAAGAGAATATGGGAGACTAAAGATTTGAATATGTTATCTAATGAATTAATCAGGTTGGACTATTTTAAACCTAGAAGGACTTAAAAGTTAATTTAGAGGAAAACTGCATGTATGGACAACATAAAGAAACTCTGCTTCCTCTATACACCGGAGTATATTTGCAGTCTGCAACCGACAGCACCTTTGGTCAACTCAGATTTTCTCCACTAATGTTGAATCCGTATGAATTTAGGTATACAAAACTGATGCCTCCATCGAAGGGACCAAATAACTGACTGGGCTCATCTTACAGAGTAAATCAAATTATGGGGGAAAGATGTACCTACTTAAGAGAAGAAAACTATTAAGCGTCTCCCAAGCGCAATCTGTCTACAAAGGAGGTATTTCAGCTCAAGAAGCAGCATGTGATGCTTAGGCCAGTGTTTGACATGCTAATTACGTCAGTCATCTAGTACGAATTTATTATTAATGTCAGCTAACATTTACCAGAGCCTTTATTATGGCCAGTCAATGTGCTGAATGCTTACATTAGCTCCAAATTGTGAGGGATGCTATCATCCTGCTTCATAAAGGGGGGACTAGGGGAAATATCTATTCTATTTATTGAACTTACTGTACAAAATTTTTACACTTTATAAGGATGTCACTGGCTGGCAAACAGTCAAACCCATGTAATAACAAGGGACATTTTTTCTTTTTTATTGAAGTATAGTTGACTTACAATGTTGTGTTAATTTCTGCTGTACAGCAAAGTGATTCAGTTATACATATATATATATGCATTCTGTTTTTTTAAATATTCTTTTCCATTATGGTTTATCATAGGATACTGAGTATAGTTCTCTCTGCGATACAGTAGAGTCTTGTTGTTTATCCATTCTATATATAATAGTTTGCATCTGCTAATCCCAAACTCCCAGTCTATCCCTCTCCTTGGCAATCACAAGTCTGTTCTCTATGTCTGTGAGTCTGTTTCTGTTTCATAGATAACTTTATTTGTGTCATATTTTAGATTCCACATATAAGTAATATCATATAATATTTGTCTTTGTCTGACTTCACTTAGTATGATAATTTCTATGTCCATCCATGTTGCTGCAAATGGCATTATTTCATACTTTTTAATGGCTGAATAGTATTCCATTGTATATATGTACCACATCTTCTTTATCCATTCAGCTGTCAATGGACATTTAGGTTGTTTCCATGTCCTGGCTATTGTGAACAGTGCTGCTATGAACATAGAGGTGCAGGTATATTTTTGGATTAGAGTTTTGTCTGGATATTTGCCCAGGAGTGGGATTGCTGGATCATATGGTAGCTCTATTTTTAGTTTTCTGAGGAACCTCCACACTGTTTTCCATAGTGGCTGCACCAAGTTACATTCCCAACAGTGTAGGAGGGTTCACAAGGGACATTTTTTAATGGAATTCAACAGTATGGGGGTCTTTTATTTGGGGAATAAAATTACCAGAGGAGTAATTTTTGAATACACAACCTGAAGGAGTTTGTTTTCTTTTGGTTTTTAGTTTCTTTTTGTTTTGGTTTGTTTTTTGGATTTTTTGCTTGTTTTTTTGTGTGTTGTGTTTTGGGTTTTTTGTTTTCTTGAAGGAGTTTGTTTTAAGACATTTTCTCCCATTGCTAAGATGCAACTCCCTCTGATGTAGATAAATGGGGGCTTGACCCCCTCACAGTGACACCAGAGACTGGATTTGCTGAAACCCTATCACAGGCCAGGCTTACAGACATTACCACTCACTTTTCTTGACTAGTTTTTAAGCTCAGAAGGTAGAAAAACTCTTCCTTCAGTAAGAAAATCCATATTTGTTCATTCCAAACTCTTGATTGAAAACTTCCAAGAGGTTGTCCCACTGGGGGACCCACTGCACTGCTTCCACCTACCAATAGGTAACAGGGCCTGGACAAGGGGAAGGGAGTTTTCATCCAGTTTTGTACACTTCTGAGAGTGGGCTGGGACTTGAACTTTGATCAGGCAAATCTGACCCTACCAGAGGTATGATCTCTGAGTTTTAGCTGCCTTAGCCATGAAAAGGGGCATAACAAGAATATCTAACTCATAGGTTTACTGTGCTGATTATATGAACAAGTGTAGATAAAGCTCTTCACATTGTATCTGGGCCCTGTTGAACACTCAGTGAATAGTAGCTATTACTATTTTATCACTGTTAATAATCACCTCTCAAGTAAAAACAGTGGCTGCCCCTCATACTTTCCTAAATACAGGTCACATGGGAATAATCCTGACATAGGGAAGTTCCCCTTGACTTTCATGCTAAAAGACGGAAAGGTAAGAAGATCCTTTTAAAAGCCCTTCACTGACAGGGGGTAGATCAATATGTTCAGGTCTGTTCTAGACACAGGTCAGCATAAAATGGATCCTAGTAATTTAAGGAGAAATTCAATATTGTGCCTGAGCCCAGGTAAAAAGATAAGACCACCCCATTTTTAAGGGAAATTTGAAAACATCCATGGGGGGGCTCCCAACCCCCAGTTCTCTGTTTAAGAACTGAGCTGATTAGAGGGTTTGGCTATCAAGAAATCGTACAAACTCCAATGTTGATTTTAGAACGTTTTTTGTTCAAAATTAACATGTTTAATATAGGAATTATTTTTTAAGTCACAACAAATTTTTTAAGAAGCATATTCATCATCCCAGGGGTGCAATTGTTGACATTTGGGTGCATAGCCTAATGTTAATTCTATCTTCCCAGTTTTCTGCTCCTTTTTTACGCTAAAATTCCTGGAAAAAGGTGCAGCACACACTGCCTCCAAAGTCCTCACTGGAGGGTCTGCTTTCAGCCATTCCCATCAGCTTTCCACCAAAAGAGCTCTCGTCAAACCCCCCGTGAGCACCCTGTGTCTCCATATGAGAGCCAATTCTCAGCCCCCTCCTTAAACCGCGCTCTCCTCGGTGTTTACCTCACTTTCCCCCTCCTTCCTCCTGAAAGCTCTTTCTTTGCTCTGCTTGTAGGACGTCAGTCCTCCGGTCCCCCCTACCCAATCCGCTCTTGGCTTGCTTTGCGGTTTCTCCTCTTCCAGGCTCTCAAGGCTGGAGCACCCGGGACTCAGCCCTCTTCTCTTCCTGAGGGTCCTCATCCAGACTCAGGGCTTGAAACAAGCCCTCCAAGCTCACACCCCAGCCATGCCCTCTCCCCCAACTCCAGACTCCCCTCTGTAGCTCTCTGCAAAGCACCTCTACTTGGCTGTGCTGTGGACACCTCAAATTCCATGCCTGATGCTGTGTCCTGATCTGTCCCAGCTCCATCCTTCCAGTTTCCCAGTCAGTTTCCTGGAGTCATCCTTGACCCATCTTTACCTCATGCTCCCATCCAATCTGTCCAAAAAAATTGGATCATTTATTGATTCAAAATATATCCCGGAATTCCCTGGTGGTCCAGTGCTTAGGACTCCGCTCTCTCACAGCCGAGTGCCCAGGTTCAATCCTTGGTCAGGGAACTGAGATCCCTCAAGCTACACAGCTTCAGGTGTACAGCAAAGTGACTCAGTTTATATATATACATATATATATGTGTGTGTGTATATATATATATATATGTATTCTTTTTCAGATTCTTTTCCATTATAGGGTATCACAAGATACTGAGTAGAGTTCCCGGTGCTATACAGGAGGTCCTTGTTGGTTATCTATTTTATATATAGTAGTGTGTATATGTTCATCCCAAAGTCCTAACTTATCACTCTCCACCTTTCCCCTTTGGTAACCATAAGATTGTTTTCTATGTCTGTGAGTCCGTTTCTGTTTTATAGGTAGGTTCATTTGTATCATATTTTAGATTCCACATGTAAGTGAAACCATATGGTTTTTATCTTTCTCTTTCTGACTTTTTTCCCTTAGTACGATAATCTCTAGGTCCATCCATGTTGCTGCAAATGGCATTATTTCCTTCTTTCTTATGGCTGAGTAGTTTTCCATTGTATATATGTACCACATCTTCTTTATCCATTCATCTGTTGTTGGACATTTAGGCTGCTTCCATGTCTTGCTTATAGTGCTGCTATGAAGATTGGGGTACAGGTATCTTTTCAGATTATGGTTTTGTCCAGATATACAGGGCATGACATGGCATTGAACAGCAAAGGTACACTGTCTGTTCACGTGCTGTACACATGTTTGCGTTTTATACACAAAAAGAGTAAGATGTAAGTTCCCTCTTGTGGGGGAGGGGTGAATTGGGAGTTTGGGATGAGCAGATGCAAACTAGTATATATAGGATGGATAAACAACAAGGTCCTGTTGCATAGCACCGGGAACTATATTCAATATCCTGTAGTAAACCATAATGGAAAACAATATTTTAAAAAGTCATATCCTGGACCAAGAGACCACCCAGCCGCCAGTGAGCACCAGCCAGAAGGGTGGAGTCCATACAAAACTCATCTCAGACCCAAGGGATTCCTTAAAATTCCCCACTTTCCCCTCAGGACACACTGAGACATTTCTGTTGTTTTTAGAATGTTTTGTTGTTTAGGAGAGTTTGGTTTTGTTTTTGTTGTTGTTGTTGTTGTTTGGTAAAAAGAAGATGCCTTTCTCTGCACCTTGAGTCACACCATGCAGCTGGGTTTACTGAGTTGCCTTTGTAGACAGCTGGCCTCGGGAACACCACTTGTTAGAAAAGTGCTGAAATCAAAGCAGAATGGCCCAAAACAGAGCCTGGCATGCAGGAATCGCTCAGCAGATGTTTCTTGACTGTACATTAAGCACATTTTTAAAAATTGAAGTATAGTTGATTTACAGTACTCTGTTAGTTTCAGATGTACAGCAAAGTGATTCAGTTATACATATATATATATATATATATATTCTTTTTCAGATTTTTTCCCTTATAGGTTATTACAAAGTATTAAGTATAGTCCCCTATGCTATACAGTAGGTCCTTGTCAGTTATCTATTTTATTTACCGTAGAAGCACATTTTTTTTTGTAGTCTTGGCTATCACTTACCTTTATTTTTACAACAGGGAAGGCAGGTCGAGGGAACCCCACATCGCATGACCTGCAAGGTCACTCAGCCCCGGGCTCAGGCTCCAGGCTGTGTCCCCCAGGAGGCAGCAGGAAAGGGGTTCTGCTGCGACACCATGCCCTGGCCGGTGTTGCTTGGCTGGGCCGTGCACATGCGTCACCACCGCTCTGTAGGCTGCATCCCAGCCTTCCCACAGCTCAACAGAGATGCACATCCCGAGAAATGGCATAAATAAAGAGGCAGAGACGCGGGGGCAGGAGGTCCGGACACTCAGAGCCCATCTCGTTGGAGCACTGGAATGAGGCGGTCAGATGTACAGCTGTAATTACACAGAGAGGCTTCTTTATTTACACTTTCTCTTCGTTCATGACTTTAACGAGCTCCTGCTAATGGCAGATGTGAATTGGAAAGGGCTTAACTGCGCTTTCAACACCTTGTCATTCTTATGAGCCAATTACAAGGAGCTGCTCATTGCTGATTGCAGCAAACTGCACGTTCATTACACTGAACATGTGTCTCGCCAATAATAATGATCATGATCATCTCCTACAGCCGGGAAAGATGGAGTTTAAAGACAATGGGAGGATGGCTCCTTGCCCTGCTAGCAGCAGCAGCTGGTTGTGTGGTGCCCAGTCATCCAAAATGCCCCTCCCCCGACCAGGCAGACGGCTCTCCTCACTCTGAACCTTCCCTTTACTGTGTCCCAAATATTCAGCCAGCTAACAATTGACAAGCCAAGACATGGAAGCAACGTGAGTGCCCATCAACAGACAACTGCATTAAGAAGATGTGAGATATATAGATATAGATACATAGATATACGTTTTTACACACACACACAGAGGTACACCATGGAATATTACTTAGTCGTTAAAAAGAATGAAATAATGCCATTTGCAGCAACATGGATGGACCTAGAGATTATCATACTAAGTGAAGTAAGCCAGACAGAGAAAGACAAATGCCATATGATATCACTTATATGTGGAATCTAAACTATGACACAACTGAACTTATCTACAAAACAGAAACAGACTCACAGACATAGAGAACAGACTTGTGGTTGCCAAGGGGGAGGGGAGTGGGAGAGGGATGGATTGGGAGTTTGGGATGAGCAGATGCAAACTATTATGTGTAAAATGGATAAACAACAAGGTCCTACTGTAGAGGTCCATATCTGTGAGAAGAACAATGGCCCCTAGGTGAGCCCATACGAAAGATTTTCTCCTTTGCTGCATGGGTTTATGGAAATTTCTGAAAATAGGGAGAAGGCCTGAAGCATTCATGGCACATATTAAATGTTAGAGGTCACGGGCTAAGTAGCCATCCATCCCAGTTTGTCCAGGACAGACCTGGTTTCACCTGTTGTCCCATGTCTTTAACACTCTGTTTCATTCTCCAAAGTGTCCACATTTGGAAAAAATGAGTCATATGGCCATTTTATCACTGGTCAAAATGAGAGCTGGTGACAACCCAGGTTTGGGATCCAAAAGCAAGTCACTCAGACCTTCAAGGTCGCAGCAGAGCACGTCACCCAGAAAGAAAGGGCCTGGGTCCACTGGCAACAAGAGAGAAGTTTAGACGTGTGACTAGTGTCTCATCCGCCTCCCAATCCTCTGCCCTTCGCAGCTTTAAAAACAAGTGCAAAACATACACTCGACCTCACTTGTCATTTGCGAGCTGGAAAGGTCATCAAATGAAATTACACGCTGCTTCAAACACACTGGCATGGACCCCGGGCTGAAGATGAAGCCTTTTCTATTATATCCCCTGACGCCTCAAGGAAGTGAGGCACATTTACCAATGTTTTACTTCCCCAGCCCTCTCTCCCCATTGCACAGGCTGTAAATTAAATGAGAGGGGGATGGAGAAAGGGAAGCAGGATTGCTATTTGCTGAGAGCAAGGTCACTGCATCACCACCCCAAACAAGCCTTCCCCCAGCCATGCTGTTGAGGCAGCTGGGAACGTGGGACCTGCATGTGCAGCCGGACTCTGCCAGCCTGCCCAGGTCTGTGCCTACAGTCACACATCCCCTGGTCAAGGCATTTGCAAATTCCCCAAGTGCTCAGTGGGTGCCCCAAATGCAGGCACAGCTGGGGGATCCTTCAGAAGGCTGCAGCCTGCACTTGAGCTACCTGCTGTCTGGGCTGGAAGACAAGATTAACACATGCCTGAAGGGGCTGGAGAGAAGTCCAGTCCC
Organism: Delphinapterus leucas; assembly: GCF_059928025.1. Lineage (NCBI taxonomy): Eukaryota > Metazoa > Chordata > Mammalia > Artiodactyla > Monodontidae > Delphinapterus > Delphinapterus leucas. The sequence goes on along the minus strand of NC_143136.1, from coordinate 102,716,303 downwards.
CAAGGGCTTTTACTGGGTTGAGCAGAAACATTCTGAGGTCCAAAATGTGTCCTCACTTGGATGGCTTTATACAAATTCCATAGACTGGGCGGCTTAAACAACAAACACTTATCTCTCACAGTTTTGGAGGCTGGAAGTTGAAGATCAAGGTGCCAGCAGGTGTCTGACTAGGTTGCAGACCGCCACCTTCTCACTATGTCCTCGTACAACCTTTCCTCGGTGTGTGAGCATGGAGCAGAGAGAGTTCTCATGTCTCTCCCCCTTCTTATAAGGGCACTAATATCATCAGAAGAGCCCCATCCTAACGACCTCATCTAAATCTAATTACCTTGCAGAGGCCCCACCTCCTAATACCATCATATTGAGACTGAGGGCTTTGACATATGAATTTGGGAGGGACACAGATAATCAGCCCAGAACAAAACGCCTATCTGGGGAGATGAGTCATTTGATAAATATTTACTGTGCACCAGCCCCATGACAGGCTGTATTCTGAGCACTGGAGATACAGCAACAGTGACTATAAGAAACTCCCTGCCCCCATAGTACATCTCTTCCAGTGAAGGGGCTGGAAACCATCCAGATGATACAGCTGCCAGTGTGTTCATGAATTTACATGCAAAGCTAATCCCCCCAAATCATAGTATCTATCAGACACCATTCCCTGGTAGGCTCTGTTGGAGTGCTTCACCTTTATTCCTCATTCCGGTATTAGCCAGGCATGGGAAAGGAAGTTGTCAAGGTCAGAGATGTCAGGAAGGAGAACCTTTGGTGGATTGTCTCACCTGTCATTACAACTGCTCTAGCTTTGCTGTCTAACAGCTCTGATCTCAACTCTCAAAATTCTGAATGAAATTTCCATGTAGATAGGTCCACAGTCCCACAGGGCTTGGCAGGATAATGTTGCTAAGCATCACAGATTTGAAAGCAATATTTGTTATATGGACCCTGCAATGAACTGCACAGTTAACTTCCTTAAAGCCACTGCAATGCTAAAACTACCAAAGACCGCAGGTCCCATTCACCCCAGTCCTTTACATCAGTGTGGGGGGACAGTTCAGTGTTGTAGCACAGACTTGAGGTTACACTGATGTGACCTTGGGCAAGTGACATAAGCTCTCTGAAATTTAGTTTTTTCATCTGTAAAATGAGAACAGAGACTTGCAGGTATATTGAACTAGAGCTAATATATGTAATGTGCTCAGCACAGAACAATCACAAAGCACTTGGTACTTACTGCCAATGCTAATGCAACTGACATTCCTGTTCATTCCTGTTCGTCTCTAGTGATCATAAGAGACATAATCCTGCATTGGTAATGTTATTTTGTCTGTAAAATGCATTAAAATATCTCAGTATGAACAGCATGATGTATATATGTACACAAGTTAACTGTAATCTATACCCAGGGGTGGTTGAAGAACATTTGAATCATCTAATTATAAATCCACACTCCAAGAAAAAGGAACCCTCCTACAGTGTTGGTGGGAATGCAGATTGGTGCAGCCACTATGAAGAACAGTATGGAGGTTCCACAAAAAACTGAAAATAGAGTTGCCATATGATCCAGCAAACCCACTCCTGGGCATATATCCAGATAAAACCATATTCTGAAAAAATACATGCACCCTGATGTTCATAGCAGCACTATTTACAACAGCCAAGACATGGAAGCAACCTAGATGGCCACTGACAGATGAATGGATAAAGAACATGTGATACATATATACAATGGAATATTACTCAGCCATTAAAAAGAATGAAATAATGCCATTTGCAGCAACATGGATGGACCTAGAAATTATCATACTAAGTGAAGTCAGGCAAAGACAAATACCACATGATATCCCTTATACGTGGAATCTAAAATATGACACAAATGAACTTATCTACAAAACAGAAACAGACTCACAGACACTGAGAACAGACTTGTGGTTACCAAGGGTGAGGGGGGTGAGGGAAGGATGGACTGGGGGTTTGGGGTTAGCAGACGCAAACTATCATGTACAGAATGGATAAACAACAAGGTCCTACTGTATAGCACAGGGAATAAACCACAATGGAAAACAATATAAAAAGAGTGGAGAGATAGATAAATAGATAGATAGATAGATAGATAAACCTAATCACTTTGTTGTACACTTGAAACTAACACAACATTGTAAGTCAACTATACTTCAATAAAACATATTTTTTAAAAATACACAATAAAAATCAATCAATCAATCAATCAATCCACACTCCAGAACTGAGTAAGGTCTTGCCTCTCAGAAATTATCTGTATCTATACAAGAGGGTGCATTATTTAGCCTAAAGAATGAGAGCATAAAGTGTCAAATTGTCAAATAAGTCTCACAAGTATCAGAAATCTTACCCAGTATCAAAAATTTTGATACTTTTGTCTTTCAAAAATACAAGTAATTGTGAGGCACAAGTAAAGCAAAGAGAGGTCTGGGGTCCCCACAGCATAATCTCCCCAGATCCTTTCTTGTTACATTAACAAGCAAGTTGAGGTCTCTAAGTATGGCATGTGGCTGCATCACTCGTGCAAAAGGGAGATGTTTAGGTTAGGAAACATCTCTGTTTTCACACTCAAATTGTCACGTAGCCTACTCAACACTTTCCAGGGAGTCATGCACCATAAATCCATAGATTCCATAAGCAACTTTAACACAGACCAGGTACATCCTGCTAACAACATTCCACAGGTAAGGACTCCCCTGTTAGTTACCGCTAATGTTATCATGAGTGACTTGTAATTAGCATGTTCACAAGAACTTTTACCTTCCTTCCTCTTTCCCAGAGGCATCCCAGCACCCTGCCCAAAGGAAAGGACTAGATTACAGGCCTGCTGTGAACCATCCTCTCTCCACTGTTAGAAATACATCTGCACTGGTTCAATACATGGTGCTCAAGGAACGTGCTTGGCTAGGAAGGCTGATGGGAGTTCGTGTCCTTGCAAGAAATAATCTGTCAAACCCAACAGGTTTCACCTGTGGCCCCAGGTCTACAGTATGTTCTCCCACTGCCCTCAACATAAGATGCTGTCACCCGACCCAACTAGAAAGTTCTCAGTCTACCATCAGAATACTGTTGCCTCTGCCTCTAAGTGGACCTTTTATGCAAGGTGCTTGTCAAAGAGCCTAAGCATTGGGTGTAGACTTGACCTGAGCTGACAAAAAGAAGCTGTAGAACTCTTCTTTGCCTGCTTGTAATAAATATGACTTGGTAATAAATGTACCACCTGTAACAGAACTAGAAGGGAGGCTTCTTTTCATTCTAATTCGCCACTTGATGGCAAAAGTGAGGAGAAGGCAGGTAGGGTCCCACCTTCCTCAAAACATCAAATTTGCCAAAGACCCTGGCAATTATTAAAAGGACGAATTAGCCAAGATCGGTTGGCAGAGAAATTCAGAGACCCTGGTCCTTGCCCTGCTCTGTCACTACCCAGTTGTGTTGCCTTGGCTCAGACCATGTCCCTTCGGCCTCAGTTTCCCCATCTGGACCAAATCCTATTCAGATCTCTGTTACACAGCAATTTTCTCCCTGTTCTGACAGCTTTGTTTACTACTGAAGAGACTACAATAAAACAAGTATGGGAAGCAGAAATTTGCCTAAACAAAAAATGAACAAGAAAAGGGGAAACTAACTATAGCCATGCAATTGTGGGGAGAGGGGAGGTCTGGGTGGACAGGAAGAAACTTGTTCTTCCATAGCCCTCTCTTGTCTTTGAGGAAGTTGGGACACCAAGAAATCCGAATAAGTAGAAGGAAACAGAACCGTTAATATCTAGTGTGATTATATAATTGCTTGTCCACACCAGGACTCTTTTGAGAGTGAAAGGGGACATTATGAGGAATTGCTTCAGAATAGGCATGAATGGAACAATCCAGGCACATCAGGATGGATCCAGAGCTGACCTTATCTGCACATTGATGGACGAAGTTGGCCATGGACTTGATGGCCTCTACCACTAGGGAGGATTAGCAAAGGTAGCAATGGTTTCTTTCAAAGCTAGAACATTGATTTTCAAAAATGAGACCATTCAAGCAAAGATGGATATATCAAAAAGTAACTTGCCACCATCAGTTTTTACTCTTAATTACTATTTGAGCTTAATTGCCGATCTTATTTTATCTTTTGTCCTTGATGAAGAACTTCAAACCTTGAGAAAATAAAAGAGATTTTCCCCTCACCCATGGTATAGATATTTCAAATAGACAGACTAGAAAAGATCTTTCAAACTTCAGTAAAAAGGCCACTCAACTAACCAGACTGCCTTTCATATCATGGTCATTATTAAAAATTAATCTACTAATTTCATCTTTCCAAATAAATTAGGGAAAGTATTACCTTGCTTCAGGGAAAAATGTATTTATTTGTGAGGGCAAGACTAAACTTGAGTGGAAATGCTAAATCAAAAGTGTTGTAATGTAAATGTCCAATGTAAGACATGGTTATATAAATTCTAATACTATCCTATAAGGGAAAGCCATGTAGTCTCTAAAACTAATAATTTAGAATTGTATTGACATAGAAAGATGTTTATGATATATTATGTTCAGAAAGGTATACTGAAACACATCAAATACTTTTAAATTTATTTGATACTAAAAACAAAAAAGAAAAAATATCATGGTTCACTTTGGGAGGACGATGAGGAACCAACCCATTATTTTGAAAACTGGGACATAAAGGAAATGAATCAAGCATTTATCTTGCTCTTCCTGTGCTAATTATGCCTGTGGGTAACAAAATAGTGGTTGGGGGAAAATTTATCTTTACAGAACTATTTAACTGATAAACAAAAAAGATATGGTAGGATTAGAGTATTACCATTTTATATTGTCTAATGAATTTATAGATGTATTAGTTTGCTAGGGCTGCCCTGACAACGTACCACAGACTGTGTGGCTTAAACAACAGAAATTTATTTTCCTGCAATTCTGGAGGCTGGAAGGAAGATCAAGGCATCAGCAGGGCTGGTTTCTTCTGAGGTCTCTCTTCTTGGCTTGCAGACGGCCGTCTTCTCCTTGTGTCCTCACATGGTCATCCTTCTGTGTGTGTTTGTGTCCATACCTCCTCTTTGTATAAGGACACCTAATGACTTCATTTCAACTTAACCACCTTGTCTCCAAATACAGTCACAGTCTAAGGTACTGTGGGTTAGGACTTCAACATATGAAAAGGAGTGGGGGACATAAATCAGACCCTAATAATAGATCTATGTAACATTACAAAAAGAGAGACCCCAGACTTTATGTGCCTCCTGAGGGGTGTACACAATACCATTTATGAAGTAGACTTGACTAATAAGAATGGAATCTGATCAAGTTTTGAGATCAAACTAGCAATTTAGGGGAACATTATAAATGACACCATGGGGAAGAAATCAGCAAAATTCAGACTGAGAAGCTCTGTGGAACAGATGACCAAGTTTCTTCAACAAGTAAACTGTAAGGAGAAAACATCGAGGATGAAGCTATGGATTAAAAAGATTGAAGAGACATAACCAAAGCAATTGAAAGTATACACTTTGATCCTGATTCAGACAAATCATTATAAGACAACTAGACATATTTTAACAGTGACTGGATATTTGAGGATTTTAAGATAGTGCTGTTAATTATTTAGGTATGATAAGGGTATTATTTCTGAAGGGTCTCTATCTCATAGGGAGAAGACATTACTGATTAAACAATATGATGGCTAGGATTTGCCTCAAAATAATCTGGGGTGGGGGTAAATTGAAATACAGATGAAACAAGATTAGCCACAAATGAATATTACTCAGCCATAAAAAAGAATGAAATTCTGCTATTTGCAGCAACATGGATGAACCTAGAGAATACTATGCTTAGTGAAATAAGTCAGACAGAGAAAGACAAATACCGTATGATATCACTTATATGTGGAATTTAAAAAAATAATACAAATGAATGTATATGCAGAACAGAAACAGACTCACAGATGTAGAAAACAAACTGGTGGTTACCAGTGGGGAGAGAGAAGGGGGGAAGGGCAAGATACGAGTAGGAGATTAAGAGATACAAACTACTATGTATAAAATAGATAAGCAACAAGGATATATTATACAGCACAGAGAAACATAGCCACTGTTTTGTAATAAATTTAAATGGAGTATAATCTATAAATATTGAATCACTGTGTCATCCACCTGAAACTATATAATATTGTAAATCAACTATACTTCAATTTTTTTAAAAAATGATTAGTCACAAATGGAGATGCAATATATTATGCTGTCTGTTTTAGTATATATTTGGAATTTTTCATAATAAAAACATTTTTTAAAGTGAGGGGAGTGGGGACTTCCCTGGTGCCACAGTGGTTAAGAATCCATTCAAGTCCTGGTCCAGGAAGATCCCACATGCCTCAGAGCCACTAAGCCCATGCACCTCAACTACTGAGCCCACATGCCACAACTACTGAAGCCCGCACACCTAGAGCCCGTGCTCTACAACAAGAGAAGCCACCGCAATGAGAAGCCACACACCACAACGAAGAGTAGCCCCCGCTTGCCGCAACTAGAGAAAGCCCGCACACAGCAACAAAAACCCAACACAGCCAAAAATAAATAAATAAATTTATAAAGTGAGGGGAGGGAAACCATTTGGAGCATATATAATACAATTCTATTATGAAAAAAGTGGGGTGGACGCACACATACATATGCATGATCTTAGGAAGAAAATCAAATGGTAACACATTCAAACCTCCAGAGGCTGATCCTGGGTGGCAGAATTATGAGTCATCTCACTAATTTTTTCACCATTCTTCATTGTTTACACTTTTTAAGGACTATCAATTTTTTTACCATCAGGAAAAATAAGATACTTTCATTTTTAATAAAATGAAAAGTCTTTGAATAAGTGAAGAGTCTGCTGCCTCTAGTACCTCTTGTAGGTGGCAATTCTAGAATTATGTGATGGATAAAATCTTATCCTTCTCATTACTGGAGTCTGGGGGCTATTAAGGCCCATTCCCCTATGGAGTAAGATAACACCCGAGATCATGTCAAAGCAACGTTCAAATGGTGAAAATGGCAAGTTTCACAGGCATGTCATAAAGAGTATAATTGGACACACTAAATATGAAGCATGCGAATTCCAAAGGCTATTGAATAACTACTGTTATTTAACAAAGTGAGATTGGAGTATGAACTGACTGAAATGAGAGTTCATTTCCCTCCTGAAAGTTCCATCCCTTCCTTCAAAGAGTGAACTGATCTATATATAAAACAGATAATAAGGACCTACTGTATAGCACAGGGAACTCTACTCAATACTCTGTAATGGCCTATGTAGGAAAAGAATCTAAAAAACAAAGTGGATATGTGTATATGTATAACTGATTCACTTTGCTGTACACCTGAAACTAACACAACATTGCAAATCAACTATACTCCAATAAAAATTTTTTTTTTAAAAAGTGAACCAATCAGAGCATTCTCTCCAGCCCAGCCCTCTGCTATCCCATCTGGAGAAAGTCATGGATGAGTGGTCAGAGTTGGCCTTAGCAACATGTGTCCACCAGGAAGCTTCACTGGGGGTTGGTTCACACACATTTATTTAGTGCCTCCTGTGTTTGGCCCTCTGGTGGAAGGCTGGGGGGCTAAAAGGACAGGGGTAAAAAAAGAAATGACTTTTCAAACACAGGCCTTGCTTTGGAAAATTGCAGTCTAGTTGGAATCACACACACACATACACACATCACTGATACTAGAAAAACACTAACAGAATTGCAGGCATTCTCTGCTGTTATGACTGAATTGTGTCCCCCGAAATCAAACAAATCGAACATATGATTTGCCCAAACCAAATCATATGTTGAAGCCTTAGCCCCCAATGTGATTGTATTTGAAGATCAGGTCCTTAAGGAGGTTATCAAGGTCGCAAGGGTGGGGTCCTAATCCAATAGGACCCGTGTCCTTACAAGAAGAGGAAGAGATGCCAGGAGTGTACATTCATGGAAGAAAAGTCATATCAAGACACAGAGGGAGACGGGGCCGTCTGCAAGGCAAGGAGAGAGCTCTCCCCAGAAACCAACCCTGTCAGTACCCAGACCTTGGACTTCCAGCCTCCACAACTGTAAGAACATAAATTTCTGTCACTTAAGCCCCCCAGTCTATGGTGTACTGTTATGGCAGCCCTAGCAGACCAAGACACCTGCAATTCACATTTTTCACTTCCACACATCTTGCTCCCTTTTCAGGAATGGCCATTCCATCTAGGGGCCAATGGCAGCTGTGGACACTCCCCTTGCTTGCCCCCCACCACGTCTTGGGATCCCATCCCAAATGTACAGTGTCTGGGATGCCCAAAACCAGGAGCAGAGCTAGTCTAGGTAGAGCCTTTGGGTAAATTAGATCAAGTCCCCTCCTCTGAGTCAAGGCTGCCCTGGGGGAGGGGGCTGTGGGGCACAGGAGGGTGAGGGGACAGGACTTGTAGGGAAGTCAGAAAATGGGGCCCCTTGCTCCACGCAGGCTCAGCCTGTAGGGGTCTAGGCCAGCAGAGTCCCCCACCGTGCTGCTTGGCCTGACGTCCTTGTGCACAACCCTATACAGGTCATAAGTGTCGGTCCTAATCCAATGGACCTGTGTCCTTACAAGAAGAGGAAGAGATGCCAGGAGTGTACATTCACAGAGGAAAGGTCATATCAGCACACACAGAGAGATGGCTGTCTGCAAGCTCCAGTCCAAACACTTGACACCCCTGTTCCATGGCCGGCTGCTCACCTCAGGCCAGGGCTACTTCAAGAGGAAGGTGGCAGCAGATGTAGACACCAGGACAGTCAACACCTGGGTTCCTCCCCTTCTGTCCCTGCCACCAGCTGCAGCCCTGTTCCCACAGGCAGTCACGTTCCACACTCACCACCAGCCCTGGCACCTCAGTGCAGACTAAGTCTGGGTCCTCCTCTGACCTTCTTCAGCACCTTTAACTACTGGGCCTTTGTCATCCCTACAAGGCTGTAGGGGCAAATGACTTAATGTCCTCAGAGGTACTTAGGAGGGAACTTCTTACGTTATCTGTTTGCTAATTCTTACTGGTAGACTCCCCCTAAGAGGCTGCCATGCGGTTGGGAAGGGGCGGGGCCATCGCGCCTCAGCTCCCCAGTGGCCCCCACCCCCAAGGCTCTCTGCCCAAGTGAGGGCTCTAAATGCTCTCCCAGAAAGGGCCACTGTGCAAAGCTAACATTGTACTCTTACCCTAGTGGTCATACCCATTTAGAAGGATGTCCCATGTAATCACACATTGAAAAATCTGGCTCAATGCTGATTTTTTAAAAGTATGAAAATGCACCAATCTGTTGTGGGGAAAATGTTCATTCAGAGAGTGAAGGGTGGTGACAGGGCTCCTCTTCATCTCTCCTCATTCCTTTCACCGTGTTCATGACCAGCTCAAAACTAATCTCAACTCCTCTGATTCCACGTCCGAGGATCAAGAATGAAGGTGACACCATCATCGAAAAGTCTGCAAATAACAAATGCTGGAGAGGGTGTGGAGAAAAGGGAACCCTCCTACACTGTTGGTGGGAATGTAAGTTGGTGCAGCCACTGTGGAGAACAGTATGGAGATTCCTTTAAAAACTAAAAATAGAGCTGCCATATGATCCTGCAATCCCACTCCTGGGCATATATCCAGAGAAAACCATAATTCAAAGAGATACATGCACCCCAATGTTCATAGCAGCACTATAGCCAGGACACGGAAGTAACATAAATGTCCATCGACAGGTGAATGGATAAAGAAGATGTGGTACATATATACAATGGAATATTACTCAGCCATAAAAAAGAATTAAATAATGCCATTTGCAGCAACATGGATGGACCTAGAGATTGTTATACTAAGTGAAGTAAGTCAGAAAGACAAATACCATATGATATCACTTATATGTGGAATATTAAAAAATGACACGAACTTATTTACGAAACAGACTCACAGATGTAGAAAACAATATTATGGTTACCAAAGGGGAAGACAAGGAGGGATAAATTAGGAGTTTGGGATGAACATATACACATGACTATATATAAAATAGATAACAACAAGGGCCTACTGTATAGCACATGGAACTATATTCAATATCCTGTAATAACCTATAATGAAAAAGAATGTGTGTGTGTGTATATATATATATATGAATCACTTTACTATACATGTGAAACTAACACAACATTATAAATCAACTATACTTCAGTTAAAAGAAGAATGAGGGTGACATACTCCATCTTGGACATGATCAGAGAGTGGGCTTATCAATAGACAGCAAACTGCACCAAAAGCTTGGTATGGTTTGAAAGATAAGTGTGTAAAGACCTTCCAGCTAAAAAGCTCCCTGGTCACACGACCACCAATATTGCTTTATTTCTTTGGCCTCATTCTTGACCCTTTTAAAATGCAACCATTCCTGGGAGCAATGACGTAAGAAGCTTTTTTATTTCAGTTCACTTTTTTTTAATTGAAGTATAGTTGATTTACAATGTTGTGTTAGTTTCAGGTGTATAGCAAAGTTATTCAGTTTCATATATATATATATATATGCATATATATACATTTTTTTCCAGATTCTTTTCCAAAGAAGCTCTTGCAGTTACACAGCAGGACTGCGGGCAAGAGAACAGACTCTGGAACCAGGTTAGGGATTCACATCTTGGCTCCTCTGGCACTCACTGTTGTGTGACCTTGGGAAGGTTATTTATCCTCTTCTCGAGCCCAATTTCCTCATCTGTAAAATGAGCATAATCATAGTACTTTCTTCAGAGGCTTACAGGAAGTATTAGATGAGGTCATGTGTAAGTTGGTTAGCCTAGTGACTGACATGGAGTAAGCAACCAATAAATAACACTAACTATTATTAGCCCTTCATACTCAAGTATAAATTAGTCTATAAGCTCTGTTTCTTTGAGGATGACAGACATTTAGACGTGGTTGGTTTTAAATTAAGTGACAAAAATGTCAGTGATTCTGGCCTCTCCCAGTTGTCATCCACCTTCTCTCCAATGTCACCATGCTGAGGCAGATGTCACCTGCCCTCCATCCAAAGGAGCCATTCTCACTGCAATGTCACCACCCCCTCCTGTGTCTTGGGGACCCAGGGTCCACAAAGAAAGTGAAAAACTTCACTTTATCCAAAGTTTAGCCAAGGACCTGTCCTTGGCTTTGCCTGGAAACTGATCTGTAAGGCAGAAAATACTGAGAATTGTTCAAAAGTCAAGCCAGAGCACTTCACTGAAGGCAAAGTGAATGTGGCTGAAAGCCTGTCCCTCTCCAGTGGCTGTAAATTTGATTTAATCAAAAAAGCATCGGTTAAGGATTTAATGGAAGCTTGTCTCCAGCTTGGAAAGAAGAGTAAAAAGGGAGCGGTTATTGACATTTTTACTGCCTAGCGGGAGACACATGTCTGGCCCAAGTAAGTGAATCTATCAGCATTGGGAAGTGGATGAGGCACCGATCAATCTCCCCCCAACCTCGAATGGAGCTGGGTAGTGTTGCCCATCAAGCTGTTCGCCAGGTGGATGCCAGCAGCTCTGCCTCTGGACTTACAGAGCCAATAAGGGCACAACTGGGATGGAATTTGTTTGAAAACCTATGAAAAGGGTGTATTCTGTCCCCTCTCTGATATGGGCAGCCTTGGAGATTTGAAGCTGAATCCCCGTAGCACACAACTGAATACGTGTTCCTCTACAAATTATCTGAAGATAGCAGGAATGCCCTCCCCCACCGTGCCCCCAATTCCAAAATACCTCCTCCATCTTTTTTTTTTTTTCACTATCTTAATTGGAGTACGATTGCTTTACAGTGTCGTGGTCCTCCACCTTTAGAGTTACTGCTTTGAGACATCTTCCTAGTTTTCTTTTTAAAATAATAAATATTCTGGGAGTGATCATAAAATAAAATGTTATCATATATTAATGTCAGAGGGTGAATTCGTTTATGCAGTTTCTCTCCCCAAGGTGGAGAGTCAAAGACGCTGTTGGGGAAGGTTTTGGTATTAGATAGAAGTAGAGATGGCTGCCTACCAGTACGGACCCAAGTTCCACGTTGTTGCTGGGGAGCCAGCCTGGGACTACATTTCCCAGCTCCCCTTGCGTTTGGGTGGCACGGTGACTACATTTCCCAGCTCCCCTTGCGTTTGGGCGGCACCTTATGTCTTGCTACTGGAATGTGGATGGAAGTGATACATGTCGCTTCGGACTGACCTGGTTGAGTATCAGGTTCATTATTCCCACACCCTTCCCCCACCTGGCAGCTGAGTGACATCAGGCCAGCCTTGTTATAGCAAAAGGTGGCAAAGTCATATGATGGAAGCAGCTTGGGTCCTTGAGTCACCCCTTGGAAGAGAGCTGCCCGATTCTGGAGGGACTGTGAGGTTTGGGGGTGGTTTGTGCAGCTCTCAGCATCACCAGCCTCGAGGGAGGGGCATTGGCAGAAAACAGGCCTGAGTGTGGTGCTCTCACTGGTCCCACTCTGGGGACTGGGGGCGATGGGCACTTTTGGAGAAGCGGGGAGGGTGAAGGGCCAGCAGTATATTCACACTGTGGTCAAGAATTCCCAGACAGTAGCCACTCCAGTGAGGTCACATGAGGTCACTGGGCAAATAGAAAGAACAGGAATCCGATGTTCCAAAGAGGAGTTGTTTGATCAGAAGAAACTTTTCTGTATTTGGTTGAGAGTGATGGGCTCTTTTCCATTTTTATTTCGGTTTTGATTTAGCCCTTATGGTGCTTTCTCGTATTTCCACGTGTGGCAGGCAGAATAATGGCCTCTCCAAGACATCCACAGCCTCATCCTGGAACCTGTGAATGTGTTCTGTTACCTGGCAAAGGGTACATCGCTACTTTAAAAACAGGGTGTTAACTTTGATTATCCTGATGAGACTAACCAGCGTCCTATTATTAAGTTTATGATAATTCACAGTTGGTTTTTTGAGGTATAATTGACAAATAACATTATATTCGTTTCGGGTGCACAACATAATGATTCAATATTTGTATATATTACGAAATGATTACCACAATATGTCTAGTTAACATCTGTTCACCATACATAACATACAGAATTTTTTCTTGTGATGAGAACTTTTAAGATCTACTCTTAGGAACTTTCAAATATGTAATACAGTATTATTAACTATAGTCACCAGGCTGTACATTACATCCCCAGGACTTACTTATGACTGGAAGTTTGTACCATTTGACCACCTTCACCCATTTCACCCACCACCTACGCCCCACCACTGGCAACCATCAAACTATTTTCTGTATCTATGAGCTTGGGTTGTTTTTGTTTTGTTTTGTTTTGTTTCAGATTCCACATATAATTGAGATCATAGGTTATTTGTCTTTCTCTGTCTGACTTATTTCACTTAACATAATGCCCTCAACATTCATCCATGTTGGCACAAATGTCAAGATTTCATTCTTTTTTATGACTGAATAACATCTCATTTTGTATATGTGGTACATGTACCACAACCTTTTTATCTATTCATCCATCAATGGACACTTAGGTTTCTTCCATGTCTTAGCTACTGTAAATAATGCTGCAATAAACATGGGGGTGCAGATATCTTTTCAAGTTAGTGTTTTCATTTTCTTTGGATAAATATACAACCAGAAGTAGAATTGTTGGATCATATGGCAGTTGTATTTTTAATACTTTGAGAGACATCCATACTGTTTTACATAATAGCTATACCAACTTACAGTCCCATCAACAGTGCACAAGGGTTCCTTTTTCTCCACATCCCCGCCAATACTTGCTAGTTCTTGTCTTTTTGATATTAGCCATTCTGACAGGTGTGAGGTGATATCTCATTGTAGTTTTGATTTGCATTTCCCTGATGACTAGGGATGATGATTAGGCACCCTTTCACATGCCTGTCGGCCATCTGTATGTCTTCTTTGGAAAAATGTCTGTTCAGATCCTCTGCCCATTTTTTTTAATCAGATTGTTTGTATTTTTGCTATTGATTATTGAGTTGTATGAGTTCTTTATGTATTTTGTATATTAACCTTCATCAGATACATGATTTGCAAATATTTTCTACTATTCAGTAGGTTGCCCTTTCATTTTGTGAATGATTTTCCTTTGCTGTGCAGAAGCTTTTTAGTTTGAGGTAGTCTCGCTTTTTATTTTTACTTTTATTGCCTTTGTTTTGGTGTCAAATCCAACAATTCATTGCCAAGACTGATGTCAATATTACCACCTAAGTTTTCTTCTAAGAGTTTTATGGTTTCAAGTCTTACATTCAAATCTTTAATCCATTTTGAGTTAAGTTTTGTGTATGGTGTAAGATAGGGGTCCAGTTCCATTCTTTTGCATGTGGACATCCCGTTTTCCCAGCACCATTTATCGAAGAGACTCTCCTTTCCCCTTCATATATTCTTGGCTCCTTTGTCATAAATTAATTAGCCATATATTTATGGGTTTATATATGGGCTCTCCATTCTGTTTCATTGATCTATGTGTCTGTTTTTATGCCAATACCATACTGTTTTGATTGATATAGCTCTGTAATACAGTTTGAAATCAGGCAGCATGATGCCTCCAGATTTGTTCTTCTTTCTCAAGACTGCTTTGGTTATTTGGAATCTTATCCAATGTTGTGTTAGTTTCAGGTGTAGAGCAAAGAGATTCAGTTATACATATATATATATTCTTTTTCAGATTATTAATTATATTATTATTTAATATAATGGTATTATTAATTATAAGCCACGTTTTCCATGGGTGTTGATTCTTTCACAGAGAATGCAATCTGTCTTAATGATGGACAATTCAGGCATCAAAAACAGAGGAGTGAGGAAAAACTGGGGGGATAAGGGAGAGATTTGGCCCTTGAAATCACCCCCTAAACAGGGCCTGCTGTTCAACCAAACTGATGACGCCTTTAAGCGCCTGGCTCTCCCAAACGCACAGGACCTGTGGGTAAACCGGCCACCTCTGGGGTAACAGGCAGAGGAAATTTACCCCAGCCGCCTCGGCCTGCAGATGAGACAGCGGGAGTGCACACCAGGATTCAGGCACTCAGCATCACCCAGCTGCGTCTCACAATCCATTTAGCTTATAATAGCAGATATGAAAATTTCATCAGGTTTGCTGCTTTACTCTTGTGAAATATTAAACATTAATAAATTATTCAGCTCAACGTAAAATACTACA
The DNA here is from genome assembly GCF_059928025.1 of Delphinapterus leucas. Taxonomy (NCBI): domain Eukaryota; kingdom Metazoa; phylum Chordata; class Mammalia; order Artiodactyla; family Monodontidae; genus Delphinapterus; species Delphinapterus leucas. The sequence goes on along the minus strand of NC_143136.1, from coordinate 102,701,112 downwards.
AATGTTCATAGGTTTGATCAAGAGGTATTTCAGCAGCCCGTTTGTTACAGGGTTATTTTGAGCAAAGCAATCTGCTCCAGGAAGAGGTTTCTTTTTTCTTCTTCCATTATTTGTGTTCCTTAATGGGGAAATGGCTATTCTGGGATTCAGGTACTACAAATAAGTACATAAGGATGCAGAAATTCTGCGTATGGAGCTGCTCTACACATTCGGGGATGGCTGCAGGCAGGATCTGGACACTGTGTTGGGAGGAAGAGAATGAGCTGAAGCAGGGGTGGAGGGGTGGGGCGCAAACTTAAGAAAAGTGAGGCTGGACACAGAGAACAGACTGGTGGTTGTCAAGGGGGAGGGGGTGGGGGAGGGATGGAGTGGGAGTTTGGGGTTCACAGATGCAAACTATTATATAGAGAATGGATAAATGACAAGGTCCTACTGTAGAGCACAGGGAACTTTATTCAGTATCCTGTGATAAACCATCATGGAAAAAAATATGAAAAAGAATGTGTATATATATATATATATATATATATATATGGCTGAATCACTTTGCTGTATATGTGAAATTAACACAACATTGTAAATCAACTATACTTCAATTAAAAAAAAAAAAAAACAGTCTCCATAGCCATTCTTTCTGCACACCCACCTCCTCTGGATTTGAGGGTCCTGCTTCCCCAGACCTGGGCTCATTGTTCACAACACCAAGAAGGTATAAAATGAGACCAGCTTTCACGTGGTCAGACAAGGCATCCTTGCTGTGGCCAGCTTGGCAGGGCTGGGCGTGACCCTGGAACTACAAGGAAGAATAAGGGACAGGCCCATCTTTAAGGAGCCCACCTTCGGTTGGGGATAACAGAAACAAAAAAGTGAGGCACAAGCTGGTAAAGGAAGCGGTCGAGGTGCATGGGGCCGTGGGGGCCAGAAAAGGGAGCTAGTTGCTTGCCTGGGGCATCAGAGGACATGACCTGAAGGAGGGGGCATTGAGCAGAGCCCTGAGAGAGGCTGGGGCTTGTGTCCTTCCTGGGGAAGGAAAGTGGGACAGATGATGGGTGGGGACATTGGCCTCCAGGGCTTTCCCTGTGGGCAGGAGGGGACTGTCAGTAGTGCAAGGTGGGTCAGGATGCCTCTGGTGCTGGTTGGGCTTGGCAAGAAAGACGTTCAAGTAGCAGCTAGTTCTGGAACTCAGGTGGGCAGCCAGCTCATATATCTTTGTGTGTGTGTGTGTGTGTGTGTGAGAGAGAGAGAGAGAGGGAGGGAGGGAGTTTCTGTCAATGAGCTGAAGGAGAGGGAAGGGGCCAGGCTTCTGGGTGCAACTCTGGCACTATCAGGTAGAAGGCTGTGCAGGGGCCCTGTGTACAGTGGTGCGGGCTGTGCACTGCCCAAGGATGCCACATCTTAAGAGAGTACCATTCACATAACAGAAATCCTAGATTTATATGTCTGGTGTACTAATTCTGGAAAATGGAAGTAAAATGTCCCATATTAATAAATATTAGAAAATGGTGACAGTTTTACAATGAATGGAAATGAAGTGTGTTAAGAAGGGGAATCTTTTTTGATTTGTTCAAAGGTACCATGTAGGTTCCCAGCAACCCTGAGGTTGGGCATATGGACTAGACCAACCCATGATAATGGTGGGGGGGGAGCAAGAGGGGTGCCCTGGGCTCCTCCCTGGCACACCCATGTGTGGTCCACGGCCCAGCCCCACAAAACTCTGCATCCTGCATCCTTTAGGAACGATGCTCCTGAATTCTTCTTCAGATCCTGGGGTGCCTCCCTCATGAGGATGCAGGCAACTCGGGGGAGAGGAAAAAGGGGGAGCCTGGTGGTACGAGTACCTTGTCAGAGATCCTGAAAATTGTTTAGGTGAGAGGCGGGGGCGGGGCAGTAGGGTTGGGGTGGGGGCGGGGCGGCAGGGTGGGAGGTGGGGGCGGGGCAGCAGGGCTGGGTGCTGTTCAGAGTATGGAAGGAAGAGTGGAGACTGGGGACCCCTTGAAGGCAGGGTCTCGATCTGGATCGTGGGACCCTGTTGCACTGAGCACGTTTTAAAACTGGGCCTGGCTGGAGAAAGCTGCCCCTGGCTGGAGAAAGCTGCCAGTCCCTACTTTGAGTGGTGTTGCAACTTCCAAACGCTTTTCACTGGAACCTGGGTCCTGAAATACCCGTTGCAGATTTCTGGCATCTCTTGGCGCCATCTCTCGTTTTCTTCCCCAGATACGACGTGTTCAGGAGGCTGGGCCGCGGGATGTTTAGAGAAGCAGCTGCAAGGCTGGGATCGGAATCTCTTCTTCCAACCAAAGGCCAGGGGGTCTCGCGTTCTTAGGGTGACCCCTTTTCCAGGAGGCTCCTCGCTTCCCAGCACGCAGCTGTCTCCCATTGTGCCAGCCCTTGGGCTTGTCAGACAAGCTGGTTTCACATCTAGCTTGACTTCTGTCTCAGAAACGGCCTCAGCCTCCTAGGATAGCACAGCTGGTTCAGCGACTTCTGGTCAATTCACCAAACACACACGCCCAGGCCATCAGGAACCACTACGGCCACAACCCAGCCCTGTGATGAGGTTAAGAGGAAAGCTTTGAGGTAAGAGGAAAGCTCTCTAACACCTCACTTTTCTTTTCTTAAAAATTTATTTTATTGGGCTTCCCTGGTGGCACAGTGGTTGAGAGTCTGCCTGCCGATGCAGGGGACACGGGTTCGTGCCCCAGTCCGGGAAGATCCCACATGCCGCGGAGCGGCTAGGCCTGTGAGCCATGACCGCTGAGCCTGCGCGTCTGGAGCCTGTGCTCCGCAACGGGAGAGGCTACAACAGTGAGAGGCCCGCGTACCGCAAAAAAAAAAAAAAAATTATTTTATTGAGTATCATATAGTTGATTGATAATGTGTTAATTGCTGCTGTACAGCAAAGTGATTCAGTTATACATATGTATACATTCTTTTTAATATTCTTTTCCATTATGGTTTATCACAGGATATTGAATATAGTTCCCTGTGCTATACAGTAGGACCTTGTTGTTTATCCATTCTCTACATAGTAGTTTTCATCTGCTAACCTCAAACTCCCAACTCACCCACATCCTTCCCCCTTGGCAACCACAAGTCTGTTTGGAGATAGCTTTAAATGCACTGATGTTTAGGAAGGACACGTCTTTGCTCTCAGGGCTTGTGTCTTATCCTCCTTCCTGAGGAAGATGTCCTCCGAGGGCTGTCAATGCCCTCTTGATAACCAGGCCTCCCCGTGGGCCGGATTTCATGTTCCTCCTGGCTTTACTGCATGAGGTCTCAGGGAGCCATCCTCCCTTCTCCAGGGAGTGGAAGCTAATGGATGCTTAATTCAATAGTGTTCACATTGTAAAGCGCTGGCTAATAAAAAGCATTTGTAGAAAATCCTGTGGAGGACTTCACATCCACACTCCCTCCATAAAAGCTTGATAGCCTCCCAATGTGACACGCTCACGTGGGCGGAGTGGCTGGCGGGGCCCTGCACCAGGCTCCTAGCAGAACATCTAACCCCTTCCTGTCTCCCTGTGGCCCCTAACCCCACCCTCCACCCTCACTCCATCTTCCCCATCCTGAAATGGTGTTTCTAAACGAAACCTTTCTGGTGAGTTCAAACTCTGACCAGTTCAGGAGGAACCATTTCCAAAGGCAGCGTGTCAACGTAGAGCAGCTGTGGCATTCACAGGGGGTTATTTTGCCCAGCCAGGACCCCTTTGAAGAGCCATGGACAACCTTCCCAGGAGGACCCTGGGCCCAAAGGAAAGGACAGGCTGAGATTGTGCAGTGGAATGACAATGGGGGGAGGGGTGCCTGGGGCTCAGAGTCGGGCTGCAGGAGCCTGAACCAGAGAAGAGGTGGTGATGTTGGTCCAGCACGAGAGAAAAGAAGGTGGCCTGTGGGGGGAGCCACAGAGAGGCTGGGTTGCTTGTCCTGAGAAAGAACATTCCAGAAATCAGAACTTTCTAAGTAGTGGAGGAGTCCTCTAGAGATGCCAGCTCCGTGAGAGAGGGGACTACTGTTCTTCATCACCACACTCTCCCCAGCTTAGAACAGTGCCTGGTACCCAGTAAATCGCAGTGACTTCTGCTAAATGAATGAGCAGACCAGTGATTGAATGGACGTGATGACCTCGCCCTCAAAGGAGATGTGGGGACACCACGGGCCAGGCAGAGGGCCTTGGTCATGGTGGTGCTAAGTCAGAGGTGGTTGAATGAATGCCTGTAAGAAGCATCCCCAGGCCAGGAGCAGAGTGAGCCTGTGGCCAGCCGCTCCTGAGTGACACCTTGTCCCCTTCCCCCATGAGCTCTGCAAGGCCCAGCCCAGGGCACGTCCAGAGCAAGCGTTCCATCGTGTTTGCTGCCTGCTTCCTTCCAGGACCCACGCAGCCAAGCCAACCAGGTACAGGGGGCTTGACTTTGAGATGATTCTGCATCCATCTCGGAGGCTAATTCCAGCTCCCGCAGGTATGTTAGCCAAGCCTGATGGTACTAAAATAGTGTAGGAAATGGGGGCTTGGTTTATAATATCGTCTAATTATTGTTATCAAACCTTATGAGTAATTCTGCCATACAAACCCTGTTCCCGGGGTCTGGGATCCTAATGTTTCAGACAATCCTAAATGTCCAGTCTATACATCTTGGAGGTTGGATTTTAAAGTTCACTGGTGATGGAAACTGACACCCTTCCTGGCACGTGGTGGGGCCTCATGGCGTGTTAGCTGATGAACCACTGGGACAGTGAAAACACATGTTCCTTTCGACACGGTGTTATTGTGGGTGGCTGTGTGCCCAGAAGCCCCCAAAGCCATGTAGGGGCGTGACCTACAAAACCAAGAGGATTATGTAGACCGCGGATCTGCCAGGGGCCCTTAGGCATCATTCAGTTCAACTGACAAACAGGAGGAAGCCTACCTTTGGGAAGACAGATGGTCCGAAGGGCACACTGGCTCCACTGCCTACTGGCTGCTTCACCTCAGTCAAGTTACATCACCTTTCCAAACCTCAAGGTACTCATCCATCCGTGGGGATAATTCTTCACTACCTCGTAAGATGGTGGTGAGGGTGTGATAACACAGGTTAAATGTCTCTCAGAGAGCAGATGCCAAGTGGGTGGTGGTTATTATTTTCTGAGTGAGGAAACAGGCCCCAAAGTGAGATGCTGAGCCAGCATGAGCCCATTAGAGATGCTCACAGGTCCGTGCACTGCTTGGGTGCAGGCCAGGGTCCCAGAAGCCTCAGAAGCTGTCTCCTAAGTCCCGGCAATCAGGGACCCAGAGCTCAGGGTCAACCCCACTTCCCCCCAAGGATTGACAGCTCCTCCAGCCCTCCCCCCGTCCCTCCCCTCCTCTCTGCTTCTAGAAGCTTGGGGAGGTTTTCTGGCCACATGGAGCTCCTGGGAGCTTGCTGGAGCCTCAGCCACAATAAGTTAAGGCCTTGATGAGGTTTGATTTTTTACTAGATGAGCCCAGTGGGGTGAAGAGAAATTCTATCGCTTCCAGCAGCCCCCTCAGAAGCCTTAGCTTCATCAAGCCTCCAAGATTAAGTCATTTACTTTTTATTTTTTTAATCCACGCCAGAGAAGCATTGTCTAAATTAGTGCCTTGTCCAATTAAAGAGAACACTTCTCGGCAATAGCTTCCAGCAGGGCTCTTATGAGGCGTGGAGGATCCCGGCTTTGTGTGAGGATAGAGGTGACGGTGCTGACATTTCAATTAGCTTCATTTTACTTGGGGGAATTTAAATCTTTCCCTAGCATAATTACACTCAGAGCTTGTTCTCAAGTCCTCCCGCCCTTGACAGTTGCTCTCTGGCCTCACCTCCTCCTCCAGGAAGCCTTCCCTGACCTCTCACCCTGCAGCCTCAATCACCCCCTCTTGACTCTGACCTGCCTGATACAGCATCCTTCAGGCCCCTGATTACAGTTTCTTACATGGCCTCCAAAACAAGCTGGCTCTCATCCACACATCATACAAGACTAGCAACACATGCAGTCAAAGCTCCTGTCTTTACAGAGTCTGCTAAGAAAAGTCATGAACAGCAGCCAAGGCCTGAACACACCCCTTTCCTAATAGATCTACAGGGACAGCAGAGGGGCCTGAGGGACATTCAGTCCCAGCGAGGTCGCCCATGGAGAGGCTTGAGGACGATCAGGGAACAGAGATGTGCCCTCGCCCCTGCCGGTTACCAGGCATGAGCTTGCAGACTGCCTCAGTTCAAATCCCACCCCTGCCTCTTGTCCCTGGGAGACCTTGTACAAGTCATTGCAACGCTTTGAGAGTCAAGTTCTCACCCTGTATAATGGTTAAAACAGCTCCTCCATGGATGAACCTTGAAGGCATTATGCTAAGTGCAATAAACCAGTCACAAAAGGGAAAATACCATAGGATCCCATTTATCCCTAGAGGAGTCACATTCACAGAGACAGGAAGTAGAAGGCAGGTGGCCAGGGGTTGCGGGAGAGGGAGGGGGAGTTCGTATTTAACAGGCAGAGTTTCAGAGATGATGGTAGTAGCACCACAACATGAATGTACTCAATGCCGCTGAATTGTACATTTAAAAATGGTGAAGGGACTTCCCTGGTGGCACAGTGGTTAAGAACCTACCTGCCGATGCAGGGGACACGGGTTCGTGCCCCGGTCCGGGAAGATACCACATGCCCCGGAGCAACTAAGCCCGAGTACCACAGCTACTGAGGCTGCGCTCTAGAGCCTGCGAGCCACAACTACTGAGCCCACGTGCTGCAACTACTGAAGCCCACGCGCCTAGAGCCCGTGCTCTGCAACAAGAGAAGCTACCGCAATGAGAAGCCCGCACACCACAATGAACAGTAGCCCCTGCTCGCCACAACTAGAGAAAGCCCACGCGCAGCAACGAAGACCCAACACAGCCAAAAATAAATAACTTAATTAATTTAATTAATTAATTAATTAAATTTTAAAATGGTGAAAATGGTAAATTTTGTGTTATATGTATTTTACCGCAAAAGAAAAATAGCTTCGATTTCATAGGATGAGCGTGAGGATGTGATGAGATAATCTATGTGGAGTTTAGAATATTGCCTTGGCACTGCTGCAGTGCTGATTGTACACAAGCTATCAGTATCATAGCCCTTTCCCTGTTTGATTCTGGAGTTCTGACCCCTGGCTATCTCCCTGACCATGGCCTCCCTGATAGGAAATCTGTTAAGAGTCACAGGCTTGGGCTTCCCTGGTGGCGCAGTGGTTGAGAGTCCGCATGCCGATGCAGGGAACACGGGTTCGTGCCCCGGTCCGGCAATATCCCACCTGCCGCGGAGTGGCTAGGCCCGTGAGCCATGGCCCTGAGCCTGCGCGTCCAGAGCCTGTGCTCTGCAACGGGAGAGGCCACAACAGTGAGAGGCCCGCGTACCGCAAAAAAAAAAAGAGTCACAGGCTTAACATGGATGGACCTGAGATTATCATACGGTTACCAAAGGGGAAATGTTGTGGGGAGGGATAAATTGGGAGTTTGGTATTAACATATACACACTACTATATATAAAATAGATAACCAACAAGGACCTACTCTATGGCACAGGGAACTCTGCTCAATATTTTGTAATAACTTAAATGGGAAAAGAATTTGAAAAAGAATGAATATATATATATATGTATAAATGAATCACTTTGCTATACACCTGAAACTAACCACATTGTTAATCAATTATACTCTGATATAAAATAAAAATTTTTTTAAAAAAAAGAGTCGCAGGCTTGAGCCCCTTTCCTTCCTCCAAATGACAGCTCAGCTCACAGGATGCCTCTGCCCACCATCCTCCACCCACTGTCTTTGCCCACTACGTTCACATGTGCAGTCCCACCAGGGCAAGCCTTGTTTCTGAGATAACTCCTCAGGCTCTGGCACCAACTTGCTTATCCACCACAGTGAACAGGATGAGAAAACAGACCCAGAGAAGAAAAACATCACACCCTGCCCTTCAAGGCTGGCAAAGGCAGAGCCAGGATTCAACGCCAGGTCTCTCTTACCCCACAGTCAATTCTTTCTACTAAGCAGCCATGCTCTAACCCCAAGAGGGAAGAGGAATTAGCACCCAGTCAGTCTCACTCAAGGCCATACCTCCCAACATGGTCAACTAGAACTAAGCTGTCTTCTTAGCTTCTCACTCCTGTCAGCCCCACCCATTCCCTGGGCACTGGGCAAACACAACTCAAGTGCTTTCCTCTGTCTTTCTTCCTCACTGCTCCCACCATCACTATCCCCTGCCTACTTCTTCTGGAAAACTCCTATTCATCCTTCAAAACCCAAAGGAAATGTGACCACCTGTGAGAAAACTTCACAGATGCCCCCACCCTTCAGGCTAAATTTGATAGATATTCTTCCTTTATGTTAGGCACATAACATATCTATCTGTACATATATCTATATCTATATTTACATCTGTATCTATATCTATTATTTTTCAGATTCTTTTCCCTTATAGGTTATTACAAAATATTGAGTATAGTTCCCTGGGCTATACAGTACTTCCTTGTTGTTTATCTATTTTATATATAGTAGTGTGTATATGTTAATCCCAAACTCCTAATTTATCCCTCCCTTCTACCCCCTCACCCCTTTGGTAACCATAAGTTTGTTTTCTATGTCTGCCCACTTTTAACTTTGTAATTGTGCTTTCCTCTGCACAGGATTATCAACTTCTTAAGGGCTGTGTCTTACACATAAAATCACTAAAACAGAGGGTTCTCCCTCCGAGTCTAAGGAGCCAATCATAGACAAATGGAAACCAAATACAAGGGGGGGTGGCAGGGGAGGAGTAGCACAAACTGAAGGGCCTCTATAACTTGAAGGCATAATCAAGCCTAGATTTTGAGAATGAATATATCTTGGATGGCTCAACACCATAGATTTCAAAAGTATGTAAAACTCTGCAAAATATACTCAACCTTGTTTCACGGACTGTCTTCATCCACCTTGTGTTGCCTGAATTAACTGTTTCTCTCTCCCTGCCCACCAGCACCCAAGCTCCTCCCAGATAAAGACCCTGGGGCCAGATTTGTTCCCCCCAGAACTTCCCTGTCTGAAGCCCCAGTTGCGAGAATCGACAACAAGCGTTCTGCCATATTTTTCTTATAGTAAAAGAGAAGGTAGTGATGTACACAGCAGCATTATTGTCACATTCAGATCAAAAATAAATCATTCATAAGCATGAAAATAGTGTTGAGGTGCTGCTAGGGGTGTAATCACAGACAGTAATATTCCTTTTTGCCAGGACGGACTTTCTGTGCAGTCGGTGAAGACACCCTATTACTTAGCAAGAGGGTGACCACGGGCTGCTCATTCACATGAGTGACAGGAAGTCCCCAGTCTCTGGAGCCAAAAGCCACAGAGATCTTTGCTCCATTAGCAGCTGATGCAGGAGAATCATACATTAAGTGTTTTCTGCCTTGGTTGCACGCTCGAATCTCTCGGGAAGTTTTTTTAAACCGTTGCCTAAACTTCAGCCCCAGAGGTTCTGTTGTAATCGGTGTCACTTGCTGCCCAGCCTTTCTGCTGGCCATCCTCCCTGCTGAGCACCAACCCCTGCCCATCCCCCTGGCTGCCCATCTCCCTGGCTGCCCATCCCCCCCCCACCTCCACCATCCCCTTGCTGCCACTGTGGTCCAGGCTCTGTCACTCTGCATAGGAATCACTGCCCGAGGGTGCCTGGTCTTCCCTCCCCCCACCCCTGTAATCCTTCGTGCACCCCAAAAAAGGACCAGAGTCAGCTGTGATGGAGGAGACACGAGAACTAGACAAAGGGGGCGGGGTTGGAGGAAAGAGGGGCCTCCCTGCGCCCCACACGGTGTGAGGGCAGGCATGTGGGCGCTGGGAGGGCAGAAGGGCCCAGGCCATGAGATCTGGTCCTGTCATTTCACAGCCCATCAGCTGCCGGGGCGCCACCTGCTCTGGCCGGATCCCGTGTCAGACACCCAGAGACAGAGAGAAAAGAAATCTCAATTTATTTACAAAACAGAAACAGACTCACAGACATAGAAAATAAATTTATGGCTCCCAAAGGGGAAGGGGGTGGGGAGGGATAAATTCAGAGTCCTGGCTTAACATAAACACATGACTATATATAAAATAGATAAACAACAAGGTCCTACTGTATAGCACAGGGAACTATACTCAATATTTTGTAATAACCTATAAGAGAAAAGAATCTGAAAAAGAATAGATATAGTTGTAAATATAGGTATATGTACAACTGAATCACCTTGCTGTATACCTGAAACTAACACAAGATTGTAAATCAACTATACTTCAATAAAAAAAAAAATACTTTTTTTAGAAAAGAGAGAGAGAAAAGGCATCTCTGGCATTGGGAGCTCTGGGTCCAGAGAAGACCAGCACTAAACACAGAGCGGCCGCGCACGTGACCACTGCCCTCACAGAGGGCACCCAGGGGCCATGGGGGCCCAGAGGGGACACCTAGCCCGACCCATGGGGTCAGTGAGGGTTTCTGGGAGAGCTGATATACCTGGACTTATCACCCGAGTTTATGGCACGCTCTCCCGCTTTCTCTCTCTGAAGCTTCTCAACCCTGAAATGCAGGCACTGTTACAGACCCGATTTGTAGATGGGACACTGAGGCTTGGGAGCATCAGGTAACTGACCTGAGGTCTCAGGTGCTCACAGCCAATGTCTCAGCAGCACCACTTGGTGTTGGATGGGCAGATGGGGTGAGGGGTTTGGAGGTCACTTGTCCCTGTGTAGAGGTCCCCACCTACCCATGGTGCCCACACACTGGCCATCTTGGGGATGGCCCTTCCCCTCCCGTGGCCCCAGGACCTTTGAGAGATGTGACCTGCCCTCAGAGGCCCAGCCTCCAGGGACAGGTGGACTGCACACCCAGCGACACCCACCCCACAGACACTGGACCGGGGTAGTGACCGGGCCTGGGAGGGCCTGGGCCCAGCAGCTCTCACGAGAAGGACAGGCTGGAGGGCAGTCCTCACCCTCACCCCAGTCCCTGTCAGAACGGCAGCCACAAGGCCCTCCCAGCAAGTGTCTGGCAGGGACCCCAACCCCTTCCAGAGCTGTAGGGGCTCCTTTGCCCACCTTCGCCAGGTCCTCAGGCTTGTTTGTGGCTGGATAACATTTTGAGATAATCGTGGACAGAATTACTTTCTCCCTGCATTTTTCCCCTTTCTTCCCCACCCCCCAGAGCGAGTAGCTCATTAAGTACTTAGGCGCCTCAAAGAAGGTGCACCCCAGGGCAGAGAACAGGAGACAGCAGGTCTTCGTGGACTTTGTGTCCCAAAAGTCTAACTTCTTAGGACAGTGGTCCTCAAACCCAGTAGGGTATCAGAACCACCCAGAAGGCTGTTCTGATACCCACCCCAGAGTCTCTGTTTCCCAGTCTGAGGTAGGGCCCAAGAACTTTCATTTAAGACAAGTTCCGGCCATGCTGACAGTGCGGGGCCACAGGCCACACTGAGAACATCTGTCCTCCACCTTCGCATCTCACCTTGGCCGTAGATCGGAGGCGCCTGGAGAGTTTTCCAAACCTCTCATCCCTGGCATACACCCAGAGATTCCGGTCTCAGTGGCCTGGGTCAGGGCGTGGGCACTGCAAAGTCCCCAGTCCTCCCGGGCAGTCACCCCACCAGCTGCAGCGTCACCACTCTGGAGCGTGCTGCTCGCTGGGCCCCCGCCTCTCACTGCTCAGCCACACCCCATGCCCAGGGATGGCTCTGAGTTTCTGGCCCCTGCTCACTGCCTGGAAGGCTCTGCCCCCATGAACCCCTCCTCTTCCTACCTGGGGGTCTCACTCAAGCACTCACTGGAAGGAGCCAGTCCCCCAGCACCCTGGGCCTCACCCCCAACCTTCCCAGCGCCCCCCCACCCAGTTCCCTGTCCACGCTCTGTCCCACCTGCACCAGGGAGCATCTCGGGCCCAGGTCTTCCCAAGGCCCCAGCCTGCAGGTCAGGGACCATCTCTCGCGCTCACTTCTGTGTTCCTGCCACTTGGAGCACAGTTCTGCACACAGTGGGTGCCCGTTGGTGCTTGAATGAGTCCTGAAAGAATCCTCCTTCCACATCGAGAGGCTCAGATTCAGCCCAGACACCACATGGCAAGGGAGAGCGGCGGCTCTTTGGCCTGCAGGAGAAATACCAGTGGGAGCGGAAGGGCTATCCTCAAACACCAGCAGGGCTGCAGGGAGGACCAGAAGGATGACTTTCTCGGGTCGCCAGGGGTCACTGAACTCTAGGTGGAGATTCCAGGGCAAGTCGGGAGCACCTCATTTCCATGGCGATCAGAGCTCCCAGGAGGCCTTTGGGCAGGGTGCTGCTTCCACCAGCCAAAGGGCCTGGGAGAAACCCTGGACCCTCCCACCCAGAGGATCTGCTGGTCCACGGTGACCATGGTGACCATGGTGACAAGGCTCGCCCACAGCACCTAGAGCAGGCAGACAGGCAGCAGACTTGGGGTCACGATGAGGCACATGGCTCCATGGCCCTGGTCCGTCTGAGCCAACTTCCTGGCGAGTGACCCATGCAGCCTCCAGGCCCACACTCAGTAGGACCCGGCCCTTGGTTTCATGCTCTGCTGTCACCACCTTGAAATTCTCAATAATTATTTTTGACCAGGGGCCCACATTCCCACTCTGCACTTGGGCTTACAAATTCCCTAGCAGATGGAAACTATTACAGAGGGCTCCCAGATCTCTTTTAGCAGGAGAGAGTCTCCTATACACTTTTAAATCACAATTTGTAGCACCCCCAAAAGCATCCTTTGAGAATTGCAAGTTGTCCAAATCAGAGCTGCACACACAGAATCCTTCTGCTTGTGGGGACCAGGGCAAAGGATCCATAAGGAGCTGTGTGGCTCTGGCTGTGGTCCATTTATAAATGCACACGTGGGTTCTAGGATTTTACTGGACCTACATGTACTAACCCTGTGCTTGGCTGAACTCACTGGTCAATCAAACAGCTATGAAGACCAAAACGAGATACTTTTTTTTTTTTTAAAGCTTCTTCTTGGTTTTTTTTTTGTTTTTAATTTATTTATTTTTGGCTGCGTCAGGTCTTCGTTGCTGCGCGCGGGCTTTCTCTAGTTGCGGCGAGCAGGGGCTACTCTTCGTTGTGGTGTGTGGGCTTCTCACTGCGGTGGCTTCTCTTGTTGCAGAGCACGGGCTCTAGGCGCGCGGGCTTCGGTAGTTGTGGCTCACAGGCTCTAGAGCACAGGCTCAGTAGTTGTGGCGCACGGGCTTACTTGCTCTGAGGCATGTGAGATCTTCCCGGACCAGGGCACGAACTGGTGTCCCCTGCACTGGCAGGCGGATCCTTAACCACTGCACCACCAGGGAAGCCCCACGAGATACTTTTTTAAAAAAGGATTTTTCTGTTCACTTAATTGACTCAGGAAAAAGCAAGAAGTCAAGAGACTGCCTCTCTGAGTTTTCTATCTATGCGTTTGTTCAGAACAGTTGTTAAACCATTGATCTTTCCACAAATACATTCCCAACACATAGCTCCAGGAGTTTTCTAGAAATAACTCCATTCAATTTACTTGACATTTAACAAAGCCCTAGCACCCAGTTCTGTGCTCTCTGGGAATCCAGAGGCTTCTTCATCTGCATCTGTCTTCCTATTCCTCCATCTGGCCCCAGCCCTGCTTGTATCCGCAGGGCTACTGTGAGAGCCCCGTTAGTGATGCTCTGTGATCCACCCTCGATGGTCACAGGTGACTGGGCCAAGTTGGACAACTGACTCAAGCTAAGCCCATCAGAATCTCTCTCCCAGAAATTTGGAACTAATAGCTTCTAGCATCTTGGAAGGATGTAAAGCAGGCTGCTGAGGGGAGCCGGGAGCCATGATATAGCCTGGGAAGCAAGCAGGGAAAGTCGGTCTACAGAGCAGAATGAGAGAGGAGAGGCAGACAGACAGCTTTTAGGTGTGTGAATTCCCTGATCTCAAGGCCAGGCAGGGGCCAGCTGCACTCCCACCAGCTTCCAAATCTTCCCCTCTATCTTGGAATACACTGTCCTTTTATGCTGAAGCAAACTCAAGTGGATTTCAGTACTAGCCACCCGATTAGAGTTTGTCTCCACTTGATAGGGGGAAAAAATTTCAGGATAATTTAATCACAGATGCAGAATCCCTCACAATATTTGTTTATTCCTAAGGGTGTAATTACCAGGTACATAAGCAGAGAGAGGAAAAGAGAGTGTGTGATGCTACACTTCAAGCCTTTTCACGCATTTAAACCTGATTTGTTTAATAACACAAAACATGTTAAATAAATACTAGTTTCCCTCCCTGCAGCCACCAACCTTCACAACAGTGCTACTCCAGGTATGGTCCCCGGGCCAGCAACATCAGCACCATCTGAGAACTTGTTAGAGATGCAACTTCCCAATGTTCGTGGCAATATTCACAATAGCCAAGACATGGAAGCAACCTAAATGTCCATTGACAGAGGAGTGGATAAAGAAGATGTGGTATATTTATACAATGGACTATTACTCAGTCATAAAAAAGAATGCAATAGTGCCATTTGCAGCAACATGGATCAACCTAGAGATGACCATACTAAGTGAACTAAGTCAGACAGAGAAAGACAAATACCATATGATATCACTTATATGTGGAATCTAAATATATTATATAAATGAACTTATTTACAAAACAGAGATAGATTTACAGTCATAGAAAACAAACTTATGGTTACAAAAGGGGAAAGGGGTGAAGGATAAATTACGAGTTTGGGATTAACATATACATACTACTATATATAAAATAGATAACCAACAAGGACCTACTATATAGCACATGGAACTATATTCAATATCCTGTAATAAAGCATAATGGAAAAGAATAAGAAAAAGACTTATATATATGTATGGCTGAATCACTTTGCTGTACACCTGAAACTAACACAACACTGTAAATCAACTATACTTCAATTAAAAATTAAATTAAAAAAGAAGAAACGCGGGCTTCCCTGGTGGAGCAGTTGTTGAGAGTCCGCCTGCCAATGTAGGGGACACGGGTTCATGCCCCGGTCCGGGAAGATCCCACATGTCGCGGAGCGGTTGGGCCAGTGAGCCATGGCCGCTGAGCCTGCGCGTCCGGAGCCTGTGCTCCGCAACGGGAGAGGCCACAACAGTGAGAGGCCCGCGTAAAGCAAAAAAAAAAAAAAAGAAGAAACGCAACTTCCACGCTAGACCTCCCCACTCAGAAATGGGGTGGAGCACAGCCAGGTAAGTTTTAACAGCCCCCCCCAGGTGATTCTGATGCCCTCTAAAGTGTTGGGAACCATAAGTTTCCTAGGCACCACATGCTTTCACAGGCCTTGTCCCAACTGCCCCTCAACACAGCCTGTGAATAACCGCTCTGAGCCCACCTTCACATGAGAGGAAGCCAAGCTTCCAGGCAATGGCCTGGAGGAAGTCACCCAACCAGAAGAGGCCCTGGGAGCTGGCACTCAGGATGCACTGTGCTCTCCTCTGTTCCTCCCATTCAGCTCTCCTTGGGCCTCTCTCGCCCTCCCACCCCTGGAGGCTCAGTCACCTCTGGGTCCAGCTCAGGCCCACAGGGCTGGTCTTTCACTGCCACCAAACCCAGGCTCTCCCCTCAGCCTCAGGGGGTGCTCCCTGTGGATGCCACTCATCACTCCCCTGTTATTCAAGCCCTTCTGGGGGGGAGATTATCCCATAAGTACAGAGACTATCTTCTGCACCTTTGGTTCATCCCCAGCCTCGAGCTGGGTCTGAGCAGTTCATGGTTTCCTAACAGTCTCTCTCTAACTCCAGCTTGCCCTCAATTTCACAATTCCCACTGTCACGCAGACAGCACAAGGGGATGGAATTTGCACCCCAGGTAGCAAGTTTTACCTAAGAAGCATTAAGTTTTGACAGAAATGCAGCTTCCTCAGAAGGAATTCGTACTTAAGCAATAACAAGTCACTTATTTCAATGCATGAATGAAAAACTTGAGAATTAGTAGAAAAACTCCCTGTGTGTTGATAAAGCCGGCACCATCGCAACATTCACTGTGCTGACCAGGAAGGGGCTGAGAGAGGAACAAGGAAGTGTGTGCCGCCTCCCCAGAGCCCAGCATTGCTGACAGCGATACTAAGACCAGGAGGACAGAAGCAAGGGGAAAGAAGGATGCTGACAATCTGAACAGGTGGGAAACGACTGCGCCCCAAGGTCACGGGTGTAAGACAATCTCCAGCCCCTTTTAAATACGGCCACAACCTGCATCTCTGGGCCTGAGAGAAAGTTTCCCCAGAACCACAGAAGGCCACTCTGCCCATGAGGCAAGTCAGAAGTAGCAAGGAATTAACAGCTGCCAGGAGCAGCCTTTTGACTTAGGAGCTGGTGTATAAATACCCCAGCTCTCCCGCCTCACCCCCAAGGTGGGGCGATTCAGAATAGATTTTGCACCATTTCTCAGACTTTCCCCCTAAGATGACGCTCCAGGTGCCCACTGTGACAGCTGGTTTAATGGTACACTCTTTTTTTAATTTTTATTTTATATTGGGGTATAGTTGATTAACAATGTTGTGTTAGTTTCAGGTATACAGCAAAGTGATTCAGTTATACATATACATATATCTATTCTTTTTCAAATTCTTCTCCCATTTAGGTCATTACAGAATATGGAGTATAGTTCCCTGTGTTATATAGTAGGCTCTTTTTGCTTATCTATTTTATATATAGTAGTGTGTATATGTCAATCCCAACCTCCCAATTTATCCCTCTCCCCCACCTTTCCCCTTTGGTAACTGTAAGTTTTTTTTCTAAGTCTGTGAGTCCGTTTCTGTTTTGTAAATAAGTTCATTTCTATCATTTTTTTTAGATTCCGCATATAAGTGATATCATATGATATTTGTCTTCGTCTGACTTACTTCACTTAGTATGATAATCTTCAGGTCCATCCATATTGCTAGAGGAGGCATTATTTCATTCTTTTTAATGGCTGAGTAATATTCCACTATATATACCACATCTTCTTTATCCATTCACCTGTCAATGGACATTTAAGTTGTTTCCATGTCTTGGCTATTGTGAATAGTGCTGCAGTGAATATTGGGGTGCATGTATCCTTTCGAATCATGGTTTTCTGCAAATATATGCCCAGGAGTGGGATTGCTGGATATGGTAGCTCTATTTTTAGTTTTTTAAGGAACCTCCGTACTGTTTTCCATAGGAGCTGTACAAATTTACCTTCCCACCAACAGTGTAGGAGGGTTCCATTTTCTCCACACCCTCTCCAGCATTTATTGTTTGTAGACTTTTTGATGATGGCCATTCTGATCAGTGTGAGGTGATACCTCACTGTAGTTTTGATTTGCATTTCTCTAATAATTAGCGATGTTAACAGTACACTTTTTATTAGCTGTTCCTTTTCTTGCCTTACTGATCTAGTCTAGCGGTGTGTTCCCTGGACTTCCCAAACAAACTACTTGAACTTGAAAAAAATAAATAAATTCAACCAGCACCACCAGCACCACCAAGCAGGGCACCCCTGATGACCTGCGCTTCACTGCTTACAGACTCTGCTTCTGGCCATCGCCCTTACCCCGGCTGGGACACCCACCTGGGAGAACGGTGGGCCCCGGCACCTGAACAGATGGGGCCAGGGGGCTTGGGGGAAAAGCAAGAATGACAAATACCAGGTCAGCAGGGCTCGTCCTGGAGAGAGAATTCCCAGGGCCACCTGCTCTCAAGAGGTGGCACCTCTTGCACTGTTGGTGGGAATGTAAATTGATACAGCCACTATGGAGAACAGTATGGAGGTTCCTTAAAAATCTAAAAATAGAACTACCATACGACCCAGCAATCCCACTACTGGGCATATACCCTGAGAAAACCATAATTCAAAAAGAGTCATGCACCACAATGTTCATTGCAACACTATTTACAATAACCAGGACATGGAAGCAACCTAAGTGTCCATCAACAGATGAATGGATAAAGAAGATGTGGCACATATATACAATGGAATATTACTCAGCCATATAAAGAAATGAAATTGAGTTATTTGTAGTGAGATGGATGGACCTAGAGTCTGTCATACACAGTGAAGTAAGTCAAAGAGAGAAAAACATACACTGTATGCTAACGCATATATATGGAATCTAAAAAGAAAAAAAAGACACTGATGAACCTAGTTGCAGGGCAAGAATAAAGAGGTAGACATAGAAAATGGATTTGAGGACCTGCGGTGGGAGGGCAAACCTGGGGCGAAATGAGAGTAGCATCGACATATACACACTACCGAATGTAAAATAGTTGGCTGGTGGGAAGCAGCAGCATAGCACAGGGAGATCGGCTCTGTGCTTTGTGGTGACCTAGAGGGGTGGGTTAGGGAGGATGGGAGGGAAGCTCAAGAGAGAGGGGATATGGGGACATGTGTATGCATATGGCTGATTCGCTTTGTTGTGTGACAGAAACTAACACGATATTGTGAAGCAATTATACAACAATAAAGATCTATTTTAAAAACTGTAAATACTAAAAAATATAAACTGTAATAAGCTAAAAGAAAACAGAATTGAATATGTTTTCAAACATACAAAAGAGAAAGAATGTCTATGCTTAAAGGGAATAGAGCCCACAAAGGAAAAAAATGAGCATATCCCAGTAAAAACATACGTAGTTGAAATGAAATACATATGGTTAAATTTTAATGTCTAAAATTGATACAAACTGATAAAAGCACAAAGAATGCAAACCATTTAGAAAGAAACTATAATTAATAAATTATAAACATATGGGCAAATATTCAACTCCACTGGGAATCAAATAAATATGAATTAAAACAACAGAAGAAAACTTTTTGGGAGCATAAACACTTAGCATATAATGCCCATTGTTGATGAAGATGTGATGAGATGAGCAATAGAATGCATTCCTAGCAGAAACATAAACTAATCTCCACTTGGGAAGCAAGTGGAGATACGTATGCGCATGTGTGTATGTGTTTGTCTTTTGCCTTTTCCTTAGCTTTGGTAGGATGTGAATCTCTTATGATTATACGTGCATATTATATGATGTACTGTAATATATAATATATATTAATATGTACTATGTATCATATCTATAGAACTATACTATGTATAATGTACTAGACTATATATATATAAAATGTATAGATATAGAGACTTCCCTGGTGGCACAACGGTTAAGAATCTGCCTGCCAATGCAGGGGATATGGGTTTGAGCCCTGGTCCGGGAAGATCCCACATGCCGCAGAGCAGCTAAGCCCGTGCACCACAACTACTGAGCCTGCACTCTATAGCCCATGAGCCACAAATACTGAGCCCGCGTGCCACAACTACTGAAGCCCATGCACCTAGAGCCCGTGCTCCACAACAAGAGAAGCCACTGCAATGAGAAGCCCGCGCACCGCAACAAAGAGTAGCCTCCGCTCTCAGCAACTAGAGAAAGCCCGTGGGCAGCAACGAAGACCCAACACAGCCAAAAATAAAATTAAAATAATAAATTAATTTTTTAATGTATAGATATACATATATAATGTATCATAACAGATTCACATCTTGCCAAACTAAAGAAAGAAGTTCACGTGGAGAAAAGACCAAAGACAAAGGCTTTTCTCCTCCACGCCGATGAAACTGACACTCATGTCTTCTACAGGAGCAGCGTCTGGCTTTGCCTCTTTCTGTGTCCCTTGCCGAGCCTGAAGATGCCTGCAGACTGGTTCCTTCACATGTGAGCCTGCATCAGAATCTCCCGGAAGGCCAATCAAAACACAGATCACTAGGCCCCATCCCCAGAGTTTCTGCTTTGACAGGTCTGCGATGGGACCCTAGAATGTGCATTTCTCACAAATTTCCGGGCATGCTGCTGGTCCCTGAACCGCACTTTGAGAAGCATCGACCTGCACCCCAGGTACCCCTCTTGGTGCCCCACCTAACGGCACCTCCCCCACTGATGTTACTGACCAGGCTTGTTTGCCTGACACCCAGCCAGCCAAACACTGAGACCCCAAGCTGACCTTTTAACACACATGCCCAGTTGGAGGGTCCGTAGTCCTAACCAGTCTTAACCAGCTCGAGCTTGACCTGGACACGGTTGATCCCAAGTTCCTGAAAAGTAACTTGAGCAAACATCCTAAGAGTCCTATATCAGAGATGCTATCTATAGGGGCAGTGAAGGGCTATTGTAACTTATTGTTTAGGCTACGTGGCACTCGGAGGACATGCAAGTTTTTGTGAAAACAGTTAAAGCAAGCTTGATCAGTGAAGGCAGGTTACAGTTTATTATTTATTAAGCAAGTTATAGTTGAATGAATCTAACTGATGACTACCTTTGGTTTCACTGGCAGAACAATGTTGTACAGCTCTAAATTTTTTTATTTTATTGAAATATAGTTGATTTACAATGTTGTGTTAGTTTCTGCTATACAGCAAAGGGATTGAGTTATACATATATATACATTCTTTTTCATATTCTTTTCCACTATGGTTTATCACAGGATATTGACTATAGTTCCCTGTGCTCTACAGTAGGACCCTGTTGTTTATCCACCCTACGTATAATAGTTTGCATCTGGTATAGTTTTAAATTGGTTGACGAGCCACACCACCTCAGCAAAGACACATGAGGACTTAGATCCCGGGATTTAGTGATATCCTGCTAGTGCTGAGATGGAACCTGCCTTGTACTTCTCAGCCCTCTGGTCTTTTCCTTAAGGTCAGGAAATGCTCAGCCCCTGTGGTAAAGGAACCAATTGCCCCAGCTCACTGGATGCCTCCATTTTTCTTCATTCCCTTTTCTTCCCTCTCCCCAGCTCATCACCAGGCAGCTGTCCACGGAGGGGATTCCGGAGGACTCAGAACTGTGTTCCCATCCTGGCTCAGCCACCTTCCAGCTCTAAGACCCAGGACAATTGTCCTCAGCAGCGTGAGTTTCAGGATCTCTATTGGCTAATGACCATAGGTGCAGTGGTTAAATTGAAAATGAACACAAAAATCCCCCATAGAGCAGTCAGTAAATGCTACTCACCATTCACTGCTCAGCCTTACCTGTAACCTTCACTTATTCTAGTCAGTAACCCAATCTGTCCTGTTTGGTCTCCTTTGTTTATGTGCCTTTTCTTCTCCCGTGTTGCCAAATGCCTTTGTTTGTTAATGGCTTTATTGAGGTCATCCCTGTTTGTTTTAAGTCACCCATCGTGAAGTATAAAGAGGGAAATCCCCCATCCCTCCTCTACCCCAGTCCTCAGAGGTAACTACTACTAACAGTGCAAACTTTATCCACAAATACATAAACATGTAAATACATACATCTGTTCTATATATTTATTTTTCTGCAAAAATAAAGTAGTGCCACATATTTTTCTGCAGATTTTTTTGTTTTCTCCTTTTCTGCTGAAAAATGTATTTAAGGGACTTGTGGTATCCACTCCAACATGGAAAGAGCTTGGAAGTTCCCACTTCTGTCCTTACAATGTGAAAAAAAGTGAACAAAATGAAAATCGATGATTTTTTGGGGACCTGTCAGAGAATTGAGGTCATAGGGCAAGTCATCACCACAAAATCTGGAGAGACAGGTGAATCCAGAGAGTCTCCGTTGAGATCACCTCGCCCTGAGCAGAGGCTGCTGCAGCCATCAACTAGAAGGCACTTCCGTGATGCACTGCTGAAGGTGGCATGTGGATGAGGTTAGAAGTGAGGCACCCCTGGGGTCATAGTCTGGGGGAGCCCCATACTCATGAGGGTTTTACTTCCAGGAACCCCACCAGGTTCTCACAGGAAAGAGCTGAGAAATGCCCCCTCTGTCTTTGGCAGGGGAGGAACATAAGTGTCCATGGATAAATGAATGAACAGATAAAGAAGATGTGGTACATATACACAGTGGAGTATTACTCAGCCATAAAAAAGGATGAAATAATGCCATTTGCAACAACATGGATGGACCTAGAGATGATCATACTAAGTAAGTAAGTTAGAAAGAGAAAGACAAATACTGTGTGATTTTATTATATGTGGGATCTAAAAAGCAAAACAAACAAAACAAAACAGAAACAGACTCATAGAGACAGAGAACAACCCAGTGGTTTCCATAAAGGAGAGTGATGGGGGTAGGAGAGAAAGAGGTGAGAGAGACTAAGAGGTACAAATTTCCAGTTTCAAAATAAATGAGTCACAGGGATGAAATGTACAGTGTGGGGAATATGGTCAATAATGACATAATATCTTTGTATAGTGACAGATGGTAATTAGACTTATCATGGTGACCGTTTCAAAATGCATATAAATTTTGAACCACTATGTTGTACACCTGAAGCTAATATAATATTGTAAGCCAATTACAATTAAATAAAATAAAAAATATATATTATACAAAAGATAAGAATAAAAATGAAAGGAAGAAGAGCCAGAGACCCAAGACAACAGTAATTCTCAAATTTTCAAATACAGTACCAGAGAATTGCCGAGAAGCCTATTAAAATTCATATTTGGGGATCTAATGCCCAGAGGTGTTGTCAGTGGGTCTGGAGTGCAGCCCAGCAATCTGCCAATAGAGCAGCTTTCCAGGTGATTCTGCGTAGAGGTCTCTGTGCCGCACTTCGAGACCATGCCCTAGAAAAGGCAGAAAAGTTTGATCCCGTGGAGAGGTTGACCAGTAAGTCAGGAAGGAATATTTCAGCTCAAGGGGTCTCATCCTTGGCTGCATATTAGAATCTTCTGGGTCGCTCTTTAAAAATACTAATACCCGAAAATCCTCATGGATCAGAATATCTGGGCAACTGTAGATTTCGAAATCTCCCCTGGTGATTCTGATGTATGGCAGGGTTGAATATTGCTATGACTGAACAGAAAAGGCTGGCGCTTTTCAAATGGCATCACAGAGGTGACCGCCAGCTGTGTCCACGCCCGGCTGCCCGCTCAGGCTATCCGTCACAAACCCTGGTGACTGGGCAGAAAACAATTTGGCTGAAAGCAAGCTGGCCAGAATGCACGTTTTAAATCCTTCAAACGGTGGACAAAACTGAAAGTGCAGCCAAAGCAGCAGAGCAGACATAATTGGCTTTAAATGAATTCAGAACTTTAAGACAAAGAATTCCAAAACCCCAAAAAAGTCCAGAAAATTTTCTTTTGCAATTTCTTTTGCTGATTGAGTTTTGTTGTTGTTGATTTCCTTTTACAAAAGCAATCGATTCCTATGAAAGAAATGGGAAAATACATAGAAGCAAAAAGACAAAGGTAAAGAGTATCTGTAATTCCACCCACACAAAGAAGATAAATAAAGCACCTTAGACCATATCCTTCTAGACCCTTTCTTATGCAGATATGTGCATCCATTTTTGTCTAATAGATCTTTCCTGCTAATCCCATTAGGCACTTACAGCCAAACAAATTGTCCCTTTTATAAGAAGCATAGAAGAGGGACTAAATGGCTAAAAATTAACTTTAAATACAAAAGGAAAATGTAAGAAAAAATAAAATTCTGAAAAACTATCCAAAAATCCCCAAGGACACACACATTTTTGAAAAACCACTCGAATTGTGTTCAAATGTTACCAGAAATGACACCCCAAATGACATATGTTGTTAATGAAATCATCATTATGGAGAGCAACTTGACCAGTTTAGCCAAATGAGAGATCTCAATCTGGGGGTACCTGCCGCCCGTCACGGTCCCTCCCGTGGGACTGACCTGACTCAGTCACGCATCTCCAAGACACACATCACACTCCTCTTCAGGTTATCCCAATCCTTCCCGTCATTCAAGCCCAGGGTTGTTTTTTGTTTTTTGTTTTTTGTTTGTGCGGGGGTGATTTGCGGTACGTGGGCCTCTCACTGTTGTGGCCTCTCCCGTTGCGGAGCCCAGGCTCCGGACGCGCAGGCTCAGCGGCCATGGCTCACGGGCCCAGCCGCTCCGCGGGCATGTGGGATCTTCCCGGACCGGGGCACGAACCCGTGTCCCCTGCATCGGCAGGCGGACTCTCAACCACTGTGCCACCAGGGAAGCCCTGTTTTTTGGTTTTGTTTTGTGTTTTTTGTGGGGTTTTTTGATTGAAGTATAGTTGATTTATGAAGTCATATTAGTTTCAGGAGTACAGGAGAGTGATTCAGTTATATATATATATATATATATACATATCTATTCTTTTTCAGATTCTTTTCCCCTATAGATTATTACAGAATATTGAGTAGAGTTCCCTGTGCTACACAGCAGGTCCTTGCTGGCAATCTATTTTGTATATATAGTGTGTACGTGTTAATCCCAACCTCCCAGGTTTAAACCCAATCCCCCCCTCCAACCAGCCCTGCTGTATTTTCTCTGAACCCCTCAATGTTAATTCTACCTGTACCTGGGGCTCTTAATCGATTCCCTTTCTAGGCACCTCAGAATCCCCCATGCATTAATCTCAGGTCCCCACCAAGGTCACCATTCCTCCTCCACTGAATCCAGCTTATCCCCGTCTGTGTCTCTCAGAGTATGGAGCACGGTGCTGGGCACACAATATACAGTCGATAAATACTGAATGAAGCGCAGGGGATTTATAGGTAGATTTTTTTTTTAAGACACTCTATTCATCAGTAAAACTCAGTGGGATGGCGCTGAGGATGCGAGGGTCACAGCAGAAGCCTGGGTGTTGTTATAAAGGATAGGGTCTGACAGGAGGGCGACAAGGTAGCTCTGTGCTCCAAAAGGCAGGCAGCTGTATGGAAATGTGGGCTGAGCCTGCAGTGAGGATGAAGGAGAGGAACAAAGCAGTCTGCTGGAGGGCCCACCCGGGCTGAACCCCCAACAAAGGTTTTCCCAACACAGTCCTCTAAATTGCTCAGGGTCAGACAAGCTGGCAGTGTCCTGGGGGGGCCACGGAAGCCGTATTGATGAAGACAGGAACCCATGAGAGGCGAGGCCACCAATTCCCACTGACGAGAGAGCAGGCTGCGATGTCCAACTGATGGCAGCCTTGAGAAGTGACAGCATCGTCCTGGAGCCCCTGAAAGGAGAGGACTGGAAAGCCAGTCCAATAGAGCATCTGCTCCAGACTTTGGAGAAAGAGATGTTTTTATTCCATGAAAAGATCAAGACGATCCTGTGGCTCGGGACAAGTGGGAAGCAACTATCATATATAGGATGGATAAACAAGTCCTACTGTAGAACACAGGGAACTATATTCAATATCCTATGATAAACCACAATGGAAAAGATTATAAAAAAAAAGAATGTCTATACTTGTATAACTGAGTGACTTTGCTGTACACCTGAAACTAACACAGCATTGTAAATCAACTACACGTCAATAAAAAATAAAAAAAAAAGAGAAGGTAGCGATCCAACTTCATATTTTTCAAAAAAAAAAAAAACAAGAAAGAAACTAAGTTTGCATCATAAAAACTCAAGACTCCTGGGGCTTCCCTAGTGGCGCAGTGGTTGAGAGTCCGCCTGCCGATGCAGGGGACACGGGTTCGTGCCCCGGGCCGGGAAGATCCCACATGCCGCAGAGCGGCTGGGCCCGTGAGCCATGGCCGCTGAGCCTGCGCGTCCGGAGCCTGTGCTCCGCAACGGGAGAGGCCACAACGGTGAGAGACCTGCGTACCGAAAAAAAAAAAAAAAAAAAATTTAAGACCCCTATTAGGGAAGAGAAGGGGATGCTGCCTTAGCAACACCAAGGAGCACCCCCAGAGAGCAGGAAGCTAATGTCCCCAGGGGGTGATGCCAAAGAAATTTCATCAGGAAGGCTAAAGCCCAGAATGATCGGGAACTGCCAAAATACATAAGGGCAGTAAAGCTGGCTTTTTAAAGAAAGAGATAAAACTTGTCTTCACAGGAATTCTTTCTGGGGATTGCACCATACTTGCTCAGAAGAGATTCCTTCATAAACCACTTGGGATAGAAGCTGTGGTCTGTACCGCATTTGCCAAAAGCCAATTCAGAGGAAGTTAATTCTCCAAAACACACGTGGCTGAATTTTTAATTCACTGAATGACCGATTTGACAAACACTGTCAGACAAAGACTGTAAAATGGGTTCTTACCAGGTTGCCACACCGCTTCACCACACGTCCTGCCGAAGGTTAAGTGTATTGTGGCTTTTTCCATGGTTTGGCTTAACCTTTCAGGATGAGACTAATCTGTGTGCTCTGATTTCAGGGGTCGTGCAATGCCTCCTGTGTCTATGGGACAAGATCTCTGTCTTCTAGTATATCTTCACTCACTCCACTGCTTTCTCCGTATCACATAAACCAGAGAGCAGCTACATCAAATGAATATTTTAAGTACGGTTCATATGCATGCAGAACTGTTTATCACTCCAGACATGAAAGGATGGCTTTGCTCTTTCACCATTTTACGCCAGTTCAGGGTTTCTCTGTTTTATGGACTGTGTTTTCAGCCTACCGCACAGAAGTGGGTGTGCTACGTAAGCGTAGACACAGAGTCTGTGTAGGCTGATTCAGGCATACAAACAAA
This sequence comes from Delphinapterus leucas, assembly GCF_059928025.1. Taxonomy (NCBI): domain Eukaryota; kingdom Metazoa; phylum Chordata; class Mammalia; order Artiodactyla; family Monodontidae; genus Delphinapterus; species Delphinapterus leucas. The sequence continues at coordinate 102,674,691 of NC_143136.1, read as the reverse complement.
AAGATGGAGAGGACGGTGCCCTGTCCCCAAGGGCCAGCCACCCCATTCGAATCCTACCTATTGGCTACTGGACTCGAGATCAGCTGTGGTATCACTTACATGTGGAATCTCAAATATGACACAAATGAACTTATCTACGAAACAGAAACAGAATCACAGACGTAGAGAACAGACTGCAATTTCCAAGGGGGAGGGCATGTGGGGGAGGGATGGATTGGGAGTTTGGGATTAGCAGATGCAAACTATTGTATATAGAATAGATAAACAGCAAGGTCCTACTGTAGAGCACAGGGAACTATATTCAATATCCTGTGATAAACCATCATGGAAAAGAGTGTGAAAAAGAATATATATGTAAAACTGAATAACTTTGCTGTATGGCAGAAATTAACACAACATTGTAAATCAACTATACGTCAATAAAATTATTTTTAAAAAAGGATCAGCTCTGGGGCATGAAACATACAACACTGATACCCATCTACCTGCACCAATACCACACAAAACCCCCTGCATGCCCCTTTAAAATTCTGAACGTGGATTATCCAGGAATTGATTTTTGGTAAATTAGCCCATATCCAAAAAGGGACCTCCCAGGTTGGCCAAAACTGTCTTGCGTATGGCCAGTAGGGAGGTGGCTTTGTCATAAAGGAACAGTGGAGGGGAGCCAAGTAAAGAGGAGAAAAGGAAGCAGGTGGAGCAAGTGAGGTGGGGGGAAGGCCCCAGCAGTCCTTGCCACCCCAAAACTGTAGGTAAAAGTCTACAAAAAGTCATGAAGGGCTTGATGTGAGCAGCAGGCAGCCCAGAGATAGAGACTAACAGTGGAGAATCCACTTACATAAGGGAGCTCAGGGGATGCATCTCCTATGCAGCCATTTTTATCTCTTTTGGATGTTTACCTTGCTAGTTCTACAATATTCTTAGTCATTATCTCTAATATCTCTATTAGGAATGATACATTCTGCAGAGAAAACTAAAGAAAATATAAAGAAACAGGGTTCTACATCCAGGGAGTTGGGGGCCCAGTAGAGGGGTGTCCTGCCGATGACAGACAGAAGTCATGGGACCCTGCCAACACCCCAGAGACAGCTCTCGATCATCAGAGGTCAAAGAAGGGGGATTCAATCAGGTTCAACCACATCTCTAAGAGGCAGGGGCTCAGGTGACAATTAGGCTTGATGAGCCAAGAGAAGACAAGGCTGTCCCACTTGCCTATGTTTAGAGCAAAAAGATGGACAGTGAAAGGGGAGTCCCAGTGCTTAGGGATGCTGTAAGATTTATAAGGTGAAAGGAAGCAGAACTATATACACTCAGTCTTGCCTTCCTTTTCCCTCCCTGGGAAAATTGTCAACCATGAAACTTGATCATGCTGAAAATCAAGGGCAAGATGTGGGGGGGAGACAAGCAGTGTAAGCACCCCCCACCAAAGATGCCCACACCCTAATCTCCAGCATCCATGAATGTTACCTTTCAGCAAAAGGGACTTTGCAGATATACGTAAGGGTACGACCTCGAGTTGGGGAGATTATCCTGGATTACCTGGTGGGGGCAACATAATCCCATTTGTCCTTAAAAATGGAGACCCTTTCCCGGCTGTGGTCAGAGAGATGAGAGGAAGAAGAAGAGATTCAAAGTGTGAAAAGGACTCCACCCGCCATTGCTAGATTTGAAGACGGAGGAAGAAGACACTGAGCCCAGGACTGTAGGGGCCTGGGAAGCTGGGAACAGCCCTAAGCTGTCAGCCAGCAAAGAAACACAGACCTCAGTCCCACAACCACGGGGAACTAAGTTCTGTCAACAACATGAAAGAGCAAGGAGACGGGTCCTCCCCTGGAGCCTCCAGAAAGGAAGGTAGTAGCCCTGCAGACACTTGATTTTAGACCTACACCAGACTTCTGACTTACAGACCCGGAGATAACGCACCTGCGTTGATTCACACCGCTACATTTGTGGTGGTTTGCCACAGCAGCCATAGAAAGCTAACACAATGAATCAGCAAATAAAAAGAAAGCAACCAGCACCCTTAAATGAATGCAGATCCCTGAGCCTGGATTAATTATGTCCTAGAGAGAAGAGGGAAATAATTCAGCATGGCAAAGTTAAGAAGCTCTGCATGTTCTATCCCCTTCTTAGAACATTGCAAGGCTCATTAGCATATGAAAGCCTCTGAAAAATCCTACCAAAAAAAAAACAAAACTGTTTCACCTTCTTTAGTCTACCTTTTCCAAAATTGTATAACCTTGAAAGCCCATTTTACATAATACCTGCAGACCCCCTGGAACTGCAGTTTCTGTGGGTTGTTCCTGATGGATAAAACATTCAACCGTATCACTCCGCTCTTAGAAACCCTTCAGGGACCCCCAGGCCCTTCAGGATGAGCTGCTTGCCCCTTAGCATGGCACTCAGAGCTCTCCAAACTCACCCCTGCCGAGCTCTCCAGCCTCATTTATCAGCAAACTCCCCAGTCTCTGATAATTACAAGTTAAATCTTTTTGTAACCATTGTGTTTTCTAATCAGTTAAGAGCAAAATCCTGCCCCTTCAGCTTCCCTCTTTCCTTTAATTCCAGCCACATTGAAGAATTTCTCTAGGGCTTCATTTTCTCTCAATTCCATATCTTCCCACGTTTTATTTCCTTGGCCTGAAACACAAATTCTCGACTATCTTCACCTTGAAATGTCTTCTGTCCCTCAAAACTCTGCTCCTACGTCTGTGTCTCTATTTCCACGTTGCAAATAAGAGCATCTATACCATATAAAATATATAACTAATGAGAACCTACTGTAGAGCACAGGGAACTCTGCTCAACGCTCTGCGGGGACCTAAATGGGAAAGAAATACATAAAAGAGGAGATATATGTATACGTGTGGCTGATGCACTTTGCTGTACAGCAGAAACTAACACAACATTGTAAACAACTATACTCCAATAAAAAGTTTTTTAAAAATAGAAACATAGCTTAGTCACATGCCTTAAAAAAAAAAAAAAAACTCTGCTCATATGCCACTTCCCCCAGGCCGTTCTCCTGACTCTTCCCTGCACAATTCAGGTTAAGGGCCCCTCCAGTCTGCTCCCCCAGCACCCCAGGCTTAGATCTGTCATCACAATCGGCCCTCTAAATGGTCATTTTCTGTTTACTTCTCTCCCCTCCCCACTAGACCATGAGCTCCCAGCAAGAGGAAGTCTACACTCCCTCCCAGGCCATGACTGGGCTGAGCGGGAGAGTGGACAGGACAGCACTGGGAGCAGAAGGGAACCGTGGGCAATTTCATAAGCAACATAGGCCCAGACATGGTAGGAATGGATGAGCAGTGGCAGAACCAGACTCAAATCAGACACCAAATCAGAGGCAAGCTGGAGCCAGCTGCCAAGGACAGGAAGAGAAGCAGTGGTCAGACAAGGCATCCCAGGTGCACAAAAGGGAACCTTTACAGGGAGCTTCGGGCCTTGCTGGAGACCAAGGAGGGAAGTGCTCCAAGCCCAAATCAGTCCAGCCTGGGACACAGAACACATTCGTTCAGTAGATACCAATTGAGCTTCAACTACAAGCCAGGCACTGTTCTAGAAGCCGGGTGAATGTGTGGAGCAAACCAGTCACAACTCCTGCTCTCAGGGAGTTTAGATTCTAGAAGGATGGGACTAACAACCAAGAGATGAATCAAGAAAATCTTGGATAGTGATAAAAGTGCTGGAAAGAAGATGAAAAGATTGACATGACAGAGGTGGGGGATGGGGGTGGGGATGTGTTGATTACATCAGTGGCCAAGACCCGGGGCCTCAGTTATCCAAAAGACAAAAGTAAATGTTGCTGGAGATGTGGAGAGAAGGGAGCCCATATGCACCCTTGGTGGGAATGTAAATTGGTGCAGCCGCTATGGGGAACAGTATGGAGGGTCCTCAAAAAATTAAAAGTAGAACCACCATATGCTCTAGTAATCCCACTTCTGGGTGTATATCTAAAGGAAATGAAATCAGGATCTCAAAGAGATATCTGTACACTCATGTTATTGTAGCATTCACACAGTCGCCAAGGCATGGAAGCAACCGAAATGTCCACCGGTAGATGTATAAAGAAGATGTGGTACATATATACAATGGAATATTACTCAGCCATAAAAAAGAAGGAAATCATGCCATTTGCAGCAACATGGATGGACCAGGAGAACTTTGAGCTAAGTGAAATACTCCAGGCACAGAAAGACAAATACTGCATGACCTCACTTATACATGGAATTGAAAATAGTCACACTGGGGCTTCCCAGGTGGCGCAGTGGTTGAGAGTCCGCCTGCCGATGCAGGGGACGCGGGTTCGTGCCCAGGTCCGGGAAGATCCCACATGCCGCGGAGCGGCTAGGTCCGTGAGCCATGGCCGCTGAGCCTGCGCGCCCGGAGCCTGTGCTCCGCGACAGGAGAGGCCACAACAGTGAGAGGCCTGCGTACCACAAAAAAGAAAATAGTCACACTGAAAGAAGGCAGAGAATTGAATGGCGATTGCCAGGGCTTGAAGGGGGGGAGGGGATGGGGAGATGTTGGTCAAAGGGTAGAAAATTTCGGTTATGCGAGATGAATTGGTTCTGGAGACCTAATTTTCAGTAATGTGACTGTCGTTAATAACCTATAAGGAAAAAGAATTTGAAAAGGAACATAGATGATGATAGATAGATGATATATATTTAGATATGTATGTGTAACTGAATCACTTCGCTGTATATCTGAAACTAACATGATATTATAAATCAACTATACTTCAATTTTTTAAAAATTTGACTAGGAAAAAAAAACAATACTGTATACTTGAAATTTGCTAAGAGAGTAAATCTTAAGTGTTCTCCTCACCAAAAAAAAGAAGAAAAAAGAAAATGATAACTATGTGAAGTGATGGCTATGTGAATTACTTTCATTGTGGTGATTATTTCACAACATAGACAGATATCAAAACAATGAGTTGTACACCTTAAGTATATACAATTTTTGTTCACTGGTTATACCTCAGTAAAGCTGAAGGAAAAAAGAGAAAAAGACCAAGAGGCGTCTCTGTGAAGGTGACTTGAGTTGCATCCAGAATGACAAGGAGCCAGAATGTGATGACCTGGGGACAGAGATTTTCAGGCAGAGGAAACAGCAGAGGCAAAGGCCCTGGGGCTGGAACCGGCTCAGTGGGTCGGTGCAGAAAGAAAGTCAATGCAGCAGAGCTTAGCAAGGTGGGGAGGTGGGGCAGAGACCAAGGCCGAAAGAAAAGGGACCAGGAGCCACAATTAAACAGTGTTAACCCGGAAGGAAAAAGGAAAAAATGGTCGACAAGGAGGAAATAGGACCCCCTTCCGTCTTTCAAGGGCCCCATGCTGGCTGCCACCCCTGCGCTGCTGGTGTTTAGCTGTCATCAGCCAGGTTGCTCTGTTCCGATCCAGGGCCCACGTCCACCTCGGATTTTCACTCCAGAGTCAGCGGCCTCTGCTGTAATTTAGCAGAGCCGAAGGAGATTAATTGCTGAGCGGAAAAAGCAGAATCTGTGCTTCCACAGGTGTGCTGGGTCTTCCCTCACCCTGCAGAGGTCCTTCCTCTGCAGGGAGCCTTGCTCATCGGCCCAGTCCAGTGAGAAGATTCTGGGGAGCTGTGATAAATGAGGCCATTCTCTGCGGAGATGTTGTGTTTCCTAACCGGTTAAGAGCAAAATTTCAACATGTTATTGGTGTAGCTACTGACCAGTTCTGCCCCATTTAACCACATTATCTTGAGGGCAGAGAGGCCAAGAGAGTTGGGGGTTTTTTGTTTGGTTGTTTTTGGGTTTTTTGTTTCAATTGGAACTCATACAGACAAAGGGTAATGGAATGGAATTAACCACCTGTCTATGGCCGGGAAGGAAATGGCAGGCTGACCCCTGAGCTTCCCCTCCCCTCTGCTCTGCGGAGATGGAGCTTTCTGTCAAGTTTCTGCAGAAAAAGCCCAAGGCTGGCCGTCCAACAGAGGCCCACAGAGCAATGCAGATGTCCCAGTTTTCCCCACGGAAATTGGATAATGGGAAATGCATTGATTAGGAAGCACAGGTTGTGTCCTGAAGACTACCGTTATCATTCTCCATGGTAGAGGCCAACAATAGGACAAAAGGGAAAATCAATCATGGGGGCAGTTTAGGAGCTGATGGACTGTTTACCGAGCAGCCATCTGCCCATCTGACAGTAAGGATTATTTTTACTGTTAGAGGCTGTGAACTACACAGCAATTCGATGTTCTAGAAACCCTTTCACTTAGGTTTGGTGTTAATGTGCCACTCAGGATTGCCCTGGTGATACTTCTTTCAACTCATAGCTTTTGTACTTATCGTGATTAAAACTCGCTTTCATTAAATCAGAAAAACACAAATACCATATGATATCGCTTATATGTGGAATCCAAAATATGACACAGATGAACTTAACTACGAAACAAAAACAGACAGACAGACATAGAGAACAGACTTGTGGTTGCCAGGGGGAAGGGAGAGTGGGGGAGGGATGGATTGGGAGTTTGGGATTAGCAGATGCAAACTATTATATACCGAATGGATGAACAACAAGGTCCTACTGCATAGCACAGGGAACTACATTCAATATCTTGTGATAAACCATAATGGAAAAGAATGTGAAAAAGAATATATATATATATATATATATATACAACACACATATATATATAAATAACTGAGTCACTTTGCTGTATAGCAGAAACTAATACATCATAAATCAACTATACTTCAATAAATGTTTTTTAAAACTCACCTTCGTTATAAAAGAAACATTTAAAAAAATAACTTTGTGATTGCAAGTCTGAAGCTCCCTGACTTCTAACCCTTTTTCCCATTGAAGCAATTAGGCTTATAGTGAAGTCAGTCCATAATCTACTTCCCAGGGCTGTTGTAAGGAAAAACGAAGAATACATGGAAAGTACATAATGGACACAATAATTGTGAAGTCTCTTCGTATCCAACCTGTACGGAGAATTTAAACTTTTCCTAAAGGCATAAAGCAGCAGCAGGACTTCGGGGAAGCTTCAAGGTTTGGCACGTAAAATTCAGACTTCAGAGTCAAAGAGACCTGGTGAAATCTTGGCTTCTGCTCTGATTAGCTGTATAACACATCTCTAAAACTCAGTTTTCTCGTATCTAAAATGAAAATATGAATAGTATGTATGAATATATATAAATAGTATATATGAATAGTATATGTCTTGCAGGAGCTTGGTCAAGATGACGTAAAATGTATGTATGTCAGACGCAGCCTAGAGGAAACCATCTATAAAATGAAAGCCAGTGTTGTCTCTTCAGGCCTGAAAGGGACAGAGCAAATGGCCCTTTCAAATGCAGTGTCCTGCCCTCCTGAGATGGTTCTGGTGAGTTCTGAGTCATCCTTAGTCTCTTGCAGGGAATTCCCCAGTTTTGATCTTTGGGACCCCATCTTGAGTGAAAAGCAAGCTTTCTTTTCCGGAAGCTAATGCATGCACTAAGGGATTTATAATGGACATTTTGCTGCTGCCATTTATTCCTGGGGTCACTGGACATGAGGCCGTATGTTGATTTAGAGCCAAGGTCCAGCCAAGATGCTCGCAGGTGATATATTTCATCATCGTGGTGAGGTGAGGACGGCTGCTCCACAGAAGGGCTCCCTTTCCTCTCCGAACACAAGACACGTAATCATGTGTTCTCAGAACTTCCCTGCATTGTCTCCCCTTCCCTGCAGCTCTGCCCCCCCGGGGCAGCGGGCGCTGCTGCCCTCCTCTCCTCCCTCTCAGCAGGAGACACAGGGGCTTCGTGAGTGGGCTTCCCATGAGTAGCACTCTCCCTGCAAGAAGAATTCAAAAATGAGCTTTTTAGGGATGAGGGCGATCCCTTAACTGTCACCCTTTTAGGCGGCCCCTCCTCGTGGCTGGGAAGATCTTCAGTTCTTCATTCATTTATTGGGTCACCCACTCACCAAACATATGCTGAGTGCCCACCGTGTGCCCCCGGAGACCCCCGCACAGTCCAGGGGGGCAGATGTGGGCAGGGGCCTCTCCCTGGGGCTGAGCATGTGTCTCCAGGTCAGACAGGGCTGGATGCAGACCGTGCCTCTGCCTGCTGGAACTCCGCAGTGTCTCCGAGCACGTTTTCTCATCTCCTCAGAGGGAAGATGTTAAGAGCCATCTCAGAGTTGCTGAGTTTTCTCTGCATCCTAGCTTCTCCGACAGCCCTCACCCACCCTCACCATCCACCCAGACGCACAATTCTAGAGCTCTCTGAGCCAGCCTGTCCCAGCTGACGCACGTGGTCAGGCCTCCACAAGGACAGGGCTGCCCGAAGCCGCAGCCCCGGTCATGGCCCGCTTCCTCCTTGGCCAGCCTCTTACTCTGCTTTCCCACCTCCTCTCCAGGAGGGCTGAGCCTCTGTCCCTTGGCCAGTCTCCTGGCTGCCACCTGATGTTGCCCCTCCCTCTTGGGTGTGACAGAACCGCCCCCCCCCCCCCCCCCCGCCTCCTCCTCTGCTTGGACTCTCAAGTGATCCAGCTGCCCCGGGCTCCTCCCTGCGGGTCTTGCGTGGCTGTGTTCTGCCAGGTCCACCATGGCCCTCTGCAAAGATGAACCAGAAAATAAGAGCTCCGGGCTTGTCTCTGGGATGTTCCCATTCTGGACCAAGCCTCGAGCGTGGACCCAGCTCCTTGAAGCAATGCAGGACCAGAGAAGGAGAGCAGGGTCTTCTGTGTGCCTCACAGGGTAGCCAGCAACCAAGAGAGAGTAATTTCAGGGGCACGGAAAAGCTGGCATCCCCCAAAATTGCTCCCTTACCTGCTCACTGATGCCTGAAATTACTTCCACAGAAAACAACGTGCTTTATTGCACAATTAGAAGTAAGCCTTTAAACGTAGATTTCTCTGGTCGAGAAAACACAATGATTGCACTTGTACTGAAGTATAAATCGATGATGCTCAAGGGAGCGGAGGAGTGTATCACAGTCTCCCGGGGTAGAGGATTTGGGACACGTGCAGTTCTTTAAAAGCATCTTCTGTAGCTTATTCTAGGTTCAGAACTTCAGGAGGGCAGTTGGGTAGCACATATTAAAATGTTAAATATAAATGCCCTTTGACCCAACAATTCCACTTCTGACTCTCTCCCTAGAGAAACTATTGTATATGTGCAGAAAGCGCTATGTACCAGAGTGTTCCCTGAAACATAATTTGTAACAATAAAAAAAAAAGAATCAATTTGTATGCTCATTCACATGTGGTATTTCTGTGCTATAGAATACTATGTAACATTTAAAAGAAAATGAGGTAAAGCTACCTGCACTGGCGTGGTATGACCTTCAAGACATTTTAGAAGAGAAAACAAGCAAGCTGCAAAACAATGCACAAAGAATAGTAGTATTCAAGTAGAAAGAAAGCAGACAGACCGACTTATTTCTATAGATAGTCGTGTCTGTATATAAACGCATAAGGAAAAGATCTGGAAAGATACATATCTGAGATAAGCATGGTTACCTCTTGGAGGTCTTAGAATTGGAGGTGGTACTTAAAAGCGTCTTTAGCTTTGTCGGAATTTTGTCTACAATAATAATACGTTCAAGAAATACTTGCACAGTTCAAGATATTTTTGGTAGTATTACATAATCTCATGTTTGGAAAAAAGTGTTTATAATCATAACACAAGTACAATATTAGAGCTAGACATTGGGATTAACATATACACACTACTATATACAAAATAGATAATCAACAATGACCTACTGTATAGCACAGGGAACTCTGCTCAATATTCTGTGATAATCTATAAGGGAAAAGAATCTGAAAAAGAATACACACACACACATATATATATATATATATATATATACACACACATATATACATATATATAACTGAATCACTTTGCCTTATACTTGAAACCAACAGAACACTGTAAATCTACTATACTTCAATAAAAAAAATTTAATTAAAAAAAATTTAACAATAAATAAATAAAAATAGTAAAGCTTGACAAAATTTTTTTAGGCAGGGCGTCATGGGCTAAAAAAATTTGACAAACAACTGAGATGATAGCAATGTAACAGCAATAATAATTTGAAACCAGTTTTGAAAATTATTTCCTCTTTTGCCTTCCTGACTACATAGTCTTCATGCTAGTCAGTCAGATTCATTCACTCACTCATATTTGTTATAGAAAAAAATGCAAAGGAAATGAATGAGGCAATTATTATTCTGCTCCTGGCATTCAAAATATGATTTTCAGCAAGGCAATATGCTTGAAAGACAGGTTTGTCGGAGAAGCGAGCGTTTCCAATTCCTTTAGCTCTGATGTAGTAGATATCAAGGGCAAAACCTTGCGGGGGGGGGGGTTGCGTGGAGTCCCCGCTACAGTCCCCCAGATGAGGGAAGTTGGGCCTTGTACACATGACACACAGGTCATGGAGGTCCCTGCTGCAGTAAAGAAGGAGCAGCTGTAAATCGCACTCCCTTTCCAGCCTGGAAGAGCCTAACAAGTGGGGAGGGAGGACCAGAGCAAAGCTGAGGGGTGTTCTTCCCCATCCGTCCCTCCAGTCTGGGGTGTTCAGACAACGAGGGCAGCCCTGAGGGCATAACGCGGTCCACGGGACTCCCCATGTGGAGCCCTGGAAGGAGAGCCCAGCGTAAGCATCCCTGAAACAGCCACAGGCCTCAGGAGCCAGAGGACGCCTCGCCCAGGACCCCAGCCCTTCACTCATCCACTCCATCTTGGGGAGAAGCCAGGAAGGAAGCAGAACACCAGAGCATCTTGAGACACAGGCAATTTTACCCAAGGAGAGTGAGCAGACAGCCCAAGAATAAGTGTTGGGAGGATGGTGAGAAGTGGGCGCCTTCATACACTGTGGTGGGTTGTAAAATGGTGCCGCTGCTGTGGCAGCTTCTCAGATATCCAACACGGAGTTACTGTGGGATGTGACAAGTTCGCTCCTAGGTATATACCCAGGAGAAATGAAAGCATAGGTCCCCAAGAAAACCTGCGCAGGAGCATTCATAGCAGCATTATTCATAATAGACCAAAAATGGATAGAAAACAAATTTATGGTTACCAAAGGGGGTGGGGGAGAAGGAGAAGAGATACATTAGGAGTTTAGGATTAACAGTTACACATGACTATATATAAAATAGGTAAGCAATAAGAACCTACTGTAGAGCACAGGGAACTATACTCAATATTTTGTAATAACCTATAAGGGAGAAGAATCTGAAAAAAGAAATATATATAACGAAATATATGTATAACTGAAAAAGAATATATAGAGACAACTGAATCACTTTGCTGTACACTTGAAACTAACACAACTTTGTAAATTAACTAGACTTCGATTTTTTTAAAAATGGAACCCATCCAATTGTCCATCAACTAATAAATGAACAAATAAAATAAGATACGTATTCATCCAAAGGAATATTATTTGGCCATAAAAAGGAATAAAGTACTCATATATGCTACAACGTGGGTGAACCTTGAAAACATTATATTGAGAAGCCAGTCACAAAAGACCACATATTATATGATTCCATTTTCATGAAGTGTCAGAATAGGCAAATCTATAGAGACAGAAAGTAGATCTGTGGTTGCCAAGAGCTGAGAAAATTGGGCTGAAATGGGGAGTGAATACTAATGGATAGTGTTTATTTTGTACTGAAATTGTTGTAGAATTGATGGTGGTGATGGTTGCACAGCTCTGTAAATATACTAGAAGTCATTGAATTCTACACTTCAAGTGGATGAATTATGTTTCAGAAAGTACTTGAAAATAGAAAAAGAAATATAAGAAAAGGAGAATGAAGAAGCAGATGGTTTTGAGGCTGTGTTTTAGAGCAAGTTAGCTAACGCGAACCTTAAAAACTGGACTTCCCCGGCAGTCCAGTGGTTAGGACTCGGTGCTCTCACTGCCACGGGCCGGGGTTTGATACCTGGTCAGGGAACTAAGATCCCACGTGAGGCGCGGCCAAAAAAAAAAAACAACCTTAAGAGACATACCAGAGACCCTGGGCTTTCATGGCTCCTACCTTTACAGTTTTGCTGCTTGCAGGTCCGTGACATAGTAGCTTTTGTCATTTTCCTGAGTCACAAATCAGAACATCACATCCTCAAGGGTGTCTTGAGGGAGGAAGTTGCTAGGCTTCTGAGAACGGCAGACCACCAATATCTGCTCCTCCAAAATGACCCCGTTCTTCTACCTTCATTGTAACATACTCATTCATTTTTATAAGCAATGAACACTTGTTTCTTTGCAGAAAACGACCCCCAGAAGAAAGCCAAGTGTGTGTGCTGGTGAAGGGAGCGAAGAGAAATGTGAAAAGGTCTAATTAAAAAGTAGATGCAGGGCTTCCCTGGTGGCGCAGTTGTTGAGAGTCCGCCTGGCGATGCAAGGGACACGGGTTCGTGCCCCGGTCCGGGAAGATCCCACATGCCGCGGAGCAGCTGGGCCCGTGAGCCATGGCCGCTGAGCCTGCGCATCCAGAGCCTGTGCTCCGCAACGGGAGAGGCCGCAACAGTGGGAGGCCTGCATGCCGCAAAAAAAAAAAAAAAAAAAAAAAAAGTAGATGCAATACATGGATGAACCTAGAGATTATCATAATAAGCAAAGTCTGAAAGAGAAAGACAAATACCATATGATATTGCTTATATATGGAGTCTAAAATACAACACAAATGAACTTATCTACGAAACAGAAACAGACTCACAGACATAGAGAACAAACTTGTGGTTGCCAAGGGGATGGGGGTGGGAGGATGGATTGAGAGTTTGGGATTAACAGATGCAAACTATTATTTATAGGATGGATAAACAACAAGTGCCTACTGTATAGCACAGGGAACTATATTCAATATCCTGTGATAAACCATAGGGAAAAAGAATATGAAAAAGAATATATGTATGTGTACCTGAATCACTTTTCTGTACACCGTAAACTAACACAACATTGTAAATCAACTATACTTCAATTAAAAAAAAATTTTTTTTAAGTAGGTGCTTTAACAGCGGTCCTTCCTGTAAGGAATGGTAAAGGTCTCAGGACATAAATTTCCAAAATGACCACGGTCTGCTTTGATGGAAATACATAAATTGAGAGAAGCAGAAACTGGGAGACCAGGGGCACAGAGACTTAGCAAAACGACAACTCAACAAGAAAACCATGTGCCCTGGGTCTCTCCAAGGCCAGGCACTGTTCAAGGCATGGCAGGACCCGTGGAAATCCAGGTCACCCTGCCGTCCAGGAACTTGCAACCTTAGCTGTAATGTGAGACTCAAACACTAGAAAATTCAAACAGGAATTGAAGGGAGAAAGAGGACTCCAGGAGAGCAGTAGAATAGAGTTTACAAGGCAGGATGTAATTAACTGCCCAATGAATTGTGTGTCTGCATACGGCTGGAGGAGTTCTGAGGTGGGAGAGGTTATTGCAGGGCCTGCCCAGAAAGAAGAGGCCATTTGAACAAGACAAATGCAAGAGGCCTTAAGAAGACTGGCCTGGAGAAAGACAAATATATGATATCACTTATAAGCGGAATCTTAAGATGATACAAATGAACTTATTTACAAATTGGAAACAAACTCACAGACATAGAAAGTAAACTTATGGTTACCAAAGGGGAAAGGGAGGATAAATTAGGAGTATGGAGCTAACAAACACACACTACTATATATAAAATAGGTAAATAACAAGGACCTATGTGTAGCACAGGGAACTATATTCAACATCTCGTAATAACCTATAATGGAAAAGAATCTGAAAAAGAATATGTGTGTGTGTGTGTAACTGAATCATTTTGCTGCACATCTGAAGCTAACACAACATTGTAAATCAACTGTAGTTCAATTTTTTTTTAATGGTTTAAAAAAAAGAGAAAGCAGGGAGGGAAAAAAGAGGGACATTTAAAAAGACATTAAACATGAGAAATGATTAACAAAATTTAAAAAGAGTATTGTTTTTAACAAAAGGAGACTGGGACTTCCCTGGTGGCGCAGTGGTTAAGACTCCGCACTTCCAATACAGGGGGCCTGGGTTCGATCCCTGCTCAGGGAATTAGATCCCGCATGCATGCCGCAACTAAAGATCCCATACACTCCAGCTGAGACCTGGTGCAGCCAAATAAATTAATAAATAAATATTTTTTTAAAAAGAAGACTGGCCTGGAAACGTTTTGCCGTTTGATATTTTTTAATTGAACTTTTCTTTTCCGTTGCAGGTTCAGTTCCTTCTCGTGGACCCCGGGGTCTATTTTGCAGCCTGGATTCTCTGGTCACTTGTGAGCTGGTGACCTCTTGACAGGGAGAGGAAGAGCTGAGGGGGAGAAGGACTTGTATGAGTTCCAGCGCTTCCCCATCAAAGCTTACTGCTGTCTCCCCACCATCGTCCATCTCCCCCCCACCCCCAGGACGGCCAAGCTAGCATCCCTTTGACTTCCCGCCACACTGGCCAAGCTCCTAGCGACTTGAGTCAGACTCCCCATCAGTCTTTATGAGATTGGTAAAACTTAGCCTCATTGCATGATTCCTGCTGGAAAATGCAATGAGAAGTGCCCAGTGGCCTTGAGAAGGCAGCGCCGCTTAGTCCTTAGCTGAATGGCCAGCCTCACACCCCTGGAGGAAGGCCACGCCCATGGCCGGGAGCCTGAGGCTGGGTCTGAATCAGCCTACTGGGGAGACACACAGGGAAGCAAAGGAAAGGAATTACCTGCTCGGACTTTCACATGATTTTTTTTTTTAATTCATTTTTTTTGGCTGTGCTGGGTCTTTGTTGCTGCACGCGGGCTTTCTCTAGTTGCGGCACACGAGCTTCTCACTGCGGTGGCTTCTCTTGTTGCAGAGCACAGGCTCTAGACTCACAGGCTTCGGTAGTTGTGGCACACGGGCTTAGTTGCTCTGCGGCATGTGGGATCTTCCCCGACCAGGGCTTGAACCCGTGTCCCCTGCGTTGGCGGGTGGGTTCTTAACCACTGCACCACCAGGGAAGTCCCTTTCACATGCTTTTTTAACCTTCTTGATAAGCCTTCAAGTTAGATAAAATTATTCACATTTTATAGTTGTAGAAACCAACTTAGAGTAATTCACCGGTGAATTTGTGAATTTGAGTTATGCCTGCAGGTCTATCTGATCCCCCAAACACTGCTCTTTCCATTTTATTACACTGCCCTGCACTGAGTCACAGCCCATCAGACCTCATCTTCTGACTCTGCCAAAGAAATCAATAAAAATGATCGTTATTATTATTATAACACCAGTGATTTTGCTCTGGGCCAGATGCTATACCAGAAACTCCACTTGTATTATTGTCAAACTTCAAAAAAGAAACTTGTCAAGGAGTAATCACTATTCCCATGTTACTGCCAAGGAGAGGGAGGATTGTATCAGCGAGGTCAGGCAAGGCTGAACACAAAATCTCACTAGCTTCACAAAATCCACATCATTCCTCACTCATACTAACATCCAACAGGGCTTAGCCAAGGCTTCACTCTACTCACTCACTCAAGGACCCAGGTTGATGGAGATTTTGCCATCTTATAGAATCACCATTTAGAACACAGCCTTCCTCATAATCGGGCAGCCAAAGTCAAGCACGGTGAACTCATACCTATTCTTCTATGCTTCAGCACAGAAGAACTAACTCCCACCAAAATGCAAGGAAGTAGACTGGGATGGGTGTAAGAGCACTTGGATATTTGGTGAGCATTGAATGTCACTGCCACAAGTCTCAAGTAGATTAAGAATATTGTGGGAGTTCCCTGGTGGTCCAGTGGTTAAGAATCCGCCTTCCAATGCAGGGGACGTGGGTTCAATCCCTGGTTGGGAAACTAAGATCCCACCTGCCACAGGGCAGCTAAGCCCATATGCTGCAACTACAGAGCCCACACACTCTGGAGCCTGCGCACCACAACTAGAGAGAAGCCCGCAACCCACAACGAAAGATCCCGCGTGCCGCAACTAAGACACAACACAGCCAAATAAATAAATAAAATTTAAAAGAAAAAAAAGTATATTGTTCTAAGCCACAGAGCTCAGACTTGAAACTGGTCTGTGTCTCTCCAAAGTTCATGACCCATGTGGAATCCAGAAAGGTAACTGCTCTAAATCCATCAGCATTGCTATATGGGTCCCTCCAATGAGGATCTAGTGTCTGGAAGGAACACCCAGGGCTGCAGGAAGCTATAAATGTTCTTACTGGTCTCCATCACGGACTTCCGCGATGTCCCAGAGACCTCCTGATTTCTCTCAACCCTCCAGCATGGAGTGCTCTCCTTGGCAGATTTATCCCAGCCTCGTGGACCTGCATTTATTTCTGGGCTGCGTTGCCCCTGCAGGCAAAACGTTTTATGCTGCTCGTTTCTTCATTTGTACATTGCTATCTCACCCCATTCTACAAAGATGTCCTGCAGCATAACCCAAAAATGCCTAAAAAATAAGTTTAAAAAATTAATCTGTGAGAAAATAAGCATTGAGAAAAATAAAGATGGGAAAAATGAGATGAAGTTAAGGATGATGATGTTGTACAAAGTACGTACTGTTGGTTCTACGAGCTTGCTTGGGTCAAGTCAAACATGTTTTCTGAGCTTCCAGGCAGCCCATAAAAGAAGGAAACAGAGGGCTTCCCTGGTGGCGCAGTGGTTGAAAGTCCGCCTGCCGATGCAGGGGACACGGGTTCGTGCCCTGGTCCGGGAGGATCCCACATGCCGCGGAGCAGCTGGGCCCATGAGCCATGGCCGCTGAGCCTACGCGTCCAGAGCCTGTGCTCCGCAACGGGAGAGGCCACAACAGTGAGAGGCCCGCGTAACGCAAAAAAAAAAAAAAAAAAAAGAAGGAAACAGAGCACATAATCCATAAATACTTATAAGATTAAAATTCAGCCAAATATTCAGGGGAAGCTCAGCTATTCCTGGTACTCATACCGATAGAAATCTTCCCATACATCTACCCAAAGAGAATACAGCAAGAGAGAGACAGAGTACCTGTGTGTATGTGTGTCGGGGGGAGGGGGTGGGCTGTAAAGTCAATTCCAGAAAAAAAAGGGCATAGCAGGGGCTTCCCTGGTGGTGCAGTGGTTAAGAACCCGCCTGCCAATGCAGGGGACACGTGTTTGAGCCCTGGTCCAGGAAGATCCCATATGCCGCGAGCAGCTAAGCCCGTGCGCCACAACTACTGAGCCTGTGCTCTAGAGCCCGCGAGCCACAACTACTAGCCCCTGCGAGCCACAACTATTGAAGCCCGTGTGCCTAGAGTCCACGCTCCACAACAAAGACAAGCCACCAGAATAAGAAGCCCGCACACTGCAACGAAGAGTAGCCCCCGCTCACTGCAACTAGAGAAAGCCCTCACAGAACAACAAAAATACAACGCAGCCCAAAATAAAATAAATGAATAAATAAATGTATAAATAAATAAATAATAATATTTTTTTAAAATGCAATGAAATCCTAAGTGGAAGAGTAAACATATGCTTTCATTTTTTGGTCCCTCTGAAACCCACCGAAAACAACAATAAATGAATTTTTGAAGACATCGACCCACGAAGACAGAAAGAACAGAAAGAAGTCTCCGGATCAAGATTTTAGAAACTGGAAAGCAGATGGATGAGTGAGAACTGATTTAGAATGTTCAAGAACACTGAACCCTTAGCTAGCAGTAGGCAGAGTCAAGAAGCACCCAAATTACCCTGCACAACCCCTAAAACATTTGGAGATGTCCAATACCTCTGGAACTGGGCGTAAAAGTGGGACTAAAAATAGGGTTAATAGAAAGTCCATAGGAAAGCAAACAACCAGATGCCCTCCCAAATTCCACACAGTCTGGGACTGCTCCCCCCTCACCCAGCAGAAACCTGGAGGCTCGTTCTTTGAAGAGGATAATATAGTACAGTCTCTGGGTCAGAGATACCAGGTACAGTCCAAGCTGGGGAAACGATTTTTAAAAGAAGTGGTTCAAGTGCACATTTGCAAATAGAACTCTGAGGCTCACAGATTACTATCAGCTGCATGCAAATACTCGAAGCCAGAGATTGGAAAGGTCTTCTCCGGGGAAATTCCCGAAGATGCTGACGTTGGAGGTTCCCCAGTGGAATAGCCCAACCAGATCAGCCTATGTTGAATACCATTCACAGTGTCCAAACTGCCTATCAGTTTTACAGCCTCACTACAGATTGTTTGAACAATGAAGGATTACCAGCCATCACAGGAAAGAATCCAACTTGAACGCCAGACACCAAATCAGAGAAAAGCAAATTAGAAGACCATACAAGGGAAGATAACATCAAGACAAACTATCACATTTGCAACTACATGGATGCAACTAGAGACTGTCATACTAAGTGAACTAACTCAGAAAGACAAAGACAAATACCATATGATATCGCTTACGTGTGGAACTTAAAATAGAACACAAATGAACATATCTACGAAACAGAAACAAACTTGTGGCTGCCAAGAGGGAAGGGGGTGGGAGAGGGTTGGATAGGAAATTTGGAATCAGCAGATGGAAACTATTTATAGAGAATGGATAAGCAACAAGGTCCTACTGTATAGCACAGGGAACTATAGTCAATATCCTGTGATAAACCATCATGGAAAAGTATATGAAAAAGAATATATATGTAAAACTGAGTCACTTTGCTGTACAGCAGTAATTAACACAACACTGTAAACCAACTACGCTTCAACAAAATTAATTTTTAAACAAAGAAAGAGTAAATACGTTGGACCACACATTCTCATTTCTGAATCAAGACTGTGCTTTGCTGCTTAAAGGGACCTAGGGATAATTAGACTAGTCACAGGACCACCTGAGTTTTTATCTAAGCCACGGAGAGGATCTCCCCACTGAGAACATTTTAAACGGCAGTGGAGGGCTTCCCTGGTGGCGCAGTGGTTGGGAGTCCGCCTGCCGATGCAGGGGACGCGGGTTCGTGCTCCTGTCCGGGAGGATCCCGCATGCCGCGGAGCGGCTGGGCCCGTGAGCCATGGCCGCTGAGCCTGAGCGTCCGGAGCCTGTGCTCCGCAACGGGAGAGGCCACAACAGTGAGAGGCCCACGTACCGGAAAAAAAAAAAAAAAAAAAAAAGGCAGTGGAAAATAAAATGAAGTTGCATCTTCATTGTGCCACCCTAGCCCCTCTCTCTCCCTGGATCCAGCCAGGACTCAGGAACAGACAAGCCCAAGCTTCCCTCCTGGCTTGCTGGAACACTTATACTAAAGCCCTCAGCAGCCATGTAAGAAATCCTACTACGCTAATTCCACCATGCTGTGAGGAAGCTCAAACTAGTGTATTCAGAGAGACCAAATGAAGAGGGAGAGATGCCCAGCCAGCCTCTAGCTTTTCCTTCCCCTCACTCTTCCAGATCCAGCCACTGTTTTACTGGAACAGCAGGACAGACCTCCATCCAAAATTGCCCAGCTGAGCCCTTACCAAATTTCTGACCCAAGGAAAACATGAGAGATAATAAAATAATTTTTGTTTTAAAAAAAAATGAAGCTGCATCCTGATTACGTCCCTTTATTCATGCTGTTCAACACGCTGATTACAAAAATTGTTAACACCCATGCTATGGACAACTAAACAGTGCTTACAGAGAATGAGGACTCACATGGAAGATCTCCAAGACGTATTATTATGTGGGGAAAAGCTAGTTGCAAAACAACGCTTAAAGCATAGTTATGTTTATGTGCTAAGAAAAATACCTATACAGGTGTGTGTGTGTGCCCGTGTATCTGTGCGTGTGTACGTGTGTGAGATAGAGCAACTCTCTGCTCCCTCCACCCCCTTTGCTCAATCCCATCCTCACTCCAAGTGGGAAAGGGGTCTTTCAGTTCAGCAGCACGCCAAAGTCGTGTATGAAAGGTGATCAGTAACACAGGAGAGATTTGCCTGGCCAGTAGGTGCTCTTCTCTGAAGGACAGGAGGATATCACCCACCATTGCCAGGCAAGGATGCAGGAATGGGTCTCCCAGGTTTGGACTTGGAGTTGGTAGCAAATGAAGCATCCTGACCGAGAAGCAGAAAAGGAAGGAGGGCAGGGGACGGGATGGATGGACACTCCCACTCGCTGGCTGAGCTGAAAGACCCCCAAATGGGAACAGCAAGGAAATATTTTGCATCATCCTCTGGACTTGGATGTCAGGGATCAGCTAACAGCAATCCTGTGGTCCTTCAGGCAACAGCCTACATACACACTCTCCAGGCACGGGGCACAAAAAATGACCTTCAGATGGGAAGGTTCAGGGAGGGACACAGAGGACACACAGTCCTCTACTAACAGTGGTCACAGTGGGGCAGTAGATTTGGGACAGGAAAGGAGAGATGGGCCCAGGAAGGAAACTTTCACTCTTCATCCTATGTTTACATTGCTGTAAGAGTTACAGCAAATATGTGAGCATGGGTTGCTTGCATGGCTTTTGCTGCATGGTAAATTTGAATCAATAAATCGGAGGCTGCAAGGAGGAAAGAAGGGAGGGATAAAAGTGGGAGATTGGGATTGACATATATACACTACTATATATAAAGGACAACTAATAAGAACCTACTGTGTAGCACAGGGAACTCTATTCAGTGCTCTGTAATGACTGATATGGGAATGGAGTCTAGAAGAAAGTGGATGTATGTATATGTGTGAAAGAATCACTTTGCTGTACAGCAGAAACCAACACACCATTGTAAATCAACTGTACCTCAATTTAAAAAATTAATAAAAAAATAAATCGGAGGCTGCAAGGTCCTTCCGTGGCTGTCCTCTGGCTTCTAAGAGGCTGAGCTTTTTTTTCTTTTTTTTAACATCTTTATTGGAGTATAATTGCTTTACAATGGTGTGTTAGTTTCTGCTTTATAACAAAGTGAATCAGTTATACATATACATATGTTCCCATATCTCTTCCCTCTTGCGTCTCCCGCCCTCCCACCCTCCCTATCCCACCCCTCTAGGTGGTCACAAAGCACCGAGCTGATCTCCCTGTGCTATGTGGCCGCTTCCCACTAGCTATCTATTTTACGTTTGGTAGTGTATACATGTCCATGCCACTCTCTCACTTTGTCACAGTTTACCCTTCCCCATCCCCATATCCTCAAATCCATTCTCCAGTAAGTCTGTACTGGCCATTCCAGCCAAGCAAGGCTTAAACGTTGAGGTGTCTCTGAGTTCAC
Organism: Delphinapterus leucas; assembly: GCF_059928025.1. NCBI lineage: Eukaryota > Metazoa > Chordata > Mammalia > Artiodactyla > Monodontidae > Delphinapterus > Delphinapterus leucas. The sequence continues at coordinate 102,653,556 of NC_143136.1, read as the reverse complement.
AGCAGCGTTCCTTAGGGCAGAGTTGAGTCTGGGAGAAATCTGACACGGTAGTAACCGGGGCACTGCTGTGTCGTGCATCTCTACCACACAGCATCAGGGCTGGAGGTGCCTGCCAAGAAGAAGCAGGAGCCAAGGAACCGCCACCACCCACAATTGGAATTGGGCCCTCTCGGCAGCCCCCCACCCCATGCCCACTTTCAGACTCAGCCAGCGTGGAAGACTACAGAAAGCCAAATCCCTTCCTCCCTCTGGAAAGAGACTTGCCCCCAGGAGCGCTGCCCTCTCCCCCCTGGCACTTTCACAGTCAATAAGCAAATGCTGCTGAGGTTGAAAGACCTTCCCTGGTGAGGGTACCACTCAGCTTTCCCGATGAATGTGGGTTCCATACACCTGGCAGCTAAATTAATTCCATGGTACTGAGCTCCAGCACTGAGGGGTAGGCCAATTAATCTCTTTGATGAAATTCCCTTCAAAAAGTCCTATATCTCAGAGGAACAATTGAGACTGCTCTAAGTTATATTAATCTTAGAAAATCATGTATTTAGCAAAAGGTAGAATTTAAAGACCATTCAATCATAAGAGAACATTAGCATGGCACTTTGGAAAGCAGTCTGACAGAACCCCTGAAGGTTAAATATACGGTTATCATATGACCTAGCAATCCCACTCCTAGGTTATATACCCAAAAGAAATTAAAACATAAATTCACACAAAAATTTGTAACTGAATGCTCATAGCAGTGTTATTCTGATGAGCCGAAAAGTGGAAACAGCCCAAATGCCCAGTAAATGATGAACGGATAAATAAAATGTGGTCCATCCACATAATGGGATATTTTTCAACCACAAAAAGGGATGAAGTTCTGACACATGCTACAATGTGGATGAACCTTGAAAACATAAGGCTAAGTGACAGAAGCAAGACACAAAAGGCCACATATCATATGATTCACTTATATGAAATGTCTGGAATAGGCAAATTTACACAGATATGGAAACACACTGGCTTCCAGGGAATAGGAGGGAGGGGAGGGTTGGAGGCTGATGGCTGAACGGTGAAGAGTATCTTTTATCTTTAATGTTTTTAATTGAAGTATAGTTGGTTTACAATGTCATGTTAGTTTCAGATGTACAGCAAAGTGATTCCATTATATATATATTCTTTTTCAGATTATTTTCCCTTATAGGTCATCACAAAATATTGAGTATAGTTCCCTGTGCTATACAGTAGGCCCTTGTTGATTATCTATTTTATATATAATAGTTTGTGTATGTTAATCCCAAACTCCTAATTTATCCCTCCCCACAACCGAAGAGTATCTTTATGGGTGATGAAAATGTTCAAAAATTGACTCTGAGGCTGGTTGCACAACTCAGCCAATACACGAAAAACCATTTAACTGTACGCTTTAAATGAGTGAATTGTATGATGTGTGAATTATTTCTCAATAAAGCCATCTAAAAAAAAAAAGGAGAGGGAGAGAGAGATCTTTAAAATAAGGTCCAGCTCACTCTCTGGACTCAAGATAGTTTTCCTCAGATCTCAGCTACAATGAAACCCAAGAGTTTTGTCATTCATTTGTTCCTTCAACAAATATAAATAAAGCCCCACGTAAGGGCCAGGCACTGATGCGGCACTGAGGACACAGCGGTGAACCGGGCAGACCACAGTGCTGCCAGGGGAGCTTCCACCGTGTCAGGGGAGGCAGGCAGTCATGGACAAGAAACACGACTGTGAGATGGTGATAAGGAACGTGAAGAGAAACAAATCAGACCAAGGGGGGAGGGGCAAAGAGGGCGTGGCCTCGTCCTTCTCAAGATGGTCAGGGCATCTCCTGGACCAGGTGCTGTTTGAACAGAGGCCTGAAGGGAACAGCTCACGCAGGAGACCCTGCAGCCGAGGGAACTGCAGCTCCTCACACAGCGGAGTGTTTCTCTCTAACCTTCATAGTCCTTATTTGGAGCTAGGACACCAGAGGCTGAGGTACCCCATCAATGGCAAATCTGATACACCCCCAGTTATCAAAGGGGGGTGGGGAAGTCGGGTTGGAGTTGTGTGAATTCAGCTCCCCAAAACAAACTGAATACCTTCTTTTCTTTCTCTTTTTTTTTAACTGGAATAGAGTTGATTTACAAGGTTGTGTTAGTTTCTGCTGTGCAGCAGAGTGATTCAGTGATACACATATATATACATTCTCTTTTTATATTCTTTTCCATTATTATGGTTTATCATAAGATACTGAATATAGTTCCCTGTGCTCTACAGTAGGACCTTGTGGTTTATCCATTCTCTATATAATAGTTTGCATCTGCTAACCCCAAACTCCCACTCCCTCCCTCCCTCGACCCCCTCCCCCTTGGCAACCACCAGTCTGTTCTCTATGTCTGTGAGTCTGTTTCTGTTTCATAGGCAGGTTCATTTGTGTACTACTTTAGATTCCACATATAAGTGATATCATATATGAATTCTGTTCTTTTCTTCTCTCTCCCTTCTCCACAGCCAGCTTCCATTCCTCCAAGAAGTGTTTGTTCATTAACCCTGGAAAGAAAAGAAGAGCTTTCCCAGAGGAGGTCTGTCTGTGGAGGGCAATGAAGGATTTGGTTCGCTGCTGGCCCTTTTTCGGGGCATCTGACCCCAAAGGCACAAAAGAAAGTCCATGGTTAAAAGGAGGTGTGTGTGAGCCCTTCCTGCTGACTCTCAGGGTCCCAGCAACCCACCCTTGACGGGGGGCTCAGTATACATGAGTGTACACACTGTGCTAGGAATTCCAGCACCAGGAAAAGTAAGGCGACTCAACAGTTTAACACTCACTGCAGTATGCCATCTAACAAAACGTTCAGTTAGAGTTTATGTTACCAGAAATAAATCAGTTTATATGGACAGCCCTGTCACTCCTCTCTAGACAGGTCCCCAGAGTCTGGATTATGGGCCCCTGAGCAAAGGAAACTTTCCACATATGGGAGAGATGAGGGCTGGTCATTACTGGAAGGGGAGGCATGGCAGAGTAATCGTCTTCCCAAAGTTCAAGCTCTCCTTTCACTGTAAAAGTTTGTGGGGGAAGAAAGGGCAAATCCATGTAGACAGGAAGTAGTTGAGTGGTTGCCTGGGGCTGAGAACAAGGATTAACTGCACACAGGCACAAGGGATCTCATTGGGAGGAATGAAAAACTGAAACCGGATTATGGTAATGGTTGCACGACTCAGTAAATCTACTAAAAATTGAGTGAATTTTATGACATTGGAAATTATTTTTTTAAAGTTTGCATGAGATGAAAAGATAAATTTGGGGGCAGGGGTGGCAGTTTTAAAACATGGCAGAGGGCTTCCCTGGTGGCACAGTGGTTGAGAGTCCGCCTGCCGATGCAAGGGACACGGGTTCGTGCCCCGGTCCAGGAGGATCCCACATGCCACAGAGCGGCTGGGCCCGTGAGCCATGACCGCTGGGCCTGCGCGTCCGGAGCCTGTGCTCCGCAACAGGAGAGGCCACAACAGTGAGAGGCCCGCGTACCACAAAAAAAAAAAAAAAAAACCATGGCAGAACATTTTCAGCAACATAGATGGACCTAGAGATTAGAGATTACCATACTAAGTGAAGTAAGTCAGAAAGAGAAAGACAAATATCATATGATATCGCTTATATGTGGAGTCTAAAATATGACACAAATGAACTTATTTACAGAACAGAAATAGACTCACAGACATGGAAAACAAACTTATGGTTACCAAAGGGGAAAGGGGGTGGAGGGATAAATTAGGGGTTTGGGATTAAAGTATACACACTACTGTATATAAAATAGATGAACAACAAGGACCAACTGTAGAGCACAGGGAACTCTACTCAATACTCTGTAATAAGCTATAATGCAAAAGAAACTGAAAAAATATATATATTATATATATGTATATATAAGAGTATATACATTATATGTATATATATAACTGAGTCACTTCGCTGTACACCTGAAACTAACACAACATTGGAAATCAACTATACTTCAATAAAATAATTTTTTTATTATGCATTGGATAAAGGAAAAGATAAAAATAAATAAAAGATAGCAGAAAATTCTTCGACGTTTCTCTCATTGAGAGGTGGGGTCTATGTCCCTTCCGCTTTAACCTGGGCAGGTTTCTGACGGCGTCGACTGGCAGAGGAACCTGGCAGTGACATTGTGTGACCTCTGCCTTGTTTTCTGGGACCCTCCCCAGAGGCCCCAAGCTGGGAGGAGGTCCAGAGTAGCTGCTCCAGGCAGCAACCCCAGCTGAGCCAGCATGCAGGTCACCCCCATCCAGGCTCAAGTGAAGAAGCCTTTCCAGAAGACTCCAGACCCCAGTCATTCGAATCTTCCCAGCTGATGACCGAGACATCGTGGAGAAACAAGCTGTCCTTGCAGGGTCCCCCTCAAATTCCTGACCTGCAGTTTGTAGGCTATGGCTGCTAACAAGGTAGCAACCGCAGGTCTGCTGAGGGGGCTGACTGCAGCCCTCGAGGCTGGGGCAGGATGTCCAAGTCCATCACAGACAAAACTCCCCTCAGCACCTGGTATGGCAGATTCTCCAGCCCCTGCTCAGAGGGGATTCCTCCTATACCTGCCACCCAGCTCTTCATCAGCCCTCGAGAACATGGACTGTTGCCCATGAGTCAATGAGCATCTCCAAAACAAAAAAAGAATTTTAAAAAAATTGAGCATCTCCATGGGACTTTGCTGTGGTCCAGTGGCTAAGGCTCCACGGTCCCACTGCAGGGGGCCCAGGTTCGATCCCTGATCAGGGAACTAGATCCCAAATGCCACAACTAAAGAACCCTCATGCTGCAACAAAGATCAAAGATCTAGTATGCTGCAACTAAGACCCTGCACAGCCAAATTAATTAATTTTTTTTAAATGAGCATCTCCACTTCCCTCCCCACCTTAGCCTCCTTTGGCTGCAACCAGCATGAAACAGTCAACCACACAATAAAGGATCTCTTTGTCATCATTTTCTAGCAACTGCTCCTACACCAGGGGCTGAGGCAGACAGACGAATACATGGTGGTCCTCACCTTTGAAGGGCTCACAGTCTAATGGGAAGGACAGATACATCATCTTTGTCATTATATACCAACTTCTATCATTATTTTAACATCCATCTTCCCCACTGGACTCTCAACTCCTCAAGGAACTGGGTCTCCTCTGTTCACTTAGTTATTCCCAGAAGGCACTTGATAAATATTTACTGAGTGATTGTATTGAATTGCCAAGTAATAATCTCTTCAACAGAGGTCCAAACAAGATCCTGAGCAAACGATGGGTGATGTCATTCCTAAAACAACCTAATCCAATGGGCAGAGGCTCAGAGGAGAAATGAAACACCTAGAACAGGGGGAGCAGTATGGGTCCCTCCCAGGAGCAACTCACTGGCTCCCTCTTACTGAGACAAGCTACAAGCTCCCTGGGCTCTGTTTCACCCTCCTATGGGCTTTGTGACCTAGAGAAACAGCCCAGAGCCACCTGGACATCAGTAGTACCAATAACAATTGATGCTCGCTTACACCAAGTTCAGGGAACAGAGCTCCCAAACCACGAATGTATCCCCGCTTTGTTTTCAGTTGTAATAAACCCATCTATTTCCTACCAGTTGTATAAAGAACTTCTTGTTTTTCATTCTAAAACTCCAACTGTTTCAAGCTTTGGGAAACCTCTCTGTCTAGCCCCCCAGATCTTGGTGCACAAAGTCAGATTTGTGAGTTTATAATTCCCCATCCTTTTCCCCGCCGGCCACAATCTCCTGAAACCAGAGCGGCGCCAGGCTCACAGCCTGAGCTCAGATCACAGGCTTTGGACTCTCTCCCTCGCCATCATTTCCATTTTTGTGCTGAATTTTATAGAACTTGTCATGTCAAAGAGGAGGAGGGCAGCCTAAGATGAGAGCAGGGGAGACACACATTTGCAGGCCAGAGAGCACGCGCTCAGCCAGGGGGCAGAGGTGAGCAGGGCCCCCGCGTGAGAACCCAGTTGGAGCCAATTCTTACCACGTCCCGCAGACCCCAGTGGCAAAGACAACAACACCGCCACTCAGCCTGAGCTGCCAGCCTCTGACTTTAGTCTGCCGTCGGTATATCTGCCCGCTATAATTAGATCACTGGAGACCTCGCCAATGAAAAAGACATTCATCCCCGCCTCTTATCACTCCCCAGGCCTCTCACCTGCCTTCTTAACCCCTGAATCTGGCCTCCCCTCTGGGCTCCCAGTGAGTAAGGAGAGGCCAGGAGATAGTTCCTTCCGAGGAGCGCTTCCTCTTACTCTTGGCTCCAGAGGGAAAAATCTTTCTTTCCTATTTTGCTGACTTTATTTTTTCCTTTTTCCCTAAAATTTTTAAAAGATTTCTCTCCTAAAAGAAATTCTAGGTGGAAAATGTGGAACGCTCAGGAAAATTTCAAGGAGCTTGTGAATCCTACAGCCGCATGTGAGACTTTCTTTTGCTTTTCTTTCGTGTCTTTGGTTTGCAAACTGAGTCATTGGATGGCTTTGTTCTCCTGGGGAAACTCATGACTCTTCATCCCAGCTGGCCTGCCCCACTCGTGAAAGCAGCTTTTCTGCCCCTTTTCCTGTTTGCCCGTTTCTGTTCCCCTCTAACCTTGAAAGAACATAATTGTAGGAATGAGATCACTAGGCGATTTAACCTAACTCCTAAGTTAGGTTCTCCTGAATGCTCACCATGCCAGTCTAACCTGTTGATTCTTTTCCTAGAAAGAATGACCAGCTCTCTCCCTGCAACAGCTCCCTTAGCAGTCCTGCAGGCAGATCATATTGGCAAGATAATATGTGAAGAGAGAGTCAGCCAGTCTGCACACAGTGGAGAAGAATGCAAAACCCAACCTCCTGCCTCAATGATTCCCTGAGATTCTCCCCTTTTTTCTCTTTAAAAACGGTCATGGCTGAGCAGAATCTTGGGAGTTGGTCTTAGGAAAGGAGTCCATCCTCTCCCCAGATTGCCACCTTTTCTGATTAAAGCACCTTTCCTGTCTACTGACACTTGCCTCTCGATTACTGGCTTTTGAGCGGTGAGCAGCTGAAGCTGAGTTGGGTTCCACTCAGACTGAAAGCAAGGGTTGCCCTCTGGGGCAGGAGTGGTGAAGGCTCCAGGATGGACCTGGATCCACTAGCCCAGATGGCTTGAACTCTCTGGACCTCAGTTTCCTCACTGGAAAGTGATGTCAACTTCACAGGGTTTTGAGTGGATTAAACAAGATGACAGTGCCATCCCCATACCTAATGAATGCTCAGTGAAAGTTATCTCCCTCCCTCTTTTATGGCCCCACCTCCATCCCCCAACTATGCAGCCAAAGCCGCAAAACAGATGTAAATTCATTCAAGGTGCAGAAGTGTCTATCTGAGCAGGTGATTTTCACCACAGGTCCCCCCAGATCTGAGCACACAGAGGTGTGCCTGCTTCGAGTTCCAGGGAGAGGGTGCCTGGCAGCAGGTGAGCCTTGAATTGAGCAAAAGGGAGTTCTGGTGGGCTGGGAAACTTCTCCACTTTGCCAGTTTGAGTTATAACATGACAGTGAGAACTTGAGAGTCATAGCCAAGAAGGTGGATGCAGGTGCACACAGATTTGGGCAAGAAGAGGGGCATCCTTCAGAACAAATGTTCATCTCAGAGGCACTCTCTCCAGAAATAATTCCAAAGTTTAGCTTTTAAAAAAAGTGAGCATAGGAGCTTAATGTTACATAATTTATGAAGGGCAATTTTGTCGTATGCAGCAAAATCCTTTAAAATATGTATGTACTTTGACCCAGCAATTTCACTTCCAAGAATTTATCCCAAAGACATAGTGATGCCAAATGCAATGTAGGGACCTTGTCTGACTTCTGCTTCAAACAGACTAACTAAAAAGACATTTGTGAGATGACCAAGAAAGTTTGACTTCTGGCTGGATATTTAGTAATATTCAGAAATCATTATTATTTTTTCATTAACTAAAGTCCATACTTTATTCAGATTGCCTTAGGTTTTTCTCATTCTTTTAATGTATTCTATTTTATTGTTAACTGTGGTAAAATACACATAACATAAAATGTGTCATCTTAACCATTTTGAGGTATGCAGTTCCGTGACATTAAATACATTACACTGTTGTGCAATCATCACCACCATCCTTCTCCAGAACTCTTTTCATCTTGCAAAACTGAAACTCTAGACCCATTAAACATTCATTCCCCCTCCCCCAAGCCCCAGGCAACCACATTCTACTTTCTGTCTCTATGAATGTGACTATTTTAGGTCCTCATGTTAAGTAGAATCCTACAGTGTTTGTCTTTTGTGACTAACTTATTTCACTTAGCATAATGTCCTCAAGGTTCATCCACATTGTAGGATGTGTCAGAATTTCCTCGCTCTTTTTTTTTAAATTTATTTATTTATATATATATTTTTTAATTTTTGGCTGTGGTGGGTCTTTGTTGCTGCTCGCAGGCTTTTTCTAGTTGCGGTGAGCAGGGGCTACTGTTTGTTGCGGTGCACAGGCTTCTCATTGCTGTGGCTTCTCTTGTTGCGGAGCACGGGCTCTAGGTGCAAGGGCTTCAGTAGTTGTGGCTCGCGGCCTCTAGAGCGCAGGCTCAGTAGTCGTGGCACACAGGCTTAGTTACTCCACGGCATGTGGCATCTTCCCAGGCCAGGGCTCGAACCCATGTCCCCTGCATCGGCAGGCGGATTCTTAACCACTGCGCCACCAGGGAAGTCCCAGAATTTCCCTGCTCTTTAAGGCTGAATAATATTCTATTTAGGATTCCTGGACACAATTCCAGTGTGTGGGAGGGAAGTTTCCTCCACACCAATAATGAGCCATTCTTAGGACACTAGCTGTGTGTCCTACTGAGACAGGAAGGAAGGGGCAGGGCACAGCCATTAAAAGAAAGAATGACCTAATCATTAAGAACAGGACAAGACAAAAATGGGTTAGAACAAACTAGGCCCAAGATGGCAGAAGATTTAACCTCCGATAGCCTCAGTATACTCATTGTAATACATTAACGTCTAAGTGACACACCCACAGGAGCCATGACAGTTCCCAGGCCAACCGTAAAAAGTCAAAAAGTGGGTGGTGGCCCAATTCCTTGAAATCCCCACTCCTTCCCCAAAATAGTTGGAATACTCCTCCCACTCATTAGCCTATGAAATTACCCAGCCCTATAAAAACTAACCACCCTCACACCTTGGGGCTGCTCTACACTTTCCCAGGTGACCCCATGCCCTGGGGCCACCTCTCACCTTCTGAGATGGCCCACACTCTATGAAGTGTGTATCTCTCTAAATAAATCTGCTTTCACTTTACTATGGTTCGATCTTGAATTCTTTCCGGCAAGAAGCCAAGGACACTCACTTGGCAGCCCATCCCAGGGACTCACCCGAGACCTGAGACATGACCATCCTCTTGGGCACCATTTTTTCTACAGCGCTACAATTCAACTCCATTACCTACCTGGAGACGGCATCAGATTCCACGGGTCCAGGGCTCGGTCCTTTGCGACTGCCCTCCCTCCTGCTTCAGACACCAATCACAAGTCGAGTCTATCGCCTGTGCTTCTGACCAACTGGCTTAAATCAGAGGTTCCCATGACCCCGTCCCCCTTTGGATTCAATTAATTTGCTAGAGCAGCTCACAGAACTCACAGGAACATTTTACGTACTGGATTACCAGTTCATTATAAGCGGATATAACTCAGGAACAGCCAGATGGAGGAGAGGCACGGGGCAAGGTGTGGGGAAAGGGGGCTGAGCTTCCATGCCTTCCCCAGGCATGCCACTCTCTCCGAATCTCCATGTGTTCATCAACCTGAACCCAGTCCTTTCAGGGTTTTTATGGAGGCTTCATTATGTAGGCATGATTGATTAAACAACTGGCCGTTGGTAACTGATTCAACCTTCAGCTCCTCTCTCCTCCCAGGAGGTCAGTGGGGTGGGACTGAAAGTTCCAACACTCCTATCATGTGGTTGGTTCTCCTGGCGACCAAGATGGGTCCAAGTCACCTCATTAACATAACAGAAGACACCTTTATCACTCTCATCTCTTGGGAAATTTCAAGAGTTTTGGAAGCTTTGTGCCAGAAACAGGACCAAATATATTTTATTATAAATCACAATATCACATATTCCATAATATGTATACACCACATCTTATTTATCCATCCATGCGTCAGTGGACTCTTGGGCTGCTTCCACCTCTTGACAGCTGTGAATAATGCTGCTGTGAACATGGGTGTGTAAATATTTCTCTGAGATCCTGCTTTCAATTCTTTTGAATTATTACTAATTTTGATAATGGAATTGTGGAGATGTTACTAAAACAAGAAAGAGTCCTAATCTCTTAGACATACATTCTGAAGTATTTTTGGAAGAAATTGAAACCATGCACCTCAGATTGGGACTTGAAGCCACATGCCAGGACTCGAACGTGTCCAAAACCCTAATCGGGACTTGAAGCCACATGGCCGGGACTTGAACCCGGCCGAAACCCACAGTCTACCAACTGAGATCACACACCTGGTTTCAGGACTTAATGAAGCTCAGGTTCTTGATGTCTCGTAGCGGAAAGAATTCAGTGAGAGACAAAGTGATAGGTAAGAAGTGGATTTCTTTAGAGAGAAACACACTCCCTAGACAGAGTGTGGGCCATCTCAGAAGGTGAGAGAGGCACCAGGGTATGGGGTTGTCAGTTTTTACAGGGCTGGGTAATTTCATAGGCTAATGGACGGGAGGAGTATTCCAGCTATTTCAGGAAGGGGTGGGGATTTCCAGGAATTGTGCCACTGCCCACTTTTTGACCCTTCTCTTCGGCCATGGAACTGTCATGGCGCCTGTGGGTGTGTCATTGAGCTTGCAGATGTGTTACAGTGAGTGTGTACTGAGGCTCAAGATCTAGTGGAAGTCGACTCGTCCGCCATCTTGGACACATTTGGTTCTAATTAGTTTATGTCATGCCCTCGGGCTATGTCATTCTTTCAAATGTTGTGCCCTGCCCCCTTCCTTCCTGTTTCAAAATGATATGAGAGTTTAAATTTGCATTAAATGCAACATGTGTGAGAGGGAAAAAAATTGGATATTTTGATAATTACCAAAGCTGAGTGATGGGTGATTGGGAGTTTGCCACCCTATTCTCTACTCTTGTATTTGCTTGAAATTTTTCATTAAAAAAAAAAAGTTTAGGGAATTCCTGGCGGTCCAGTGATTAGGACTCTGCTCTTCCACTGCAGGGGGCACAGGTCCGATCCTTGGTCAGGGAACTAAGATCCTGCATGTCTCGCAGCATGGCTAAATATACTTTTTTTAATTTTGTAAATAAACAAAATTTAAAAATAAAGCAAAATGCAAACTAAACGTACAATAATAAGAGGTTTGTTAAATAAGTTATGGTACATTTATAATAGAGAATACACAAAGCAGCCTTTAAAAAAAATTTTATTGAAGTTTATATTACTTACAGGGTTAGATATTTTTAACATATTGTAAAATATTAAAAAGCAAGCCTATAAAAATTATGTGCAGTGTGTTTCTACTTTTGTTTTAAAACAAACATATCTATACAGAAGGTTGTAGCCCAAATGTTATCAACGATTACCTTGGGGTAGTGGGATTAAGATAACCTTGTCCTTTCTCCACTGGCATTTCCTAATTTTTCTACAATGAGTATGAGTATGAGTCTGGTGAAAAATATTTTTAAAAGAAGGTATTACGCCAGGACTTCCCTGGTGGTTCAGTAGTTAAGAATCCACCTGCCAAAGCAGGGGACACAGGTTCGATCCCTGGTCCAGGAAGATCCCACATGCTGCGGAGCAACGAAGCCCATGTGCTGCAACTATTGAGCCCACCTGCTACAACTACTGAAGCCCATGTACCTAGAGCCAGTGCTCCGCAACAAGAGAAGCCACCACAATGAGAAGCCTGCACACTGAAGAGTAGCTGTCACTCGCCACAACTAGAGAAAGCCTGCACGCAGCAACAAAGACCCAACGCAGCCAAAAAACAAAGAAGGCATTACACCTGCATCCATAGCCACCTTGACAATTTCACCAGCTTCTCTATGTACATGTGTGTGTCTATGTTAAGTCTCCTTAAGTAACTAATGTCTACTAAATATCAGGAAATCAGTAGATGGTGTTTGGGATGACAACTAATTCCTAACCTAAAGGATTATTCATTTATTCATAAATAATTTCATCAGGAACTGTTAGTAAATCAAAGTAATATTCCTAAGGCTGACAGGACAATCACTGTGTTATTTAAGATCCTTTGGGATTAACATATACACACTACTATAAATAAAATAGACAACTGACAAGGACCTCCTGTAGTGCACAGGGAGCTCTACTCAATATCCTATAATGGAAAAGAATCTGAAAAGAACAATTTTATATATGTATATGTGTATCTGGATCACTTTGCTGTACACTTGAAATTAACACAACATTGTAAATTAACTATACTTCAATTTAAAAAACTAAAAAAAAAAAGAAGAAGAAGACCCTGTGGTTAGTCACTTAACCAATTTCAGAAGAGTCTAAGTCTCTGGTTCTGAAAGTGTGGTCCACGCTCAGAATGTTGCCTTACTACTCTCATTTGCTCACGAGTGTACAGTGGAGTTTTCCAGAGGCTGTATGAACGTGACATGGCAACACGTTGAATGTAGAAGCAGAGAGAAGAATCCACCATCCTCTAGGAAGCCTGCCATTAAAGCCCAGGTTTATTGTTGCTGTTTTTTCAGAGAATTAATGAATATTTTTTAAATGTCTCGGTTTTAAATTCTAAATTCAGTAAATATCCATAAATACAATCCACAGAAACAAAATCTTTGGGGGGGTCCTCCACAATTTTTTTTAAGTGTACAGGAATCCTGAGACCAAAATTTCTGAGAACCCCTATCTTAAATAAGAGCAAACAACAAAACAGTTAATTCTTTTTTGTGTGTGGCTTTATTTTATTTTTTTTATTTTTAATTTTTTAATTTTTATTTTTTATTGAAGTAACAATGCTTTTTATTGATTAACAATGTTGTGTTAACTTGTGCTGTACAGCAAAGTGACTCAGTTATACATATACATTTTTTTAATATTCTTTTCCATTATGGTTTATCATAGGATATTGAATATAGTTCCCTGTGCTATACAGTAGGACCTTGTTGTTTGTCCATCCTATATATAATAGCTTGCATCTGCTAACCCCAGTCTCCCAATCCACCCCTCCCCCAAACCCCCTCCCCCTTGGCAACAGTCTATTCTCTATGTCTGTGAGTCTGTTTCGTAGATTCATTTGTGTCATATTTTAGATTCCACATATAAGTGATATCATATGCTATATGTCTTTGTCTGACTTACTTCACTTAGTATGATCATCTCTAAGTCCATCCATGTTGCTTCAAATGGCATTATTTTGTTCTTTTTTATGGCTGAATAATACTCCATTGTACATATATGTACCACATCTTCTTTGCCCATTCTTCTGTCAATGGACATTTAGGCAAAACAGTAATTCTTAATAACAACATAAAGTAATATCACAGGACACAAAGGCAGCAGGCTGAGGGCCTGGGGTCCAGAACTGAGCAGTGCTCAGAGCCTAAGGCAGCCCTGTCTTGGATTTCTCCCTTTCTGGGGCCAGGGGCCTTGTGTCTTGATTTCCCTTTGGAAGCCAGCCTCTCCTCCCTCCTTGCAGCCCCACCTTCTCTATTCCTCTTTGCTGTACAAGAAATGGCTGCCCAGGGACCCTCCATCAGCTCAGAAACGACCCCATTGACCCACCTTGGCTTTGGCCATGGGGATGGAGAAAAGCACTTCTCAGAGAAGGAGGTCCTGTAAGCTGCAGACACCCTGAGAGCTGTGTGTTTCAACCATCCCATCACCAGGTCCCATGGGGACTTTAGCTCCAGCCTCCCCACTGCCCAACCAGTCGGCCAGCCTCGGGCCACCCCTACAGTGCTGCCAGATAAGCCATCTGAGAGCTCAGCTCTGTCAAGTGGAAGTGCAGAGTCCTAACCACTGGACCACCAAGGAATCCCCTAAACGGTCCCCTCTTGATACCAAAGTCCTAATAGTCCAGGCTCACCACAGTCTGACCCCAACAGAGCACCCTAAGAGCCAGGCCACTGTCCCCTCCTGAGACCCCACACCCCAGCTGTTTCCAGCACAGGCCCTTTTCCTTTCTTCCCCGTCCCTCGATGGCATCACCCATCCATCACAAATGCCCTCCCTCCACTGCCACGGGACTCAGCCCTCCCCTCCCAAATCACTACTTTGGGACCACTTCCTCCAGGAAGCCTTCCCGGCTTCCTGCCAGCAGCCTCCCTCCCTCCCAGCCCCTCCTGGGACTCTTAGCTCTGCCTTTCGGTCCTTATTAGGTCACAGCTGCCTTGAGGGCCTGTGGTATAATTAAAAATAAATAGTGCGGTGTTTATCCGCATTTCCTGGCGCAGAGCTCCTAAAACCTCAGGAGTTTTCGGGTTTGGTGCGCTAATGAGGCGGCCGGGGTTGGGGAGGGTGTTAAATAGTTTCAGAATGGAGGCTGGTGGCCAGAAAAACCAACCAGTGATTAGAGGGTTAGAACTTCCCATCCCACCTAGACCTCTGGGAAGGAGAGCGGAGCTGGAGATTGAGTTCAATCACCTATGGCCAATGATTTAGTCAATCGTGCCTCCATATGAAACCTCCATCAAAAACCCTAGACAATGGGGTTCAGAGAGCTTCCGGGTTGGTGAACACATGGAGGTGCTGGGAGGATGGTGCATCCCGAGGGAGCACGGGAGCCCTGCATGTGCCCCCCCCATACCTCCTCACCCTACACATCGCTTCCGTTTGGCTGTTCCTGTGTTTTATCCTTTATAATAAACCATCAAAGGTAAAATGTTTTCCTGAGTTCTGTGAGTCATTCTAGCAAATGACTGAACCTGACAAGGAGCTGTGGGAACTCCCAAGTGCATCATCAGACAGAGGTACAGGTGGTCCCTGGGACTTGCAGGTGGCATCTGAAATTGGGACAGTCTTGTGGGACTGACCCTTCACCTGTGGGGTCTGCACTGACTCCGGGAGGTAGTGTCAGACTTGAAATGCGTGGCTGGACACCCACGGGGTGCTGGAGAACGGCAGAATCCGCGTGGGAAAGAAGCACACAGCTGGTGTCAGAAGTGGTCTCACTCCCTTTTGTGTGCTGCCTGGAATCACCCCACGCAGAGCAAAGAAAGAGGCATGGCAGTGCGGCGGGGGCCGGGGCACAGCTTGGCCTGACACTGTGGGCGCTGTCACACCAAGCCAAGCTCATCCTGTAACAGGGAAGAGCCAGTTCTGACTCCAGGCTGGATCTGTGTCTTTGACTTTTCGCCTTTGCTTTTTTCACTGCTTTGGTTAGTTTAATCATACATCATGGCCTGCCTCAGGGAACCTTGCCCACCCGTGGATGGCTGCAAGGAAGAAGGAATGAACACATCCCCTCCCCGGGGCTGGCCATTCCAGGAGATGTTTTGCAAGACTGATGGCCCTTTTGACTTCTCTTCCTCCTCGCCTCTCCCTCTCCATTCTGCCTTTCCTCCCCACCTTCCCTCTCTGATTCTATAAAAGAGGCTGGCATCCAGACCCCAGTAAGATGGTTCTTTGGGGGACCCCTGTCCGCCACCTTCTCAGTCTGCCGGCTTTCCGAAAAGAGTCATCATTCCTTGCCCTAACACCTCGTCTCCCAATTTACTGGCCTGTCATGCGGCGAGCAGAGAGAGCTTGGACTCGGTAACAATCACCCCTCTGTGTCTCCCCTTTGCTATAAAGAATTGAGACCCATCATCTCCGAGGCCCCTTCGTATCTAAAATGGGTTAGTTCCAGTCTATGAGTTTATGAAGCCTTGGAACCCAGGTCATTGTTAATAATACTCCTTCCCAGGATTGTATTTGATGAGTTGAGTGTCTAAACACACTGAATTCAGGGAGAGAGAAAAAAAAAATGGGCACTCGATTGATTTTGGGGAAAAATCAATTTTTAAAAAAAAATTCATAACAATTTTTTAAAACACACAAACTTTTTAAAGCACTGAATTCAGCTAGGGGAATTTTTTTTCTCCTAAATAAGCAATGGACTCGGTCATTAAATCTCTGCTGGGTTTTCTTTTTTCCAGGGCAAGTTCCTCTTATTTGCTGCCCATATTTTCAAGCTTCTAATTTGGGTATTAATTTGTCAGTTCTCCCTACTGTGGTTCCCAAGGCTTCCCGGCCCAGAATCGTTTGTGACTTTAAGGAAGGCACTGCTGGTCTCTCTCCCGGATCGTTAATAAAGCTGCTTAGGGGAGCGGGGTCCCACGGCTGCCCCCACCTGACGGATGGCTGTCGGTCTTCACCCTTTGTTGCTGCTCCTCTGTACTTCCAAACTGCATCAGCGTGGTCCCACGGAGCCAATGGAAGCCGTCATTTTCCAGGCCACTTGGAGGAGAGGTTCACCTTCCCACCGCACCTCTTTCCTCCTGCACCTGTGCTCACTAGACCTCTCATCACGCATCTCCATCTTCCCCGCAGCATCTCTGCCCTTCTCCCCAGTGTCTCAGGAGGAAACTGCAGCCCCTGATTGGCTGGTTTGGAGAAATTCGTGTGCCACGTGCACAGACGCCTCATTCCATTCCTCCCCCTTCATCTGGCAGTGAACCCACACCCCCTGAGCCCTGCCTGAGTGATAGGTCTCCCAGCCTTTCAGAGAGATGCCTGTGGCTACATGGACCAGAGACAGACACTCCCGAGACCCGACAGGTCAGGGTGACGCAGGACCGCGTGTGAGGAGGCAAGAATGGCAACCGGGGCACACGAGCCTTACAACTGTCACAGTTTTTTATTTCTTTAAATTTTTGTTGGAGTGTAGTTGATTTACAAGGTCGTGTTAGTTTCAGGTGTAGAGCAAAATGAATCAGTTATACATATACATATATCCACTCTTTGTTTTTAAGATTCTTTTCCCACATAGGCCATAACAGAATACTGAGTAGAGTTCCCTGTGCTATACGGCAGGTCCTTGTCGGTTATCTATTTTATATATAGTAGTATATATGTCGATCCAAATCTCTCATTTATCCCTCCCCCGCACCGGTCACATTTTAAGGTGCAGCTCAAAGAGCACGGGAGAGGGGCTTCCCTGGTGGCGCAGTGGTTGAGAGTCTGCCTGCCGATGCGGGGGACACGGGTTCGTGCACTGGTCAGGGAAGATCCCACATGCCGCGGAGCGGCTGGGCCCGTGAGCTGTGGCCGCTGAGCCTGCGCGTCCGGAGCCTGTGCTCCACAACGGGAGAGGCCTCAACAGTGAAAGGCTCGCGTACCGCAAAAAAATAAAAAATAAAAAAAAGCACAGGAGAGGTAAGCAAAGAATACCGGGCAGGGTTAGAGAGGGGGACGTCTCAGGGCTGCCGGAGTTCCTTCCAGGAGATGCGCCAGGGAGTGGCCGAGGCACTCACTTGCCCAGAGTGAGCTCCTACCCACCCAAGGTGGGGGAAGAGGGGCCTAAGGAGCCTCTTAGACTGCAACAATGTCATCCTGAAGCTCCCGTCTACTTACACGACGTGGTCTCAAAGCTGCCAACAGCAAGGCCTGTCCCCCGGATCTCACATCCAGGTCTGGGAGCCCCCCACTACCCACCAGCAGCTCCCCCTGTGGCACAGATTATAAGAAAATGAGTAGGTATCGAGCATGCCCAGCCCTGTTTCAACTTGCGTTTGCAAAATATGAAACTTCCTAAATTTGGGGGTCTAGGGGAGCCTGAGTACAATAGGTGTAATCAAGGCCGACATCCCAGGGGAGAGGAGAAAGGACATCTCCCTGTTCAAGGACTGGACCTCCAGGGCACCCAGCTGCACATGGAAACACACACAGCCGCATACACACATTGACTAGGTCAGGCGCCCGCCTCTGCAGTCCTGTGCGTTAATTGTCCTGTTCACGTGTCTAACACCCTCTTCACCCCCACCATCCCTCACCCCAGCTGCTGTCAGTTCTGGGATGTTCCCCCTGGATTCCCAGCCCTCCACACCGCGCGGCTCCAAACAGGCGTCCCGAACGACGCCGTGTGAACTGAGTCTCGGGGACACCGTGCTCTCGGCCTTCCCTGTTCTCAGCCCCCGGAATGTTTTCTCCTGCATCCCAGCTGGGCTTCCTGCTGGCGGCACAGAGTTGGGTGCTGGTTCTTACATGGATCCAACTGCAGACGCGGCAGCTCCCCAGAAAGGGCAGCAAGGCTTTGAGGACAGACAGAGCTGGTTCAACCCTGAGACAAGTCGCTGAGCCTCGGAGCCTCAGCTTTCTCATCTGTACAATGGGGACAGTGTTAGGGCTGCCCGTCTTCGAGAACTCTCAAGAAGAGGCTAGAACACGCCAAACACCAACCCCAGCAGCTGGCACATAGTAAATTCTCAGTGAGTGGCATTTATCGTTGTCACCTTCATTTCCTCCCGGAATACACAGGCTGCAACCTCCTATCCACTCACGCAACCCATGTACACAATTCAATCCTTAGCCCTCTGACCAGTAACTTGAGGGACAAGTTAGACCTTTATGGATATTCTGAAGGTACGTGAAACTTAGGTTGCCAGATCCATCAAACGGAACACAGGATACCCAGTTACCTTTGAATTTCAGATAAATGGTGAATAAATTTTTTGTGTAAGTACATCCCAAGTATTGCATGGGACATACGTGTATTTTTAAAAGTATTCATTGTTTATCTGAAATTCGAAGGCAGCTGGGCACCCTGAATGTTTATCTGGCAACCCTAGTGAGGTTCTCGTGTGATGGATCTGATCTTTATCGGGGCAGCCTTGTTTTGAAGGCTCTGCCCTCTTCTCCACCACAAGAGTATCACTGAGAAGTACAGCGAGAAGTTTCCCAACACTTCGGAACTGGCTTAGGGAGGAATCTCAGCATGTTAGGATAGACACAGGGATCTTTCATTTTCCCCAGACCTGCTGGGTTCACTCACAACCCCCCACTCGTTCCCGCTGGGGGACATCAGCTCCCATAATGACAGCCCAGTTGGATTCCCTAATTTTGCGGTCATTTTCAGTTAATTAAACAATGGCATTCTGGCTTTTCAGGCTCAGTCCTATTCATCTTAGAACTTGAGTTTCAATTTCGATTCAAAGCACTCCCGCCCACCCCTCCAGCAGAAGCCAAGATGGCGGACCTTGGAGCTGGGAGGACAAGACAGGACAGAGGTGCTGACCTCCCCCACCCCCTTCCCCAAGTTGGACCCTCTAGAGTTGGGGTGGGAAGAAGAAGGAAGGCAGACGGCCCCTGCGTGGCTGCCTGGGGAGGCTGCCGTCCCCTGCTGGAGCCCGGCGCCGCCCCAGAAACGAGGCGTGGAGCCCCTTGCGGGAAGGTGCCCCACCTTCCAGCTGAACCCCAGCCGTGGGCCTCCCTCCACCCTCCTCTGATAACAACGCCTCTGGCTTTTGCTACAGAGGTCCAGGCCAGCCAAGCCCGCTCCATCACTCTCTGTGGGGCCCACAGGCAGGGGCAGGCTCCGGCTCCCGGGTTTCCCTGGCATTCAGAGGGGGTGGTCTTTGCCCCCCACCCACCGGCTGCCTGTGGGTCCCAAGCTCTCTTCTCAGTGGTCCAGCAGCACCAGACACTGTCATTGGTCAGCTTTCCCAGAAGCAGACTCTGAAAGGAGGATTTTCGAGCACATGAATTATGAAGGGATGCTCCTGGGGGGCCCTGTTAGGGAGTGGGGGGACCAGGCAGGGACGGTGAACAACCAAGAGAGGGTCTGGTTTCATCTTGTGAAGCTCTAGGGCCAGCAATTTACAGCTGGGGGAGCCAAGGCCCACCACCTGTATTATGTGGTCCATGAGCTAAGAATGGTTTTCAGATTTTTAAACGTAAAAATCTTTAACCTTACTTGATTTTGTCTCTTGACCTGCAAAGCCTACAAGCGTTACTCTGTAGCCCTTTACAGAAAAAGTTTGACCATTCCTGGATAGTGTGTAATCCTTGATGGGACCCTGGTTTGACAACCAGTCTGTAAAATATACTTTGGGAATAATTAGGAAATTTTTACTAGGAACTTGTGTTAGGTGATATTAGAAACTTTGTTGGAGATGTGGGTTGAATTATTCAGGATTGAAAGGTCGTGATGAGTGTGATTGACTTTGAATACTTCAATAAAGCAGATGAAGCAAATATGGTAAAATGTGAATGATTGTAAAGTCTAGGTGATGGATTTCATTATACCACCCTCATCACTAGATGTTTGAAATTTTCCTAATTAAAAATTAGGAAATTAATATACAACTTCCTCTTTTTCACCTTCTATATCTAACCCATCATCTAAGCCCTGTCTATTTTATTCTACTCTCTAAACTGCTCTCAAATTTCTCCCCCTCCTTCACCCCAACTGTCATAGTTTCAGCCCAGGCCATCCTCAAAGACCATAGCGCCATTTTGTAGGGAAATAAAACAACAAATAGCCCTAAAGACGATTCCGTCTTTCTGCAAATATTCATGAAATGCCTGCTACGTGTCAGGCTCTGGGGCAGGCACTGGGGTGCAGCAGTGACTACACAGAGTTCTGCCCTCTTGGGTTTCCCAATCCCCAGAAATAGTATCCACTTTCCATAAGCATGGATGTTTGTGATAAGGTCCCCGGATCATCCAGAAAGGGTTTCCTTATGCTCAGATATCCTTGTATCACCCACTCCAGAAAGATTGCCATGGAAATATTTTTCATTTCTTTTTTTAACGTTTTCGTAACTTTTTAACAGTGAGCTACTCTCACTACCCTGAAAGGTCACTCTCAAGAGTACTTCTGCCCTAGCTGACCCTTCAGGCTTCCCTCTCCCACTGTGTTATCCCGTCCCCAAAGTATCCGGGCCTCTTCCCAGTGGTGTGCTGGTCAAGTTTCAAGAACTAGCCCTCTGAAGAGGAGAGAGAAAGCCCCCACGTGTCTGTTTGCCATTTTCTGTGATGTAAATTTTCCCATTAAGCCAAGGTACCGACCTGATGGCTCAGGACGCAAAACTGGGGAGAGATGCATATATTTCTTTTTTTTTCTTTTTCTTTTTGGCCACACTGCTCAGCTTGTGGGAGCTTAGTTGCCTGAGCAGGGATGGAACCCTTTCAGGGCTGTGTGAAGGAGCAGCTGGAGTGATACATAACAGCTATGCGCATCCCAGCACTTCCGCTAGAACGCGCTCCGGAAAAATCTTGGGTTCTGCAAAATTGCACACTAAAAATTTTTTAAACAGAGTTTATGAGAAAAATAGGATTCGGGGCAGAAAAGCCTCTCAAAATCTAAGAGGCATTGTAGCCAGAGCACTCATAAAACAATAATAACCTGCTAAAAACACCCACGGAACTCAGCCTCCTGCGTGGGTGCACACAGCATCCCAGGTAGCCCACACCTCCCAGGCTTGGCCTCCTCCCTGGGGGCGGTTCTTTGCATCAGAATTTAAAATGTGATCCTGCCTTGTCCATCCTGTTTGAACACAATGGGAAACGTCTTCCCAGCTTCACCACAGCTGTGCTAGCCTCGCCGGACAGCTTAATGGTGTGGACAGTGTGGGTTCTTTTTTTTTTTTAGTTGAAGTATAGTTGATTTACAATGTTGTGTTAGTTTCAAGTGTCCAGCAAAGTGATTCAGTTATACATATACATATATTCATTCTTTTTCAGATTCTTTACCCATATAGGTTATCACAGAATATTGAGTAGAATTCCCTGTGCTATACAGTAGGTCCTCATTGGTTATCTATTTTATATATAGTGTATCTGTTAATCCCAAGCTCCTAATTTATCCCTCCCCACTTTTCCCCCTTGGGAACCATAAGTTTGTTTTCTGTGTCTGTGAGACTATTTCTGTTTTGTAAATAAGTTGATTTGAATCATTTTTTAGATTCTACGTATAAGTGATACCATATAGTATTTGTCTTTCTCTGTCTGACTTCACTCAGTATGATCATCTCTATGTCCATCTATGTTGCTGCAAATGGCATTACTTCATTCCTTTTTATGGCTAATATTAAGTATAGGTTCTTTTTTTTTAACATCTTTATAAGTATAGGTTCTTGAAGCCCCCAAACCAGCCATTTCTTGCACCAAAAAAAGCCCTTATGCAGGATTTTCAGCATTTTTTCTTAAGATTTTTTTATATTGCCAAGGCTTTCTCTTTCATTGTGGGAAACCTTGCCTCTCCCCACCTCTGCATGGCTTCAACCCTTACTGAGAAAAAGTGAGTATAAGCCCACATGTGTTACTAACGCCATTCCCCTATTTACCAGGCTTATGTGAATTAATTCACATCACAGAAACAGGTGTTGAAGCAGAGCTCGCCTCCTCCGTGGCTTAGAAATAGTTAATCAGAGTGAAAGTCATTCTCCTTCCCCTAAAAAGCCCCACAATTCCTACCAAGACCTCAGGTAGACAAGGGTCAGGGTTTCAGGAATTATGGAATCAAAAACATAGCTTCTTTACTTAGTAAGATGCACCCCTCATTAAGCAAACCTATATTTAGGGTTGCACATTCCTTCAGGGTAAACACTTTCTCTGCACCTGCTTGGCATCAAGAAAGAGAAATGAGTCATTCATTTCCAAAAAGGATCCACTAGTCCCCATTTACCATTTCACACACACACACACACACACACACACACACACACACACACACAAAATCCTTCCAAAGCTCCAGGTCTTCATCTGACCAAGAAAAGTCATAAATCCAAAACAAAAAGACCCAAACTTTAAATCCTTAAGAAGTAAGAAAAATCCCCCATGCTCTCCAAGGATTTTTTTCCATTTGTTTGACCATTTCCATTTTGTAAAGCCCTCTCTCCTCATTATCAAGTCAATTGAGCACATGTTTGTTGAATAATTACTGTGTCAGGCCCTGTGCTAGAAGCTGGAAACCCAGGAAAGAGATTCTGTTTCAAAAGCCTGGGATTTATATAATCCAATTCAGGAAGATTTTCATTAACCTTTTTTTTTTTTTTAACTTTGGTTCCTGAATGTGGTAAGCTCCCTGGGCTGTTCTCCTAAAGCCGTGGGACCTGTCTCTCCCTCAAAGAGAATAGCAGAGACAGACATAAAAATGAATTACTGGGGGGAGGGGTAAATTAGGAGTTTGGGATTAATATACACACACTACTATATATAAAATAAATAACCAACAAGAACCTACTGTATAGCATGGGAACTATACTCAATATCTTGTAATAACCTATAATGGAAAATAATCTGAAAAAGAATAGATATATATGTAACTGAATCACTTTACTGTACATCTGAAACTAACACAACATTGTAAATCAACTGTACTTCAATTTAAAAATCATCATTTCAGAATACTCATACATAAATATGAATGTAAAACTATTGAATAAAATATTAGCAAATTAGAAAGAAAGAAGAAAGAGAGAAAAAGAAAGAAAAGAAAGAAAGAAAGGAAGGAAGGAAGAACGAAAGAAAGAAAGAAAGAAAAGAAAAGAAAAGAAAAGAAAGAAAGGGAAAGAAAGGAAAAAAGTGGTCACCCACTGAGAAATTTTAAAAAAAGAGGTTCCAACTTCTAGTTATAAGCTAAATAAGTCACAGGGTTTTAATGTACATCATAAGGAATATAGTCAATTATGTAGTGATAACTTTGTATGGTGACAGATGGTTAATAGACATCATGGTGATCATTTCATAATGTATGTAAATGTCAAATCCCTATGTTGTACACCTGAAACCAATATAATATTGTATGTCAACTATACTTCAAGAAAAAAGAAAAAAGAGGGGAAAAAATAATGAATTACTGCACAGCTTAAAAGTAGCAACATTCAAAATATATGCAGGTTGGAAATTCCTTGGCGACCCAGTGGTTAGGACTCTGCACTTTCACTGCCGAGGGCAGGGGTTCAACCCCTGGTCAGGGTACTAAGATCCCACAAGCCATGCAGCATGGCCAAAAAGAAAAACAAAAACAAAACAAAACAAACAAACAAAAAAAAAAACTGCAGGTTGAAAAGGAGGACACAGAGGGAGTAATTAACTTTTTTTTTTTTTGGCCATGCTGTGCATCTTGCAGGATCTTAGTTCCCCAACCAGGGATTGAACGCATGCTCCCTGCATTGGGAGCTCAGAGTCTTAACCACTGGACATTGTGGGCCAGCATAGGGGACTCTTTCTACCTAGGGTGTGAATGGCTAACAGGGAACAAGTTCCTTCCCCCGATAACAGAGGCATCCTCATGGGGCCTCGAGCACCCCCGCCGAGAGAGATGCGGGAGTGTATGTGAGATGTGAGGCTCTCCAGATTAGCACCGAGGGGTCGCTGGCCACCATCTCCTGCTTCCCACCTGTTAATGGGCACACGCAGGCCACCTCCTGCAGTCAGGGCCTGGACATATGCTAACAGCCTTGGGATGAAAAGTGCAGGTGTTGTTTCCAGGCACTCAGAGTGTCTGAGAACTAGGTTAGCAGATGTCAAGTGGTGAAGATTGAAAGCTCCTTCTAGAAGCCTATGGAAAATCGGGCAACGATATAAACAACAAGGTCCTACTGTAGAGCACAAGGAAATCTATTCCACATCCTGTGACAAACCATCATGGAAAAGAATATGAAAAAGAATGTATCTATGTATAGCTGAGTCACTTTGCTGTACAGCAGAAATTAACCCAACCTTGTAAATCAGCTATACTTCAATAAAATTAATTTTTTTAAAAAAAGAGTTAATAGAAAAGAAATATTTGAACACTATTCCAAATGTGGATTCGGTGCAAATTAGAAAACGTTTCGCATGAGACGCTTTGTGGCCATCTGCTAAAAGATGGTTATGGTGACTCCCCAGCCCTGCAATGCTTGCATTTCCAGAGCACCTGGAGGTGTGCTCAGTGAAGCACAGTCCGCATACTGTATGTAGGTGGCCGCCGGGGGGAAGTTCATGGTCAGGAAGCCAAAGTCAGGGCCATGGGCAGCCGACCTCCAGCTGTGCTGCCTGCAGCCTACAAGCCCACAGGACCACATCCACTGAACTGGGAACACAGAGACAGAGCAGTCAAGACAGCCTCTTAGCATTGATTAGGGGTCAGGCCACCTCTCTGTAGAAGGTTTTGCATTGTTCTATTTGGATTATGTAACCATGAGAGTAAGAAAAAAAGGAAACGCAGATGTCAGCCTGTGTGCCCAGGATATTCTCACCAAATATTTTATAGATGTCTCTCCTTGGGAAACAGAAGCAGAGAATTTCTCGTTCTGGAAAAATGGTGAAATAAGCTAACACAAAACCTTTCCACCACAATACACAGAGATTCTAGATGATCCATTAAATAAAAATGTAAAAATGCAGTTTTTTAGAAATTAATTTAGTTATGTCTTTTCTTTAAGAGACTATTTTTTAGAGCAGTTTTACATTAAGAGAAAAATTGAGCAGAAAGTACAAAGAGTATCCATATTACCCCCCCAACACACACACACACACACACACACACACACACACACACACACAGTTTATCACGCACCTGCGTGATACATAAAAATTCATTTTTAAAATTTTTATTGAAGTATGGTTGATTTACAATGCCGTGTTAGTTTCGGGGGTATAGCACAGTGAATCAATTATACAGATACATATATCCATTCTTTTTCAGATTCTTTTCCCTTATAGGTTATTACAGAATATTGACTAGAGTTCCCTGTGCTATGCAGTAGGTTTTTATTGGTTGTCTGTTTTATATATAGTAGTGTGTATGTGTTAATCCCAGTCTCCTAATTTAATAAACTATTTTTTACTTTTTCCCATAAGTCAGATAAAACAGTCATTACACACGCCATTCCCAAACAACGCTTGAGAGTATATAAAGGATAACCAGTGAGGGATAAGTAGCCCCCCCAGGGGAGCTAGGCCCTGATCTAGCACAGATAAAAACATCTACCAGTGAGTGGAGGTGGGAGGTTGGCGCCCATTTCCTTTCTGGCCACTACACTCACATAAGGAGGGCTCTTCTGTTTTAGTGGCCATGTGTAAACAGAACTCAGTTTGGGTGAGCAAGGGAGAGTGGATTGAAACAGACCATATGTAAATTTCCCAGGATGGTCCAGGAGTCATTCTGCAAACTGCCCATCTCTCCCTGCCACCGAATGCAGCTTTAATGAGCATGATTTCTATTATCTCTTTCCAAAAGCAAAATGGATAGCTGCATACGAAGTGGACTTAAAAGCCTCCCTGCCCCAAAATGTCTCTACCACTAGCCACTGGCAGCCTAAAATTGCACCAACAGAGATTCCCTGTTTGGGATTAAGCACTCAAAAGGCAAATGGAGGGGCTTCCCTGGTGGCGCAGTGGTTAAGAATCCACCTGCCAATGCAGGGGACACGGGTTCAATCCCTGGTCCGGGAAGATCCCACGTGCCGCAGAACAACTAAGCCCGTGTGCCATAACTACTGAGCCTGTGCTCTAGAGCCCACAAGCCACAACTACTGAGCCCATGTGCCACAACTACTGAAGTCCGTGCACCTAGAGCCCGTGCTCCACAACAAGAGAAGCCACCACAATGAGAAACCTGTGTACTGCAATCAAGAGTAGTCCCCCCTCGTCACAGCTAGAGAAAACCCGCGCGCAGCAACGAAGACCCAGCACAGCCAAAAATTTAAAAATAATAAATAAATAAAACTTTAAAAAAAAAAGGCAAATGGAAAATGGGGGCCGGGGAGGGGGAGGTCTGAGCATCCCCTGGATCTAGAGGAGCAGGGGACGGCCCCACCCCCCACCCCCGTGAGAGACAGCGGGGGGTCACCGAGGCCAGTTCTACAGTCTTTGGCCTGTGGCTGAGGCCTGCGGCACAGACACACTTGGGAAACTCTTCGGGCTGAGAGCCAGGGAAAGGCGTGTGGAGTTCAGGTCCCAGAGCAAATCAGCACAGAGAAAATTAAGAGGATCAATAAAAGAGTTTAATGAAACATAAACAGGTTCAGGGAGGGCTTAAATAAATTCACGGTCAGTCCAGAGCAGGTTGTTAAGGAACATCCCTGACTCTTGGAGGCTGACGTTCTGGAAAAACAGCCACACCCTCCTCACAGGTGCCTCGGAGCCCTGCCGGACAAGGGAAGGGGATTGTCTTGATAAACTGTGAGCGGAATCAGGGAGGAGAGGCTCTCCCCCAAGTATCACCAGGCCAGCCTCACTTGTCGTGGCCAGAGGACACAGACGTGGGAGGGGCAGAGCAGATGCCTGTTTTCCTGCACGTGTGATTGGGACCCTGGCCACAGCCCGGCGGCTCCCCGGATCCCAGTTCGGCCAACACCCCCACCCCCCACAGGGATGCAGGGACACGAGGTGGCCTCCGTGCTGTGACCCAGGAGGGTCAATCAGGCCCGCGCTCAGCCCTAACACCTTGTCCCCTGCTGCAGGTGCCCATGTTGATACGAGGAAGGGGTGCCCCCCAAGCAGGTCCACACTGGGGACAAGGGCTCCTCGAATGCCCACACCCTTGCTGACCTCAACCCCAGCATTCCCAGTAGTCCAGGACTCTGCTCAGAGGGGAGAAAGCGTCTGCCTGCTGGCCCGCCTGCCTTTGACTGCCCCATCTGCTCCCCTCTTCTCCCAGGTGGAAGGAAAAGGCTGTCGGTGGCTGCCTGCCCAGCCAAAGCTCTCCTGGCACGTGCCCCGCCCTCGCTAGGGCAGCCTCAGCAGCAACTGCGCTCTATGGAAAAGGCCTGGTCTCTTTGCCGAGGAGGAAACCGTAGGAGGGGGGCCACAGCTCTGGGCTGTAAATATGGAGACACAGAGGAGAAGCTACTGAATACAGCCCCAGCACATTCTCACACTGGAGGGTCATTCCCCGCGACCTTCGTTTCTGCTCACTGGTCTCCATCAACACCACCCAACCCCACCGGGGACCTTGGCCAGGAAGGCAGGTCCAGAGGGTCTTGTATCAGAAGGCAAGAAGGCAGAAGGAGGGCGGGTGTTTCTGCTTAGAAGCAGTGGGACCCAGCCTGGATCTCCCAATCCCCAGAATCAGTGTCCCAGCTGTGCGGGGCTGACCAGACCAGGGGACAGCATGACCCCTGTCCTCACCGCTCTTGCTGGCCAACTCTGGAGACCAGCATTCCTCCAAACATGCTCGCCCTGGTCTGGGTCACGATACTTGTGGCCTGATTCACCTCTGTTCTCCGAGAAGAAATTCAGACTGAGACAGGCTGGGACCTGGGACCCTTTGCTGCAGTGCTTGCACCTGGAGCAACAAAATACACAGAAACTATAAGGGACTAAAAATAACTGTGTGCATGAGCAGTTGGGGCAAATTCTGGACAAAAAGACCAAAAACCCAACTGCGGCTTCTGAAGAGCTGGGAGCAAAAGCAGCGTGCGGGGAGCAAAAGCGGGGTACTGAGCATGCCCCCTGCACACCACACCACCAGAGGGGTGGGCAAAACACCTAAGCCCCCCCTCCAGCCCCACCCCTGGACACATCCCTACCCTCACCCCATATAAGGAACTGGCTCGCCACCTCCTCTCAGGGAGCGAGCAAGGGAACCTATTACTTGTTTTCACTCCCCCCTGCTACAGCAGGGTCCCCAATAAAGACTTGCCTGGGGCTTCCCTGGTTGCGCAGTGGTTGAGAGTCTGCCTGCCGATGCAGGGGACACGGGTTCATGCCCCAGTCCGGGAAGATCCCACATGCCGCAGAACGGCTGGGCCCATGAGCCATGGTTGTTGAGCCTGCGCAAAAAGACTTGCCTGAATTTCTTGTCTGGTCTCTAGTCAATTTCTACTGACTGGGGAAGGCCAAGAACCCTGGTTGGTATCAAGACCTTAAAATATTCTAAGCCTGGGCTTCCCTGGTGGTGCAGTGGTTGAGAGTCCGCCTGCCGATGCAGGGGACACGGGTTCATGCCCTGGTCCGGGAGGATCCCACATGCCGTGGAGCGGCTGGGCCCGTGAGCCATGGCTGCTGAGCCTGCACGTCCAGAGCCTGTGTTCCACAACAAGAGAGGCCACAACAGTGAGAGGCCCGTGTACCGCAAAAAAAAAAAAAAATATATATATATATATATATATTCTAAGCCTGAGAAGAATATCTTTGATAACTCTGCTAGCCACCCCCTTCCCTCCCTCTTGGTGACTCCCTCTGCGTGGGAAAGGGTGGCCTCTGCACCCCTTTCCCACCCAGGCCCCAGCCCTGGCCTCACAATAGGCAGGCTCTCCAATTCCAGCTCATGGGGCACATACACACTACCCAGATTTTCAGGGATCCCTGATGGGACAAATAAAGTGGGTGTGTATTGAGCAGTCTCCACTCAGCAATGCAGAAACCACCTCCTGCTTCTCTCAGAATGATGGGTGAAGGCCTTTTTTTTTTTAAGATCTTTATTGGAGTATAATTGCTTTACAGTGTTGTGTTAGTTTCTGCTGTATAACAAAGTGAATCAGCTATACATATACATATGTCCCCATATCTCCTCCCTCTTGTGTCTCCTTCCCACCCTCCCTATCCCATCCCTCTAGGTGGTCACAAAGCACCGAGCTTATCTCCCTGTGCTACGTAGCTGCTTCCCACTAGCTACCTATTTTACATTTGGTAGTATATATCTGTCCATGCCACTCTCTCACTTCGTCCCAGCTTACCCTTCCCCCTCCCCATGTCCTCAAGTCCATTCTCTACATCTGCATCTTTATTCCTGTCCTGCCCCTAGGTTGTTCAGAACCTTTTATTTTTTTTTTTTAGATTCCACATATATGTGTTAGCATACGGTACTTGTTTTTCTATTTCTGACTCACTTCACTCTGTATGACAGACTCTAGGTCCATCCATCTCACTACAAATAACTCAGTTTCGTTTCTTTATAAGGCTGAGTAATATTCCGTTGTATATATGTGCCACATCTTCTTTATCCATTCATCTGTTGATGGACACTTAGGTTGCTTCCATGTCCTGGCTATTGTAAATAGTGTTGCAATGAACATTGTGGTACATGATTCTTTTTGAATTATGGTTTTCTCAGGGTATATGCCCAGTAGTGGGATTGCTGGGTCATATGGTAGTTCAATTTTTAATTTTTTAAGGAACCTCCAGACTGTTCTCCATAGTGGCTGTATCAATTTACATTCTCACCAACAGTGCAAGAGGGTTCCCTTTTCTCCACACTCTCTCCAGCATTTATTGATTGTAGATTTTTTGATGATGGCCATTCTGAGCGGTGTGAGGTGATACCTCATTGTGGTCTTGATTTGCATGTCTCTGATGATTAATGATGTTGAGCATACCTTCATGTGTTTGTTGGCAATCTGTATATCTTCTTTGAAGAAATGTCTATTTAGGTCTTCAGCCCATTTTTGTACCGGGTTGTTTGTTTTTTTAATATTGAGCTGCATGAGCTGCTTGTGGCATTGGAGATTAATCGTTTGTCAGTTGCTTTGTTTGCAAATATTTTCTCCCATTCTGAGGGTTGTCTTTTGGTCTTGTTTATGGTTTCCTCTGCTGTGCAAAAGCTTTCAAGTTTCATTAGGTCCCATTGTCTATTTTTGTTTTTATTTATGTTTCTCTAGGAGGTGGGTCAAAAAGGATCTTGCTGTAATTTAAGCCATAGAGTGTTCTGCCTATGTTTTCCTCTAAGAATTTTATATTGTCTGGCCTTACATTTAGGTCTTTAATCCCTTTTGAGTTTATTTTTCTGTATGGTGTTAGGGAGTGTCCTAATTTCATTCTTTTACATGTAGCTGTCCAGTTTTCCCAGCACCACTTATTGAAGAGGTTGTCTTTTCTCCATTGTGTACTCTTGCCTTCTTTATCAAAGATAAGGCGACCATATGTGCATGGGTTTATCTCTGGGCTTTCTATCCTGTTCCATTGATCTATATTTCTGTTTTTGTGCCAGTACCATACTGTCTTGATGACTGTAGCTTTATAGTATAGTCTGAAGTCAGGGAGCCTGATTCCTCCAGCTCCATTTTTCTTTCTCAAGATTGCTTTGGCTATTCAGGGTCTTTTGTGTTTCCATACAAATTGTGCAATTTTTTGTCCTGCTGTGAAAAATGCCATTGGTAGCTTGATAGGGATTGCACTGAATCTGTAGATTGCTTTGGGTAGTAGAGTCATTTTCACAATGTTGATTCTTCCAATCCAAGAACATGGTATATCTCTCCATCTGTTTGTATCGTCTTTAATTTCTTTCATCAGGGTCTTATAGTTTTCTGCATACAGATCTTTTGTCTCCTTAGGTAGGTTTATTCCTAGGTATTTTATTCTTTTTGTTGCAATGGTAAATGGGAGTGTTTCCTTAATTTCTCTTTCAGATTTTTCATCATTAGTGTACAGGAATGCAAGAGATTTCTGTGCATTAATTTTGTATCCTGCTACTCTACCAAATTCATTGATTAGCTCTAGTAGTTCTCTGGTAGCATCTTTAGGATTCCCTATGTATGGTATCATGTCATCTGCAAACAGTGACAGTTTTACTTCTTCTTCTCTGATTTGGATTCCTTTTATTTCTTTTTTTCTCTGATTGCTGTGGCTAAAACTTCCAAAACTATGTTGAATAAGAGTGGTGAGAGTGGGCAACCGTGTCTTGTTCCTGATCTTAGAGGAAATGGTTGCAGTTTTTCACCATTGAGAGCGATGTTAGCTGTGGGTTTGTCATATAAGCCCTTTATTATGTTGAGGTAGGTTCCCTCTATGCCTACTTTCTGGAGAGTACCATAAATAGGTGTTGAATTTTGTCGAAAGCTTTTTCTGCATCTATTGAGATGATCATATGGATTTTCTCCTTCAACTTGTCAATATGGTGTATCACATTGATTGATTTGCATATATTGAAGAATCCTTGCATTCTTGGGATAAATCCCACTTGATTATGGTGTATGATCCTTTTAATGTGCTGTTGGATTCTGTTTGCTAGTATTTTGTTGAGGATTTTTGTATCTATCTTCATCAGAGATATTGGCCTGAAATTTTCTTTTTTTGTGACATCTTTGTCTGGTTTTGGTATGAGGGTGATAGTGGCCTTGTAAAATGAGTTTGGGAGTGTTCCTCCCTCTGCTGTATTTTGGAAGATTTTGAGAAGATAGGTGTTTGCTGTTCTCTAAATGTTTGATAGAATTCACCTATGAAACCATCTGGTCCTGGGCTTTTGTTTGTTGGAAGATTTTTTAATCACAGTTTCACGTTCAGTGCTTGTGATTGGTCTGTTTATATTTTCTGTTTCATCCTGGTTCAGTCTCAGAAGGTTGTGCTTTTCTAAGAATTTGTCCATTTCTTCCAGGTTGTCCATTTTATTGGCATATAGTTGCTTGTAGTAATCTCTCATGATCCTTTGTATTTCTGCAGCGTCAGTTGTTACTTCTCCTTTTTCATTTCTAATTCTGTTGATTTGAGTCTTTTCCCTTTTTTTCTTGATGAGTCTGGCTAATGGTTTATCAATTTTGTTTATCTTCTCAAAGAACCAGCTTTTAGTTTTATTGATCATTGCTATCGTTTCCTTCATTTTTTTCATTTATTTCTGGTCTGACCTTTATGAGTTCTTTCCTTCTGCTAACTGGGCTTTTTGTGTTCTTCTTTCTCTAATTGCTTTAGGTGTAAGGTTAGGTTGTTTATTTGAGATTTTTCTTGTTTCTTGAGGTAGGATTGTATTGTTATAAACTTCCCTCTTAAAACTGCTTTGGCTGCATCCCATGGGTTTTGGGTCGTTGTGTTTTCATTGTCATTTGTTTCTAGGGATTTTTTGATTTCCCCTTTGATTTCTTCAATGATCTCTTGGTTATTTACTAGTGTAAAGTTTAGCCTCCATGTGTTTTTATTTTTTACAGTATTCTTCCTGTAATTGATATCTAGTCTCATAGTGTTGTGGTCAGAAAACATACTTGATACAATTTCAATTTTCTTAAATTTACCAAGGCTTGCTTTGTGACCCAAGATATGACTTATCCTGGAGAATGTTCCATAGCACTTCAGAAGAAAGTGTATTCTGTTGTTTTTGGATGGAATATCCTATAAATATCAATTAAGTCCATCTTGTCTAATGTGTCATTTAAAGCTTGTGTCTCCTTATTTATTTACATTTTGGATGATCTGTCCATTGGTGTAAGTGGGGTTTTAAAGTCCTCTACTATTACTGTGTTACTGTCAATTTCCCCTTTTATGGT
This sequence comes from Delphinapterus leucas, assembly GCF_059928025.1. Classification (NCBI taxonomy): domain Eukaryota; kingdom Metazoa; phylum Chordata; class Mammalia; order Artiodactyla; family Monodontidae; genus Delphinapterus; species Delphinapterus leucas. The sequence continues at coordinate 102,620,462 of NC_143136.1, read as the reverse complement.
CATTAGCATTTGCCTTATGTATTGAGGTTGTCCTATGTTGGGTGCATAAATATTTACAATTGTTATATCTTCTTCTTGGATTGATCCCTTGATCATTATGTAGTGTCCTTCTTTGCCTCCTGTAACAGTCTTTAAAGTCTATTTTGGCTTATATGAGAATTGCTACTCCTGCTTTCTTTTGATTTCCATTTGCATGGAATATCTTTTTCCATCCCCTCATTTTCAGTCTGTATGTGTCCCTAGGTCTGAACAGGAGCTCTTGTAGACAGCATATATACAAGTTTTGTTTTTGTATCGATTCAGCCAGTCTATGTCTTTTGGTTGGAGCATTTAATCCATTTACATTTAAGGTAATTATTGACATGTATGTTCCTATTACTATTTTCTTAATTGTTTTGGGTTTGTTATTGTAGGTCTTTTCCTTCTCTTGTGTTTCCTGCCTAGAGAAGTTCCTTTAGCATTTGTTGTAAAGTTGGTTTGGTGGTGCTGAATTCTCTTAACTTTTGCTTGCCTGTAAAGGTTTTAATTTCTCCATCGAATCTGAATGAGATCCTTGCTGGGTAGAGTAATCTTGGCTGTAGGTTTTTCTCTTTCATCACTTTAAATATATCCTGCCACTCCCTTCTGCCTTGCAGAGTTTCTGCTGAAAGATCAGCTGTTAACCTTATGGGGATTCCCTTGTATGTTATTTGTTGCTTTTCCCTTACTGCTTTTAATATTTTTTCTTTGTATTTAATTTTTGATAGTTTGATTAATATGTGTCTCAGCATGTTTCTCCTTGGATTTATCCTGTATGGGACTCTCTGTGCTTCCTGGACTTGATTAACTATTTCCTTTCCCCTATTAGGGATGTTTTCAACTATAATCTCTTCAAATATTTTCTCAGTCCCTTTCTTTATCTCTTCTTCTTCTGGGACCCCTATAATTTGAATGTTGGTGCATTTAATGTTGTCTCAGAGGTCTCTGAGACCGTCCTCAGTTCTTTTCATTCTTTTTTCTTTATTCTGCTTCCTGGCAGTTATTTCCACCATTTTATCTTCCAGCTCATTTATCCATTCTTCTGCCTCAGTTATCTGCTATTGCTTCCTTCTAGGGTATTTTTAATTTCAATAATTGTGTTGTTCATCACTGTTTGTTTGCTCTTTAGTTCTTCTAGATCCTCGTTAAATCTTTCTTGTATTTTCTCCATTCTCTTTCCGAGATTTTTGGATCATCTTTACTATCATTACTCTGAATTCTTTTTCAGGTAGGTTGCCTATTTCGTTTTCATTTATTTGGTCTTGTCAGTTTTTACCTTGCTCCTTTGTCTGTAACATATTTTTTGTTGCTTCATTTTTTTTTTTTTTTTTTTTGGATGGGTGGTGCTGTATTCTTGTCTTACTAGTTGTTTGGCCTGAGACAGCCAGCACTGGAGTCTGCAGGCAGTTGGATAGAGCCGGGTCTTTGTGCTGAGATGAGGACCTCTGGGAGGCCTCACTCCAATTAATATTCCCTGGGGTCTGAGGTTCTCTGTCAGTCCAGTAGTTTGGACTCAGAGCTCCCACCACAGGAGCTCTGGCCTGGGAACCAAGGTCCCGCAAGCTGCGTGGCACGGTAAAAGATAAAAGAAAAAAAAGAGCAGTACAATATCAAAGAATAAAAAACAAAATAAAATTAGAAAGATAAAAAATATATTAGGAAAAATAAAACTATAATTGAAGCAACTGCAGCAAGGTAAAAGAAAACCAAAACAGAAAAAAGAGAAAAAAGCGGGGTGGGGGGAGAAGCAAAAGGAGAGAACAATAACAAGGTATAAAGAATAGAATAAAATTAGAAAAATAAAAGATTTATTAGGAAAAATATAAATGAATCAACAATGGATAAACAAGGTAAAACAGAACCCCAATCTAAAAGAGGAAAATAGAAAAAAAAAGCCTTGGCTACAGGGGTGGAGTTTAGGTGGGGGTGGAACTTAGTCAGGGCCGGGGTTTAGGGTGGGGCGGAGCCTAGACGGGTGGGCGGGTGATGTTTGAGCGTGGGGGCGGGGCCTAAGCGGGGCAACGTTCAAGCTTGGGGCGGGGCCTCTGCTTAGGACCAGCAAGGAAGCAGAGAGGCAGCTCGCGGAAAGGAGGGCTTGTGGAGTGTGGAGCTCCGGAGTTTGGCAGTAGGGCCCTGAGTGAGGGTGTGTGGGTGGGGCTTAGGCCCAGCACGTTGGAGGGGGCCTCCGAGTGTAGAGGTGGGGCCCTGGCTGGGGGTGCCGGGGCGGGGCTTGGGCTCTGCTCGGCAGGAGGGAGGCTCCGAGGGCAGAGGATCAGGCCCGGGAGCCCAACAGGTGTCCCGGTGCCTAAGCTGGGCCCGCCCGTCCCCTTCCGTTCCTCCACACGCCTCCCCCACCGTCTCCCCCAGGTTCTCCCCCATCACCACTGGACTGCTAACCATGGGTGGGTCCTGCTGTGTGTAGGAACTCCTCCCCTCCCCCAGCCGCCCCTCAGGGGTGCAGGTCCCAGAGGTCCAGCCTTTACTTTTGCTCCCCCTTCCCTCCCTCCCTCACCCTCAGGACCCCGTGGCTGGAGGGGCCTCGGTGGGCAGAGGGTCAGGCCCGGGATCTCAGCAGGCTCTCGGGGGCCCAGGTGGTCAGGGGAAACCTGGCCACGCTCCCTTTTGATCCTCTGTCCTCCCAGTGGTCCCCCAATTTCCCCCTTCGGGCGTGGGATCCCTTCCCCTCCCCCAGCCGCCCCTCAGGGGTGCCAGTCCCGTCCCACCTCCACTTCTCCTCCCCTCGCTCCCCCCACACTCCACATCCTACCCGGTCGCTGGGGGTTTCTCCCGTCTCCTTAGGTGTCCGTGGTCCCACACCAGTGCCTGGTAGGTGCCCCAGTTGTGAGGAGACGTGAATTCCACGTCCTAGTACACCATGTTGACTCCGCCAGGGGGAAGTCTTTGAGAGAAGAAAAGAGACCAACAGAAAGATGTCAGCTGCCTGACACTGCCAGTCCATGACTTGCCCAGCCCTGACCACTGAAAGCCAAGCCCCCCAGCCTGCAGGGAGGGGTCTGATTATTCCCACTTTCCACGTCCCATCTCTCCCCCAAACCTCTCACACTTGGTGATGTTTCTGCTCAATCCTAGATGTCTACGCCTTCTCCCCCGTGGTGGCCAGGTGACCCAGGGAGAGGGTTCCATGACAGAGCAGAAAGAACAGAGGCCCAGAAGGAATGTGGTGAGGGCCGGGAGTGATGGTGGCCCAATTTTTCTGACTTGCTTTCCCCAAACTTGAGAGCGTGGTTTGCTCTGGCCCCTTGCGCCCATGGGTTGGAACATGAGCAGCGAGATGCCACATCACTCAGGATGAGAGCATTATCCTGTGGGGCTTCTGCACCTGAAGCTGGGCTTCTCATTAGGCCCATGTACCAGTGGGAGGTATGCTCCAGCAGGTGACCCACCGATGGTGCCTCAGTGTCGTCATCTGTAAAATGGGGCAGACAGTAGGGCTTAGCGCGTAGAGTTGATGCATGCTCTAAATGAAGAGGTGTACTCACAAAACTTATCACAGAAACTGGCATTTACTAAGTAGTCAGTAAGTGACGGCCGTTATCCACTTGATAGGAGACAGACAAAGAGCTCCATCAGTCTCCCCATCTTTGACCAGTCTGCCCAGTACCTGCACCACCCAGCAGTGCTGAAGGACCAGGACTGGCAGCTGGAGAAGCTGTGTGTGAAGCCGGACTCTTTTCTGATCCCTTTGGTTCATAGCCCAGGCATCTGCAAAAAGAAAAAAAAAAGAAAAGGTTTGCTTTACAGGACAGCTCTGCCCTTTTTGGCCCCTTCCTTTGCCCCAAGGAAATTTCTGGTCTTTGAAAGCCAGGTTTTGTGCCATTCTCCAATTTATTTCCTTAGTGTTTCGTCCAGTTCTGGAGAGCAGGCTCCCCAAAGAGCTCAAGATTTCCATTTTTTTTTTTTATTTCTTTGCCTCTTCCTTCTCTGTTTTCCATATCCTGCTCCTCTTTTCGTGTCTAGCTAAAGACTTGAGTCTTATTAACGTTGCTGGCCCTTCACCTTCTCCACAGAGCACTTGGGTGTCAGAACATCACAACCTGGGTGTCACTCAAACCTTCCCCCTGCATCAGGCATCATTCAGATAGCTCAGGGCAGAGTCAGAAGCAGCAGGAGCTGAGCAGTAATCAGGAGAGTGCACAGGCGGTGGGAGGCAAGGTGAGAGCTGAAGCTGAATCCAGCCTCTGCACCCCAACACCGAATTTGAATCTCAGAGACAGAGTTTTGGGTGAAGTAGAAAAGAATAGCTCTATTGCTTTGCCAGGCGAAGGGGGATGCAGTGGGCTCATGCCGTGGGCTCATGCCCTCAAAACTATGTGTCCTGACCTGGAGCTGGTAGTGAGGAGTTATTGTTATGGTTCAAAGAGGGTGTGGTCAGCTCGTGGACATTCTTCTGATTGGTTGGTGGTGAGGTAATTGGGAATCGGCGTCATCAACCTTCTGGTTCCAACAGGTCTGGGGTCTAGTGCTTGTGAGCAGCAGACAGTTACCTTCTCCCACCTGGTGGAGGTTTCAGTATCTGCAGAACAGCTCAAAGATATTGTTGTGTGTATCCCATGAGGCAGAACCAGGACCCTGCCCCAAGGCTGCACTATTGTTTCTTGACTGCTCCTCCCTTGTCTCTGCATCCCTTCCCTTCCCTGATGAGCAACTGTTTGAACATTCCCTTTGGAACTCAGGGAAGGTCATAGAGGCTGAATGAAGCCTATTTTCTGTAATCAAGAAATGGGGGAGCACGGAAAGACTTTTGTGCCCAAGAGCCCCACGGGGTCCTGCTTGGTTTCAGGACCAGCTGTGCCTGCCAAGGTGGAGGAGGCAGCTACCACTTCAGGAGCCAACTAGTTCCACCACCCCCTGACCTTTGTCTAGACCCAGATCTCTCCAGGAGTATCCCCTTTCTTGGGGGAAGGAACTTCCCTCTCTTCAAGGCAAATACACACCCCCTGAGAAAGGAGGACGGTGCTGCTATTGTCTGTGCCCCAGTCACTTCTGTTTAGCCAGGAGGCCCTCCCCATCCCATCCCACCGGTCTGTCTCAGTAAAGGCAGCCCTCAGGACACAGGACACAGGCCACAAGGAGACCTGTCCAGACACAGCCCCACCCGACACATGCGCTCAGGAGAAGGCAGCTCTGGTCTGTGCCCAGCAGTCACGGTCTTTCCAACCTCTACAAGGCCGTGGAGACCTCAATCAGGAGAGAGGGAGGGAGGCCGAGGGAGAAGGACCAAGCAGCAAGTATAAAAAGTCCACAGGAAGCTCGTGCAATGCCCACCAGCCCCAGAGTCAGGCGGGAACAGAGCTGGCTGGCCCTCCAGAGATGGGAGGGGAGCCCTGGGCCTGAGTGTGAGGGTGAGGCAGGAGGCTGATGGGCCCCAGGCTGCGCAGCCGGAGTCTGTCCCCTGTGGACAGATACTCCAAGATGCAGAGGAGGAGAAGCTGAGCCCTGCCCAGATAAGAGACCACATATTTCTCATTCTTGAGGCCAAGGAGACATACTTCTCATATTTCTCGTTCTTGAGGCCAAGGAGACCTTCCCGACTCTACGTGCACAGAAAAGCTCCTTGGAGGTCAAAAAGGGAGTGATGTCAACCTACCCATAGGCCTCTTCACTAGAATCCATCTTGGCTAATAGATGCGCATGCACACATGGGAGGACCCCGAGATAAACCAACTACAGACTCAGAACCAGGCAAAGCAAGATGATGGGGCAAAGGAAACCCAGAAGAAATGCTCCATATAAGTGAGTCAAACTACCACAAGGGCACAACTCTCTCTCTGAGCCCACCCATATGTCTATCCATACGTACTCTTTTTCCTGCTAATAAACACTTGACTTGTTTCACTACTTTGTTTCTTTGTGGAAATTCATTTTCTGCAAAGCCATACGGGCCAGGGCCTCGTCACTGGCCACTGGCCATCATGGTCTAGTGGCTAGGATTCAGCGCTCTCACTGCCTCGGCCCAACTTCAGTCTCTGGCCAGAAACGGAAATCCTCTTCAAGCCGCTGCAGGTTAAGGCCACCCAAGATCAAGGGCAGCAAGCAGAAGGGCCAACAGGGACACAGGGGCAGAAGATGAAGCCGTGGTCCTGGGCAGGACCACAGAGGGTATGGGGAAGGCCCAGCAAAGACGCCTCCAGGGCTGAGACTTTGCAAAGTCTGGATAAGAGCCTCTTGGTCTGGGCTGGAGGCAGGGAAACCCAGCTTCCCCAGTGCCAATTTGGTACCCATGGGACCCAGCCAGCCCTCTGACACTCATTTTGTTGCTTTGCTCAGTGTTTGCTTACTGGCTTGCTTTCATTCTCTTTCTTTTCCCAGCTTTGGCTTCCTCATAAACATCATGTTCTACTAAGGATTAGGTACTTCAGAAGCTTAGGGAAAGGCCAGGAAGCTCAGGCAGGATCTAGGCTTTGAGGATCTCGGGAACTGCCGGGGCCTTCGTGCAGGTGGAATCATTTGTGTCTAGTGCCATCTTCTGGTCATTTCTGAGAACTACACCTGACGGAGCTAAAGGGCCCGCTTGCCTGCAATGCTGAAAAGCCTCCTCGACTTCTAGTTCAGGGAAAAAGCCAGTCTAACTTGGCAAAGTCTGAGCTTGAGATCATTTCCGAGTGAAGCGATGTTTTAAAACTTTCAGACGCTTATAGGAACCATTGCTGGGCCGGGAGGTAGAGCCAGGGCCTGAGCCATTCTTCTAGGAAACTCTGGAACAGTTCTTAAAGGATCAGCAAGTAGCTCATCCTCATTTTAGTCAATACCTGCATACAATCCGTTTTACATGTGAAAATAACTCTCTGTGTTTTGCCCGTATGAAAGCTCAGTGGTCCACCTCTCCAGGCCAGCCCCCTCCAAGGCCCCTCACCATACAGCACTTCCTGCCTTGGGCTGTTGGAAAAAAAATCACATCTCCCCAAGGCCGTGTATTCCTTGGGGGTTTAATCCTGCTGTGGCTGCAGGCACCTCTAGGTGCCAATGTTGCCCCTCCCCATTCAGTGACCAGATGGGGTTTCTCCTGTAAACGCCCCCCTCCCACAGGGATCACGAACTCAGATGGCCAGACCCAGCAATACCACTTCTAGAATAATATCCTCCAAAGAAGTACACAAGCATGGAATGGTTTTTGTATAAAGTTTTCCTAATGGTGTTTAGAATAGCAAAATACTGGCAATAATCTACATTCTTCTCACCAAGAGAATATAAAATAAATTGTGGATTCCAAAATAATAGAAAGCTAGGTAACCATAAAAAAAGAATAATATGGAAAGAGCTCCAAGATATACTGTTATATGAAAACAGAGCACATAGTATGCTAGCATACACAAGAGTATGTGTGGATGGATGGATGGATGGATGGATGGACGGATAGATGGATGAATAGATAGAGTATGCAATCTAATATTTCTAGAAGAGTATACAAGAAACCAATTATATTGGAGCCTTTATGGAGTGGTTATAGACAGGTATGAGAGGAAGACCTTTTAATTTTAAAACAATTTATTTTAAATAAGTATATTTACTTTTTCAAAAGTATATAAAGAAAAACTAATGGCCCCTGTCACATGGAGGCTGACCAGGAGCTAGCAGGGAAGAATTCCATGGTAGGCCATAAGCAGAAAATGAACGATACATTTTGTAGGTAGATTGTAAATTTTATGTCATTCTCTGTATTTGCTTCTTTTGTTATTCCAGGGCTTTCCGTAAAGCACTGTTTGAACACTCCAGGCTTGTTTCAATTATGCTGCTGGATTTAGCTAGCAACACCGAAACTGCTAAGATATAGGTTCTGCCTTCAAAGAGTTCCCAGTTTCTTGAGGCGAAGAAACACTTATAATACCTTGCAATTAATACATTTGGATTATCTATTGCTATGCAACAAACTACCACAAATTTAGTGGCTTAAAACAATAATTTATGGGAATTCCCTGGCGGTCCAGTGGTTAGGACTCAGAGCTTTCACTGCCGGGGCCCGGGCTCAATCCCTGGTTGGGGGAACCAAGATCCTGCATAACGTGGCCGGAAAAAAATCCCGATAATTTATCACTCTTCCCTTATGTTTCATGGGTTAACTGGAACCGCTGGGAGATTTTTATTTGGGCTCTTTCACGGAGTTGCAGTCTGGACTTGCGGTAATGGAGTTGGAGTCATCTGAAGGCTCGACTGGTCTGGATGTTGAGTGCTGGCCCAAGGCCGTGGAAGCCCCCCATGGGGCTAGTTTGACTCCCTCACAGCATGGCCATCACGATGGTAAATGGCTTCTCCCAGAGGCCGTGGGGCTTCTTATGACGTAACCTCAGGAGTCAGGCTGTTTCTCTTCTACTGCGTTGGTCAAAAGCGAGTCACCGGGCCAGCCCAGAGTCAAGGGGAGAGGACTATAAAGTCATGAACACTGGCAGGCGTGGCTCATCGGGGGGTCATCTTTGGAGAATGGTCCCCACAGGCTAAGATAAGACAAGTCCAGGGTGCCATAGAAGCCCAGATCTTGACCTTGATTGAATGTCTGTCCCAGAGCTTAATCCTCAGAGGAACACTTTCATGCTTTTGAAAAAAAGGCTTGTTGGAGAGTTATTATGCAAATTTCAAACATGGAAAAATGAGGAAACCAATTAGAAAGATTGCAAACCTTGTTTTTCATTTACTGCATTCGAGAGATACTTGGTCAAAAACAAAAACAAAAAACCACACATCCCGGAACCAACCTTATTTAGCTGAAAACTGAGGAGCTTCTGGAATGTCAAGGCAGAATCAAAGAAGCCCTGCTATGGCACGTGGGAGGACCTCTGGGTTCTCAAGACCACCCCGTCTTCTCTCCACAAAGCACAGATTCACACACATCCTCTGAAAAAGGAAAGGCTTTCTCAACTTCCTCCCTAATCCCCATCTCCTGAAACAAGACCACCATCCCTACTGGGCTTGCTTCATCCAAAAATGGACCCAAATAATCAGCAAGGAAGTTATATGAAATCTTTAAAATGCTGATGAGATTCATCCTTCATCTTCATTCAGATACATATGATGTAAAGAGAATAGAACACAAATAGGATATCTTACAAAACTAATAAAAAATAGCATCTTTTGAACAAGATTTAGTGATGTGAGGTCATCACAATAGGTTATTAACTGAAAAAAGAAAAGATACAGTAACACAACATTGTAAATCAACTATACCCCAATTAAAATTTAAAAGAGAAAAGATACAAAACTATCCACAGTATTTACCAACACAGGAAAAAAAGATGAGTGGAAAAGACACTGAAAATATTATAGTGATTCTCTCTAGTGGTAAGATTTTTTTTTTTTTACATCTTTATTGGAGTGTAATTGCTTTACAATGGTGTGTTAGTTTCTGCTTTATAATGAAGTGAATCAGTTATACATACACATATGTTCCCATATCTCTTCCCTCTTGCGTCTCCCTCCCTCCCACCCTCCCTATCCCACCCCTCCAGGTGGTCACAAAGCACCGAGCCGATCTCCCTGTGTCTAGTGGTAAGATTATAGGAGATTTTTCTTCTTTATCTATTCCTGTATTTTGTACAATAAGCATAGAGACCTTTTATAGTCAGGAAAAAATTCCATATATGCATATGTATCTACTTTGGTCTCTTCTCAAAATCCGCTTTCCCATTTCCCACAGAGAATTTCCCTGTTGACTCCAGTTTGACAGCTTAACCAGGGGACAGCAAGTTAAGGCCTCCCTAGGCTGACAGCAGTCTCCTGTTTGGATTCCACTCTGGTGCTTGATATTGGTACAAAGGAGCTTGTTAAAATGTTGAGCTACTTGTGATCATGTCGGGGGGCTGGAGGGCATCTGGAACGAGAGGTTGCCATGGTGAGGAGGGCTGTTCAGGCAGTAGTTTGAACAAAAGACATTCGACTACTAAGAACAAAGGCGGAAGAAGAACAAGCAACAGCAGAAACATCCTGTAGGAGACTCTCCCAGTCTATCCACTCACTCCATACTCTCCCTCTCAAAGGTGCACTGACCTCCTGCACCTCACAATGGGCATCTTTTATTGTCATCATTACTATCATCAATATTGTCACCACCACCACCACCATCATCACCATCATCACCATCACCATCATCATCACCATCACCATCATCACCATCATCACCATCATCACCACCATCACCATCATCACCATCATCACCATCATCACCATCACCATCATCACCATCACCATCATCATCACCATCACCATCATCACCATCACCATCACCATCACCATCATCACCATCATCACCATCACCATCATCACCATCATCACCATCATCACCATCATCACCACCATCACCATCATCACCATCATCACCATCATCACCATCACCATCATCACCATCATCACCATCACCATCATCACCATCACCATCATCATCACCATCACCATCATCACCATCACCATCACCATCATCACCATCATCACCATCACCATCATCACCATCATCACCATCATCACCATCACCATCATCACCATCACCATCATCATCACCATCACCATCATCACCATCACCATCACCATCACCATCATCACCATCATCACCATCACCATCATCACCATCATCACCATCATCACCATCATCATCACCATCACCACCATCACCATCATCACCATCACCATCATCACCATCACCATCATCACCATCACCATCACCACCATCACTCACCATCACCATCATCACCATCATCACCACCACCACTATCATCACCACTACCAACACCTCCCCACCTAGAATGTTAAGCATTATCTCATTTAATCCCACTAACAACCTGCTCTATAGGGATTATTAGCTCCATTTTAAAGATGAGGGGCTTCCCTGGTGGCTCAGTGGTTGAGAGTCCGCCTGCCGATGCAGGGGACACGGCTTCGTGCCCCGGTCCGGGAAGATCCCACATGCCGCGGAGCGGTTGGGCCCGTGAACCATGGCCGCTGAGCCTGCGCGTCCGGAGCCTGTGCTCCGCAACGGTAGAGGCCACAACAGTGAGAGGCCCGCGTACCGCAAAATAAAAAAATAATTAAAAAAATAAAGATGAGAAAACTGAGGATTATTGAAGTGCCTTGCCTTCGGTCAAATAGCATAGTAGTCAAGTGCACAGTCTCTGGAGCCAGAGAAGCAGGTGTTTGCTTCCCAGCTCTGCCACTTCTGGTTGTGTGACCTTGGACGAGGTACTTAATCTCACTGTGCCTCAGTCTCTTCATATGTAAAAAAGAGACATTAATAGTACCTACCTGTATTCGTTTCCTATTGCAGTTGCCACAAATTGCCACAAATTTACTGGCTTAAATCAACACACATTTTTTCTTTTTTAGTTCTGAAGGTCAGAAGTCCAAAATGACTCCTATGGAGCTGAGCTCAAGGCCTCTAGAGGGCTGTTTCCTGCTGGAGACTCCAGCGGGGAATCCATGCCTCACCCCTTTGACCTACTAAAAGCTGCTTCCTGCCCCTCCCTCCATCTTCAAAGCCAGCGCTACAGCATCTTCTCTTTTCCCTGACCTCCTGCCTCCCTCTTGTAAAGCAGGGATCCCCAACCTTTTTGGCACCAGGGCCCAGTTTCACGGAAGACAATTTTTCCACGGAAGGAGGTGGGTGCAGAGGATGGTTCAGGCGGTAATGCGAGCGATGGGAAGTGGCAGGTGAAGCTTCGCTCACTTGCTTGCCCACCACTCACCTCCTGCTCTGTGGCCTGGTTCCTAACGGTACCGGTCTGCAGCCCGGGGGTTGGGGACCCCTGTTGTAAAGGATCTTCCTGATTACATCAAGCCTACTTTGATCATCCAGGATCATCCTCCCACCTCAAGATCCTTAATCACATCTGCAAAGTCTTTTACCAGGTAAGGGAACATATTCACAGGTTCCAGAAATTAGTATGTGACTGTCTTTTGGGGGAGGCATTATTCAGCCTAGGAAGGCTATTATAAGCATAAATGAGATAATATAAAGGGAGGGCTACAGAACACCATCTGGCATGATGCTATATGTGTTAGTTGCTGTTATTAATAAAAGTCTCACACACACGCACACAAACACACAGATGACATGGTGTAGCTAAGATTCGAGCCCATGCCAAAGAAAAGCCCAGATGTCACAGGAACCATAAAATCCCAAAGTGGAGTGAAAAATCCCAGATGGGGAAAAAGTTTTGCCTGATTCTGCAACAGACCCAGCAGCATCTGTCTGGAGTCCTTGATTAGGAAGTGCCTTGGATTTACAAGTCAGTTGGTTTCGACCTCAACCAATAAGATAACACAAAATGCCAGACATGATCTCTGAATTATGGAAGGAACTGGGCTTCTCAGCTTTTATCAGGGTCTAGATGTTTCCCCGGGCACAAGGGAAGTTGAGCTGTAAACATAAACAGAATCACAAGTCATGCCCTCAAGCTTTAATAGCAAGTTGAGGAGTTTCTCCCGTGTTTTGAAAGGGCAAATAGGCCCTCATTAATTTCATTCCATCATTTAGCATTTCTGATGGTTTTGACAGTCTAAAAAAAATGAGTGGCTGCTAAAAAAAAAAAAGAAAAAGTCTACTATTTGGAAGACAGCCCGGTGAAACAGAAAAAGGGGAGAACTGGGTTTGGAGCCACCAGGCCTGGACTCCCATCCATGCTCTGAACCAACATCTTTTGTAACCAAGGGTGGACCCCTCCCCTGGCAGGGCCTCAGTTTCCTCAACAGTAAAGTGAAGGGGCTGAGGTCCCCCCAGTTTCTGATATTAGATCATTCAGTGATTCAATTCTTCTGAAATGCTTTCCTCTTTCCCCTACTCCCTCTCTCACCAAAAATTTCATCTTTTTTTTCCCTTCCCCCCAAAGGAGGCTCTTTACTTTGAAAACACTCATTATTTCTAATTTACACAACAAGTCTAGCTGATTTGAATAGATAGTAGAAGAAACACGGATTTGGGTTTTGCTCTGTCATTTACCAGCTGTGTGATTTTGAACAAATTACTTAACCTCTCTGTTTCCCCAGCCCTAAAACACAGATCATTCCTCCTCATAGGAATGTTGTGAGGCTTAAATACACACAAAGAACTTAGAATAGTGGCTCCCATGTAGCAAGTGCTTAATAAAAACTGACATTAACCGTTATTATTGGTGTCATTATATATAATGTTATTATTATCCTTTTCTTCGGCGGATCTCCTAAATCCCACCTTTTGGTGATTTTAATAAAGGCATTTTGAAAAAGTCGTTTCAGACGACAAAGTCTCCTGTCCTGGTGCCCCCCTTCCAGGAAGAAAGGAAGGAAAGCAAGAGGGAAGAAAAGGAGGAAGCCAGGGAGGGTAGGAAGGACAAAGAGAGGGAGGAAGAAAATTCAAATACCCAACATCAGAGGGATTTAATCACAAGGAAAGAAAAACACCATTAAAAGCTATAATTTATGGCTTTCAAGAAATTATATCGATTTGAAAAGGAGCATTGAAATTGTGCCTCCTTAGGAGTAAAATAAACAGCTTTCTGGAGGGTTAGGAGATAATTTTACAGGAAAACTGAGTTTGTTTAAATGTAGAAAAGTAGAGCACAGACTCACACCACCTCATTGCCCCAGGTTGGGGTGGAAACTCACTGCCTCTAGGTGTGGCCAGAAGTCCAGCTGGCCACTTAGCTCTGCCAGCACCACAGGCAATGGGAGAATTCAGGAGGAACTTGGGGGAGTTTTTCCCTTGGTGTTTGGCTGGAATGGGGTGAGTGCTAGCTGCTAGGCTGCCCTTTTCTCAGACCTCTGGTTAGAGTGAGCAGGCTTCCCTAGGAGAGCTTCCTCTGGTCATACCTGTTGATGGTTCCAGATTGCTGGCCACACACAGACACAGGAACCCCTGGACTCTCACTTCCCAGGTGCCCTCAAGACCTCCCTAAGGGACTTCCCTGATGGCACAGTGGTTAAGAATCTGCCTGCCAAAGCAGGGGACATGGTTCCATCCCTGGTCCAGGAAGATCCCACATGCCGTGGAGCAACTAAGCCCATGTGCCACAACTACCAAAGCCCACACGCCTAGAGCCCGTGCTCTGCAACAAGAGAAGCCACCACAATGAGAAAGAAGCCCACACACCGCAACGAAGATTAGCCCCTGCTTGCTGCAACTAGAGAAAGCCCGCACGCAGAAACGAAGACCCAACACAGCCAAAAATTAATTAATTAAAAAAAAAAAAAAACTCCTTAAGAAGGGCTGTCAGTGGAGGGGGTCAAAGTGGAGATCAATCAGTCCTCCTGGGTCAAGCCCAGATGCTCTGCTGACATTTTCATTCTTTCTTTTTTTAAACAGCTTTATTGAGTTATAGTTCACCTGCCATAGAATTTGCTCACGTAAAGTGTAAAATTCAATGGTTTTTATTCGTAGAATTGTGCATCCGTCATCACAATCAATTTTAACATACAGTTCACCCTTGAACAACATGGGTTTGAACTTATACACATTTTTCAATAAACATATTGGAAAATATTTCGGAGATTTGCAACAAGTTTGAAAACACCCACAGACAAACCATGCAGCCTAGAAATATCAAAAGAAAAAGTGAGGTATGTCATGAATGCATAAAATTTATGTAGATACTAGTCTATTGTATCATTTATGATCATAAAATATACACAAACCTATTATTAAAAGTTAAAATGTATCAAAACTTACACAAACACTTATAGACCATACATGGCACCATTTGCAGTCAAGAGAAATGTAAACAAATGTATGTAAAATGCAGTATTAAATCATAACTGCATAAAAGCAGCAGTGATGTAGCTGGTACTGCTAAGAAGCATCAAGCAATAACGATGGAATCAAAAGTGAAAATAATTGAGAGAATGGAGGGAGGTGAAAAGATGGTAGACCTGAAGGAATTGGAGGCCCAGAGAAAGGACGAAGAGAGATAAGAGGAAGACGAAGTAACTGAAGAAGTGAAGAGATTCATGACACAGGAAATGGCAAGGGGATTTTCTTTATTTGAGGAGGCACTGTTAGTTTTTGAGGCACAGGACCTGAACGTAAACAGTACACTAAGGTTGCAGCAGCCGTTCAGAGTGCAATCCAGTGCTACCATGTCATCTATGATGAGAAAAAAAGAGCTACTACCTAGACATCATTGGATCGTTTTTTCAAGAGGGTAGGTAGAATTAAATCCAGCAAGGAACCAGAACCTGTGCCATCAAAGTCAGGCGTGAATGACATTGCAGCTTGCCCTCCGTCTCCCATTGCTGAGGATCCTTCAGCGCTACCATCTCCCACCTCCTCTCCCTCCTCCAGTCGGTAACTCTTCTTGCCTGTTCACTCGATGCCAGCCCCTGGATGCCAGCTGTTGTACTGCACTACTTCACTTTTCAAGGTACCGTACTGTAAGCTTAACAATGTTTCCTTTAAAAAAAATCATAACTGCATAAAATTAACTGAAGTACATACTGTACTGGCATAACATTTTTGGAGCCATCTCCTGTGGCTCTGGAGGGTGAGTTCAAGTGTTGTGAGCATCCACTTGAAACTCTGTGTGACACTAGTCATCTCCAAGTGAACAGTTCGTCTCTCCAGTAAATTGCATATCACAGTAAGAAGTGATGTCTCACAGTTCTTGTGTATTTTTCATCATGCTTAGTGCAATACCATAAACCTTGAGTAAAACCATGAGACCCATACGAAGTGCCACCGGTGATGCTGGAAGTGCCCCCAAGAAGCACAGAAAACTCATGATGTTACAAGAGAAAGTTGAATTGCTTGGTGTGGACCATAGACTGAGGTCTGCAGTTGCAGTTGCCGGCATTTCAAGATAAATGAGTCCAACGTAAGGACCATTATAAAAATGAAAAGGAGGGCTACCCTGGTGGCGCAGTGGTTGAGAATCTGCCTGCTAATGCAGGGGACACGGGTTCGAGCCCTGGTCTGGGAGGATCCCACATGCCGCGGAGCAACTAGGCCCGTGAGCCACAACTGCTGAGCCTGCGCGTCTGGAGCCTGTGCTCCACAACGAGAGGCCGCGATAGTGAGAGGCCCGCGCACCGCGATGAAAAGTGGCCCCCACTTGCCACAGCTAGAGAAAGCCCTCGCACAGAAGTGAAGACCCAACACAGCAAAAATAAATAAATAAAATTTTTTTTAAATTCCAGAAAGTTCCAAAAATCAAAACTTGAATTTGCCACACACTGCAAATATTAAAAAAAAAAAAAAAAAGGAAAAGGAAATTCATGAAGCCATCGCTGCAGCTACACAGGCAAGCATGAAAACCTTGCACTTTTGGCAAAATACTTTTAAATCTCATATTGAAAATGCAGCTTAGGACTTCTCTGGCGGTCCAGTGGTTAAGACTTTGCCTTCCAGTGCAGGGGGTGCGAGTTCAATCCCTCCCAGTGCAGGGGGTGCGAGCTAAGATCCCACATGACTTATGGCCAAACAAACAAAAAAAAAAGACATAAAACAGAAGCAATATTGTAACAAACTCAATAAAGACTTTTAAAAAATGGTCCACATTTTTAAAAAAACACTTTAAAAACAAAAAAAGAAGATATAGCTTTATATGAGTGCAAGATTGCTATAAGAAGGGCAAACCTATAGACTCTAATATGATTGGAGAAAAAGTGAAGTCATTATAGGACAACTTAAAGCGAAAAGAAAGTGAAGGATCCAAAGCTGGAGATTTAATGCTAGCAAAGGATGGTTTGATAATTTTAGAAAGATGTTTGCCTTTTTAAATGTCAAGAAAACAACAGAAGCAGCTTCTGCAACCAAGAGGCAGCAGACAAGTTCCCAGATGCCATTAAGAAAATCACTGAGGGGGCTTCCCTGGTGGCGCAGTGGTTGAGAGTCCGCCTGCCGATGCAGGGGACATGGGTTCGTGCCCCGGTCTGGGAAGATTCCACATGCCGCAGAGCGGCTGGGCCCGTGAGCCATGGCCGCTGAGGCTGCGCATCCGGAGCCTGTGCTCCACAACAGGAGAGGCCACAACAGTGAGAGGTCCGCGTACCGCAAAAAAAAAAAAAAAAAAAAAATTATAAATAAATAAGCAGTCTGATGATATATCAGTCAAGCCTCACCCCCATTCTTCTCTCCAAGTCTCTCCCCAGTGCATATGAATGACTTCTTCCCAATGCCCTAGTGCAGGGCCATGGTTGACTCCACCTAGACACTGAAATGGCCACAACCCCCGATCTGAATCTGCCACCCATCCTTTTTTTTTCTTTTTTTTTGTGTGGCTGCGTTGGGTCTTCGTTGCTACGCGTGGGCTTTCTCTAGTTGCGGTGAGCAGGGGCTACTCTTCGTTGCCGTGCGTGGGCTTCTCACTGCGGTGGCTTCTCTTGTTGCGGAGCACAGGCTCTTAGGCACACTGGCTTCAGTAGTTGCAACACGCTGACTCAGTAGTTGTGGTGCCCCGGCTTAGTAGCTCTGCAGCATGTGGGATCTCCCCAGACCAGGGCTTGAACCCACGTCCCCTGCCTTGGCAGGCGGATTCTTAACCACTGCGCCACCAGGGAAGCCCCTACCCATCTTTTCTGAGGGCACAGGACCCCTCAGCTCCTCCCTAGGGTCTCCTCTGCAGCCCCTTCCCAGCCAACTTCCTACAGAGGCTACAGCCCACTGTAACCACAGTATAATGAGAGGCTGAGAGGAGGGGGAGAAGCAAGAAATCAGGGTCCCAATAAGCCAGACCAGTATTAGATTCTATTCTCCGTGCTTACGGAAAGGCTTTTGACATTTGAGGGGTTAGCATCCTATTTTATCTATTCTCCGAAGACTAGAAAAGTCCACAAAGGATAACACTCTTTTCCCTTTGCTGAGATAAAATTTGAATGATGTACTTCATGTATTCATTCAATCAAAAAATATCTGTTGAGCCTCTTTTCCATGCCAGGCACTAGTGCAAGACGCTGGCATTCAATGATGAGCAAGACACTGCAAAGCAGTCAGATGGAGGGGTGATGCAGACAAGCAGAGGAGCGGGTACAGCGCAATCTCAGCGTCATCCAAGCTGTCCCAGGGAGCCCTGGTGCGGGGGGCAGGGCCTGCAGGTGGGCCTGCATGTGGATCCTTCTGTGTGGACCACTCCGCTGGTGACTGAGCTCATCCTCTGCTCAGCCCCGCATCTCAATAAGGCCTTCCTGGATGCTTCCATCACTGATACACAGGAATTTTCATTACACATCTGAAGTCACTTAGTATTTTCATTTATTCTTTCCCACATTTTGAGAGTAGAATGCTCTGCTTTTGCACAAAGCTCCTCAACCTTGGCACTACAGACCTTTAGGACTGGATAATTCTTGGTCTCAGGGGCTGCCCTATGCATTGTAGGATGTTTAGCAGCATCCCTGGCTTCTACCCACTAGATGCCGGTGGCACATCCTTCTCCCAGTTGTGACAACCAAAAATGTTTCCAGACCTTGCCCAGTATCCCCTGGGCCCCCAGCAAATCACTGCTCTTTGTTTATTCACAGATTTGAGTAGCCCTGGAGGCCTCTGAACATTTCCCCTTAGAGTGTAGAAGTGTGCTTCTCACCGGTGTGGTCAGTAAGCATTTTGTGAATCCCAACCTGCTATGGCCAAGCTCCGAGAAGCACAGAGAGCAGTGTTCAGGGAATATGCAGCAGGGAATGGGTGAGAAGAAAGGGCCGCACTATCATCAAAGCCTCCGATGCAGGGGCTTCCCTGGTGGCACACTGGTTAAGAATCCGCCTGCCAATGCAGGGGACACAGGTTCGAGCCCTGGTCCGGGAAGATCCCACATGCCGCGCAGCAACTAAGTCCGTGCACTGCAACTACAGAGCCTGCGCTCTAGAGCCCACGAGCCACAACTACTGAGGCAGTGAGCCACAACTACTGAAGCCGGCGCGCCTGGAGACTGTGCTCCACAACAAGAGAAGCCACCGCAATGAGAAGCCCATGCACCGCAATGAAGAACAGCCCCTGCTCGCCACACCTGGAGAAAGCCTGCGCACAGCAACAAAGACCCAAGGCAGCCGAAAAATAAATAAATAAATTTAAAAAAAAAGGCTCCGATGCAGCCTAAGCAGCGTCCACTTAATCCATCAGGACACAGGCAGTCACTGAGGGCTTTAGAGCATGCAAGTGACCAGAATCAGACTTCAGGATGATACCAAGGCAGCAGAATATCGGACAGATTAGAGGAATGACAGTTTGGAAGCAGGGAACCAACAGGCTTTGGGGACAGGCCTGGCAACAGGTGATGGCATTCCAATCTAGGAAAGTGGCAGAGTGAGCTGGAAGTCAAAAAAAGGCCTACAAGGCACCTAGGAGGTAGACCCTACTAGGAACAGGTGGAGAGTGGAGAGGCCAGGGAAAAGGGGCCTCAAGGCTGAAGCAGTGGGAAGCACAGGAAGGGCTGGGGGCTGGTCAGAAGCAGCTTAACTGTAGACACTCCATGGAGTGTCTCCACAGAGTTTGCTGAGAACTGGAGACCAACTTATCCATTTACCAAGAAGCAGTGAACTGTACTGTTTCCATCGCACCTCTGTGGAAGGAGCTCAGTAAAGAGAACAGACATTCGCATGAGTGGTTAGCTAAAGGATAATACTTCTGATCAAAAGTTAATAGTAGAATTCACAGTTATCTCAAAATAAAGTTTTTAAAAAGTCAGTGAGGGAGTTCTCTGGCAGTCCAGTGGTCAGGACTTGGTGCTTTCACTGCCATGGCCCTGGGTTCAATCCCTGGTCGGGAAACGATCCCACAAGCCGCGCAGTGTGGCCAAAACCCAAAACCAAAAAACCAAAAAAGCCAGTGATACATTTAGGACAAAACCAACAATGCAAAAAATATATATGCATCTTTAAGAATTTTTTGTAATTTCCCAATTTTCAACAATTGATTCCATATTTCTTTTATAATCACAGAAGGAACACAAGTCAAAAAAGGGCAGAATATACAAAACATATCGAAAAGCAATGGTCTGCACATTGACGTATTCCTCAAAGTGTTTACATAACCCCTGTCACACCTTTGATTGCACACCAGGTGATATGATCTATTCTCTCCTGCCAGTGGGTATAAAATAAATGAGGATTAAAGTCAAAGTTCTTCTAGAATCAGCTCAAAGAATGCTCATGCCAGTCCTATTCCCTTTTCTTTGTCCTTCTTCAGTGAGGGTATTTGGGAAGTACTCATTATGCCAGACTGTTTGGTGACGCAAGGCAGGCCACAGCCAGTGACCCCGGTGCCCATGTGGCCAGTTCTGTTAAGCAAGATGAAGGCGTGGCCTTGTCCTTGATGGGGTAGGGCCCTGCAGGTTAGGCGTGGAAAGGCTCACCAGCCTCACAAACCTCCCGGCAGGCAACCCTGCTACCCCCCATCTGATGCCCACCTCCAGGACCGGTCCCGGAAGACTGACAGCCAACCTCTGCTGGGCACCGTTGAAGAGAGCCTGGGTCCATCCCTCTGATCCCCGTCTTTCTTTTGGGGATTTGAAGGTTAACTTTTTTTTTTTGCAGGCTCAGCGGCCATGGCTCACGGGCCCAGCCACTCCGCGGCATGTGGGATCTTCCCGGACCGGGGCACGAACCCGCGTCCCCTGCATCGGCAGGCGGACTCTCAACCACTGCGCCACCAGGGAAGCCGAAGGTTAACTTTTGATGCAAAACTATGAAGCCTTAAAGTTGACTGATCCTTCTCTTTTTTAATACTATGGGTCTTTGTCTTAATTGTGTCAACTCTAGGTCTAATTAAATGGCTTCTGATTAAAGTAGAAGGGCCCAGGCCACAGACTGCTCCCAAAACAACCCCTGAATGACTTAAACAATCTTGCAGTCTTCCCCCAGAAAGCGAAAACAAACACTGTACCCTTTGTATCTCCCAAAATATGGGAATGAAAAAAGTCTGGCTTCACTTCAAGGTCAGGGTGAGCAAAACGTTCATCACTGGAAGGTCTGACCACAGGGACGCCGCGGAGGAGGCTGAAGGCGAGTCTTTCCTGACCTCTGGCCAGAGCTGGCTGGCAGGTCCAGCTGGCACCTCTAGACTGCGAGACCAGCGTTCTGTCACCAAAACACACAGCTGAAATGGAGGATTGCAGGCCTCTAGCCAGAGCAGATGGCTATGGGTAAATGTTAATTCATATTAAATGACACCAGACCATCATAGTAACTGATGTAAGGGACAGGGTAAATAAGGGAAAAAATGACAAAGGACATAACTAACAAGCCCAACTTTCTTGTCTGAGGATTCTACTTATTTTCACGGTTTTATTCCTTCCCCATTCATGAGAACTCCACCCTCAGGACCTAATCACCTCCCACAGCCCCACCTCCAAATGCCATTCAATTAGGGATTAGGCTTCAATATACGAATCTGGGGGGAGACAGAAACATTCAGCCCTCTGCCCCCAACTCCAATCAGTGAGCAACTGTACTCAATTCTTTCTCTGCAGGGTATTTCATGTGCATCTTACCCCATCATGCTCGTCATCAGCTACCCAAGCTGACTGACCCTTATAACCTCAAAGACAGCAAGAGCCTCTCACAGGTCTCCCTGCCTTCGGTCTCCCCCCACTGGTAACATGACACAGCCAGGATTCAAAACTATGGCTGGCTGACCCCAAAGCTGCTCCCTCTCTTCAAAAAACCCTAACGTCCTCCAATGCCCCATTCAAAGTCCCAGTTCAGGTTTTTCCAAGTCTAACAATCCAACCTTGCCAGACCGTCCCCTCCATTCAAACGGTGACATCCCCACCCCCATTAAATGGCTGATACATTTCTGCTTTGGTTTCAATTATTCTGCCCACCCAACAATGACCTTCTCTAGTTCCAGGCTTACCTAAATCCTATCTCTTTCATGAATCAGTTCAATTATACCTCCTAAATTCCCACAGCAATCATTCACAAGTTATTTAGCAATTAAGTACTATTATTATGACATCTTATCTATTATCCTCTTGAATATTTTTCCCCCCTCAGGGAACGCAGCGCAGCATGTGGGATCTTAGTTCCCTGACCAGGGATCCCCCCGCATTGGAAGTGCAGTCTTAACGACTGGATCGCCAGGGAACTCCCTAACATCTTGAATTTTAGCTCAGAGTAGGGAATCCTCATAGATTGCTGATGGGAGAACATACTGGCAGTTCCTTAAAAAGCTACACATAAAATTACCATTTTTACCATAGACTTCTAGGTATCTATCCAAAAGAAATGGAAATACCCACTCCACTCACACACAGACTTGCACAAGAATGTTCCTAAGAGCCAAAAAGTAGAAACTTAAATCTTCATCATCTGATGAATGGATAAAACGTGGAATATCCATACAATGGAATATTATGCAGGAATAAAAAGGAACAAGCTACTAACGTGAAGGAGCCCTAAAAATATTATGCTAATTGAAAAGACACAAGGGACCATATACTGTATCATCCCATTTGTGTGAAGTATCCAGATAAGGCAAATTTATAGAGAAGGAAAGTAGACTAGTGGTTGCCTGGGGCTGGGAGCGGGAACAGGGATCTTCTGGGGAGATAAAAACGTTCTCAAATGGGTTTACGGTGATTTTTGCACCACCTGGTAAATCAAATCACTGAACTGTACACGTGATATGAGTCCACTTTATATGTAAAATGTATCTCAATAAATCTGTTAAAGTTTTTTTTTAATTATAGTAGGCGCTCAAATATTAGCAGAGTAACTAACCTTACTTGTTTATATATTTTCTCACCACCCTCGCCCCTGCAACTTGACCCTAATCTTGAGGGCAAGACCAAGTCTCCCACGTACTGTGCTGATTTTCAATACAAGTTGCACCTAACCCAAACCTATACACACGGTGTTCACAACCACTTGTGGATGTGATTTTTGCCTTGTCAGGCTATGGAGTGGGTGATGCCATCAGGAGAGAAATGGTGTCTGTGGATAGACAGGCAGAATAACCGTGTCTGAATCCCAGCAGCTCCTCCGCTTCCTAGCTGTGAACTCAGGGCACTGCCCGCTGCGAGCCCATTCTCCAGGCCCAAAATGGGAAAAACTATGGTAGCTACCTCGTAAGATTGTTCTGAGGATGACATGAGATGATCTGGAGAAAACGTTTAGCGCGGTGCTTGGAACATGTAACAGCTCATTGCACGTCGACTTCAAACACACAAACCCGACCGCAAATGCACACACACCAGAGGAATCTCTTTAAACAGGAAACAACCTTCAACAACAGAGGGTACGACTACAGATGACCCACCCCTCTTCTTCTCATCTACCAGGCGAGGGGCCCTGGGATGTCTCCTCTCCCTTCCAAGCCCACTGAAATTCATCTGTGACCAGAAATACTATTAATCATCGAACAGGAGGAACTCGACAGTGCCCACGATTTTCATCATTTAGTTTGTCTGACTCTCCATCCTCTCTCATCCTACAAGGTGGGATTTCACTTCCTGGCTCCCTCGGTGTGAGCAGGGCCACACATCCAGTTCTAACCAACGAACGTTGAGAGGAAGTGACATGTCACTTCCAAACCAGAGCGTGTGTCTGTACAAGACTCTCCCGGAGGAACTAATAAGCGGCCCAGCTGCGGCTGCACTGTCAGCTACGTGACGCCAACATGGGGCGGGGGACCTGAAATGGTCGGGGAGGATGAGTGGGAAATAAACCTGCTCTATGTCGTTTTGCGTCACCCAGCCTCGCCTGACAAAGTCACAAGGCTCTCAGGCTGTGAAACTGTACATTTTATAGTGTTTTCTTTTTTAATTTATTTATTTTTGGCTGCGTTGGGTCTTCATTGCTGCGCGTGGGCTTTCTCTAGTTGTGGCGAGTGGGGGCAACTCTTTGGTGCAGTGTGTGGGCTTCTCATTGCAGTGGCTTCTCTTGTTGTGGCTCGCGGGCTCTAGAGCGCAGGCTCAGTAGTTGTGGCGCATGGGCTTAGTTGCTCTGCGGCATGTGGGATCTTCCCGGACCAGGGCTCGAACCCATGTCCCCTGCATTGGCAGGCGGATTCTTAACCTCTGTGCCACCAAGGAAGCCCTGAAATTGTACATTTTAAATCTCTCACCTAAAAAAACCTTCCTGGGACTTCCCTGGTGGTCCAATGGTAAAGAATCCGCCTTCCAATGCAGGGGACATGGGCTCGAGCCCTGGTCAGGGAACTAACATCCCACATGCCGCAGGGCAACTAAGCCCGTGCACCACAACTGTTGAGCTTGCCCGCCTCAACTAGAGAGCCTGCGTGCCGCAAACTACAGAGCCCACGCGCCCTGGACCCTGCGCGCCACAACTAGAGAGAAGAGAAAAACCCTCACGCCACAACTAGAGAGAAGCTCACGCTCCACAACAAAAGATCCCGCACACCTCAACAAAGCGCCTGCGTGCTGCAACTAAGACCCGATGCAGCCAAAAATAAATAAAATAAATTATAAAAATAAATAAATAAACAAACCTTCCGAAGACCCTTCATTCCCCTGGCTTCTGTGCCGAGGCACTCCCCCTGTTCTGTCAGCCTCTCTGACCACTCCTCGTGGCTCCACTCCCTCCCTCTCCCCTGCTGGTAACCAGGGCTCTGTCCTCAGCCCTGAGCTTCTCAATCCACACGCCCTCCAGGGAGATCCCACCCGCTCTCCCGATTCATCTACCACACATACGCTAACGCCACCCGAAGCTCTCTCGAGGACTCCCCATTTCCCTCACACCCAAAGTCCTGCTGGGCACCTCAGCCAGCTGCTCCGCAAGCACCATCAGTCCCACACGTCCAAAAGCAAGCACACTGTCTGCCCAGCCGCCTCGAGCCACGCGTTTCCCCCTACGAGCCTCACGTTGGCTAGCGGCACCTGAGCCTCCTGGAGGCTTCCAGACCAGAAACCTGACAGTTAAGCTGGATGCCTCCGTCTCCTTCATGCCTTCCTCATTCAACCAACCATCCCAGTCAGTTTCGCCTCCCTTCAATGTTATTGTATGGGGGGAAGGGGGATGGTTTGTTTTTATTTGTTTAATGCTTATTACAGTGACTAAGAAAAGAAACTGTTTCAGGCTCAGGGAGAATCTTATTCTGGTGTGAGGCATGACAGTGATGTGCTACCTGGGACAAACAGTTCGGTCCAGACCACGAAAGAAGAAAGCTACAACTTCTGAGCGCACAATCATGAAACGATGGCAGGAGCAGCCTGCATATCCAAATCATCCCTTTAGCCACTTGCTCAAGTCAAGGTCTCAGAACACAGCCAAAGGAGCTTGTGTTCTTTATTAAATTCTCTTAAGCATCACTCATTGTTCAAGTTTAAGACAGGGCAAATCCTTTCTAGTATTTATGGGGCTCTCATCTTCTCCTCATAAATATATCTATAAAGAAAGCATCCACTAACTCATCTCTATTCTAACCTGCTTGATTTTCTAAAGTTGGAAAAAGCAATCTTGGTGTCCCAGAACCAGAGCCAAGGCTTCCCAACATCTTCAGTTAAAATACCAGTTATCTCCCAACCAGGGGAGAGCGCAGCAACATTACCTACACTTTACAGTACACAGCTCAGTGGCTGCTCTACCACACAGCAGTGTGGGCTCATCACCCCAGTCTTCTTCAGCCTCAAAAACCATTCAGAACTTACTGCCCATGTAGAAGAGTTCTCATGGCAGCACACTAAGTGACAAAAAGACCAAAAAAAAAAAAAAAGAAAAGAAACTGTTTTTATTGCTTTACAACAAGCCGGCAACACACACAACAGAATAATCATACACGTGACACTTGTACATCCCCGGAGTATAAAACCAGAATGTGCTCCTCCACTTAAAACGTTATTTGTGAAAAGTGAAATCCACAACTTCCGCCAAGAACTTTACTGTTCTCAAGTAGAATTGGTACTTAAAGAGGCAAAGAAAGCTATGATCAAACTTACTGCATATGTTTGATCATGGAATTCAAAGCCTTTTATGCTCAGTCCAGGCAGTGCTATTACTGCACATTTGAGGTGACCATCCTAGGCACTTTAAGACTCTATAACATTTTTCTTTCCAAATTCTTCTGCAGAAAGAGCTGTCAAGAAAATTGTTCTAAAATGCAACTATGCATAGCAATTTATGTCTCATTTCTACTTCTTTCCTCATGATGGAAAATCTGATCAGTCCTTAACTCAGCCTGATAACAGCTCTGATGGCCATGCCAAATATCCTACTGTACAAACAGGAAGCCCAAACCCATATTAGGCATGAGAGGGTGACACTTCTAAATACTTCCTATCATTCTGGACACACTGGCACCTTCCCTTCAGTGAGCTCCAAGATGCTGTGGATTAAGTCACCATTTTAATAATATCTCAACAGCAAAATTACATGGCAAGTACTACCCGAAAATTGGGAGGGGGGCGGTGCCAATGAGATACATGTGACTTGCCCAAAACTGTAAAACGTGACTGTTGGAATAATCAACAACCTGAGAGAATTGCTTACTCGAAAAAAACATGACCAAATCAGCTAATTTTTTTTGTTTGTTTTTTAATTCAAGGTTTTCTCTTACTTCCAGACCAAGCATAGCATTCTTCAGTCAGAACATCACCAGTCAGGGTGTTGAGAATTAACTCCGCTGAGTGGCTTTACACTCCCAGACCTAGCAGTCTACCTGGCTATTAGGTAAAAAGTTTCATAGCTCAGAAATACATCATATGAAATGTTAGTTCAAGATGTGTGTGGACGCAATGTTTACCTGCTGCAACAGCAGAATGTTAAGGCAACATCAGAACACAGAGGTGTTTTAAAACACTACCCCTACTCCCCACCTGGTAAGCAGAGCCAGATGATGTTACTCAATCCTTAATACAAAAATGTCCCCAAATAACCTGCTGAACTTGACTTTGCAGTTTAATCTTTGATATTTTGATGGCAGTGAGAGAGAACCCTGGGGCTATACTTCCCTTGCAAAAAAATTCAACATCTGATTTACTCAGAAGGTTTAAAATGAGGAAGGAAAATACAAAATAACTCGTCCTTCGCTTGGCAACCATCCTTTTGAGTTAACTATTTTTATACGGTATCCAGGGCATACCTGGGTATGGATGGCTAATTTGGATATAGAAAACATCAAGGGTCACTCCTGGAAGAATCACAAACAAGACAGTAAAGCTCTCCATCAGTACATCGACAGCATCAGGGTAAGCAAGAAAAGAACTTTACCAAGAGGCTGGCATTTACACTTTTTGACAGAACTGAAATACACTGAGTTACAGAGCAAATTCACTGAAACGACAAAGAAAACTCTGTCCTTGTAAAGGCTATTCTTTCACACCCAAAAAAAGTGTTTCAACTCTGATACACCACACAACCGGTTAAGAAAATGAAGCGCGGTGTTTAGCAATGGGCATCCTAACGACCGTGAGAGGCGCCGGGCTGGGGTCAGCGGGGCGCGCGGAGAGCCCCTACTTCTCCACACAGGCCGCTGCCGTCTCCTTGTTGAAGCCACGGATGGAGAGGTCGTAGACCACCTCCTCCACTTTCTTCACGTCGTACTTCAGGCCGTCGTAGCGCTTCCGCAGGGAGTCGTTTTTGAGGTTGAGGAGGCGGAAGCCGGAATCCAGCTCGTTGATGAAGGTGGAGATGTGCAGGGGCCGGGAGTAGTCTCCGGCGGTCACGCTGTTGACCGACAGTCTCGACTGCGGGACAGAGAAGCGGGGATGTCACAGCAGGGCTCCTCCTCCTGGCCGCGGCCACCAGGCCCGCGGGCCGCAACACGTCTCCATACTGCCCCTCATAATTCCAGTTCTGACAACTGCTTGATCTTACTAACTTACTTAATAACTTAAGAAATCACTGGCCTTTTGTTGGAGTTTCTGTGGCCTCCAACTTTTCATAAATATGAATAGGTTATAGTGAACACCTTTATAACAGCTTTTTCTCTTCTTTTGAATTACTTTTATAGGATAATTTCTCAGGAGATGAAGGAGATAAAGGCAAGAATAATTTATACAGTTATATAGTTAAATTGTTCCCCCAGACAATTATATGAATTAATGCAGTCACCAGGAATATATGCCTCACCACTACTTTGAAAGGAGGTATTCTCATCTTCTAAAAATGCACACAATAGTTAAGTGTGCACAGCCACCTCATCGTCTGAACCGCTATCCCAGCAAAACCTAACACACACAGTACACAGTCAATGACTACCCTGTGACCGACAGGTGGCATAGAAAAGAACGAGGCTTCTGAATTTTTGTACCCATTTTAAAAAACTGACAATGAAGTGGAAAAATCAAAAGAGCAAATGACAAATCACTAAGCTTCTTACCAGTTCACTAGCAAGAATGAGAACTCCTGAGAGATAATCTTCTACATCCAGGTGAAATCCCTTCTCCCGATCTGGCTCAACTAGAAAATATAACAAAGACAAGGTCGCGATGGAAATACAACTTACACCTAAAAATTTTTTAAACTACAGACACATACACACACGTGTAATTTCTCTCAAAGTGAAAAAGGAACAAGTCCTTCAAAACTATCTTTTGAATGTGGACATATCCTTGGCACTGTGGACTTTTCATGCTCTCAAGCAGAATTCAATTTTTCCTTCCATTCTTCTTTCAAAATATAATACCACCAAAGGGTTTCCCTGCTGTCACAGTGGCTAAGAATCTGCCTGCCAATGCAGGGGACATGGGTTCGAGCCCTGGTCCAGGAAGATCCCCCCATGCCGTGGAGCAACTAAGCCCGTGCGCCGCAACTACTGAGCCCCCGCGCCTAGAGCCCGTGCTCCGCAACAAGAGAAACCACCGCAATGAGAAGCCCGCGCACCACAATGAAGAGTAGCCCCTGCTCGCCGCAACTAGAGAAAGCCCACGTGCAGCAATGAAGACCCAACGCAGCCAAAAATAGTAAATAAATATTCAACCAAAAATAATAATAATAATACCACCAAGAATATATGTTATGTCTGAGAATACCTTTGTTTTTAGAAGTGCATGCTGAAGCACTGAAATGACAAGTCATGGTCCCTACACCCGGCTTTCAAACGGTTCACATGTGCCCCCAAGGCACACACAGTAAGAGACTAAGCAGATGGGCCAAAATGTGAACAAGTAGAGGATCTAAGTGAGGGGTACACAGGGGTTCACTGCACTGTTCTTTCAACTTTTCTGTAGGCTTGACGTTTTTAAAAACTCAAAGGAACGCCCAAGTACAAAGAGCAAGCCACTACATATTTTTAGTTTTTCTGTTTCCAAGTAACCCGTTTTCCATTTAGCTCTCATTTGTTTCCATAAATAGAAAGCCGCCCCACCAAAACCTCAGCTGGCCCTGCAGGTAGACACGCCTGCGGACACTCACTGCCAAGGATCTCCGTGACCGCCTCTCGAGTCACCAGGGTCTCCGACTCCAAGTACACGACGAAGGCTGCCAAGAAGACCAGGCGCTGTAGCACAAACCTCCAGTGCTCGTGAAACCTGCAGCGAGCGTGAGGCACCAGCGTCAGAAAGACAGAACGGGGGCAGCCATGGCCAGACACGTGAGGAGTGGGGCCATTTTCAAATAAAACTTATAAAACGTGTAAGAGCAATGTGACATTTAAGTATATGAGATGGATTCAGCGTAAGTACACTGGACTGGATTTGCCAGTCCAAATTTATAACAATTACTTACTATAATTTTAATGAATGAGAAGCGTGGTCCAATTTTGATGAATGCAAAACTTTACAACCAAAGGCTATGGACAAGAGCAACTGTGCTTTAGAAGTTTAATCAGTAAATACAATAACACTGCTCTGAGAAAAATAAATGTGGGCGAATGAAGATTGATGAGAGCCACAACTGTACATCAGCCTCAGCACCTGACTGTGTTATTCTCTGAACTGAGTGCAGGGTATCAAGAAACTCCTGATTCACACACATAGGAAATAACTACCATTTGCAGTCACTAAACAGGTGAACTTAAAACCTTGGGATACTGCAGTTAAACCAAGCTAGGAGCCTGAAAAAGAAATAGAAATTTTACAACCCCTAGATATTTATGCTATGCCTCCTGATTTTCAAATGTGGCAACAAATTCAAAACCATCTTTCAAAAAAACCCAGGCCAAACAAAACATTCTGAGGTCCAAATCAGCCAGAGGGCAGCCTGTGTGTGAACTCCAAACACCATGGTCTCTAAAGACCCTGCCAGTTCTATTGTCCTACTTCTCTAAGCATCAGTTATTACCTTACAGCAGGGGTCAGCAAGCCTTTTCTGTGATTGAGGCTTTGTGGGTCACTTTCAGTCTCTGTCACATACTCTTATTTTTTTTTTCTTAACAACTCTTTAAAATATAAATATATTTATATAAAATATAAAAGGCCACAGTAGTTTGCGGGCCCCTACCTTTAACGAATCTTGTGAGGTTATACTATCCACTCCCCACATACATGTCCTAACTATTCCTTGCCTATAACGTGTCTTAAAAGAACATCTCTAGTGAGAAAGCAAGTGTAAGTAGAAAAGTTTAGGCTCCTATTTACTATATTTCATCAACACTCAGTTTTTCCCAGTTTAACATCTACGAAATCATGATGTATTGTACAATCTACATTTCACAATTATGATTAACAAATTTTTTCCCTAGTGGTATGAAAAATAACATTGTATCTTAAAATTAATAGTGTTGTACATTCAAGGAGATATGGCATATTACCCACATATGTCACTTGGCAGTGAAATTCGATATTCAGTATATTTATATACACACACATACACTGCCACTTAATCTCATAACCTTAACAGCAAAGATAGGGTTCATCCAACTTCACAAGTATACTAGAAAGACATTCTCTATTTTGACCTTCACACAATACATATTTTCTTTTTAATTACCTTTTCATTGCAAAAATTATACATGTTCCTTAAGAAAATTTTGAAAGTAAAAGGGAGAAAAAAATAAAATCAACAATTTTGTCACCATTAAAATACCACCACTATTAACAGTTCCATTTCCTTTCTGTTGCTTCTCCTAAGTAGAGGGATTTTTACCAAAGCAATCATTTTAGTACATATAATTTTTCTCTTGCCTTTTTTTACTTAACGTTATAAAAGATGTTAGTTGTCTTACAAACCTGTAATACTGTTCAGCAGGAAACTTGGTCTTCAAAGACGTCAGATGTGTTTTTACTGTACCAAAATGTTCTCGAGCTTTCAAACACCTCTTTGGAACTGATCACAAAAAGATAATCAAACATAATAATGACAGACTGAGCAGATTTCAAATACACTTCTTGCTTAACAATCTATGTAGTCTACCTGGAAATTTTTTTAAAATCTCATGACCAAATGTAGGGTATGCAGCTCTGCTTTCAATCTGGCTCTCAAAATTTCATACCTAGCTTCCCTACTAAAAAATAAACAAACAAAAAATTGCTAAAAGGAATATGTTGGGTAACATACTGGTAAACTGTCATAAATAACCTCATCTTTAAGCTGCCTTTCCTAGTCAGTCCCCAAAGGATGCCTAAAATTGGACTGCTTCTAGCTCCCATATTTGGTCAAAAGGCAGCTTTATAATTATTCTCAATCAGGCTGACCAACTCTGTATCACCTAGAAAAATGACTTGCCCCTGACACCTGTTAATTACATCATTATATCATTATCTATCTGAAACTATATTTCAGCTCTCTCAGTTGTGCTGACTACATCTTTCAATGGAGGTTCCATGTCTAAACTTCTCGTACTTGATACCCAAAGAAGAGCTGACTGTAAACACACTGACAACATTTTACACTGGCCATTTCATTATCTACAAATGCATATTAAATTATTTTCAATGACTGAAAGACTGGGTTTAAGAAAAAGAGCCAGATAAAAGTTGCTAGATACACAGGACAGCTACGAAACTACCACAATTATCATCAGTATAACTCTATCACAGGAGAAAACATTCCTATTTCCACCTACGTGAAACTAGAATATCAAAATACACAGAATTCTGGAAATCTGTAAAATGATCAACTCACCCACTTCACCAATTTTTACTCACCATAAAGCATGAGAGACATTTTTCAGAGTAAATAATACAGATTTGATATGTCTTCTGGATGTAAATTAACTCTTTAAATGAGAGATCAATAAATTGGATAAAAACCTTCAAAATCAAAACGAAGAACTTACTGTCCTGAAACCCAGCACCCTGATGGACCCCTTGCAGTAGTGTTAAAATCTCTCGAGCTGTTTGTTCTAAACTCTGTACAACTTTTCGGATTTCCTAGAAAGAATTCAAGATGAAAATATCAAATAAATCCAACATAATCATTATATTATCATAGCCTCAAACCAAAAATACTAAATAGCATATTTGATCTATGACACCTTCACGTAGATTCAAAACACTAGCAACATTTACAAGGACATGAATGGTGCACAAAATATCCAGATTTGAATTCTGACTTTTCCACTTACTTCCTCTGTAAGACCTTCAGGAAGTCACTAAAAAGCCTTAGATTCCTGATATAGACTTCAAAGGCTAATTGCCACCCACTCACCCAAAATATCCCACTCCAACACTAAAGGAGATGAGGCACCCACACGTAAACCAACAAGAGAAGAATGAAACGCAATACAAGGATCGGGTATTTTTCATTCATTCATTTTACAAATATTCACTGAGCACATTTTTAGGCACTGTGTAACTACTGAGGAACCAAGCAGGCAGTCCCTTCCTTCCTTTAGAGTATAACGGGGGAGGCGTTTAAAAAATAACCATCACACAATTTTTTTAATGGTAACGCACTACTAGAAGTAAACATAACAAGGTAAAAAATTATTCACATTTTGACATCAAGGAGGTGAACACGAGAAAACCAGGAAAAGAGTGGAAAAGTAGTGCATTCCGGGAAAAGCAAGCAGTACGTGCAAAAGTCCTGAAGCAGGAAGCTATTTGGGGAACTAGAGGAATAAAAGGGAGGTAAACTGAGCATAACACACAACGGAAGAAGGCGTAAAATGAGACTGGAGAGAGAGACCTGTAAGCCACAGTAGTCTGGATTTTTATCCTACGTGGAATGAGAAGCCATAGGAGAGTTTTAAAGAGAAGGGCACACGTGCTTTTAAGACACCAATAAACAAACACAACAAACACGTGTCGTCTGAGTCCCAAGCGCTGAGGCTTCGACATAATCATACGCTAAAAAGGAGAAAAACTGACACCCAAATGATGTAGGTGATGCCAAGGAACCGAGCCCCGAACACAGGGAACCAGGACCTGGCAGCAGAATCGGGGGCCGGGGGAGGGAAGTGCCCTGAGCCAAAACAAGACGGGAGCAACCCACCCCCGGAGGCTTCCCCACCGCTCGAATCTGAGCGACGGAGGAGGGCCGGGCGTCGCGGCCCAGCTAGGCAAGGAGAGGGAAAAGGGATGGGGAGAGAGGGGGCTCGCCTCTCGGATGTCCTGCTCGGCAGCCAAAAAGCCCTGCAGCTCCACGAAGATCTCGCTCACAGACATGGCGCCGGCCGCACGAGTGTCAGCCAGGGCGGCGAGGGTGGCCAGCCGAGTTCGTTCGGGAGACAACCGGCGCCGTCAGTCACAACGCCCGCCACCACCGCGGCCGCGTCCACCGGGCCCTGCGCTGGGGCTGTCGCTGGGGTCCTCCCAGGCCTACGGCGCGCAGAAGGCCGGGCTGTCCGCCGCTCTGCCTGAGGCGCTGCCCGGAAGGCATAGCAAGGTGGGCAGGGCTGTTCTGACAGGCATCACCGAAAACAGCCCGGGAAGGGGTCCTCGGACCACGTGGGCCTGAGGACTGGGGCTTGGGTTTAGAGGTGTGGGGCATCCCGCTATTAGCTCGTGAAGTCCACACCGTTGTCTTGTTGGGTGTTTGGTGCCAGGAGCCCTGCACGATGCCAAAATCTGAGGATCCTCAAGTCCCTTATATGAAATGGCGTAGCATTTGAGTATAACCTACGCACATCCTCCTGTAATACTTTGCTTACTTGTAATTAGGTATTAGTTGTTATACCTAATAAAATGCATTAAGTAAATTGTTGTAAATACACTGCGAATAATATGTACATAGTTGCTGGTGCACGCAAATTCAAGCTTTGCTTTTCGGAGCTTTGGAATTTTTTTTTTGAATATTTCTACCTGGGGTTGGTCGAAT
The DNA here is from genome assembly GCF_059928025.1 of Delphinapterus leucas. Lineage (NCBI taxonomy): Eukaryota > Metazoa > Chordata > Mammalia > Artiodactyla > Monodontidae > Delphinapterus > Delphinapterus leucas. Next base: position 102,586,454 of record NC_143136.1, on the reverse strand, counting down.
TTGCGGTGCGGAACCGCAGATACGGAGGGCTGACTACTGTACATGGTGTTTTATCCAACAGCAGTTGGCGGGAAGATGCTTCGATACTGAAGGGTACGCATAAAAAGAATGTAGATTGCAGTCTTCGTAAAAAGGGAAACAGTACATTCGTCTCTGCAAAAAAATACTCGGGAAAAATAGTGTATGCGGGACTGTAATTAAGGGGATGGATTGAAAGTGAAATTTTTCTCTGTGTAATTTTTTTTAAATTTTAACTTCTCTGTAGGATTGTGTTGCCTTTTTTTAGATTATATGAATTTTTAAGCGTGCCGGGTGGGAAGTTTCTCTTCTTCTCAACTACTACCTTCCCTCATTCCCCTTCCTTGAGGCACGGGCTGTAATGATTTCTTGTTTAACCTTGCAGTTATTCCATACATCTACCCTACAAATACAAAGGTGTATGTGTGTGTAGGATACACTCCATATGAATTTAAATGATTACTTATATCAACTAAATGATAGTTTATTGTTTGCTTTGCGCCAGACGTTATTTGAAAACTTTACATGAAAGGTCATATTTTATCTCCAATATACTTCTGCGAATTTGATACTATTTTTATCTTATAAATGATGTTACTGTGTTAACAGATTAATTGACTTGCCTAAGGTCATATGCGGCTATTACAAGATGAAGCTGTAATCTAAATGAGCTGTCTTCATCACCATGCTATTATCATCATATATATATTGAAATTTCTTTTGGGAATTCGCTATGCTTTTTGCACATCTTACTGTAAAGTTTTCATCTTTCTCATTCAATTCTAGTAATCCTTATCACTTAAAAATTAACATTTTCTCATTTTTTTACCATTTTTAAAAATAATTTTTGAAATGCAGACATTGTTAATGTGAATTTTTTTGTTTGTTTTTGGTGGAATGGACATGTCCTGTTTATTAACACAGTCAGTCCCTTATGGGCTATTTCGGTTCTTTCTATTATAAATAGCATTGTGATGAAAGTCTTCGTAAGCCCTTATCAGTATGTAAAATCATTTCCTTTTGATATACAGACGGGCAACAGGCACATGAAAAGATATCATCAGGGAAATGCAAATCAAAACCACAATAAGATATCACCTCACACCTGTCAGAATGGCTATATGAAAAAGAAAAAAGGGACTTCCCTGGTGGCGCAGTGGTTAAGAATCCATTTGCCAATGCAGGGGACACAGGTTCGAGCCCTGGTCCAGGAAGATCCCACATGCCGCAGAGCAACTAAGCCCATGCACCACAACTACTGAGCCTGCACTCTAGAGCCCACCAGCCACAACTACTGAGCCCACGTGCCTAGAGCCCTTGCTCTGCAACAAGAGAAGCCACCACAATGAGAAGGCGGCACACCACAGCAAGGAGTAGCCCCCGCTCGCCACAACTAGAGAACTAGAGAAAGCCCGCACAGTGACAAAGACCCAACGCAGCCAAAAATAAATAAATAAATAAATTTATTTTTTTAAAAAAAGACGAGATAACAGGTGTTGGTGAGGATGTGGAAAAAAGTGAACCTCCTATGCTGGCGGTGGGAATGTAAATTGGTGGAGGCACTATGGAGAACACTATGGAGATTTATCAAAAATTAAAAATAGAACTAGCATACAATCCAGCAATTCCAGTCCTGGGTATTTATCCAAAGAAAACAAAAACACAAATTTGAAAAGATACATGCACCCCAATGTTCATAGCAGCACTAGTTACAATAGCCAAAATATGGAAGCAACCTAAGTGTCCATCAACAGATGAATGGATAAAGAAGACATGGTATATAGATGCAATGGCATACTACTCAGCCATAAAAAAAGAATAAATTTTACCAAATGTGACAACATTGGTTGACCTGGAGGGTATTATGCTCAGTGAAATAAGTCAGGCAAAGAAAGACAAATACTATATAATATCACTTATATGTGGAATCTAAAAAATAAAACAAATGATCAAACATAGCAAGGCAGAAACAGACAAACAGATACAGAGAACCAACTGGTGGTTGCCAGGGAGGAGAGAGGTGGGGGGAGGGGCAAAATGGATAAGGGGATTAAGAGGTACAAACTACAAGATATGAAATAGGTAAGTTAAAACTAAATAAATAGATAAGTTACCAGGGATGTAACGTACAGCACAGTGAAAAAGCCAAAATTTTATAATTATACAGAGTATAACCTATTAAAATGTCAAATTACCAATTGTACACCTGAAATTAATACAATGTTGTAAGTCAACTATACTTCAATTAAAAAAATTAAAGTTAGAAATTTTAAAATGATAATAAGATCATTCTTTTGATAAGTCCTGTTTTTAAAGTTCTTGACATATTTTGCCAAATCCCTCTGCAAAGAGCTTGATTTCATTTTCATTCCCCTGCCCACCAGGGCCTGAAGGAGCCAGCTTGGCTGCTCTCTCCCCAGTGTGAATATTAACACTGTAGACATTCTGGGCTAATTTAAGGGTGAAATTATACCTTATTTAATAGTACTGCAGACAAGGTCATGGGTGGTGCACATCTGCAAGGTTCATTGAAGGGCAAGAGGGGAGAAACAGAAGTCTGGTTGGGAGCTGTGGCCTGCAGTCTGAGAACAGGAGAAGGGGTTAGGGAGTCAGTGCAGAGAGAGAAAAAAGAGATGGGCCTTGGGCTGTGTAAGTAGGAGATTTTATAGAGCTGACATAATGACAGCTAGAGAGGCCAGTGCCATTGACAGAAGAATTTATTCCTTGCGTCTCCTGAGAAGACAGGGCACACCGTGCCAGGCAGGGCCACACGGGGAAGCACCAGGTTTGGTCAGGAAGGAGGAGCAGGAGTGAGGGAAAGCCAAGCCAGAGCCTGTGTCCCTGTGTCCCTGTGGCCACGGGCAGGACGGGGCGGGGCAGGGCAGGGCGATGAGCTCAGGACTGGCCAATGTGAATGCTTCTGGTGGACTTCAGGCTATAGGAGTGGTCTCAAGTTGCCTGGTACCTCGCCTTGGCATGATTTAGGGGAGGGGATATTGGCTTGGTGTGTGAGAGTCAGGTAAGGAGATGCTGCAGGCTGAGCCCTTTGCTGTCTCTAACAATTGGCTAGCACTGGGAGGGACAGTCTCTGCAGCCAGCAAGCTTTTTTTTTTTCTTTATTGAAGTGTAGTTGATTTACAATGTTGTGTTAGTTTTTGGTGTATAGCAAAGTGATCTATCTATCTATCTATCTATCTATCTATCTATCTATATATTCTTTTCCATTATGGTTTATTGCAGGATATTGAATACAGTTCCCTGTGCTCTACAGTAGGACCTTGTTGTTTATCCATTCTAGATACAATAGTTTGCACCTGCTAACCCCAAACCACCAGCAAGCTTTTTAAGGTGTCAAAACATCAGAAAATGCAAACATGATTAACACAGGCTGGGAAGAGGGCACCAGGATTCAGACTGCAGGACCCAGGACACCATGACCCACAGCCCTACTGAAGGCAGGAAAGGATCCTGGGATGAAGGAGGGCATTGCTGAGTCAGTCCATGGGTTTTCAGAGGGAACCTGGGCCCTCTAGGCAGGCCCCACTCTCCACTCTCCCCATCCCTATCCCCCCGGCGGTCCACCCAGCTTTGCCAGGGTCACTGCCACACTCGGGGTCTGGATTTGGGGTTGTGCATGATGTTAAACCCAGAACAGGGCAGGATGTGGCCCAGGTGACAGTCATCTACAGGACAGAGGAAAAAATGTCCCTCCCAGCCTCAGGTCATGTGGCCCTAAATGGTCTGCAGACTGAATTTTTAGTTTGTCAGGTGACATGCATTGAGGCTCCACGGTTGAGCCAGGTGACACAGATGAGAACTGCTCCCCACTTCTTCCCCTAAAATTGTCCCTTTCAGTTCCATGCCCAGAAGCCCTGTGCCTGAGCAAGGGGCAGCAGGGCAGGGCCAAGCAGGCTGACTCTGGTAGCTGGGCCCACGTCCCAGGAGTGGCATGTTGGATGGCCCTGCAGGGACCAGGCAGAGCGATGGAAAGGGGGGAGAGCAGGGGAGGAGGAAGGTGGGCAGGGCTGGGCAGGCACCTCAGCCCCTGCCGGTGCCCACTGGCTCCCCTCTCAGGACCGCCCCACAGAGCCCTCTCCTCCCAAGGCCCAGCTGCCCGGACACTCAGCACATCCCTCCTCGCCCTGCAGCTGGTCCCGCTCTGCCGCCAGCCCCACCTCAAATCACAGCCAGCAGCCCTCGCCATGCTGGACCCCCAGCCCATAGGTGGTGATGGTGACACCATGGGAAAGGCATGCCACTATTCTGTCCCAGCAGATATGCGAGGGCAGTTGGGGAAAAGGAAGGGAGAGACCTGCGGTGAGCACACTCAACCGTCCAATCAGGGGTCTGCGGAAGTGCCTGGAAGCATGTGGGTTGTTAAGTGCCCAGGCGGGGAGGGCTGGGGTGGCCCTGGCAACGTGTGCTGGGGACAGGATGCAAAGGCAGTGTGTACGGGACGGTCCAGCTCAGTGAGAGCCGTCCCACCCAAGCAGCCTCCCTGCCTACATACAAAATCAGAAAGAAGGAAGAAAGGAACGGAGGGAGGGAGGGAGGGTGGAAGGACAAACACAGGCGACACTAGCCTGTCACCTGGGGCACGCAGAAGGCCAGCTGCTAGTCTGATCATTAGTAGTGTTGCTGCTGCCACTAAAGAGTGCAGACTCCCCCACCCCTACCCCAGGAGACTTAACAATCATCTCACCCAATGTCTTCTTCACGGCTGAGAAGACTGAGGCCCCACCTGAGAGGAGGACAATCTCCCCTGGCACATGGCTGGGGGGTTTCTGGACTCTCTGACCAGGATGCCACATCAGCTCCCGTGACCACCTGCCCAGGTCCCAGAGTGACCCTTGGGCCCTGGGCAGCCGAGGAACAGCAGAAAAAGATGGTCCCCAGCAGGGCCAAAGCGTATGTCACGGGAAGGTGCTGTGAATGGCCCAGACTCAGAAGCGGGGAAATGAAACAGGTCCTGTCTGGGCTGCGGTGCGATCCAGGGGCTGAGAGACCCTGTCCCCAGTTAAGGGCTGACTTCTGTGGTCTGGTGAAGGCCATGGAGAGGGTGGCCTGGTAGCCTTCTGTGAACATCCAGGAGCTCCTGCAGCACCTGGTCCTAAAAGGCAAGACAGGTCCAGGACCAATCAAAGTATTTTCCTCAGAAAACCATTTCAGGCTGCACCAAATATGGTAACTGTATTCGTTTCCTAGGGCTGCCATTACAAATGATCACAAACTGAATGGCTTAAAACAGAAATGTCTTCTCTCACAGTTCTGGAGGCTAGAAATCCAAGTTCCAGATGCTGGTAGGGCCATGCTCTTGAAGGCTCTAGGGAAGAATCCTCCTTTACCTCTTCCCAGATTCCTGTGGTTGCCAGCAATCCTTGGCGTTCCTTAGCTTCCAACAGCATCACTCCAACCTCTGCCTCTGTCCTCACGCGGCATTCTCCCTGTGTGTGTGTGTGTGTGTGTGTGTGTGTGTGTCCCCAAACGTCCTTCTTCCTGTAAGGACATTAGTCATTGGATTAGGGCCCAACTTTCTCCAGCACGACCTCATCTGAACTTAATTACATCTGCAAAGACCCTGCTCGCATCACAGGTACTGGGTTAAACACTTGAACATATCTTTTGGGGGGATGCATTTCAACCCGGTTCAGAGATCAGTTCCCCATATCTCTACTCCTGATACTCAAAGTGTAATCCTCGGATCATCAGCCTCACCTGGGAGCTTGTGAGAGACACAAAACCTAGGGCCCTGCCCCCGACCTAGGAATCAGAATCGGCAGTCCATATGCTCTTTCAATTTTGCGAAGCCTTGGGTCACCACCTGATTCTTTGGGGGCCAGGAATTCCTGGAGGGGACTGAGAAGATTCGAGAGGAGAAACTCCCAGAAAAGAATTGCCAGTTTGCCTTCTTCCCGTCTTTGCTCCTCCCCTCCGCTCCCCATAGGAAGTATGAGATAAGTCAGGGATTCAAGCCTGGGAAAGAGAGGGTTGTTCACACACACACCTAAGGGAGGGTCCTTCAGGGAACCATAGAACTTGGTCTGTATCCTCTTGGTCAGTCCCCCTCTGGGGGACACAGGGGCCAGTATGTGACTCATACATCAAATATCTAACTTTGAGAACAGCCAAGATGCCTGCCCTGCAACAATGCAAAGAGGAAAAAGCATCTCCTACAAGAGACAAGAGAAGATGTGGTCCTTACTAAAGGATGAGATCAGCGTACAAAGGCCTTTCCAAGGCGAGCACCTGGCCACAGAGCTGACCTCAGCGGACGGGTGGAACCACGGGCAGGCAGGCTGCCGAAGTACTGAGCACCAGGCCGAGGGAACACCTCCAAAGGGCGGCAACCCTGGACATGCCCTGCGGCACCGGCCAAACAAGCAGTCCCTCCCGCCCTCTGGCCGCGCTGAGCTGCGCGGGGCCCGAGGCCCCGCCCCCGCACCCCCAAGCCCCGCCCCAGGCCCCTGCCGTCACTTCCGCTTTGGAGAAGCAGAGGGCTCGGCCCTTCCGGGAGTGAGGCGTGTGTCTTTTTCGCCTGCGAGCTGGCGACATGGCGGCCTTCACTGGCCCGGCCAAGCCGCTCCTGTCCCTGAACCCGCAGGAGGATACCAAGTTTAAGAAGGAGGTGGCACAGGTTCGCCGGCGCGCAAGCAAGGTGAGCGGCCAGCGCGGCCCGGGCCGCGAGGGGAGGCGAGGGACGGGGTCTGGGGGTCCTGCCCGGCGCGCCTCGGCCTCCCCACGCCTGTGCTTCGTCTGGGGTCACCCCGGGCGGGCCCGGACCTCACGAGGTAGGAGGCCGAGATTTCCCCGGGAGGACCGAGAAAAGACGCGGTTGGGCCGTGGGCCTTAGGGTCCTCCGAGGGGTAAGGGGTGGGTATGGGAGAGGGGTGCACGAGGAGAGGAGAGGAGAGCCAGCTGCTGGGTCGGCCCGCGTCCCGCTCGCGGATCAGCCTCACCCCGGAGCCGTCCTGCTTCCGCTTTGCCCCCGAACTGGGGAGGTTCGTTTGCCCGGTTAGTGGTTTTGGAATTCTTAAAAAACAGTATTTGCCAAGCTCCATTTGCTGCCTAGGAGTTGGCACTCCGGGCTGGGAGTGGGAGGCTGAGAAGACCGCCTACTGCTTGATGGTTGTCCTCTTGGGGAGATAGACATTACACAGCCAATTTTTTTTTTAACCTTTATTTTTGTTGAGGTATAGTTGATTTACAGTGTTGTGTTAATTTCCGCTGTACAGGGAAGTGATACAGTTGTATGTATATGTGTATGTGTGTATATACATATATATATTCTTTTCCGTATTTTTTCCATTATGGTTTATCACAGGATATTGAATGCAGTTCCCTATGCTCTACAGGAGGACCTTGTTGTTTATCCATTCTAGATACAATAGTTTGCATCTGCTAACCCCACCCTCCCAATCCATCCCTCCCCCTCCCTTGGCAACCATTAGTCTGTTCTCTATGTCTAAACAGCTAATTCTTTAGTGTGTTATGGTAAGTGGAAATACAGAGTAGGTTCTTGACCTCTTGTCTTAGACTGAGAGCAAGGAGTTTCACAAGTTTTGTTGCATTGTGACTTCTTATTACAAAGAAAATATTTGCCCGGTCTTTGTGTCTTCAGCAACAGGAGAAACAAAAACTTACTCCTGGAGTGATCTATGTGGGCCACTTACCTCCGTCGCTTTATGAAACCCAGATCCGAGCATATTTCTCCCAGTTTGGCACTGTTACAAGATTCAGACTGTCCAGGAGTACCAAGGTAGGATTTTTGTATTGAATTAGATTGTTTTATTTTCCAAAAGTGTATCATCCTTGACAGTTTATGGAGCATGTTTGCATGTTATCACTTATTACTCTTCATTCCAGAAAGGGGTTGGATAAGGTCTAGAACCTGAAGCAGCCATGAGAGCAAAATCAGTATTCCTGTAAATGTTTGCTTTGCTTTTTAAGAAAAAAAAGGTAATTGCTTCAAGTCCTCAAAGTAAATTGACAATCCCAATAAATGAGTCCTGTTTGTCTTGTGACTGCTAAGCCAGGGGTATGTGAACTTCAGTTTGAGGAGCAGGTTCATACATCTTGTATCAGCCTCTGATATGTAGCATCACTGTGACAGCAAAGGTTTGTATTGTGGGTAGTTGGGTAAGGACACTGGAGCCAGACTACCTAGGTATGAGGCCTGTCTCTACATGTTATTGGTTGTGTGACTAGGGACAAATTCTATAACCTCTCCATGCTTCTGTCTTCTGATTTTCATATTTGTAAGATACCACCTCCTAGGAGTATCTAATCGAAGATAAATATGGTAATAAGTGTAAGATTCTTAGAACATCTGACACACAAAGTACTATATAAACGTTATTGTTGTATCATACCTACGTCCTAATAAGGAAAGGTTTATGTGGTTTGTTTCATTAATAGAGGAGTGGCCCACTTTATTTTCTTCCCACACATACACTTTATTGGTTGTAACCGTAGAGTTCTTGTTATTGGAATCTCTTTTTTTCTCAGTACGGTTTTTCCACATTTTCCCACTTGAGTTAAAGCAAATCAGAGTTAACTATTTGTTGTCACTGCTCTGTTCCTTTGCTTGAATATACTACAGTTTATTTATCCACTCTCCTGTTGAAACCTAGGTTTTTTCCAGTCTTGTAGGTGAAGCTGCTAGGAACATTCTTGGTGCAGGTGTAGGCAACTTTCTCTAGAACGGTATTTTTCAGACCTTCAGTCCACAATAAGAAATCTACAAGGCAACACACATGTACGTGTACATAAACATAAATGAAAAACAAGTCCCAGGAGATGATACTTAACCTTTCTATTCAGTTTTGTAACAATACTTTTCTGACCTACTAAATTCATTTTGTTGCCCTCTAAAAGGTCAGACTCTGAGTTTGAAAAATAGAGCTTTACAGCCTATCCTCAGGATGACTGAGTGCAGAATGAGTTTCTCCATATTGAGTATAGCTGTTCCCCAACTTTGTATTCTGAAAATGTTCGGGTCTACAGGGAAGTAGAAAGAATGGTGTAATGAACGTCCCTCCCCTGGATTCACACGTTATTAATATCCTGACGCATTAGCTTCATCTCTTCCCGTATCTATAAAAAGGTACACACCTCTTTGTTTTGTTGAACCTTTTGAAGCAAGTGGCAGTTGTAATGCTTTAATACTAAACGCATAATCATCAATTTAAGAACGAGGACATTCTGCCATGTAATCCCAGTGTAAAAATCTATTTACTGTCCATCGTCACATACACCCGTGGTCCCTGCCCACCCTGGGATCCAGTTAGGGTCCGTGCATTGCACGTGCTTGTTTAGCTCTTCATCCTGTCTCGAACGGTCTCTTTACTCCTGTTTTGCTTGTTTGGTTTTTCTTGACATAGGCTTTTTTGGAGAGTTGAGGCCAGTTGTCTTGGAATGCGTGCTCCTTGCTGAGATGCACTGGAATGCATCATTTCCAGCTTTGTTGCATAGTAAAGCTACCGCCTCCCCACACACCCTGGTCTTGACTGTTTGCTTGGTATTGTCAGCATTCTGGGATTACTAGGTCGAGGTGTTGGCTTTTAAGTTTTTGGATTTTTGGACACCTGGCATGTATTTTCACATCAGGTTTCAAAAGATTTATTAGTTCACAGTGTGGTACATTGAGCTAGATTTCACAGTGTTTTACACTCCACCATCCTTCCTCTCCTGAGTTGGGATTGTAAAAGGACTGTCAGATTTTACCAGAATCGTCCTGTTGCAGATAACTGAACTGAGACTCTGGGTTGTGGCCGTGTCTGAGTTGTTAGTCGCTGGCGCAGGTGGTGCTAGGAGTGAGCCTCCTGGCCTCCAACTCTGTTGAGCCACACACCCTTTAAATGGTTTCTCATTTCCAGGATCACATGACCAGTTCTGAGCCATATCTGAGAATATGTTGTTTAATGCAAGATTGTAAAGTATTTCTAGTCGTTGTCGGTAAGAGCTGGATCTGTAGTGGGGAAAAGTTCTTTTTCTACTGCCCTCCTAAGGTCCCTGGCTGGCACCCTGTAAATTGGACTGCAAAAAGGGATTAACAAGACCAAAACAAACACCTAAAATGTATGCTTACACGTGGGACTGCTCGGAGAGGAATAACTCAAAGGGTTGGTTAGAACTTGGGCCTATACAGCATCTTGGCAAAGGAGCAAAACATTTTGGGGAGCGACAAGACGAAGGAAAAGTGCTTTGAGTTTTTAGGGCTGCAAATTGTGGGAAGGCAAATATACGGGAGACTAATGATGGATAAGGTCTACTTCGTAAAGTTTATCGTGTAGAGTCCTCTAACTTCTGTCTTTCTGGTAGAGGGAGGAAGACACCTTTGTAAATTCATGTCCTGTTTTTAGGTAAATAAGGGGAGGACAGAGAGTTTTTCTTGTATCTGTTTCTCAATTCCTTCATCTCAAAATAATCCTATGCCAAAGGAGCGGATGTTGGGCAGGCATACCCTGCCACCCTGCAGTAACATGTTTTGAGTACTTGACAGACATCTTGTGGAGCGCTTACAGATTATTTCATATTTTCCTAGCAACCCTGTGAGAGTGGTTATAGAAGGAAAAACTGAGGCTTGAACATTCCTTACCCGATTAAGTGTCAGAGCCAGGGTCCATACCTGGGCATTCGGACTCTAGAACTCTTGTTACCGAGCTCAGTGAGAAAAATCCACTGTATGTTACAGTGCGGAGGCCAAGAACTCCGGATGTCCACGTCAGAGGATGTCCTTTGCCCCCAGCCATGGAGAAGCCCAGTCACTAGTAAACATGACAGTGTATCAGTATTTTATTGATTAACTTTAGAGACACTGAGGAGTTCATTTCTTTTCAGTTTTTCCATATAAAATGGGAATTATATCACATGCATTCTTTGTGAAGTATTATACCATCTCCTGGGTAGTATTAATAAATACATGGATGACGTGACCACCACCCATGAGATCAATAACAAGTAAAGGGCTGGGGGGCCTCCCACATTTCCTTTATGGTGGGCTGTTGCTATTGGATGAATTCCAACTACAGTAATGTATTCATCATACGTAATCAAAGTCCCAGGAATGCTTCAAAATCAGTGGCAAGTTCAGACTATTCTGAACTTTTCTTTCCCCATAACAGTCCCCGGACTATGTGATTTGAAGTTGGAATTAAAGGTGTCTTAATGTTATTCAGTGAGGGGGCTAATGTACATTATTTAAACTAATGACATTTTAGGAGTTTGATGGCACATCAGAATTTAATTGTTCTGCTTTCTGTGGTGGGTTTTCCATTGCAGACTGGAAATAGCAAAGGCTATGGCTTTGTGGAGTTTGAATCTGAAGATGTTGCCAAAATAGCTGCTGAAACGATGAACAACTACCTTTTTGGCGAAAGACTCTTGAAGTGTGAGTACCCGTCTTACCTGTGGGGCTGCGGGGACGCCTCCCGCTGACGGGAGGGAAGGACGGGTTGCTTAGCTGCTTGGATCCCCCCACCCCACCCCTGGGGTGATTCTCTTAAGCAGTGGTGCAAGGGTTTAAGTGCATTTTCCAGACAGGGTCTAATGGGAACTTCTAAATCTTCCAGAGTGAGAGCTGCTTTAGGCTGAGATGGGGTTGGTTAGGTTCCTTGAGTAAATAGGAAGAGCTTCCTAGTGGGATGTGGAAGGGCTCCCTGAGAAGGAGTCACTGAAGTTGAAACCTGAGAACTACGAAACAGTGAGCCAGGTGAAGGGGTGGGAGTGGGGATTTGCTGAGGGGACAGCAGCTGCAGAGCCAAACTGACTGACCATATTCACCTGCAAGGAGAATCACAAGAGGTGCAGGAGGAGAATGAGAGGAAGGGAGGTCAGGTTACTGGAGGCCTTGTAAAGCGGGAGACCAGAGTGTACCCCGAGGACAGCAGGACCCACTGATGGGTTCTAGACCGGACGACCTTTAGCGTGAGGAGTCACGTTTCAGTCGGCCCGCATGGCAGTGGCTGCAGCACCTCCATGAGAGAAGCCATCGGGAGTGGCAGGATGGCCGCTGATTAGAAGTTCACCCTGCAGGTGTAGGGCCGCCAGCGACTAGCCTCCCAGAGCAGCGCCCTCCGGAGGCGGGGCTGAGCTTCCGGCCGCCCTGTGCTCGGGCTGGAGGGCGCCCATCCCAGTGTCCAAGTAGCACCCCTCTACTTCGGCTCCTGTTGCTAAGAGAGTCCCAGTAACTCCTGAGGTCCTGCGTTCGTTCACACATTAAAAACGCGGCTCTTGGGCTTCCCTGGTGGCGCAGTGGTTGAGAGTCCACCTGCTGATGCAGGGGACACGGGTTCATGCCCTGGTCCGGGAAGATCCCACATGCTGCGGAGCGGCTGGGCCCGTGAGCCATGGCCGCTGAGCCTACGCGTCCAGAGCCTGTGCTCCGCAACGGGAGAGGCCACAACAGTGAGAGGCCCGCATACCGCAAAAAAACACAAAAAAACAAAAACGTGGCTCTTGCTGGGACGAAATGGGCTGAGTGGGTAACCACGTGTATCAGATCAGTGCTGTGCTGTATCTGACTTTTGAAAGATGGCACAAAGGGCTCTGAACTCGGATACGAGTGAGATTAGCCACGTCATCACCAGTTGTTTGTTTCTTTTTTAATTTTTTGGCTGCACTGCTCAGCATGTGGATCTTGGTTCCCTGACCAGGGATCGAACCTGTGCCCCGTGCAGTGGAAGCGTGGAGTCTTAACCGCTGGACTGCCAGGGAATTACCAAACCACCCCCCCTTTTTTTCTTTTAATGGAAGCAGTTTATCTTGGAGGTGATCCCAGGAAAATACCTGTAAGGAGTGGCGACATGGGGCAGGGGGAGGAAGTCGATAATAAGTTAGTGAAAAGGGTATGTTAGCAAGCAGGTTACCACTTAGGCAGCTGGGCTCCGTCCTGCTGGTAACACTGGGAGACAGAATTATCCCACCTGACAAGAAAGGGAACTGGGATGTTTGTGTACCAACTCCCCATTCATCACTGGTGGAGGGTGGATTCCAGGGGTTTTGGCTTGCCTTGCATGTGGGCCCAGTGTGTGTCCGTGAGCAGAGAGATGCAGATAAGCAGTGAGCTGCCTTAGTCCTGGGCGGGTGCCCAGAGGATCGGCGCTTCTGCTACCGTGGGTCACACAGTCTAAAAGTAGGGATCCTTTTAGCTTCAGGAGCCCTGAGACTTGATACCATCCACGCTCTCCTCTGTGCTACTTGTCTTTGTTCACTCACGAACCTCTAGTCCTGGAATTGCTCTTGGCACATACACAGTGAGTGTTTGATAAATAGTTGTGGGCTGTATGACTTTCCCTTGGGCACCTGCTTTATCTTTCAGGCTTCTCCACTAAATGGGGGACGTGTCATTTTGATTGTGCAGTGAGGAATGACACGGGAAATTCTACAGTTAATGTGAAAATCCTTTCCCTCCCACGTGGTCGAAAACCTTTTTTATTATTATTATAGGTCATTTTATACCACCTGAAAAAGTACATGAAAAACTTTTTAGGGAGTGGCATATGCCATTTAAAAGGCCATCATATCCAGCAGTGAAACGGTATAATCAGAATCGGACACTTCTTCAAAAGCTACGGATGGAAGAGCGATTTAAAAAGAAGGAAAAATCACTCAGGAAGAGATTGGCTAAGAAGGGAATTGATTATGACTTCCCTTCACTGGTAGGTATTGCTTTGTATAAAGTATCTAACCCAGTACTTTGATCCCATGCTAGGTTTTGACTAAATTTTGTCATAGCAATCGTATTATCTCCATTATACAGAAAAGGAAACTCCTGAAAGGGATTAGCTGATTTGCAACATTTACCTGATTTAGTAATTTTAGATTATTGAAGTTAAACCCTATTTGACCCAACACCATAATGCTTGTAGATTACTAGTAAAGGTGTCATTGCCAGAATTAAATGTTTGGTTTATTATATGTTATCAGTAAATATCAAGACTGTAAATTGACCATCCTTTTTATGCCATTCTAGTTAAAATTTTGTTTCATGGTCTTCTAAGTTGGAAATACTCCCAAAGTGTACGTCAGAATTAACCAGTCAGCATGAATTCTGTGGATTAAATGAGTGGGAGTTGAAATACAGGAAGGCTCCTTACATGCATGGGTTAACAGATTTTCATCCAGTTCTTCATTGCTTGCTGAACAAGGAGACCTTGCTGAATCTCTCCTCCCTCTTTCATAGTAAAGAGAGTTCTACATCTATAATTAAAAAACAAGAATGCAGGTCATTAGGGTATGGATAGCACAGGTAAAGATCTTATTTTTTTCCTTGACTATATCTTGAGATTGTTTTGGCTCTTCCATAGACCCTGTCGGCTTATTTCCAAAAGGTTAATTAGTTGGTAAGAGATGGTATCTGTTACCAAGTTTATTAGGTCTTTTAACCTTATCCAGAAACTGGAAGACCAAGTTGCTATCCTTGGGCCCAGTTCCTGGCTGTTTTTTTTTTTCCTTTCTATTGTTGTTGCTTTTTTTTTCCTTTTTTTCTTTTCTTTCTCATTGAAGTATAGTTGATTTACAATATTATATTAGTTTCAGGTGTAAAACAGCGATTTAATATTTTTATCGATTATACTCCATTTAAAGTATAAAACATTGGCTGTATTTTCCTGTGTTGTAATATATCCTTGTGGCTTTTTAAATTTATTTTATTAATTTATGTATTTGTTTTTATTTTTGGCTGCGTTGGGTCTTTGTGGCTGCACGCAGGCTTTGTCTAGTTGCGGTGAGTGGGCTTCTCATTGCGGTGGCTTCTCTTGTTGCGGAGCACGGGCTCCAGGCGTGCAGGCTTCAATAGTTGTGGCTCACGGTCTCAGTAGTTGTGGCTCATGGGCTCAGTTGCTCCGCGGCATGTGGGATCTTCCGGGACCAGGGCTCAAATCTGTTTCCCCTGCATTGGCAGGTGGATTCTTAACCACTGTGCCACCAGGGAAGTCCCATTTTATACATAGTAGTTTGTATCTCTTAATCCCCTACCCCTATCTTGCCCCCCCCACCTTCTCTCTCCCCACCGGTAACCACTAGTTTGTTCTCTATATCTGTCTGTTTCTGTTTTGTTATATCTGTTTATTTGTTTTATTTTTTAGATTCCACATATAAGTGAAAACATACAGTATTTGTCTCTCTCTGTCTTGTTTCACTTAGCACAGTGCCCTCCTTTCCATCAAATGGCAAATTTTCGTTCTTTTTTATGGCTGAGTAATATTCCATTGTATATATGTACCACATCATCTTTATCCATTCATCTGTCGGTGGACACTTAAGTTGCTTCCATATTTTGGCTGTAATAAATAGTGCTGCAGTGAACATTGGGGTGCATGTATCTTTTCGAATTAGTGTTTTCATTTTCTTTGTATGCACATGAGTAGGGTTTTTGGATCATACAGTAATTCTATTTTTAGTTTTTTAAGGAACCTCCATAGTGTTCTCCATAGTGGCTGCACCAATTTACATTCGCACCGACAGTGTACAAGGATTCCCCTTTCTCCACATCCTCTCCAGCATTTGTTATTTGTGGTCTTCTTTTTTTTTTTTTTCTGTTCACGCTGTGCGGCATATGGGATCTGAGTTCCCCGACCAGGGATTGAACCCATGACCCCTGCATTGGGAGTGTAGATTCTTAACCACTGGACATCCAGGGAAGTCCCTGTTTGTGGTCTTTTTTATGATGGCCATTCTGACCGGTGTGAGGTGATACCTCACTGTGCCTGGTGGTTAATTCTTTCCCCAAATCCCAAACACAGCCTGTATTGATACATGTTAAAACAACACTATGTCACAGTTTGGGCCTTGGTACTCTTGTGATCCATTCAGGAGCTGGAGAACTGCTTTTCCTGTGCCCCGTATGTTACCTTGTAGGAAGCAGGCTGCTGCGTTCACTGTCCTGAACTTAAGCAGGACAGACCTCCTCTAGGGCCTGCCTTTTCACGTTCATCCTGGCTCCCCACTTCCTGACGCAGGATTCTCTGGCCAGCTCCAGGTTCTAGGCCTTCACTTCAGCCTCTGCAACTTCTGCCTGCTCCTCAGTTAGGCCCCTTTTGTAGTTTTGCCCTTTACTTAAGATCATTCACTGTATTTGTGGATTTTGCTTTTTAAATTGAAATGCTCCGGGGACTTCCATGATGGTCCAGTGGTAAAGAATCTGCTTTCAATGCAGAGGACTCCGGTTTGATCCCTGGTCGAGGAACTAAGATTAGTTGCCGCGGGGCAACTAATCCTGCACGCCTCAATTAGAGAGCCCGTGTTCCACAAGGTACAGAGCCCACGCGCTCTGGAGCCTGCATGCCACAACTAGAGAGAGAGAACCTGCACACCACGACTAGAGAGAAGCCTGCACGCCTCAGTGAAAGATCCCGCATGCCGCGATGAAGATCCTGCATGCCGCAGCTAAGACCCAATGCAACCATAAATAAATAAATAAATAAATAAATAAATAAATAAATAAATAAATAAATAAATAAATAAATAAATAAATAAAATATTTTTTAAAATAAAATAAAGTCTGCCCTGATCCGCATGTAAATTGCTACCCCCATATAAACAAACAAACAAATAAATAAATTGAAATGCTCTGTCATATAGAATTTATTCGTAATATGTATAAGGATCTAGTGGTAAGTTTTAAAATGTACATACGTGACACTGCTAGTTTACAACTTCTTTATGTTTACTTATGTTAAGGTCTTACATAAAAATGAGGAAAATGCTTCAAACACTGGTCCTCGAAATTCCAGAAAGCACCAGGTAAAACTTTAATTTATCATATTAACTACCAGATATTAGAGAAAGATAAATGGGGAAATACATTCAAGACTACTATAGCTGATATATATGCAGATTGATGAAGTCTCTTAAATTTATTTAAGGCTTTACGTAAGAAGAAGAAAAAAGCGTCTTTGGTCACTCCTAACACTCCTGAGAAGACTGTGGATAGCCAGGTACGATGGTCTTCAGAATTTTGGGAATCAGAAACTACAATTTAAAAGAGGAAAAGCAGTTGCTGCTACTGTCACTTTGCTAAAATTTCATTTAATCTTGGGACTTTGGTAAATCCTTACTGATGATTTAGCAGGCATAGTAGAGTCTTCCATCTAATACTCTGTCATGGAACATATCATATATCCATTAATTGTGAATTTTCATAGTAAGTGTGATAAGCACCTAAGCTCTTGATTATGTGCAGCTGTATCACCAAAAGATGCAAACAGGCCTAAAATAATATGCGTAACTTTTAATAAGAGAGGGGAGGTGATGGGGGGGTCATTCCTAGCATCTTCCCACATTCATGTATTATAATCTTTAACTTGTTGAACCCAGGGCCCCACGCCGGTTTGTACACCAACATTTTTGGAGAAACGAAAATCTGAAGTGGCTAAAATGAATGACGATGATAAAGATAATGAGATAGTTTTCAAACAGCCCATATCTGGTGTAAAAGAAGAAACAAAAGACACTCAGATGCCTACAAGTTCAAGGAAAAAAAGACGAAAAAAAAGCACCCAGTAATTCTGAATGTATTGTGTATGGTTGTTGTTCTGAAAAAGGTGATTTTATTATGGAGGCTGATTCTTTGTATTTAACTAGATAAGGTGGAATGCAATCAGTAACAAGATGGTTGGAGAAAAAACTGTCAATTCAAGTCAACAGGGAGAGCAGTCAGTGATATTGGCTTCCCCGCCCTCGCAGAAATGCAGGGGTGAGCACCAGCTCACAGCAGCCCGGCTCACGCTGCCTGTGCCCTGTCTCTACGGCTCTCTTCAGCTTGCATAGCTGCCTTTAGTTGCTCTGCCTGGGTAGCTTAAGTACTAGGCTGTAGCCTTTGTCGTTACCATCAAATAAAGAAAATAAAATCTTTACTAAGTGACCGTGTAAGTGGTTCTCTGCTAGACCCATCAGGTGGCTGAAACTGGACGTTAAATTGTATGAAGGGTGAGAAGGCAGCGTCACTATTAATAGGGATTCATTTATGTATATGGGATCATTTTTACCAATGTTGTTAGTTTGGGGTGGGCTAGCATGGATTAATTAATAACTACATCCTGTGTCAGTATCATCAATCTGGAATTAGACTTCAAGATTCAAGCAGTGACCGCCAGGTAAACTTTTTCTATATTTTTTTTGTATGCAAGGGGGACTTGGCTGTCTTGAAGTAAAATTGTTGGTTTTCACCTTTTCAACTATCTTTAAGTTTCTGATGCTCTTGAAATATGCTTTTGTATCAGCTAATTCAGGTTCATTAAAAACATTCATTGCCACCAAACATTTTTTTCATCTAATACTTGTTAAATACTTACTCTTATAAGATACTGGGCTGGGTGAGTTGGGTTTAAGTATATACAAAGGG
The DNA here is from genome assembly GCF_059928025.1 of Delphinapterus leucas. NCBI lineage: Eukaryota > Metazoa > Chordata > Mammalia > Artiodactyla > Monodontidae > Delphinapterus > Delphinapterus leucas. The sequence goes on along the minus strand of NC_143136.1, from coordinate 102,568,093 downwards.
CATGTTCTACCTCTGGGATAGTCCCTGATGCAAAGAGTATGCTCGCCCTGTGTTCACTGAGCTGCGTATCAGAACTGCCTCCCTCTTTGAACAGTGTCTGAACTTGTCGATCTGGAAGTCCATCTGGTGTCCCCTTCTGGGAAAGCAGCAGGTAAGCTCATCAGTGCAGCCTGTCAGGTTTTGAATAGTTCCCGGTTCCTGACCTACAACGCGGCCACCCCAGTGCGGCGTGGTACCACCTATCATCACTTGACGCGTGCTGTGCCCTGGAGCTGGGAGACAGTGATTTCATCTTGAGCAGATATCGCGGCAATGGATATTTCCTACAAGAAACAGAGTTGAAGTTAAAGAATGTTTTCCTGGGGACTAGGTTAGGATCTTCAGAAGAAGTAGCATGGGTTTGATTTTCAAGTTTTGTGGGGAGAAAATTATGAGTCAAGCGGAAACCCCATGGGCCAATAAAATATGAAACTTTGCAGTATGTGGGGTAAATAAGGTGAAGAGGATACAATTCAAAACTGTACATTGAGAATGACCACAAGTATGTAAAATGGTATTCTTCTTTAAATGGGAAGTTAAACATCAAAATTCTATTTTGAAAACAAGCATCTGTTGCTTTTATATATAATCATTACAAAAAAACTGTAGAGGAAAAAGGCATTATTCCAGAGACAAGATTCAGTTGTAGCCAGACATTTCACATGCTGTGTCATATTTGCCCTGAGATGGGGCAGCAAGTGAATAAATGCTTGACATGGTGTGAAAAGAGGTTTTCTCCTTTTGCTAGCATTATTTGGAATACATTGTGGCCATATCCAAGGCAACTGATTGCTATGACTGGAAATTGTCACCCTGGCTGACCATATGCTAATATGAACCCCAGTCTCGGTGTGATACAACAAAGGCTGTGGCTCAAAGACTGATACAAGGTAGGCAAGATAGGACAGTTGTCCCCATGCAGTGGCTGTGAAGCCGATGGCTGCATCTCCTTAGCCCACAAGTGTGATACATGTATATACATAATTTTGCACTTTCTGTAGGTGGAAATAATCATGTGGCTTAAACCTAACTATGTCGTAGGTCATCCTGTGGACCACAAGGCGATTGACTATACTGGGTCGAAGCCCAACCTTCTGCAGAGTTTTACATTTTTAAATGGTGGAAAAAAATCTAGAAGTAAATGTTACGGAGTTCCCTGGAGGCCTAGTGGTTAGGATTCCGGGCTTCCACTGCTGTGACCCCAGGTTCAATCCTTTGTCGGGGAACTGAGATCCCACAAGCCCCCAGCCAAAAAAAAAAAAAAGTAAATTTCATAGCATGTGGGAATTCTATGAAATGTGAATTTCAGTGTTCATGGATCAAGATTTATTGGGTCACAGCCACGTTTATGGACCTACTGCCTGTGTATGGCTGCGTTTGTACTAGAAGAGTTTCGTTGTGATAGAGGCCGTGAGTGGTCCCTCAGTGCTTAGTACTCCTGCTGGCTGCATTACAAATTGCAGTGCCGTGGTTTTAGCGTGACACACTTTGCCACATGTATCGTGGTACCATGAATTTTGTGTATTTTTAACCATTGCATACCCATCATGTCAAAACGAGAAGGTGGACTTCGAGTATCATACTTAAGCTTGCGGTGGAGTGTGGGTTGTTTTATTAAATTAGATTGGCAAAGCATCGTGTCTGTTTTGCAGTGACCCTCCAGCTGTGCTTAAAAAATACAGTATATGTTGACACTACCCAGCCAAGTACCCATCACAGTATTCCCAACTCAGGAAAGCAACAGCTAGAAGAAACAGAATTTTTTAAATGGAGTATCTCAGCACACGATTTCTCGATTCCCCCCAAAAATGAGAATGAGACTGTAATTAAAGTTTCCTAGTGGCTTATTTGATAGGCAAGCAAGGAAAGCCTTTTACCAATGACAAGGTAATTGTGTCAGATTGCAGCAGCTGAAGAAATGGGTCCAGATAAAATAAACGTTTAAAGACTCGGCCTTTTAGCAAGAACAGTTTCTTGAATAGAGGAAGCAACATGAGTCCGTTTAAAAACAAGGCAAATGATTTCAAATGTTTCTCCTTGGCTCTTGATGAGTTAAAAGATGTTCCCAATACTGCTCAACTGAATATTATTCAAAAAGTCCTCGCCAAGTTTGACGGGCAAGCGTGACCAACTCAGCCTGGTTTGCCCAGAACCTTTCTGGGTGTAACCCTGGACGTCCCACGTTGTGGGAACCCCCTCAGTCCAGGGCTCACATGGAGAGTTTACCACTCTAGAAATGACTGAAGCATTAGCCTCTCTGGGTAGTCTGTGTGGAACAACTATAAGCAAAAATATTTTCACAGTTGAGAAAAAAATCAGTACAACCTGGAGTGGAATCTCCCACCATGTGCCACAACCAATGGTGGTATAAAAATATGTGGGAAACAGAAAAAGGCTTAGTTAGACAAACAGTTTGTGAAAGCAAAGTGTTTAAAGCCTGTTGTATTATTGTGTTATTCACCAGCAAGTACTTAGAAAATATGTATGTGAACGTAAGATGCTAATTTTACTGTACGTTAATTTTTAAAACTATATAAATTTCTAAAATTAAAGAAAAATATGTGAGCCTATCCTGTTGCTGAACCAATAGTGTCACTGGTGTACTTCATTTGTTATGGCCTTAGCCATCATCACTCGGTTCCGTGAGTTTTTTGATAGAAATAGAGGCTAAAGTCCTGACTTGACCTCACACACAGCAGTTCGATGGCTTAGCTGTGGTAAAGTTTTACTGAGACTCTCTGACTTCACCACCAAGATTGCAAATTCCAGAATGAAAAGAACCAATCTGTACCGTCATGGAACGCTGAATGGCTTTGGAAATTAACTTTTGCTGGAGACTTGATGTTTCTTAATGAATTTAAGTCAGTGAGTTCAACTAATAATTAAAAGTCAAAGCACCATGTATATTCAAAACTTATTGGTGCTAAAGTCACTTTGATCACAACTAACACTTAAACACAAGAAATGTCCTGCTGCTTTATATACTTGCTGTGCTGTGAAAAGTTAAAATGAAGTGAGATCTCCATACCCACACAAATTTGCAGCAGATATAGTTTCCAACCTCAAATTACAGTTCCAGCAGTGTTTTTCAGACCTCAGTACAAGTGCAAAGGAAATCTATTCCAAAATCCTAACTGGATTAAATTCTGTGGGATGGATGGCCTGCAGCTATCTTTCAGCTGAAGGTGACTACCTGCAATGTAATGAATGACGTGCTAAAGGGCGCATGTCAACACGAAGCAGAGAGAATTGTACAAATGTCTTCAAAGTGAGGAATATACTCAAAATCAAATGTTTGGGGATTGATCTCAGTACTTGACAGTACCTATCGGTGTGAAAAATCATTTCAGAAGATGAAATACATGAAATATGATTACAGATCAACATTAAAAGACGAACATTTGCAGATGACTTTGATCATAGGAAACAGTAACTTGACACCTTCTGTGAAAACTAATTCAAAATGTATCAAAGGACTTCCCTGGTGGTGCAGCGGTTAAGAATCCGCCTGCCAATGTAGGGGACGTGGGTTCGAACCCTGGTCCGGGAAGATCCCACATGCCACGGAGCAGCTAAGCCCGTGCACCACAGCTACTGAGCCCGCGTGCCTAGAGCTCATGCTCTGCAACAAGAGAAGCCACTGCAATGAAAAGCCCGCGGGATTTTAATTATTTTTTTTAATGTATCAAAGACCTAAGTGTAAAACATAAACTAAAAAACTGAATCACTTTGCTGTACACCTGAAACTAACAAAATATTGTAAAACAACTATACTCCAATTTAAAAAACAGATAAGCTATGGCTGGGTGAAAATATCTGCGAAGGACTTTTTTCCAGAATGGAAACAAAACAAGCAGCCCAAATTGTCTTATGGAACCCAATTTCTGCCTTCTGACCATAAAATGGAAAGTAATACAGACTGTTTTCTTTTTTTTGCCTTACCATGCGGCTTTCAGGATCTTAGTTCCCCCACCAGGAATCGAACCTGGGCCACTGCAGTGGAAGAGTGGAGTCCTAACCACTGGACCACAAGGGAATTCCCCAGACTATTTTCTTTTTCTTTTTTTTTAATACTTAAAAAATTTTTATTATTTATTTTGGCTGTGCTGGGTCTTAGTTTCGGCACACGGGATCTTCCTTGCGGCATGTGGACTTCTCAGTTGCGGCAGGCAGGATCTATTTCCCCAACCAGGGATCTAACCTGCGCCCCCTGCATTGGGAGCACGGAGTCATACCCATTGGACCACCAGGCCCCCCCCAGACTATTTTCAATACTTGTATTCTCATTAAGGACTCAGGCATGATATATGAGATAATAAGGAACATTTATTAAATACTCGCATGTGTCAAATACTGCTGTAAGCATTTTCAGCATATTAGCTAATTTAATCAGGACAACCTGTGAAATAGATACATCTGAATCCTGAGGAGACTGAAGCCCAGAGAACTTAAAGATGGTGAGCCGGTTCAGCTTACTCAAGCCATTACTCATGCCCTCCAAAAGGACGGGCATGCAAGCTAGATTGTTAGTGACATTCGGAAAAAGAGGAGACGCAAAAGCCTTGCGCTGACAAGACCTGGTGACTTATTGAAGTGGAGGCAGAAATGGGGCACTGGGGCAGGCTGGGGAGGAGGAGGCCAATGAGATGCATGCATTCTTAGGAGCTTGGCTTCGAAATAACTGACAGCAACAGAACGCTAGGTGGCAGTAGATCCCAGGCACTTCATATCCACAATCTATGCCATTCACTTGAGGAGCCTGGGGGCTTCCCGGGTCGCGCAGCGGTTAAGACAAGAATCCGCCTGCCAATTCAGGGGACACGGGTTCGAGCCCTGGTCCGGGAAGATCCCACATGCCGCGGAGCAACTAAGCCCGTGTGCCACAGCTACTGAACCTGCGCTCTACAGCCCACGAGCCACAACTACTGAGCCTGAGCGCCACAGCTACTGAAGCCCACGCGCCTAGAGCCTGTGCTCCGCAACAAGAGAAGCCACCACAATGAGAAGCCCGCGTGCAGCAACCAAGAGTAGCCCCCGCTCGCCGCAACTAGAGAAAGCCCACACGCGGCAACGAAGACCCAATGCAGCCAAAAATAAATTAATTTTTTTAAAAAAGGAGCCTGGCAAAATGCAAAATTATTAAAGGGATTAACCCTAATGGTAACTTTAAAAAAAAAAAAAAAGACCTCCCTGTGCAAACTGTTATATACAGAATGGGTTAACAAGAAGGCCCGGACCTACTGAATAGCACAGGGAACTCTACACAATACTCTGTAATGGCCTATATGGGGAAAGAATCTAAAAAAGAGTGGATATACGTATACGTATAACTGATTCACTTTGCTGTACAGCAGAAACTAACACAACATTTATATCAACAATACTCCAATAAAAATTAAAAAAAAAAACAACAAGGTCCTACTGTATAGCACAGGGAACTATATCCAATATCCTGTAATAAAACATAATGGGAAAGAATATTAAAAAAAGAATATATGTATAACTGACTTTGCTGTACAGCAGAAATTAACACAACCTTGTAAATCAACTATACTTCAATTAAAAAAAAAATCTCAGGACTTCCCTGGTGGCGCAGTGGTTAAAACTCCATACTCCCAATGCAGGGGACCCGGGTTCCATCCCTGGTCCGGGAACTAGATCCCACATGCATGCCGCGACTAAGAGTCCGCATGCCACAACTAAGGAGGCGGCACAACCAAATAAATAAATAAAATAAATATTAAAAGAAAAAACCCTCCCTGGGAAGCATCATTTTACACACACACAGCACTAATTTCTAGACAACTAGAGACAGAAACTGCCACTATGAAATGCCTCTTAAGCAACTGGATGCTTAATAACATCCTTTGGGTAATTGGTTATTGTTAAAAATGAATTTGCCAAAGGATTTCAGATCACCAGTAATACAACATACTGATGACATGAACCATGAAAGTTTTTAGCTTATAAATTTGCATGTAGTTATGAACAAGCACAGCTTAGGGTCATTGGGCAATAATTATAGGTAAATGGTTTTATAATTTGGTGTTCCCCAGTGTGTATTAGAATTTGGTGGCTGTATTTTTTTTAAGGATTTTTAAAATTTATTTATTTAATTTATTTATTTTTGGCTGCGTTGGGTCTTCGTTGCTGTGCGCGGGCTGTCTGTAGTTGTGGTGAGCGGGGGCTACTCTTCGTTGTGGCGCGCGGGCTTCTCATTGCGGCGGTTTCTCTTATTGCAGAACGTGGGCTCTAGGCGCATGGGCTTCAGTAGTTGTGGCCCGCGGCTCAGTAGTTGTGGCTCGCGGGCTCTAGAGCGCAGGCTCAGTAGTTGTGGCGCACGGGCCCAGCTACTCCACGACATGTGGGATCCTCCCGAACCAGGGCTCTAACCTGTGTCCTCTGCATTGGCAGGCGAATTCCCAACCACTGGGCCACCAGGGAAGCCCTGGTGGCTGTATTTTAAAGAAGATTTCATACAAGAACTTGGCTTTACTGTCATCATCACTGTAAACATCTTTAGCCCATGGTGTTCAGAGTATCTCCTATCCTGCACTCTCTGTGCTCATTTAGTTTTATTTTTTTATTCCTGAGGCCTGAATTATAAGCACGAAGTAAACACTGGACTTAAGATTTGGTGCATTTTTCTATTTCAATTAGTAAATCTCAACATTTGGAATTATTTTCAAGTTATAGCTGGGTGTTATATTTCTGGCCATTTTGCTCTCGGAACAAAAACAAACAAAACATAGTTGTTTGGGAAGTTAGGTTTTCACTTGGGTGGAGAGCTACTGTCCCATTGATCCAATTAGGGAATATTTCACATGCTTACCTACAAATTTCTCCTGTGTCCCAGGAACCAATCTGTTTAGAATTAAATTGCTCACCAAGTAACTGGGCGGCCTGCTCTGCTTCTGTGTGCTAACAGAAAGAAGGAGATGAATCTGTAGCCATGATATGGAAGTTACATTTCTGTGCTGATAAGTGGCCAAGTTTAGAATCTCCCATTATAAATAAGTGCTGTCAACCCTACGGTGCCCAGGCAAAGAAGCTCAGACATTTGATACTTTCCAAACATAGTTTCCGTAGCAAATGTGCCCTGAGCGATGCTGCTGGTCTCTGGCAGCTCCATTCACAGGTCCTCCTGTGATTTGAGCTCCAAAAGGAAGAACTGTAGCCTTGGCATGGGGGGAGGAGCACAACTTTTGCAAGAGGAACTAAGGAAACAATCCTAATTACCCATCCAAGAGAGAAACTATTCAGATGGTTTTTGGCAGGGATACAGGATCGTCACTGATGATTTTTTTTTCTTCTGAAGGAAGGTAGTGTCATGTTTTTCTTCTATTTCTGCTTTAACACTTAGCTAGATGATAAATATTGTGGCTTTCTTCTAATTGGCTTTTAAAAAAATCACTGCCGATGCATTTGCCCGGTATAATAAAAATTGCAGGGACTTACCTGATGGTCCAGTGGTTAAGACTGCCTACTTCCACTTCAGGGGGGTACAGATGCGATCCCTGGTCTGGGAACTAAGATCCCACATGCCACGCAGTGTGGCCAAAAATAAATTAATTAATTAAATTAAAAATGCAAACAAGTCGTTTAGTAAATGCAAATTGAATAAGTGTTTCCTACCTTGCAAATATGTAACGTAGCCCGTTACCTGACTGATGTTAAAGTAGAACCAGTCGTATACAGGCATAGGTTAGTCAGACAGCTCACTGTTTATGATTTCCTGGTGACTTTTTCCCTTTTTTTTCAATTTAAGTCATTGCCTGTGTAGTTAATACATGCAAAAGGTACCGAGGGAAAAGCCAGTCTGTCCCGTCCTGTTAATCTGCTCACTGTGCTCCAGCCCACCAGCCTCCCCAGGAAGCTCCCCAGTCCCTTGAAGAAAGAGGCCCTGTTTCCTTCCCCTTCATCGTCTGTTTACTGTTATTCTAATTGTCTATCTCCCCAGCCCACCCCAGGTACCCGCATTACTAAGGGTGGGAGCTCTGTCTTACTCTGGTTGCATTCCCAGTGATTGAGACAATGCTGGTACATGAACTGACCCACTCAAAACATATCTGAGTCCCGGCCATGTGTCAGGCACTAGGGATTCAAAGTGAACAAAAACCAGCAAAAACTGTTTACAGTAGCCAGGACATGGAAACAACCTAAATGCCCATCGACAGAGGAATGGATAAGGAAGATGTGATACATATATTCGGTGGAATATTACTCAGCCGTTAAAAGGAATGAAATTGGGTCATTTGTAGAGACATGGATGGACCTCAAAGACTGTCATACAGAGTGAAGTAAGCCAGAAAGAGAAGAACAAATATTGGATACTAATGCATATATGTGGAATCTAATAGATGATCTTATTTTCAAAGCAGAAATAGAGACACAGACGTAGAGAAAAAAACATGTGGGATGACTTGGGAGATGGGGATTGACATATATACACTATTGATGCTATGTATAAAATAGATAACTAATGAGAACCTGCTGTATAGCACAGGGAACTCTACTCAGTGTTCTGTGGTGACCTAAATGGGAAGGAAATCCAAAAAAGAGGGGATATATGTATACGTATAGCTGATTCACTCTGCTGTACAGCAGAAACTAACACAACGTTGTAAAGCAACTACTATTAAAAAAAAACAAACAGCAAAAACTCCTGTCCTCGTGCAGCTTACATTCTAGTACTGTGAGACGAGCAATTATCAAAGAAGTAAGAGAAATATATACTGTGCAGAAAGTGGTCACTGCTGTGGAGAAAAATAAGACAAGGGTACAGGGACTTCTAGGGGTGGAAGTGGGGCTGCCCTTTAAGGGGGTGGTCAGGAAGGCCTCACTTTGAAGTTGACATTTGAGCAGAGACCCCTTAACGTGGGAAGGGAGCGAGCCATGCAGAGATCTTGCCCAAAAAGCTTTCCAGGTGGAGGGAACCGTAAGTGCAAAGGCCCAGAGGTGGGAGCAGCCCTGGCTAGTCCAGCAACAGCAAGGAGACCAATGCAGCTGGAGCAGAGTTGGCAAGGAGGGTGAGGAGATGAGGTCTTCAGTGAAGAGGGAGAGGAGAGAGATGCCAGACGGGGCCGGTCCTTGGAGGACATTGTTAATTCTTGGCCTTGACCCTGCGTGACATGATGAGCATTGGTGGATTTCCTTTTTTTTTGTTTTGGCTGCACCTCGCGGCTTGCAGGATCTTAAGTTCCCCAACCAGGGATTGAACCCTGGCCTAGGCTGTGAAAGCACCAAGTCCTAACCCCTGCACTGCCAGGGAATTCCCGGTGGGTTTACATTTTTAAAGGATCCCTGCTATACTGAGAATAGACTGAAAAGCCACCAAGGAGGAAGCTGACACCCTAGCCATCGTCCGGTGGGCGTCCATGGTGGGCTGGACCAGGGTGATACAACGGAGGAGGCAAGGAGCGCTTACCTTTCGAAGATGTTGTGAAGGTGGCAGTGAGATTTGCTGATGACACAGGTGTGAGAGTGAGAAGGAGGGGTCAAGTACGACACCAAGGATTTTGAGCAGAGCATCTGGAAGAACAGAGCTGCACAGAGATGAGGAAGCCTGTGGGAGGAAGATGCTTCAAGGAAGGGCTAGACCAGGAGCTACGTGTCAGGCAGAAGTCAGAGATGCCTATCAGACATCCGCCTGGAGATGTCCCTGAACTCAGGTCCGGCTACTCGCCGCTCAAAATCAATGCTCTAGAGAGAGACAAATGTTGGTAGGAAGGAAAGTTGCCTTTAGTCAGAACGCCGGGGACTTCCCTGGTGGCGCAGTGGTTAAAAATCCGCCTGCCAGTGCAGGGGACATGGGTTCGAGCCCTGGTCCAGGAAGATCCCACATGCTGCGGAGCAACTAAGCCCACGCACCACAACTACTGAGCCTGCGCTCTAGAGCCAGCGAGCCACCACTACTGAAACCCGCGCACCTAGAGCCCGTGCTCTGCAGCAAGAGAAGCCACCGCAATGAGAAGCCCGTGCGCCACAATGAAGAGTAGCCCCCGCTCGCCGCAACTAGAGAAAGCCCAAGTGCAGCAACGAAGACCCAACGCAGCCAAAAATAAATTAATTAATTAATTTTAAAAAAAGAATTATATATTTGAGACATTCAGGGACAAGGTTAAGACAGAGGACCCCACTAGAGGGTACGAGGCAACAAGACCCAGGTTCATAGAAGACCATAATTCTTTTTTTCATATAAGCAGTGCTTTAATAGCATTGTAGGATTTTATATGTTGTTTTTTCATTTTCATTCAGTTCAAAAGATTTTCTAATTTCCCTCCGCCTTATTCTTTGACCTGGATTATTTAGAAGTATGTTATTAAGTTTCCAAATATTTGAGAATTTTCCAGATTTTTTTCATTATTGATTTTTGTTAATTAATTTCATTGTATAAAGATAACATACTTTGATTTGAATCCTGTCTAAATTTATTTAGACCCGTTTCATGGCTCATAATATGATTTATATGGGTAAATAGTCCACGTACATTTGACAAAAATACGCATTCTGCTGTTGTTAAGAGAACTGTTCCCTAAGTGCCAACCAGGTCGAGTTAGTTGATAGTGTTACTAATTTTGTCCAGTTGTTCTATCAACTATCAAAAGAAGAGTGTTGAATCTCCGTTTTTTGTTTTTTGTTTTTTGGTTTTTTTTAATTTTGACTGCGTTGCGTCTTCGTTGCTGCGCACAGGCTTTCTCTAGTTGCAGTGAGCGGGGGCTACTCTTCGTTGTGGCGCGCGGGCTTCTCATTGCAGTGGCTTCTCTTGTTGCAGAGCATGGGCTCTAGGCGCACAGGCTTCGGTAGTCGTGGTGCGTGGGCTCAGTAGTTGTGGCTCACGGTCTCTAGAACGGAGGCTCAGTAGTTGTGGCGCACGGGCTTAGTTGCTCCGTGGCATGTGGGATCTTCCCAGACCAGGGCTTGAACCCGTGTCCCCTGCATTGGCAGGTGGATTCTTAACCACTGAGCCACCAGGGAAGCCTCTAACTATTATTATGAATTTGAGAAGACCATAATATTGTTGTTGATGATTAGGGAGCCTTGGTCAAACTTCTCCTGTGATTCGTAGCATCCAAACTTGTGTAACATAAATTCCTCCCATGTGAGTCCTTGGCCTGCTCTTAACCACGCATCCTTGATCTGTGCTTGGCCCCCTGAACTCTTCCGTAAGTTGTGCCATTATCTCCTTTTCTCCCCCTCTTAAACCAGTTTGAATTAAGCTTCTGTGACAGATAACCAAAGATGGGCTGACAGATACAGGTGACAGAGTTTTAAAAACTGGCAGATTTGAGACTACAGGCTTAAGAGTCAAGTCTTATCAGAACAAAGAGCATTGGAAATTATGCTGTCAGAGAGGAGCCTGGGAAAGAAGCGGGTTTCCGGAGCCACCTGGTCCTGCTGGGCTGACGTGGCCGGGCGCAGGAGCTGCAGAACATCCCTCCCACCCCAGGGAGCTCGGGAGATAGAAACCTCCCTCTGCTGCTCCTGCGGTCCTCCTGTGAGCAGGTGTTGCTGCCTTTAAACGGGGCTTCCAAAAGTCTCAGCAAACTGAGGGCAACAGCTCTAGGAAGCCTGCAGGGGGGCGGGGGGGTGTGCCTGACACCTGCTTTTGCTAGGAAAATGCGAGCAAGCCCACACAGACTCTTGCCACCCCCCAGTGTGGCCAATGGGGGAGTCTCCCCCGCCCCCCGTTTGCATTGTAAACATGTCTTGAATAATTTCGCCCCTCTTTTTCTGGTTAAACATTACCCACAGCTGCCTGCTGCATGGAAAAAATGGCCAACAAATCACCGAGCAGGTATGTGTCAGTGAAGACTTTCCTGCGCGCTAACCAGCAGGGACACTGACCCTTTGTGGAGGCTGTAAAGGTCACCTGTGCAGAGGGCGGGGAGACGGTTCATTGTCCCTCCAGGAGCTCTGGGGGTCAAGGAGCCGGAGCTTTTTTCTCTGCCGCTGTAAGGACCTCGCACGCATTCAGCGCAACGCGGGCCTGGGGCTAAGGTCTTTGTTTTTCCTTCCAAAAGCTGTGTGTTCAGAAAAAATTGAAAATACGTTCTGCTTTTCAGTACATTGTGTAGCTTCCCGCGTGTTCCTCAGAAACAAGAGAGAAACCTGTGGTTACTGAAGGGGTTGGGGGACAAACGGGCAGACGGGGACGGACACATACACACCACTATAAATAGACAACTAATAAGGATCTGCTGTACAGCACAGGGGACTCCGCTCAGGACTCTGTAATGGCCTACATGGGGAAAGAATCTAAACAAGAGTGGACACATGTATATGTATACCTGATTCACTTTGCTGCATACCTGAAACTAACACCACATTGTAAATCAACTCTACTCCAATAACAATTAATATAAATAAATAAGTAAATAAATAAACAACAGACTTTCATGTCACTTTATTTATGGCACTTATTGCTGGGGAGGTTGATGTTACTTAGAATACATACCATGTCCTGGGAGAAGCTTTGAACATACTCATGTAGGATCCATAAAGCATATACACGTGCATATGAGTTTCATTTATTTTTTTTCTTTTTTTTTTTTGATGCAAAAATATCACACAGGAAAAAAAGAAAAGGAAAAAAAAGGCTAAAAAGAAAAACAAAATCACACAGGCAAGCTAACTCAGACCCAGACAGACTAAGCAAATGGCTCAGGCCACAGAGCTTTTTTGCAGGTGGGAGCACATTCCCCGAGTCTGTTGGACCCGAAATCCTACATTCGGTGCACTTTTTGCCACCTCCGATCTATAAATGAAAGAATGGCAAAATTTTAAATTTAGGGCTTCCCTGGTGGCGCAGTGGTTGAGAATCTGCCTGCCAATGCAGCAGACACGGGTTCGAGCCCCGGTCTGGGAAGATCCCACATGCCGCGGAGCAACTAGGCCCCTGAGCCACAACTACTGAGCCTGCACGTCTGGAGCTTGTGCTCCGCAACAAGAGAGGCCGCGACAGTGAGAGGCCCGCGCACCGCAGTGAAGAGTGGCCCCCGCTCGCCACAGCTAGAGAAAGCCCACGCACAGAAATGAAGACCCAACACAGCCAAAGATAAGTAAATAAATAAAATTTTTTAAAAAAATTTAAGTAGGGATCAAAACTGTAAATTGATTTTCCCTTTCTTGGTATTCCAAAAGCACTTCCTGGGACTTCTCTGGTGGTCCAGTGGATAAGACTCCGCGCTCCCAATGCAGGGGGCCCAGGTTCGATCCCTGGTCAGGGAACTAGATCCCGCAGGCACACCGCAACTAAGAAGTCCGCATGCCGCAAGGAAGATCCCATGTGCTGCAACTAAGACCCGGCACAGCCTAAATAAATAATTTTTTTTAAAAAAAAAAAGCACTTCCTGTCTTTCCGTCATTTTCAAAACTCAGCTCTATTGAGATACAATTTACATAAAATAAAATTTTATTAAAAAAATTTTAAGCGTACATGGGAGTTTGGGATTAGCACAACATTGTTCTAATTAACGCAACATTGTAAATCAACTATAATTAAATTAAAACACACACACACACACACGGAGAGAAGCCTATGCTTTGGAGGACAAGCCCCACACCTGGATTTGTTTCAAAACTTAGTTTACTAGGAAAACCCATTATCCACCTGTGTTGTTGCTGAGAAGACTAGTCTATATGTGGTTTTGAAAGGAGAGGGCTGACTCAGCTCCACCTACTGGGCCCCCTGGACATCCCTTCAGGACCCTGATCAGAGAGCAGATGTATTTCCAGTGTGTCAGGCATGGTTCCCGGCATCGGTGACCCGGTTCCAGCCGTCACAGAGCTTACAGTCCAGTGGAGAAGACAGATACCAAACAGGCAATTATAAAAATGGTATATGTAGACTTGTGGTTGCCAAGGGGGAGGGGGGCGGGGGACGGTTTGATTGGGAGTTTGGGATTAGCAGATGCGAACTATTATATAGAATGGGTAAACAACAAGGTCCTACTGTAGAGCACAAGGAACTATATTCAATATCCTGTGATAGGACTTCCCTGGTGGCGCAGTGGTTAAGAATCCACTTGCCAATGCATTGGACACGGGTTCGAGCCCTGGTCCGGGAAGATCTCACATGCCGCGGAGCAACTAAGCGCATGCACCACAACTACTGAGCCTGCGCTCTAGAGCCCGTGAGCCCACGTGCCACAACTACTGAAGCCCACGCACCTACAGCCCGTGCTCCACAAAAGAGAAGCCACCACAATGAGAAGCCTGCACACCGCAACGAAGAGTGGCCCCCGCTCGCCGCAACGAAGACCCAACACAGCCAAAAATAAATATAAAAATAAATAAATAAAAGATTACTATAAAAAATATATATATATCCTGTGATAAACAGGATGAAAATATAATGAAAAATAATGTATATTTACGTATAACCAAATGACTTCTGTACAGCAGAAACTAACACAACATTGTAAATCAACTATACCTCAATAAAATAAATTTTTTAATAAGTGGTATATCTGATGAAAGGCAAGTACAGTAAGCCATGGGCATAGCAGGTGGACTTAACCCAATCTCGGGAATCAGAAAGTTGCTCAAGCATTCCAGGAAAGAACGTGACCCAAGCCCTGAGGGGGCAAGGAGGGTGACCTTGATGAAACAAGTGAAGTCCGATAAGGCTAGAGCCTCATAAGCAGCACAGGGGCCCAAGCTCATTACAGTAGGGGAGGGCCTGGGACTTTGTGTTTTTGCCAAGTTCTCCAAGCTATCCTGACGCCCTGAGAACCACGGCCTTAGAAGAGTACTACACGAGGCTCCGTTTCCCACACCAGGCCAAACACCACCCCTCACTGGATGGAACTTGCTTGCCTCCTAACAGACCTTGTGTCAAGTCTCCACATTGTGCAATCCTCTATCACTTCTTCAATTGTTTTGCAGACTATGGGGTTTTTGTTTTTCATTATTATATGCCTTCATTTTTTATTATTATTTTTTAAATTGATGTATAGTTGACTTACAATGTTGTGTTAGTTTCAGGTGTACAGCAAAGTGATTCAGTTATACATATACATATGTGTATATATATATGTATATATTCTTTTTGTATATGTTCTTTTCCATTATGATTTATCACAGGATATTGAATATAGTTCCCCATGCTATTCAGTAGGACCTTGTTATCTGTTTTATATACAGTAGTTTTATGCCTTTATTTTAAAAATCAGCTTTGTTCAGGTACAATTTATAGACAACAAATTTTACCAATTTTAACTAAGAAATTCAATGAATTTTGACAAATATATACAGTTGTAAAACCACCATCACCCGAAAAAGTTATTTTGTGCCCTTTGCAGTCAATCCCCTTCCCCATTCCCAACCCTGGGCAACCACGAATCAGTTTTCTGAAAGAACAGTTTTGCCTTTTCTACAATTTCATATAAATGAAATCATACAGTATGTGGTGTTCCATATCTAAGTTCTTTGATTCGTATAATACTTTTGAGATTCATCATTTTGATGTACAGATCAGTAGTTCATTCCTTTTAGTTGCTAATTCGTATTCCATTGTGTGGATGACCACGGTTGTTCACCAGTGGATGGACGTGTGGGTTGTTTCCAGTGTTTGCCTATTATGGATAAATAGTCTATTAAAACAAATAATGTGGGTTTTTGTATGAATGTGTTTTCATTTGTCTCCAGTAAATACCCAGGAGAGGGATCGCCAGGTCACACGGTAAGTGTATGTTTAACTTTGTAAGAAACGGCCCAACTGCTTTCCAAAGTGGTCATTTTGTGTCCCACCTAAAATGTGTGAGCATTCCAGTTCCTCCACGTCCAGGTCAACTGTTGGTCTGTTATGAAATTTTTTAAAAATTTTTATTGGAGTAGAGTTGATTTATAATGTTTTGTTAAGTTTCAAGTGCACAGAAAAGTGATTCAGTTATACTGAATGTATATTCTTCTTCAGGTTCTTTTCCATTATAAGTTATTACAAGATGTTGAATATAGTTCCCTGTGCTCTACAGTAGGTCCTTGTTGGATATCTACTTTATATATAGTCGTGTGTGTATGTTAATCCCAGACTCCTAATTTATCTCCCCCACCCTCGCTATCCCCTTGGGTAACCGTAAGTTTGTTCTCTATGTCTGTGAGTCTGTTTCTGTTTTGTGGATAAGTTCGTTTGTATCATATTTTAGATTCCACATATAAGTGATATCATATGATATTTGTCTTTCTCTGACATCAGTCTTTTTAATTTTACCCGTTTCAGATTGTGTTTTAATAAAATCGCTCTTCCTGCAGGAAGGAAAATGAGTTGGAAGGGACAAAAGACCCACTGGGTAGCTTTTGCAGGAGCCTAGGTGGGAGGCTCTGAGAGAATTAGAAAACCTACTGTCTACTTTCTCATCAGCAGACAGAGGGGCTGCGGGAAAGGAATCGTAAAGAAGAAGAATTTACCTTTGAATGTACGGGGCACACTGATTTCACAGAGGAAACATGGACCTGACCAGTGTTGAACGGGGAGTGGCAGGGCCAGAAGGAAGTGACTCTCCTGCGGATACCTGCTCCTGACCCTGCTTTGGAGACTGGGGACCCCAGCGGTAGAAGGGCAGGGGCAAGGTAAAGGCGTAGTTCTTCTGTCCTTGGCTGAGATGATGAAGTAAATCCTCACAGGAAGGGAGTTATAAGCAGTGCTTAGCTGTCTTTAGAAATCATTCCAACAGCACTCGATTCATTCAATATTCACTCTCAAAGTGGCTGAACTTGACGGGCACTGTGTCTTTTCTGGGAGCACAGACCTCCCGTCAAGTTGCTCACGGTTTGGGGAATTCCCTGGCGGTCCACTGCTGGGGCCCCTGGTTGGGGAGCTAAGATCCCACAAGCTGTGTGGTGTGGCCAAAAAAAAAAAAAAGTTGCTCACAGGTTAGTGAGTGAGTGAAGGGAGCTGACCATCACTTCTAACAGTGTTTCCTCAGGTCTCTCATCTATTCGTTTGTAACCCCTTGCTGAGTGGGCCCAGACATGCCCAAGGACAGCCCTGGAGTGAACATCCCTGCACCATCCCTGTCGAACAAGGTGAAGTTCACGGCACTAACTCTGCAAGGATGAATTAACATAGTTTCTATCTTCTAGGGTTCCAGCCCTGAGTGGGTACACGCTCAGCTCTGGTTCCCAGAAGCCACCCAAGCACCTGTTTCGCCCCAATCCCACCCTGAGCAGGCTGAGATGGGGGTCACCCCCAGAGAGACACTAGGAAGACAGAGGTTATAGATGTATACCAATGCCAATGAATGGCACAGCTCACGGCTCACCAGATTTATCAAGAGGTCACTCAGCTCTCAGCATTCCTGGGGAGAAAAATGCTCATTTCTTGGGAGAACAGAAAGTAGAGCTTTGGCTGAAACCACTTTGCCTTCAAGAGCAATTTTTTAATCCCTTTGTCTGGTGCATGAAATCAGTTCCCAGAACACAGGGGTTATTAATAACTGTGGGACCTTTTCCCAGCCTCCAGATCAATTGGCAGAAGCCTCTGATTCCTCCCTTCTGGATGCTTCTATTATTTAGAGCTGGGAAGTGGCCTCCTCCTTGAAACGCATATAGTTTTTTACGTGACTTGGGAATTGCATAGCGCCCTCCCAGCCCCCAGCCCAACAAACCCAGTCCACCAGGAGGCCTCACCCTCTAGTCCGTCTTCCCAAGCTGGCTCAGCCTGCTGGGGTCTTTGCTTCCGCCGAGATGGCCAGCTCTCTGCAGAGCGGTGCAGCCTGTACCTCTCCTCCAGGCTGGCTCTTCACGGCCAAGTGCAGGCCCAAGTGTTGACAGGGATCCAACTGCCAGCAGTGGAGCCGGCCTGATTTAGAATAAGGTCACTTTGAGCCGGCTCCTCTCCTGCAGCTGGTGGAGGCCCTGAGGCAGCTTGGGTAGGTGCTAAGTAAGGCCCAGATCTCAACCTGGGGACATGGGGGAAGGCATGCCGGCAGCTCCCATGCAGGGGGAGTGTTGTAACACAGGTCTTCCTCCAGAGCTGCCTCTGTCCTTCTCCTCCTCTTCCCACCCCTCCTGGGGGCCCAGCCATGCCCGTGGCCTTCCCAGGCTCTCAGCTCAGGAAATTTGGACCCTCCGACTTGCATCCTCCAAGCTCCACACCACTCCCCTGTCTGTCTGCCACCTCCCCAGAGGTGGCTGGCTGGTACCCTAGCCCCAGCACAGCACGGGGGAGGGGCGGGCCTGAGGTCACCTCCTGGTCCCAGGCCTGTTAGCTCCCTGTGAAGAAACTAACACGAACACCCGCCTTGTGAGGGTGGGTGACAGCGGCCGCAAAGCCCTGCCCACACGTGCACACAGCGGGCACATCCTAAGGGACGCTCAGAGCTGACCGCATCTTCCCCACAAAACGGCTGCCCCCCCAACTTCCTGTCTCAGTCAACAGCATCACTGCTCTCTTAGTCACTCAGACTGAATGACAAAACAATTGTCTTGTCCAGCTTTCATTAGCCCATGTTTTCCTTTTGTGGCGAAATATACATAACATGAAATTTACCATTTTAACCACTATTTTTTTTTTTTTTTTGGCGGTACTAGGGCCTCTCACCGCTGTGGCCTCTCCCGCTGCGGAGCACAGGCTCCGGACACACAGGCTCAGCGACCATGACTCATGGGACCAGCCACTCCGCGGCATGTGGGATCTTCCCGGACCGGGGCGCGAACCCGCGTCCCCTGCATCGGCAGGCGGACTCTCAACCACTGCACCACTAGGGAAGCCCCGTTTTAACCACTGTTGAATGTACAGTACAGTGGCATTGAGTATGTTCACACTGTGGTGCTGTGATGGTCCGTCTCCAGAACTTCCTGACTTCTCCAGCTGAAACTCTGTCCCCATTAAACACTAACTCCCTGTACCCCTCCACCAGCCACAGCACCCACCCTTATACTTTCTGTCTCTATGAATGTGACTATTCTAGGTGCCTCATACAGGTGGAATCACACAGTATTTGCCATTTTGTGACTGGTTTATTCCACTGAGCATAATGTCCTCAAAGTTCATCCAGGTTGTAGCCTGTGTCAGGGTTTCCCTCCCATTTTAAGGCTGAATAATATTTCATAGTATGGATATACCACATTGAAAAAAATCCAATCATTGGTCTATTTTTTTTTTCTCTTTTGGCCACATAGCACGGCTTGTGGAGTCTTAGTTCCCTGACCAGGGACTGAACCCGGTCCCCTGCAGTGAGAGTGCCAAGTCCTAACCACTGGACTGCCAGGGAATTCCTTCCTTGGTCTGTTTTTTTAAAGGGTTTTTGGAAAGGAAATTAACACAGAGTTTTTTTAAGTTTTCCAAAGTGCTTTTTTTAAAATCACCCACTTTATTTATTTATTGGCTGTACCCCTCGGCATGCAGGACCTTAATTCCCCAACCAGGGATCGAACCTGGGCCCCCTGCATTGGGAGCGTGGAATCTTAACCACTGGACCCCGAGGGAAGTCCCCAACGCACAGAGTTTTAGAACCCACACAATACAGAGGACTGTGCAGTGAGAGCATGTCTCCTCCCAGCTCGAGGGCAGGGCCATCCCCTCAGCACCAGCCCTCTGACCCTCCCCCAGCAGTGACCGTCCCACTGCCCGTCCCTGGTTGCTGCCCGATATTTTCCAGTTCTCACTGGTTTCTCCAACCCAGACTCTGCCTTCTGGGAGCTGTCCTGCCGGGCTGCCAGCGGGGCATTCTTCAGGCGAGCCCTGGCCTTGGCCCTCACCCACAAGGCATTAAATCTGTGGATCAATTCGGAAAGTCTCTTAAAAGTATTTTGGTCCGTGAACACGTGATGTCCTTCCATTTATTTAGGTCTTTCTTAATTTCTGTCAACAACGTTCATTGTACAAATTTTCTACTTCTTTTGTTAGATCTATTCCTAAGTATTTTATTCTTCTTGATGCTATTAGAAGTGGAATTCTTTTCTTCCTTTTCTTCCTTTTCAGAGCAAATGTCTTTTTGCTTCACTGGGATCCGTTGGAATCCTCTCCGGGTTGCTGAGTGATGACAGAGGCCTTGTGTAGGCAGGCGTCCAAGGCCTGGATGTCTCGTGGGACACATGTGTGAGCTCTCTGAAGAAGCTGCAGGTCTCCACAGAGCACACTTCCCTGCTGCGTGATACTGATCTCCAGTTTCAGGATTCCAACCTCACCACTCAGCTCCGGCCCTGACGGCATCCCCCATAGCCACTTTCTGGGTTTTCCTCCCTGCAGTGTGTATCCTCTTGGGTAGAGTTCAAGAGCAATAGCTCAAATGCAGTAGCTCCCACTCTGTTCACCTGACAGGTAGAGGCTGACTTTCCAGCTCTTACAACTTACTGTAAAGATATAATAATTAAGATCGTGCACTAAGGCATAGGAAAGGAAGAATAACCTGGTAGAATCAGTAGAGAATTTAGAATATATGTCAAAATTGGCATTACCCCCTTTGGGAAAAGGATGGCATTTTCAAGAAAAGGTTTCAGAACAATTGATTGTCGATTTGGAAAAAATAAAATTAGTTTCCTACCTCACACCATGCACAAAAGTAAATTCTAGGTGTATAAAAGGCACAGAGTTTGTAAAAAAAAAAAACCTTAAAAAGCTAGAGGGAAATATAGGAGAATATCTTTATGATCTTGAAGTGGGGAAAGGACTTTTTTTTTCTTTAAAGAAGAAACCAGAAGCATAAATCAAAAAAGAAAAGACTGATTAATCTGATCAGGAAAACACACCGCTATAAAAGTGGAAAATCAAGATCCAGACTAGGAGAAGGTATTGGCTGTATACAACTAATGAAGGACTGATACCCTGACTATAGAACATTTTCTAAAAATCAATAATAAACAGACAAGCAGCCCATCTGAAAAAGTAGCCCAGGCAGAGAAGGAGATCCAGATCGCCAGTGAACACATGGAAAGACACTCAGCCCCATGAGGAACCAGGGAAATGCAAATTAACACCACGAAGAAATGCCATTTTACATTCTTCACATTAGTAAAAAAATATTAGTGGGACTTCCCTGGTGGCACAGGGGTTAAGAATCCACCTGCCAATGCAGGGGACACGGGTTTGAGCCCTGGTCCGGGAATATCCCACATGCCGCGGGGCAACTAAGCCCGTGCGCCACAACTACTGAGCCTGCGCTCTAGAGCCTGAGAGCCACAACTACTGAGCCTTCGTGCCACAACCACTGAAGTTCGCGTGCCTAGAGCCCGAGCTCTGCAACAAGAGAAGCCACTGCAATGAAGACCCAACACAGCCAAAAATAAATAAATAAAATTAAAAACAAAACTGTAGTCTACAGGTTTATTTTTAAAAAAGGGAAAATCTTTTAAAAAATTAGTGAAAAATTAGCAATTAGTGAAAATATACAGTGCTAGTGTTGAATGCTCTCATATTCTGCTGGTCATTTTTTTAAGCATTTTTTTTCTTCATTTAATTTTATTTATTTATTTTTGCCCCTCCAGGCAGCATGGGGGATTAGTCCATGCCCCCTGCATTGGAAGCAGCATGGAGTCCCAGCCACTGGACTGCCGGGGAAGTCCTCTACTGGTTATTTTTGAGATCTTTTTGTCGAGTTGAGGATGTGCCTACACTAAGGCTTCATAAACATCACTAGGAAACTTGCATTCAAGCATCAGAAGAGAGTTTTATAAAAATGTTTATAGTAGCAAGGTTAAACAACAAACAAAACCAAACCCCTCAAAACTCACTAGATGGGAATTCCCCAGTGGTCCAGTGCTTAGGACCCCTCACTTCCACTGCTGGGGTCCTGGATTCGATCCCTGTTCAGGGAGCTAAGATCCCACAAGTCGAGGCCAAAAAACAAACAAAACAAAAACAAACCCAAAAAACCTCACTAGATGTCTATTTAATGGGACATTAGATACACGTGAAAACATTCATACAATGGAATACCACAGAGTAGTTAAAATAAATGACCTGGACCTGTCCTCTTTATCTGTAGAAAACAATCTCGAAACCGTAGTACTGAGAGAAAAAACAAGCTGCAGAAAGATATATACAGTATGATAGCATTCATATATAACCTAAAATATGAACAAATTAAAAAATACTATCACTTATGGACACTTTATAAATAGGAAAAACACAAGAATGGGTATGGAAATACAAGCAACAATTCAGTAGAAGGAAATGGGATCAGGTGGGGCTCTACAAAGAGTTCATCATAGTTTCTATTCCTTTTGTTTGCCTGAAATACTTCATTCAAAGCAAGTAAACCGAAACATAGTAACTCCCAGTGTTGTGAGAGAGCTCCAGTTCAATTTTCCATCAACTCCTTTATTCAGTTCTCATTTCAGCCCACTCCTTCCCAGAAAGGTTGTCTGCCCTCAGTCAGGTGACACAATCAGTTTTTAACTTTAACCTCATGACTAAGACTGTTCGTTGACTTGGGGAAGCCAAGGACTCGCTTCCAGTGAGCAAGTCTATACAGGAATTTCTCCCCACTCTACAGCCAGTGTTTTCCTTCCAAAATATTCCAACCTGTTTGCTTAATTCTCAGAGAAACAGGCATTCATGAGCTGGGTATAGGATAGCTTTTGGAACGCGGGTTCAAAGTGTGGGTTGTCAAATGCGCTCATCAGCCAGCTTTACCGTGACTGAAACGGAGTCAGGATCCTTCAGTCCCAGTTCTGAGTCTCTGCCTTAACTAGCAGTGCAAGACCTAAGGTGATCTCTTCACTGCTTTGGCTTCTGTTTTCTCAC
The DNA here is from genome assembly GCF_059928025.1 of Delphinapterus leucas. Taxonomy (NCBI): domain Eukaryota; kingdom Metazoa; phylum Chordata; class Mammalia; order Artiodactyla; family Monodontidae; genus Delphinapterus; species Delphinapterus leucas. The sequence goes on along the minus strand of NC_143136.1, from coordinate 102,545,364 downwards.
GGTCAAATATGGGTGGTAGATTAAATGATCCCTAAGGTACCTTCTTGATCTAACATTCCATGAGTCTAAGACAGAATCTGAAGTGCTTTCAAACAATTCCTTGGCTCTGAAATTTCTCTCTTCTGTCATTTCCATCAAGCTGGTTGGATAAATACTGGTGCTCTCAAATCTCTGGACAACTTTCAGGGATGCTATATTTTTCATATGTCCAAGTTGAAAGTGCAAAGAGGCAAAAAGTTACCCCACCTGCCATGGTGCAAATGTCTTGACTGCTCACCTAGGTATGGACTAGCATTGTCTTTGTAACTTATACCAGCAGTTGTCTGGTAAATCCCCTGAAGTGGTTGGTAGTCTCTTTGCAGTAGACATTTCCTACTTTCCCCCTGCTTGGCACTAAGAGGAATCTAATTTATTTTCTGAGGCATGGTACACATACTTTTTGTTTAAGTTGGCTGCGATGCACGGCATGTGGGATCTTAGTTCCTTGATCAGGGACTGAACCTGCGTTCCTTGCATTGGAAGCACAGAGACTTAACCACTGGCTCACCAAGGTAGTCCCATCCTTTGACTTTTTATAAACGTAAAATATTAAGTTCATGGGGCGTAAGGACTGTCAGCTTCTAGTCAGACCTGTTAGTTTCAAGAGTTGGCCACGAACTGCTGCTGTCAGGAATTCCAGGTTGAAAGCAACTAAGGTCAGTTGAATTCACGTGGTGTTTGAATTCAGAAGAAAGGAGATGGGCAGGTGGCGTTGACCTATCACACAGTGAAAAGCAGGGAGGATGCCTAATCCCGGCTGACTCAAAATGACAGTGCAGTGTGGTAAGTGATGTAGGGAAAGGCAGTGCAGCCAAGTTCATGAGAGAAGATGGTGCTAGGGAAGGTAGGTAGCTAAATCATGCATGAGCAAAGGCAAATTTGGGGAAATCGTAAAATCAAAATACATTTGACGATATTAGTTTAGTGACAGTGAACAGACTAATATTGTGTATGCTATCATTTACTTAAAAATTAGATGAAGCAATAAGGAAAACTAGAAAACATGGCCTGAATATGAGTAATTGTCTGAAAAGAAGAGAAGGGACCTGAATTACTGCAGGCCACTGAAAGCAAGAGAATTTCATCCAGGAATGGGAAGCTCTAAATAAATAAGACTAGGTAGGAAATACCAGTACAAACCTTCCAAATAATTTAAAAATTTGCTGATTTTTTTTTTTCGGTCATGCCTTGTGGCTTGTGGGATCATAGTTCCCTGACCAGGGATCGAACCCGGGCCCCCTGCAGTGGAAGTGCAGAGTCATAACCACTGGACTGCCAGGGAATTCCCTAAAAATTTGCTGATTTCTTAAGGCATCGTTTAACTTTTTAAACTGCAAGCTGGCAGACTGACAGACTCCGCCTCTCTTTCAAGTACTACATGGTATAATCAACGTGGTAAAAACAAAAGTAGAAGGAACACAATCGTGTCATTCAAGTCAAAGTTTCCCATGAATGCCAACCTGAAACGTACAATAGATAGTTGGAATTATTTTATCCTTATTATAAGTGAACAAGTAAGATGGGGTCTGTTATTTTTACTAAAGCAGACATAGTAGGGCACTTACATTTATACATTCTGATCAAGCTAATGTATTCTTTTCTCACTTTGCTCTTTGGCTGTGAAGTGTGCATGTGTGTGTGTACGTGATGATCCACCTAGCAAAATGTGCCCATCTTTGGAAATATTATCTGTAAAACTCTAAATGACTTGTTAAAATGGTAATATTTAGAGTTGCTTAAAATTATGAGAATAAATAAACCCTGTCCAAATGGGAATTAGTCTAAATCATCATTCTAGTTCTGAGAATCTGATGATGTCATAATGGTGAGTTTCAAGGCTGTGTTTATTTGGTTTAGGCTCAAGAACATTTCCCTTATTCCTCCTCATCTTGCTTTGACCCACCCATACCTGCTAAGTGCCCTGCTTTTTTTTTTAAATTTATTTATTATTAATTTATTTATATTTGGCTGCGTTGGGTCTTTGTTGCCGCGCACGGGCTTTTCTCTAGTTGCAGCGAGCGGGGGCTTCTCTTGTTGTGGAGCACGGGCTCTAGGCACACAGGCTCAGCAGTTGTGGCTCACGGGCTCTAGAGCGCAGGCTCAGTAGTTGTGGCACACAGGCTTAGTTTTTCCACGGCATGTGGGATCTTCCCGGACCAGGGCTTGAACCCGTGTCCCCTGCATTGGCAGGAGGATTCTTAACCACTGTGCCACCAGGGAAGTCCAATGCTCTGCTTTTTGTTTCATCATTGTAATAATTGTATAGTCTAGTGATTTCTGTTTTCCATACTAATCTGACTTCCTTGAGTGTAAAACTTGTATCTTTCCAGCTATGCTTACCCGGGGGGGCACGTCAGGTTCTGGCTAAGGACAGGGTATTGGATGATGTATAAATGAAAGAAGATTGCCCCTTCACTGGATTGTGAATGCCTCTACACGGTTCTTTGCATTTGGGTGGGTAGATTGGGCACTGGCACAACAGTTGATCTGTAAACTGCATGGACGGCAGTTCAGAAGGAAATCCCAAAACTAAAACTCTATGTCGGGTTACTTTTTGGAGTTTGCTCTTTGTCCCTACAAAGGTGTGAGGAATGATCTTCAAAAAGCCTAAACAGATCCAGGTTTTGACACACTGGGTGACAGGGAATGTTCAAAGGACTATTCGATCATTTGTTTTGCATCAGAGCTGCCCATAGGACCACCTGGATTTGTCATGCTTGTCAGGGTTAGAACACAGACTTTCATCCTGCCTTTGTTACTGAGAAGTGGGTTTTTATTTTATTTTGCTTTGTTTTGTGGCTGTGTCACACAGCTTGCAGGATCTTAGTTCCCCCACCAGGGATCAAACCTGGGCCCCTTCAGTGAAAGCGCCGAGTCCTAACCTCTGGAAAGCCAGGGAATTCCCAGAGAAGTGGGCTTTTGTAATATCAACTGCACTAGTTGTGACAACTTTGGAAACTAGAAGTATCCTCTCCATTAAAGATGAAGTGACTTTGGTGCTTGGGACTAGGCTACGTGACTTGTCTGGCTCACACAGTGAGTTGACAGCTATGAGGGCACCCCTGATTCTACCAGTTCTCCAGTAGCTGCCGCTATGTGTTTCAAGAGGGGACACCGGCAGCAGAACACATTGCCAGGTGAGGAAACCCATGAGAGGTAAGCCAGACACCGGCATTGCCTCCTTCAGTGGGTGATGCTTTACTGGTTGGTCAAGTAATGAGCGTAATTGCACCCCAGGGAGGGGTTACCAACATGATTGAGCAAAGTTGTTTCTAATCTCCTGTTTTCATTCATACAAAAGACACACCCCGTCTTTGCCTACACATTTCTATAAAACACAGCACTTCTCTAGCCAAGAGACTACTCTTCCCCAAGTAGTGCAAATCCAGATTCTGTCTGGGATATGACACCCGTGTGGATAGTATATATTGCTGCTGTTCTTCCTGAATTTTAATTTCTGGAGGCATAAGATACTTTCTTTTTCACTGAGATTACTGAAGAAGATTAAGTAAAGCTATCTAATTAGATGTAAGTAGCTATTACTAAAGTATTTAGGCGAACCTAGGCTGGAAGATACTGCCTAACTGAGTCATAGGAAAGAGAAAGAAATCTTCTCACCCAGAGTTTAGTGATTTCTGTTTGTTAGGGCATGCTATCAAATCCTTTAAGAATGACTTTCTAAAATTTACAAAAATACATGTTTATACAATAAAATGAAGAATACAGTCAGTCATATGTTTAAAAAAGCGAGCAATAATTTTACTGCCCAGAGATAATCACTTGCTAATATTTTGATGTGTTTGCTTCCAGAAAGTTTTCTATGCCCAAGCTGAACTGCTTACATGTGCTGATGTCTAGGCACCTATCAACCAGGTGCTAAGTAAAACATACCAGAAAGCAGATAAAAACAGGTAGGGCTGAAGATATTAATAAAAACGTCATCCTCAAAACTGTGGGGAAAAAAATCAAGAGAAGACTTGCAGTCATACAGCTTGTAGGGCTTCAGAGACCACTAGTGCAATCTTTTCCTCTGTGATGGGACCCTGAGAGAGAATGCGACCAGCTGAGAGCCAGAACTAAAATCCAGGAGCTGAGGCTTTCGGCATCATCTCCCTGTTCTCACAACGCTTATAACCAACTTTGTTAGGTACAGGACTGGATTTAATGATTGATGAACTCCGGCTCATCAGTTGTGGCACGCGGGATCTTTTGTTGTGGTGCACGGGTTTAGTTGCCTGGTGGCATGTGGGATCTTAGTTCATGGACCAGGATTCGAACTGGGGTCCCCTGCATTGCAAGGTGGATTCTTAACCGCTGGACCACCAGGGAAGTCCCAATGAACACTGGCTTTTTGTTTTGTTTTGTTTTGTTGGCTACACTGAGTGGCATGCAGGATCTTAGTTCCCCAGCCAAGGATCGAACCCAGACCCCCTGCAGTGGAAGCACAGAGTCTTAACCACTGGACAGCCAGGGAAGTCCCTGAAGTCTGGCTTTGAAATGAACATGCTTGGTATGAGAGGGGAAGAATAATATAATGTCAGCAGATCCTTTTTAACCCACCCAAATGATATTTGGTAGAGATTAAGTCCACTACTTAAGTGTTTAGTCAGAGAATGTGAGAATAGCAAGAAACTTGAGCGGTCCTATACAGTTTATGGCCCCATTATATAGACAGGAAAACTGAGGCCTGAAGAGGTAAGATGACTTGCTAAGGAAGCTCAGCCAGTTTGTGGCAGAGCTGGGAGCAGATCTCATCTCCTGACTCCAAGGTTCTAAAAACAGTGTAGAATGTCGTGCTCATGAACATCAAAAGAGAACTTCCAAATGATCCCACATACTCCGGATCAACAGGTGCTCCCTTATTTTGCCTTCCTTACTCTGTCTTCAATCGGACTATTCCAAATGTGATAACGAACCTAGGCAATGGTCACCCATGACTGCCAACGTCACAAAAAGAGACTATTGGCAGTGATGTGCCTCATGATTTGGATGTATGAAGTAGTTACCAAGAAATTCAAATCTGAATCAGGATAAAGCATAGGGGACTTCCCTGGTGGCCCAGTGGTTAAGACTCTGCGCTCCCAAAGCAGGGGGCCTGGGTTCAATCCTTGGTTGGGGAACAAGATCCCACATGCCGCAACTAAGACCTGGAGCAGCCAAATAAATAAATAAATATTAAAAAAAAAAAGAATAAAGCATACATCACTATCAAATATCTAGGAGGTAGAAGAATATGTTACAGACTTCCAGGAATATAATCAGAAAAATCTAGAATGCGGGAAACCAACAGGACAAATAACTTGGCTTCTTCAGTAAATAAGTACCAAGAAAAAGTAAGATTGAGGGGGGGAAATCTACATATTAAAAAGACCTGAGAGGAACTTCCCTGGTGGTCCAGTGGGTAAGACTCTGAGTGCCCAAATGCAGGCAGCCCAGGTTCCATCCCTGGTCAGGGAACTAGATCCTGCATGCATGCTGCAACTAAGAGTTCACATGCCCCAACTAAAGATCCTGCATGCTGCAACTAAGACCAATAAATAAATAAATAAATATTTAAAAAATAAAAAAGACCTGAGAAGACAAATAAGTCAAATGCGATGTATTGGCATTGTTTTTGGATCCTGATTTGAACAAACTGTTAAAAAAAAAAAAAAGACACAGGTACATTAATACCAACCTTACAGAAATAAAAAGGATCATAAGAGAACTTTATGAACAACTGAATGCCAACAAATTAGATAATTTAGATGAGACAGATACATTCCTAGAAGGACACAAACTATTGAAATTGAAATTTAAGAGGAAATAGAAAATCTGAACAGACATAACAAGTAAAGAGATTGAATTAGTAATAAAATAACAAAACAAAACAAAACTACCTGCAAAGAAAAGCTAAGGCCCAGACAGCTTCACTAGTGAATTTTATGAAACATTTAAAAAAGAATAAATAGCAATATTTTATAAACTCTTCTAAAAAAATAAGGAGGGAATACTTCCCAGCTCAACTCATTCTGTGTGGCCAGTATTACCCTGGTACCAAAAACAAAGACATCACAAGAAAATTAGAGACCAATACGTCTTGTGAATATAGATGCAAAAGTCTTCAACAACATACTAGCAAATAAAAATTCAGCAACATATTAAAAGGATTACATACCATGACCAAGTGGGATTTATCCCACGAATTTATCCTAGGTTGTTTTGACATTTGAAAATCAATGTAATACACAATACTTAATAAAGGACAAAAACCACATGATCATCAAAATAGACACAGAAAATGGACTTGTTAAGATCCAAAAGTCTTTAAGGATAATGATAAAATACTTGACAAACTAGGAAGAAAAGAGACCATCCTCAATCTGATAATGGCCATATATGAAAAACCCACAGCTAACATCATATTTAATAGTGAAAGACTGAATGTTTTCCCCCTAGGTTCGTGAATAAGACAAGGATGTCCACTCTCACCACTTCTGTTCAACATTGTACCAGAGGTTCTAGCTGGAAAATTAGACAAGAAAGTGAAATAAAAGGGATCCAGTTTGGAAAGGAAGAATCAGAAAGAATCCCTATTTGCAGATGACATGATTTTGTATACAGAAAATGCCAAGGAAGCCACTGCAAAACTAATAAATGAGTTCAGCAAGGTTGCAGGATACAAGATCGATATGCAAAAGTTAATTATATTTCTACACACTTGCAATGAACATTCTGAAAATGAAATTAAGAAAACAATTCCATTTATAATAGCGTCAAAAATACAGGAATAGATATTCTGCAAATGAATTGCAGAAGTTGTACTATGAAAACTACACATTGATGAAAGTAATAAAAATGATCTAAATAAATGGAAAGATATTCCATGCTCATGAATCAGAAGACTCAATATTAAGTGGCAATACTCTCCAAACTGCTCTACAGAGTCAATGCAATTCTTACCAAAATTATGACTGCCTTTTGTTTTTCAGAAATGGACAGGCTGATAGCAAAATTCATATGGAAAATCAAGGAACCCCAAATAGCCAAAACAATCCAAAGAAAAATAAAGTTGAAGGGCTTACATTGTCCAATTTCAAAAAATTACTACAAACCTACAGTAATCAAAACAGTGTAATACTGGCATAAGAATACACATGTCAGTGGAATAGAATTTACAGTCCAGAAATAAACCCACACATTTATGGCCAACTGGTTTTTGATAAGGGTGCCAAGACAATTCAATGGAGGAAGAATAGGTTTTTTAACAAATGGTGCTGCGACAACTGAATAGGTACATGCAAAAGAATGAAGTTGGACCCCTGCTTTATATCATATATAAAAATTGACTCAAAATGGGTCAATGCCTAAATGTAAGAGCCCAAAGTGTAAGACTCTAGGAAGAAAATGTAGGATTATACAATGGTTTCTTAGATACCAAATACAAAGTGACAAAGAAAAAAAAATAGATAAATTGGACATCAAAATTAAAAACTTTTGTGCTTTGAAGGGCATTATCAAGAAAGTGAAAAGGCGACCCACTGAATGGGAGAAAATATTTGCAAATCATATATATTATAAAGGACTTAAATTGAGAATATATAAAGAACTTTTACAACTCAATAATAAAAACGACAACACGGACATTCCCTGGTGGTCCAGTGGTTAGGACTCCGCACTGCCACTGCAGGGGGCCCAGGTTCAATCCCTGACTGGGGAACTAGTATTCTGCAAGCTGCCTGGCCAAAAAAAAGACAACACAATTAAAAAATGGACAAAGATCTGAATAGACATTTCTCTGATGAGAGGTCCAAGTTGGCAAATAAGCATATGAAAAGATGCTTGACATCACTAGTCATTAGGTAAATGAAAATCAAAACCACAGTGAGGGACTTCCCTGGTGGTCCAGTGGTTAAGACGCTGAGCTTCCTATGCAGGGGGCATGGGTTCGATCACTGGTTGGGAAACATTTTAGTTTTTTATTGAAGTATAGTTGATTTATGACATTGTGTTAGTTTCTAGTGTACAACAAACTGATTTAGTTTTATATATATTCTTTTCCATTATGGTTTATTACAGGGTATTGAATATAGTTCCCTGTGCTATACAAGAGGACCATGCTGTTTTTATATTTTATATACAGTAGTTTGTATCTGATAATCTTAAACTTCTAATTTATCTGTCCCAAACTCCCTTTCCCCTTTGGTAACCATAAGTTTGTTTTCTATGTGAGTCTGTTTCTGTTTTGTAAATAAGTTCATTTGTATCATATTTTAGATTCCACATATAGGTGATATCATATGTGATTTGTCTTTCTCTGACTTGCTTTACTTAGTATGAGAATGTCTAGGTCCATCCCATCCATGTTGCTGCAAATGGAATTATTTCATCCTTTTTTTTTTCATTCTTTTTTATTGTCTTTATCTATTCATCTGTTGATGGACATTTAGGTTGCTTCCATGTTGGCTATTGTAAATAGTGCTGCAATGAACATTGGGGTGAAAGTATCTTTTTGAATTAGAGTTTTCTCCAGGTATATGCCCAGGAGTGGGATTGCTGGGTCATATGGTAGTTCTATTTTTAGTTTTCTGAGGAACCTCCATACTGTTCTCCATAGTGGCTGCACCAATTTACGTTCCCACTAACAGTGTAGGAGGGTTCCCTTTTCTCCATACCCTCTCCAGCATTTATTATTTGTAGACTTTTTATGATGACCATTCTGACCAGTGTGAGGTGATACCTCATTGTAGTTTTGATTTGCATTTCTCTAATAATTAGTGATATTGAGCATCTTATCATGTACCTCTTGGCCATCTGTATGTCTTCTTTGGAGAAATGTCTATTTAGGTCTTCTGCTCATTTTTTGATCGGGTTGTTTGTTTGTTATTGAATTGTATAAGCTGTTTGTATATTTTGGAAATTAAGCCCTTGTCAGCTGCATGGTTTGCAAATATTTTCTCCACTCCATAGGTTGTCTTCTTGTTTTGTTTATGGTTTCCTTTGCTGTGCAAAAAGCTTTTACATTTGATTAGGTCCCATTTGCTTATTTTTGCTTTTATTTCTGTTGCCTTGGGAGACTGACCTAAGAAAACATTGCTACAATTTATGTCATGTCCACACAAAATCTTGTAATAGAATGTTCAGAATGCCATTATGTATAATAGCCAAAAAAGTGGTTTGAAACAACTTAATGTCCATCAGCTAATGAATGGATAAACAAAATGTGGCACATATATATATATAAAATAGAATTTTATTTGACGATAAAAAGGAATGAAGTAATGTTACATGCTACAGTATAGATGAACCTTCAAAACATGCTTAAGTGAAAGAAGCCAGTCATATACTGCATGATTCCATTTACATAAAATGTTCAGAATAGGCCAGTCTATAGACAAAAAGTTGATTAGTGGTTGCCTAGGGCTGGGTAGTGACTACTAATGAGCATAGGGCTTCTTTTTGGAGTGATGAAAATGTTCTAAACTGTACTGTGGTGATGACTGTGCAACCCTTTGAATGCATTACTTTAAATGGGTTAACTGTATGGTATACTAATTATACCTCAATCCATCTGGTAGCAAAAAAATTATGAGATAATTAGGGAAATTTGAAGATTGACAGGGTAGTGATAATACTAGTTATTACAGTTGAACTGCGTGGGTCCATTTACACATGGATTTTTTTCAGTAAATACATACAGTAGTATACGATCTGAGGTTGGTTAAATCCACAGATGTGGAACCTTGGATTCAGAGGGCTGACTGTGGGACTTGAGCACATGTGAATTTTGGTATCTGCTGCAGGTTCTGGAACCAATCCCCCATGGATACCGAGGGACGACTGCACTGTTGATTTTTCAAGTGTGATAATGGCCTTGAGGTTATATTTATTAAAAAAATATTATCTTTTAGAAATACTAAAATATTTGTGGATGTAAATAATTAGAAACTACTCTTTTGACCCTACCTATTGCTTGAAGTTTTACCCCACTTTTCTGCCCCCCACCCTTGAACCAAACTCCTCCTCCAAATTACCTATCGCCCCCTCTCTCCACGTCTGTTCCTACCACTGTCTTTTTATTTATTTATTTATTTTTGGCTGTGTTGGGACTTCGTTGCAGTGCACGGGCTTTCTCTAGTTGTGGTGAGCGGAGCCTACTCTTCGTTGCGGGCTTCTCAATGCGGTGGCTTCTCCTGTGGCAGAGCACGGGCTCTAGGCATGTGGGCTTTAATAGCTCTGGCTCGGGCTTCCCTGGTGGCGCAGTGCTTGAGAGTCCGCCTGCCGATGCAGGGAACATGGGTTCGTGCCCGATCCAGGAAGATCGCACATGCCGCCGAGCGGCTGGGCCCGTGAGCCATGGCCGCTGAGCCTGCGCGTCTGGAGCCTGTGCTCCGCAACGGGAGAGGCCACTACACTGAGAGGACCGCGTACCGCAAAAAAAAAAAAAAAAAAAAAAAATTTACAATTCCCCATCCTGTTTATTGAACCTTACTTTTCACTTGTCCTTTTTTTTTCTTTCTTTCCCCATTTCAGTTAGACTGCTCTCTTCATTGTACTCCCAGTATGATACCCACTTCCTCTTGAGCCCTTGCTCCACGCAATCTTCTCTGGAATGCTCTTTCATCATCACCCATTCATTTTCAAAAGGCCGCTTGTGCTTTCGCCCCAAAGATGTCCCCTTTTCTAGATCCAACCGGGAGCCACATCCTCCTTGTCATCGCTACTCCTTCAGACTACAGTCCGCTGCCTTCCCTGCACTCCACAGAGGAGTCTACACGGGGCTTTGTTTTAGCTGGGTGTCTCCAACCACAACATCTAAGCCCCCGACGATCAGGTGTAGGATCTCACAGGTCCCTCAACACACGACACCCCACTAGCAGGAGCTCCGATACAAGAATCGAGACGGAGGGAAGCCAATTCACACTTTAAGAGTCGTTTCCACGGAGCAGTGTGTAATCTCACGAAAGCTTTCAACGTCAAATTACTCGCGAGCGCAGGGGCCAGAGGCGGAACGACTGTGGGTCCTCCGGAGTCCTCCAAGGGAGCCCTGTAACTTGCACAGCTTTTAACCCTCCGAGACACTCTCCCACACGTCTTCCAAGAGCAACGCGACGGGTGGACACAAGCAGCCTCATTTGTGCAGCTGCTGGAGGAAGAAAGTCTCAAGAGTCTCCGAGGCCTCTACGGAGCTGGCTCGGCTTCAAAAAGGGAAAAGAACCGTTAAAAAGGTGTGCTTCCGGCTCCAGCGCCCGCGCCTCCTCGAGAGTGAAAGGGGGAGCCGAGGTACGGGAAGTCGCAGGGCACAATTTCTTTCGTCCCGGACGCCCGGCCGGGGCGCGACGCGCGTAACCCAGAAGTGAAAGGCCGGTTCCTTCAGGTATTAGACACCCCCCTCCCCCACTGGAGGAAGTTCCGGCCGGACGACTTTTACCCAGGCTTTCTTGGTTCCTCCTGAGCTCTACGCTCCCTGCTTTCTGGTGCCCTACTGCCATGGCCGCTTAGCTCCGACCCTCCCCGCCTTTCCTGAGTTTTGCCGCAACTCCTCAGCGGGGGGGCCCAACTCCATTCTGGCCCCCCTTTCCTTAAAGAACTTTTCCCTACGGGTCCCCATCAGGGCCAATTGACGTTCTCCAAGGAGGCAAAAGCTCCTAGGACTCTCAGGTCCCGAAGCCCGGCGCAGCCAGGGCAGCGCCTGCGCGGGGGCGTTACCATAGAGAAGCAGGCGCCTCTCTGGTCTCGGTTTACACTCTCTATGGTCTAGCCGGGTCGTGGCGGTAAGGGGAAAAAAGAGAGACCGCACTACGCAGGCGCTCTGGGCTTCTAATTTTTTTTTTTTTTTTTAATCCCCGCACCAAGCGCTTAACCTCATTGGGGTGGAGGAGAAGGCGGCGGCCGTCTGGTCTGCAGGGGCAACAGGAGCGACTAATACGGCTGTAAGTTCCCGGTTAGGGCGAGGATGTGTAGACCCCAGCCCTTCCAGGCCCCGGCCCCCCCTCGCGGTGGTGGGCGCCGAGGCTGGGTGGGGGTGAGGTCCAGCGCTGTCATCCGCTCTTGGGTGCACTTTGGGGGGAGGGGGCGGCCCTTAGGTGGGAGCCGGGCGGGGAGCGGGAGGGGAGGGCTGTTTATCCAGCCCGCAGGTCGCTGATCCCAGGCTGCTTTGCAGAGGGAGGGGGGCGGCTGTGGGATGAGTCCGGCTTTGTGTGTCCCCCTCTCTTCTCCTCTCCCGGACCCCACCCCGGGCCCCCTTCCCGATCCGAGTCTCCCAGGCCTGGTGGGCGAAGCCGCGTTTGAAAAGAGCGGGTTTCGCGAGGGGAGGGGGCGAGGGGGAGAAACCCACCATAACTATAGTCACGGGCGAGTGATGGGTGTGGAGGAAGATCCGGGGGGAACGAAACGGGTCCAGGCGGGCCAGACAAAGCCGAGCGCTGGCCGGGCCGAATGCGCAGGGAGCCCGCGGTTCCTGGGCCCGCAGCGAGCTTCTTCGGAGGCTGGCAAAGCGGACAAGTGCTGAGTTAAGCCTTGTGCAGCCTCCTCAACTTGCCTTTGTTGTTCTTCGGTATTGGCAGGGACGCTCTGACGGAGAGGAGTGTGTGCTCTTGCACGTTAGCCTGGTTGGCTACAATGGAGCTAATCGCATCTTACTTTCCCGTTTTCCGAGCCGCTCGGATGAGTCTGGGGTTTTCCAGAGTCTCACTTATTACATAATTTTTAATACTTGTTTTTACTCCAAAAATTAAAAACAAAAATTAGATGGAGCCTTGAAGCGTGTTTTGTTGCATCTGGGTGAGTTTCTCTGTCTTGGGGTTCTTTCATTAACTGCTGACCATCCGTAGAACCTGTGAGCTCTTTAAACATGGTACTTTGATTTGTAGATGTGGCGTCCAGAGCTTTAGATTCTCTAGTCCTTTGGGAGGCAGTGATGCAGAAGAATCAGAAGCGAGAAATAGTTGCCTGCTGCCATGTGCCTTGCACCCTATATGGGGGCCAGAGTCCGGTATAAATGATGGCTTTAGAAATTGTTGCTTTTATTACTATTATTGTGACATTTGCCGTGCCCTTGATATGAGGAATCCTGGACCGTGGGCTCCCTTTGCTCATCCAAAGCAAAGGGAGCAATGGAGAGTAGTAACATTGCTGCAGAGACCATATAGATAAGAAAAACTACACCACAGTATTCCAGAGTTACTGAACATTATTTATCTTCTCCACTTGCTAAGAAAGATTTAAATTTTGGTGAGCTGTTTGGTTATCCATTTTTGTAAGATTGTGTAATTGCACCTTTTTTGGCAATTGTTACTCAGATCTCAGTTTCTATAATTCATAGTTTATCAGCTAACGTGTAGCAGTTTCAGATTTCTAAAGTTTTAATTTTTGTTGAGGAGTTTTCAGCCGTAGTTTTATATTCTCCCAGCTAAGGTTAAGCAGAGTCAGAAATCCTTTGAAGAGACTGTTGGTGGTGGAGGTGTCATATATTTTATCTCCATGTCACAATTTAAGCGGTATTAAGTAGGGAAAAGGCCTTTGCACCTTAAATCAGTGTTAGAACTGAAAACCTTGATCTCCTAGAGTGCCAGGAATTTGGCCACAGACTCAACTTTACGTAAAAGAGGTAGGCATTTTTTTGTACTAACAGGAGCTTGGTTTTTTATGCTTCAGTAACTACTGCGATAGAATCTCTTAAGTGTAGTTCAGATGATGGGAACTTGCTTTTTATAGAGCAAGATTTCAGATCCTTAAAATAGTTTGACAGGGATGTTGAGAAATGAATGGCCAGAAGACCATTAAGTTTATCATTCAGATGTGTTATATTTTGTTCATTGGTCTGGGATCTTAGATTTTTTTCCTTCAGTCCCTTGTTAATTCTTTTTTAGGTGGATTAATCTCACAGTTTATAAATTGGGTGAGATAGTTTTTTGGACCTGAGACATAAATTAATTTTTTCAGACTCCATTTATTCTTAACAGTCTTCTACTTATAAAGTTGTAGTTTTTTAGATTGGTAGATAATACTTTTTATTTCATAGTACTGTTGGTAAATGTTGTAATCATTTAAGGGATCATAAATGTTACGCTCAGAGCTGAGTTTTGATAAGAGTTTTGATAACTGCAAGTCTGGTTGTCAAATAGTGGAAAGAATAGACAGTAGCAGAAACTAACAAATGTTTAAAGACAGAATCACTGATGATTCAGTCTTTGGTTTGTGAAATGTAATTTAAGAAAGTAAACTAAGCTTTCTTTACCCAGTGCAACCAGGTCGGCATCCATAAAGAGTGTGTGTGTTTGGCTGACTGACCTCTGAAAGCCTTTTCTTTTAAGCACCAGAATTTCCTGACTGTTTCTAGCCGGGTCTTCGTCACCCCAGGGCTTTCCCGCCTCCCTTATGCTCAGACCATTACTGCCATGCTGAATGCATTTCCTCCCAAGATTCTTAGGGCAACCACAGTCCACTTCCCCACAAGGATCCCTAAAGACGTAGCTCAGATGTGTTCAAAGGGTAGCATTGCTTCCATAACACCTTTGTTTACTTTTCTCTTGTTTCTTGCCTGGAATTCTCCTCCCTCCTTGCTGGTCCCTGTTGTATCAATTATCTTCCTCCTTGGAAGATTCACTCCGGTGATTTACTTTTCTCTAGATCCTTGAGGGTTCTGGGAGTTTGTAGAACACTTTGTGCTAGCTCTGTGCTTGGACGACTGCACTGGTGTAACTAACTAGTCACTGTAGAATGTGTGAAGGAATAAAGGAATGTATCGTAACTTAGAGTAACAGAATTTGAGCCTTGGAAGAGCTCTTAGAGGCCCCATAGTCCCACATCCTGCCTTTTATCTACGATAGTTTGGTCTTTAGCCACAAACTGCAGGCACACTTTCCTGTCTCTGGACAGGTCTTGGTTGCTAGAAAGGTATTTTAGACTGTCTCCAAAACTGCCGCTCCCCTTTTACCTGTTGATCTTAGTTGTACCCCCGGAAGCAACATGAATCACGTCTGTTTCTTTTCTATGAAAGAGCCTTTCATTTCCCAGGACAGTCATCAGGCCTTCTCTAGATTTATTGATTAATTTATTAAACCCTTTCTTTAGTTAGATACCAGGGTACCACTGTACCACGAGGGTACAGCTGAAAAGACATATCTGGTCCCCGCACTTCAAGGGCTCACTCACCGTCTAATAGAGAAGACAGACAAAACAGTTACAAATTGGTGCTGAAGTATGTAAACAGCCCTAGACCCTTTGTCCCCTCATGGCTTAACCTGATTTCACCACTCTCTCTTGAGACAACTTGGTTTTGTTAGGGTCCTTTAAATGCGATGTTTGAAATAAAGCAGAATTTATTTATACTGACTAGAGTATACAGTTACTGTTGTAGGTTAGGAAACTGTATCAGGGATTTTCACACTTTGTTGTGCTTTCTGGCTTTGCCACTTACTAGCCCTGTGACTTTGGGCCATGGGCCAGTGAAATCATCTCTTTGTATTTCAGTGATTACCTCTATAAAAGGAGGGCGGAGGGAGGGCAGTGTTAATAGTAGTATCTACTTATAGGACTGTGTGAGGATTAAGTGAGATAATATATGTAAGGCGCTGAGAACAGTGACTGGTGTATACGGAGTGGGCATATGGAATTCCTGTCATGTACTCATGGTGGCGGTTAATATTAATAACAGCGCAATAATAATAGCAGTAATCAGGTCACCAGAATCACTTGGAGAGCTTCTTAAAATACAAATGGCCTGGTCTTATTTATCCCCAGCCACCCAGAGATTTTGGTTAGTTCAGTCTGCAGGGGGGCTGGGCAGCCATAGTTTTTATTTATTTGTTTATTTATTTATGGCTGCGTAGGGTCTTCGTCGCTACGCGCAGGCTTTCTTTAGTTGCGGCGAGCGGGGGCTACTCTTCGTTGCAGTGCGCAGGCTTCTCATTGTGGTGGCTTCTCTTGTTGCGGAGCACGGGCTCTAGGCGCACGGGCTTCGGTAGTTGTGGCTCGCGGGCTCTAGGCGTGCGGGCTCACTAGTTGTGGCGCACGAGCTTAGTTGCTCCGTGGCGTGGCGTGTGGGATCTTCCCGGACCAGGGCTCGAACCCGTGTCCCCTGCATTGGCAGGCGGACTCTTAACCAGTGTGCCACCAGGGAAGCCTGTGGGCAGCCATAGTTTTAACAATCCCCAGGTAATTCTTAAAAACCCAGTTTGAGAATCCTACATTCTCTATTAATTTTGTCAGTGATTACATTTGCTTTTACGAATTAAAAAAAATGACCAAGAAGTAGACAAGTAGATTCTCCTGAAAGATTTGAACATCCGGATAAAGGGACAGGCCTGGCCCCAGACCCTGGGCCCCTTGGGAGGCATATCTGCTTATTATTGGTTTGGAGTGTACCTCCTAAACACGGTTACCCTTGTTTGTAGCTGCATGTATATGAACGTCTTTATAATACTAATAGCCAGATTCAAGGGAACAAACCCTGGATTTTCAAAGCACGCATAATCTTTGTTTCCTTCAAGATCCTGTGAGGTAGGCAGAGAAGATACCATCATTATCCTATCAATTTACAGATGAGAACCCAAGACCTGCAAGTTAAATCCCCAGTACATGATAGAACTAGGATGGGAACTGGGCCTTCTGTTTCTCGCCTAATGTTGTTTTCATGTAAATTGTCTCCTAGCTACATGAGTTTGTTACCTTATATTGAAGTTGTGGTTCGAAGTCCTCTGATCTTTTGCCACATGAATAGCTGCCAAACCAGATTTCCTCCTTTCTTTTAGTGTGTTTATACTTGCTTTTTAAAAAATGTAAATTTAAGATTAATAGTTACCTTATCTGGGGGCGGCGGGTGGTGGTGGGATGAATTGGGAGATTGGGATTGACATTTATACACTAATAGGTATAAAATAGGTAACTAATAAGAACCTGCTGTATAAAATTATAAAATAAAATTCAAATAAAAAAATAGTTACCATATCTGTTAAGGTTTATTTTTTTCTGAAAAAAAGCCTAGAACTGGCCTTGTGGCCATCTTGTTACCATGGCACATTTGGGTGTGTTTATCTTTGTTCAGGATAGCTGAGGTCAGTGAATCCACTTTGCAGCTCTCTAGAATGGTTGTCCAGTTAACTTTCCAAGCAGAATCAGTTAAATTTACTTAGAGTCCTATTACAGTGATACGGCAATAATACAAAAAGTTGAGAGGCCAGAGGGGGAAAACCCATGCCAAGCTGTCCTAACACAAGGTCTTGTCTTTTCATTTATTTTTAAACATTCATGTGACTCGCTATTTTAAAAATTAAATTTTTTTTCTATTTTATACTTTTTGGTTGCATTGGGTCTTCGTTGCTGCGCGTGGGCTTTTCTCTAGTTGCAGTGAGCGGGGGCTGCTCTTCGTTGTGGTGCATGGGCTTCTCACTGCGGTGACTTCTCTCTTTTTTTTTTTTTTTGCGGTACGCGGGCCTCACTGTTGTGGCCTCTCCCGTTGCGGAGCACAGGCTCCGGATGTGCAGGCTCAGTGGCCATGGCTCATGGTCCTAGCCGCTCTGCGGCATGTGGGATCTTCCCGAACTGGGGCACGAACCTGTCTCCCCTGCATCGACAGGCGGACTCTCAACCACTGCGCCACCAGGGAAACCCACGGTGGCTTCTCTTGTTGTGGAGCACGGGCTCTAGGCACGTGGGCTTCAGTAGTTGTGGCTCGTGGGCTCTAGAGCGCGGGCTCAGTAGTTGTGGTACATGGGCTTAGTTGCTCCGCGGCATGTCGGATCCTCCTGGACCGGGGCTCGAGCCTGTGTCCCCTGCATTGGCAGGTGGATTCTTAACCACAGCTCCACCAGGGAAGTCCCTTTTTTTGTATTTATTGAGGTAGAATTGACATACAACAGTATATTAGTTCCCAGGTTTGCAACGTAATGATTCAATATTTTTGTATATTGTGAAGTCATCACCGCAGTTGTCAAGATCCATCACCCTACAGAGTTGTAGAATTTTTTCCTTGTGATGAGAACTTCTAAGATCTACTCTCTTAGCACCTTTCAAATACGCAGCACAGTACTATTAACTGTGGTCATCATGCTGTGCATTATAACCCCAGGACTTATTTATTTATAACTGGAAGTTTGTACCTTTTGATGCCCTTCACCCATCCCCCCCCAAGGTTTTTGCTTAATGCGTCACC